>NW_026562378.1:9007500-10207500 GCF_027474105.1 Poeciliopsis prolifica | reverse complement strand
TGTAGGTAAAATATACACAAAAAGGGAGGATTTATTCTCCTCACTCAAGCAGTAATGTGCAAAATCAGAGTAGTTTGTGTCGGCAAAAAAGAAGTAAAAAACAAAAGTAAGTGTCATGTTATTCTGTCTGTTCCTCAACCAGCCACCTCTCACAGCGGACTTTGCTGCCTACCAAATATGATGGGATATTCCTTCAACGAACTTGTAAAAAAGTCCAACAGCAGGAGGACTGCTGTTAATAATTTTCCTGTCCTTTAGCTGAACGAAGATGGTGAAACTTGGTTCTGTTGGCAATAAATAACTTTAGTTTTCTGTCTCTGGTGTGTGTCGTGTCATGACTGCTTGTTCAGACACACCCTTGCTGATACAGGCGAGTCTTGACAAGCGGAAAAAAGGAGTAAAGTATTGCTGTAGCTCTTTCTTCATCAATGTGATTCAGTTTGG
This sequence comes from Poeciliopsis prolifica, assembly GCF_027474105.1. Taxonomy (NCBI): domain Eukaryota; kingdom Metazoa; phylum Chordata; class Actinopteri; order Cyprinodontiformes; family Poeciliidae; genus Poeciliopsis; species Poeciliopsis prolifica. The sequence goes on along the minus strand of NW_026562378.1, from coordinate 10,207,056 downwards.
GATTTTGGGTAATTCAGCTGTTTCATCAGCTGCGTTTGATATTATCGATTGCGTGGCTAAAACTTTCTTGTCCTACCGATTTGGATAAATAAAAAGTATTTTCTTTTCCGTTCTGAATGAACGATTGGTGATGAGTTGGCATCTTGGCTCTGTGAAGAATCTGTTTGTTGTTAGACAGGAGAACTGAAATCTGATGCAATATTGTAAGGCATTGTGGTTTTGGCTGGATGACTGAGGAAGCTGTTAGCTGCATTTTTACAGGCCTGTTTACAGGGAAGATGAAGACCTCCAGCATCCTCGCTGAACACACACTTAGCTTTTATGCATGCTGTTTGTGCTGACTCTTCTCTCTGTTTTCCCGAATGCACTGAAAACTCATTTCAGTTCATTTTTAATAGAAAACGCAGAGACAAATTAGTCTTTATATTATTTTGTTATTAATCTGAAAGCTGTGGACAGGAAATGAGAAAACAAGAGCTTTTTGGTTCAAATTGGATGCAAAACCTGCAGAGGTTAAAGAAGAGCTCAGTTCATATAAACTTCCCAAATTTATCATCCATCAAAAGGATATTTTCTAAAGTAACCCATATTGTAAAGAAAATTATTCAAAATTATCTGATAAATTTTTTCCAAAAATAAATCTTTCTGCTTTAACATTATTACATTGAAACAGAGAAGAAAAGTAGAGGAGGTTGAAATGTTGCAGCTTGTGGTCCAGGTTAAACTGTGAGGAGAAAACAAGACTTGTTAAGAAATCTATATTCTGCATTCCTTTGTCAAAGAAGGCGAGTCTTATACTGGAAACATGTGCGTATTACCTAACACAATATGGAAAAACACATAATATGCTGCTGCTCTGCACTTAAACCACCTACACTGCCAAATAGTCATCAGAAGGCAGAAGAGCTCAGTTTTTTCAAAGATTATCTGTCTCATACTGTCACAACATAACATCAACAAAAGTGCAAAAAAAACTTGAAACAAGCAGCCAGAGCTGCAATGGATTGCTTTAAATGTGTCGCACTATGTGAAGGTGACACTGAAGTGGCCTGTTAGTATTTTGTACGATGGAAGATGTCAGACTGCAGGACTTGTTACTGCAGCAGACTTTCATCAGACAGATCCAACAGATATATCAGACAATATATCATCAATAAATGAGCAGCAAGTCTTGATATTAGAGTCAAATGCTGTAAAAAGACAGATAACAATGCAAAAGTCTTCACATCATAACAGCAAGATTTTTCTGGAAGCTTGGACAGCAAGTGCTATACAAGCCATTTGCAGATATTAGCCAAATGGCTCGTATTGCACCTCATCAAGGCCAGAGGACCCCAAAGCGCCCCACACTACAGACCCATTCGCACACACACACTGATGGGAACCCTGACAGAAGCAATGCTGCAATGCGGTGCCTTCTGACTCCCACCAGCAGGCAAGATGGGTGAAGTGTCTTGCTTAGGGACACAACGACAGAGGCAGGTGGGGTGATGATTGAACCAACAACCACCATAAGACCCATTTGTCAGATCTTATTTGTCTGGGAAGAATTAAATTAGCTATCAGTGTGCTTTCACACTGAACGACCGCAGACCACCCAGTCCTGCTCACGACCAGAGTTTTTATTTTTACAACAAAAGGTTTTGTTTTTACTGCCTCCGATGGCACAGTGTGAATCTGGCTGTAGATTAAAGTGCACATGTGTTAGAATAACCTGGTCAACAAAATTTAAATGTGAATCTGTGACATGACTTGAAAACTAATGACAGACTGAGTTTTAACTATTTGGCAAAGAAGAAAAGGCAACAAAACTTAAACCTCTGGATTTTAATTGCAAAAAGCTCCAGTAAGTATTGACTCAGCCAAGCTGATTGCACATTTTTATTTGTAACAAATGTTTAAAAAATTCACTTCACAATCACACATGTCTTTGACTGTTTTTTTTACAGTATATATTTATATAAATTCACCACGAACTCAGGAGATGATCCAAACTGCAGGATATGGGATTTGTTTCAAACAAAAAGTAGACTCTGAGTCTACGTTGAGGCCAAGTAGCTTGGCCAGGCTTTCAGTCTCAACATGCCAAAGCAGTGTGAACTCTGCTTTCACAAGGGGCCAGATGCAATCAAGGCAAACTTTCAAAGGATCCCTTCTTCAAAATGAGTCAGCTGGAAACATTTACCTGGTGAGACGCCAACTTTAACTTAATTAGGCTGACAGCTGATTGAGTCAGCCGGCAGTAGTTGTCATTCTTACTGCCCTGAAGTAAAGGAATGAGTAACTTGCTGATCGTTCCTACTGTCTAGTACCAGAGGCTGGAAGTATTTACAATCTGGGTGATTTTTATAGTGATTCATATAATAAAAAATAAATATAGTTTCTGCTGTAGTGTATCCATAAAATTTGAATGAACAATAACTTACACAAAATGTCTGAGGCACATGAAAGTATAAAAATAGCTTAGCAACACTGATTATCTGCATGGAGTTTAGACCTTCATACCAAAAGCTAAAATATTGTGTATTTATTCAAACTCAATGTAGAAACTAAAAAATAAAATCCTCTCCTGGAATCTTATATTTTAGAAAATATTAAAATAATTCAACCATATTTGGTGCCTTTGTTTTATGAACTACTAGTTTTTGGTTTTCTTTTTTTTTTTTTTTGATTAACTATAATTTTTTCATTATTCAGCAAATACAAGCCTCAAAGTCCTCTTTGTGAGTAAATTATAAAGAATTAAACTGGTTGAAGGATTATAAAATAATTAAAAGCAGGTATCCTAAAGCGCCTGGATTTAAATTTTACAGATATATTTAAATATATTTTTGTTGTTGAATTTTAGCAGTGATTTTTTTAAAAATATCCACCTTACCAGATGTCATGTTTTTCAGATTGCAAAGACTTCTTGACTGAAGCACAGCTGGTTTTACATCTCTATAAACTTCAGGAGTAGGGATGACTTAAAGTATGTCAACATTAGAAAAAAAGATAGTTTTTCCTTGAAATGATCTGAAATAATCTTTAAAAGGGTAAGACATAAATCAAGGTACATTCTGTTCTAATATGAATCAATATTATATCAATTGAAACCAGAGAACAATTTCTATAAGAACAGAAGTAAATTATACGGATTAAATTATATTAAAATATTTTCAGTTCCCAAAAATGATGGCCTAAGTTTTTTTTTCTTTCTTTCTCTTTTTTTTTTTTGCCGAAAACATCTTTTGGAAAGAAAGAAGCAGTGTTGTTTTTTTATTTTGTTTATCTTCAGGACCTTGTAAAATTTCAGTCTGTGTCCAGAACCCTCAGCTCAAACAATCAGCTTTTACTTACAGTCCCTCGGACCCGACTAAGGAAAGGAGATCGGGCTTTTTCTGTTGTTGCTCCTAATCTGTGGAACAATTTGCCCTTTCAGACTAGATCTGCTAACAGCCTGGATCATTTTAAATCGCTCCTCAAAACTCATTTTTATTCGTTGGCTTTTAATTGAAGCAATTTTTGATATTCTGTTTTTATCTATTTGTGCTACTGTCCTTCCCGTGCAGCACTTTGGTGCAGCTCTATACCTGTTTTTAAAGTGCTGTATAAATAAATTTGACATTGACATTGTCATGAACAGACCAAGCGACACAACACATTTGGTGGAGCTAGTGATCTGACCTGCATGTGAACCGTCAACAAACTGAAGCTTGTCTGGGCAGCTCAATGTTTGACTTCATAAATCCTGCATAAGTTTTGGCTTGGAAGCGTCTGCCCATTTCTTTTCTCTGTTTTAATAGCTTGCATATGTCAAATGAGAAGAATTTGAACTTGCTGACTTGATTGACATTGATTTGATGAGCCAAAGATGTGAGTCTCATCTCATCAGCTGCTATTTCAGACTTTTATTTACTAGAGCTGAATGAATTAAGCTCTCTTGGTGCCTTCATAGTCCTCTCACTGCATATCAGTAAAATCAGTTCAACTTCACTGCTTTATTGGTTTTGTAGTATCACATTTATCTTAGTAATTTAACTTGCTAATTGCTTTAATTAAACTTAACAATATTATGAGATGTGGGATAATAACACCATGTGGTTATTAAAATGCATTCGGTTATATTAATTATGCTCCTCTTTTATTGAGTTACCTTGTTTGAGGAGTTGGCTGCTTTCTGTCTGGGGAAGAGCTCAGTATGGGGGCGTTTTAGAGTTATTTAGATTATTTGTCTAAGTTAGTATGATGCTGCATTCAAGTTGCTCTCAGAACTGGGACATTTCAACTTCACAGTCGGAAAAATCAACTAGAACTTCTCCTGTAGTCGGATTTCTAACTGGGAAGCTAGAAGCCATTGTGGCTTCCCCTGTAAGGCAGACTGTGTTTCAATATGGACGCTCCGTACATGAGCAGTATATAAGACAAACATGTAAACGTGGATCTAAAATCATTGTTACAAGTAGCGAACGCATCTCTAAGCTGAACAAATTCATTAAAGTTTAAAATGGTGATGTTGAGAATGTCTATGGGCTTCGCCGTGTTGAAATTCTTAACTAGTATGCTGTTAACTCATCAAGTTCAGCTGATAGTTCCAACTTCCAAAGTAACCTGAATGCAACATTAGTTAATTTTATCTATACATTTTTTTCTGACCATTTATAAATTACATAACTTCTCCTCAAGTGTCTTTGTGTTTGGTCAGATTTGTGAGTTCAGGTGTGTATATTTTGAAAGTTACTTTTTAAGTAGAGTTGTAATTTGCTGAGCTCTTTAAGTAATTTAGGTGGTTGAGATTCCTCCCAGTGGACTCGGTGCCGTTGTGGGCAGGACATTTCGCCTGCTGGTAGTCTTGCAGACAAAGCAGCCTTGTAACATAAAGCATTGCAGAAGACTCAACCGGGATAAAATACTAAACAAAAATGACCATCCATCCTTTAAGGCCCCTTATTGTGGAGCTCTGTTGTCATTTTTGAACAACAAAAATCCATTTTGAAAACATTTTTTCCTGTGTCCCCTGCTGGTTCCCTCAGACACTGGTGATCTTTCCTTAGTAAATCTAGAAAAAATGATTTAGTCTCTTGATTAAGCAGTGAGCAAGCATGTTTTCTGGATTTTATTATTTATTTTTTTTTTTTAACAAATTAAGCGTCTCAGTTGCACATTCTCACACAGGTGCTCCTTATCTATTCATTAAGTCACCAGTCAAGTTCAGTAATCAAACTCCATTGTTTAGATACTTCTTTGTACGGTTATTTCGTTCTCAGATCCTTTGCTGTTCTCAGCTTTTATTGCGTTTCCTGAGCTTTGTCGTTCGTTATTGTTAAAATCTAGTTTTATGATGTGCTTCCTATCGTCATCCGTGGGTTTTGGCTCCCCAACCACGTCATGACATGACAGGTCACATGCCTTATTTGTTACTTTTTTTTTTTTTTACACACATTTGTTTTCTTTCACCAAGGCCTGTTTTCTATTTATGTCTCTCTGAGGCTTGAAGAATCTGGTTTGAAAGAAATGATACAATTTTGACTCAGACAGAGGAAGTCCAAGCTGTGCCCTCCTTCAAAGAATTGCATTTTAAAGGTTCCTGCTGCAAATGTTCAGTTGTGAAAAAAAGCAACTGAACTTGCAATCTGCCGGAAAGAACATTGTTGTTTAACTCTCATGCCTGTCTATGTCTTTTTGTTTTCCATTTCTATGAGCACCACTTAGCAACATGTCTATGTCAGATATCAACTAAAACCACCACAATCATCTTAAAATTAAGACTTGCAAAATTGTAATATTGTGGAATTAAGTTTTAACCTGTTTGCCCCGCTGCGCCTCTTTTGTCAGCATTGTTCTCGCAGGACGCCATCTTCTCTTCGTTGCTTCAACAAAGCTCTCTGTAAAGTGTAAGAATATTAGTCTTTCTCATTCTGTGGGAACATTTCTGGCAGTCTCAGTATCTCATTTAAACAAAACAACTTCTTGACCCAAATCACTCAGAAGATGACTGAACAGACCGTTCTTGGACGAGTTTCAGATGATTTAACACGTTTTGGGCTCGAGTTGCAGTCTGTCTCCCTCTCTCCATCTGGTTGGAAAACAGCTGTTGTGGTATGTAATAGCGCTGAGAGAGGTACATCAGCCTGGAGACTTTCTGGAGCATGAGTGGCTTTCATCCTTTAAGTACGGCTCTCCCATTTTGAATCAACAGGTTGAATCCAGCCCTGAACAACAGGGATGCCACTGAACCATCATTTCCTCCCACATCCTGAAAGCTACACACCAGTTTGCTACAATACACAGGTGCGACTTCATGTGAGCTTCTAAATGAGCAAACTGGATCCCCATATGTGAGTTAATCTGTTTTAGATTGGTGATGTAGGTGCGACACTGTGAAGGTTACGACACAATCCACCTTGCTCTTCAGGAAGAAGCATTTTTATTGCTTCTCAAAGCAGAGCAGTAAAAGTGTGATGAGGTCTTACAGCTGCTGCTGGAAATGTTCTTAAATGTGTTATTTACATATTGGATAAAAGTGTCGCTATGTCCTGAGAGAGTACAATAATATGAGACAGATAAACATTGTGACACATCAATGTTTATCTGACATCATCAGCTGTCGATGTCATCAGATAAGCAGTTTTCCTGTAGCTTTACGTTGTTCCGCTATCATTAGCACAGCCATTACAAGTTGGAAATCTTGAGCTTGTGCGTTTTGTGCTGAGTAAAGGTGTGAACAGCACATGCACGAGCTGGCTGACAACGTTAAGACCTTCCTCCTGGCTCTGATTGGTTGTTTCTGACCGGGAGAGGGGCATCTCTGCAGATAACAATAGGTCCTTTGGGAGAAGGTGGAGAGTTTTAAAAACATTAAAAACGTTTTCATAAAGACAAAAGTAACAAAGGGGGACTTTTTTCTCAGTTTCTCACACAAGATCAGATGGGGTGTGTATAGCTTTTACCCCAATAAAAAAATGTTATTATAAATTGGATGCAACATTTTACATTTACTCTGGTCATTCTTGCATTATGTGACAAAATAATCAAGAGCAGAAGTCATCTGTAAGAGAGTAAATACTTCACTGTAGAGCGCTTGCAACTACATTTGCAGCAGAGGTAGCTAAGATGAGCTTATGCCTGAAACCGGAAAGCCTCCAAACTTTTATCAGACATGAGCTCACTTCATGTAATCAGGGAAGTGAATGGAAGACATTCCTCCAAACTGTGAGCTGATAGGGGAGGAGGCAAAAACAATTACCAAGAAAGTGACGTATTAATTACATAAACCCTTTTCTGCGTCCTTAATGTGCCCTTTCCTTTTTCAAGTGTAGTTTTATCTGGACCTGGTATTAGTCCAGTGGACTGGCAAAAGGCTCCTGGAGGGAGGAGTAATGAAAGAGAGGGAAGAAGTGGAGGAACATGTTTAAGAATCTGACTGTCCCGTTAGTTCACAGCTGCGTCTCATGCTGCAGGATCGCAGTCAATCAAACACACACCCACCCTGAATCACATGGATCACATGAAGTTAAATGCTTTTTAATTTCATTCGCACTCCACATCACTTCCAGAGCTACATCACCACATCTCCTACCTCGCCCGCTTCCTTGCTTCCTTGAGAATGACCAAAACGCTCTGGGAATTTAATGGAAACTGAACGGATGCTGGAACATCAGTGGGACGATTGAATCAGTGGAAAGATGCAAAAGCACATCTGTGTGTTGTCATCCTAACAATGTGCTGTGGGTGGAAGATGTACTTTCAGCTGGACTTTCCTAAACAAAGCTCCACTGTTTATAGCATTTCATGGAGATTTTTGCAGTGGCATGCATTTGTAAACACATCCATGGCACATTGTGTTGTTTTCTGTTTTGTGGGACTTGTCCATCCATCCTTTGGGGAAGAACACAATTACAACAAATCATGACTCATTTCAGTCACATGAAAGAGACTGCAGCTTTCCAGAAGGGATTAAGATTAAATCTTCTTGGACTGAAGCCGAGCAGAACAGAGCAGTGCAGAGCAGAGGAGGGGGGGAACCACTGTGACCCTCAGAGGGGACAGAGCCAGAGAACAAACCCAAAAGGCAGGCCTGTCCAGCAAGAAGCAGTGAAAGAGGGGAGGGAAGTGAACAGAGGAAGAGAGAGTGAGAGAGAAGGAGGGAGGGGTAGCAAAGGAGTGTGAGAGGCAGAGAGGAGTAAAGACACTATCTTGTGACTTGACAAAAGAGGGCAGGTCCCAGAGACAGGTAAGAAAGTTTATTTGTTGTCCAGTCGGGGAGATTTTGATGAGGAATCCTAATCAGTAGAAGTTGGCAGCAGGCAGGAGTGTTTTGTGTGTGCAGCAGAAGGAGGCAGAGGGAAATGTTTGTGGACTGAATCCTATTACAGAAACAGCTGAGTGAGTTTCTATAGAAACACTCCAACATACAAAGTGGTGCTGTGTCCTCCTGGTAGCTGCAGGGACTCTGAGTTCGCCACACACACCTCTTCACCTCGGCTTTTTAATCCATCAGTCAGTGAGCATAAATGCTTCTGCACTCAAGTGCATGCAAATGAAAGATTTTCAGTTTTGCAAAATGCAGATCCTGCGACTTTGCGTGATGCAGATGTGGCTCTTCAAGGCTTCAGCGAAAAGGGAGCCTTTTACTCGTCAACTTGAAATCCTCTGGATTGATTTCAGATGGATGCAGCTCCTAGGTGGGTGTGAACCAAAAGCTGTTATGAAAGTAAAAAGGAATGGTCTGGAAATCTCCTTGTAATGCAAGTTTATATTACTTTTTCTTTTGTAATCAAACACATTTTCTTCTGAACCTTCATAGTAGTAAACGACAATAAACAGAATCTGAAATGTGGAAAGAATGCTCAGAAGTAAACCGATCCTCACTGATTCTTGGAATAAAGATGCTGGCATTTGAGGCGCCAGTCGGGGCAAAAAGTTCAAAAATCCTGAACCTGTGGACACAAAACAGGCTATCAGCTGTGGAAAGTCTTTTTTGTTTTTTTATAAAATATTTTTGTAGCTGATTTAATGGTCAAATATGCTGTGTAGTTCATCTTTTTTCCTTAAAAGGTTTTATATTAATCATGTGAGACTGACTAGACGCCACAGTCGGACAATGACAACATTATAAATTAGCCAGTTGGTCGCACAAATTGCTAAAGGGAGATGATTAATTTCTACAGAGAAATTTCTGTCTCTTGTCTGAAGCTTTGGCTAAGTATTGATCTTAACTCTGGACCAGCGAATGTCTATTGCTAGTTAACCAAAATAAAAGAGAGTTTAGAAAAAAGCTTCTTACTAAAGACTGCTGTAACAAAAATTTTTATTATTAAATACAGTGACCGAAGCAAACCATGAATTGAAATTCCTTTTTTTTAAAAACTCAGCTTTCCTTGAAACTGCAAATGTTTCAGTCTCTTGTTTGATAAATTTATACATCAGAAGCAAGCTAATTTTGCACAGATATAGTATTTTATGTGAGATTTTGTTTTTAGATGGCCTCAATACTAAGTTAGTTGCTGAATGTAATTTTTTTTTAGCATTCATAGGTCAGACCAAAATTTTAATAATTCTTAAATCTTTTTTTCAGACTTTGCATTGTATACTTGATTTAACTTTTAATATCTTAATTGTTAAAGGGTATATGTGTAGTAAAAGATTTTCAATTGTTTTCAGGTCTAAATAAAGATGAAAATGTTCAATTTCAAGTCTGAACTTAAGAAGTTACAAGTGTAGCTAAAAGCAATCAGAAGTAGATCAAGAGCACAAGTGAAGGCTGAGAGGAGTAATGATGTTACATTTAAACCCCAAACTTGGACCTACAACACAAAGGACATACAGCCAAGCAAATATAGTTACAGAGAGGTGAAGTTTATGCATTCAACCAGCAAAGAGGAGAAAGCTTGGAGACTCAACAAACAGGCGCCTTACCAAAGTTTTTAAAAGCTCTGTGTAACGTGTGACGCCTGAGTCAGCAGTGGCGACTGTCAGTTCATAAACAAATAACTGTCTTTCAAAATCCTGAAAATACAAGAAAACTGAGAAACTGCAATAAATTCGGCTCCAGTTCTGAGCAGCATTATCGCTTTGATTCTCCCAACAATCGTTCCACTAGGGTCGTCTGCTCTGAGCCATCATTTCATGAAGTGATAATGCAAGTCTCATATTTTTCAACCTGATCAGTCTGTATTTTCCTCATAAGGATTAGCAGCATTACTGTGATATTGTTTTAAAAGTGTTATTTATGAGGACACTGTCCTGTGACAACCTCTGGAGGACTGACTCCAGTCAGCTAGAGAACAACATGTCACTTGGCCCTCAAAGATCCCATGTGTTGGATGGAGAGGATGTTGATAGACTAATGTACAATCAGACTGCAGATGTCAAACTCTCTCCTTCATTTGGCTCAGGCACAGGGGGAAAAACACTTTCAGCTGGGGTTAATTATCATGCCTCAACATTCAGATGGAGGTTTGGAGGCTGGTGGCTTTACATGATCTCTGGACATCAGCAGACGTTCATCAAATGTATTTTCATCAAATGCAAAACTCTTTGTAAAAATATTAAACTCACCATGCTTCTGTCTCCTCAGTGATCTAGTTGTTTCCTTCCTGCTTTATTTTTAAGGATTTTGTACTTTTCAAGATATTTGTTAAACATTTTTCAGATGCAAAACTTTTTTTTTTTTTACCTTGTTATTTTTTTTAAATATAACAATAGCTCAAACTGTGGATCTGGATGACATGCCTTCATCCATATATGGCACTCACTTCCTGTCTATAAAACAGACAAAGCTAGACTTCTTTGTTGTCAAAAAGGGCTCAGAGAAATTATTTATCTGTTTTATATAAGCAAAGGCTTTAAGTTATATTTTCTCTCCAGAAATTTGGATTTTAAACAATTAAACATGACTTTGCAGAAAAAGGACTTGGAACGACCTATTCAGTGACTCCATTAACTGTTTGCTCAGATGGTTTGCCATATGATTCATGCTTATTGGACTCCAAGAACATAGCTGTCCAACTCCAAATCGCGTGTTCTTCAGTCAGATTTACTTATCAAAGTGACACATTGCACAGCAATGAATCAAGCCTCTCTCACATTTGCAGTTTTTAAGCGTTTGCCAGACTACTTCACACCGAATAGCAGAACGAGGAGACAGAAACCTGGTTCTGGTTTCAAACTAAAGGGCTGTGAAGCTCTGAGAGGGAAAAAGGAAGGGCAACGCCAGGGAACACAGGAAACGTCAGGCGTGTTTTTTCAGGCAGGGCCTCTGGATCAGAACCTCTTTCCTGCCGTGGGATGTTTATGTGATGTGTCAGTCAATTTGTTTTTGTGGAACCTTGGTTTGTTTTCCATTAATTTGTGTTTCATTTGTTTTTTTTTAGTCTTGCTATTGTGTTTTATTTCTTGAGTTTAGCTTCTTTCTGTTTGTCTCGGTTTCCAGTTTCACTTCACGCCAGGTTCCAGTTTCATTGTCTTTCTTCTTTGGAGGTTTTTGATTGTATTTCTGGTTTTCACACCCAGTGTGAGCGACTTCTGTGTTGTACACACTAAATGTTGCAAGAAATGCATCGCTGTAGGGCGCCGACATTAAAGAAGGTTTCCTACACAGCCAGAAATGAACATGTTTCTATGGTCTTTAAGAAATGTTGACTGTATTTTATCATCTGTAGTTCAAAATCCACAATATTTCATGTTTTTCTCAAATGTTTCAACCCAAATTAGAGGATAACAATAAAATATTCTCGCAGGCAACACCCAGATAAAACAACAAACAAACCAAATAGAGTCCAGCCACACAAAATAAAGTGCCAAGTAGGTTATTCTTACTCTAAACTCAAGACGCTGATGAAGGGAAATTCATTACCACACAGTTTGAGTGAGATGCAATCTTTATTATTTGTGAAAACACAAACACAAATATTTGTCAGCTCAACTGGAGTGTTGCTCCTGCTGTCTTTCATCTTCCTCTTGACTCCATGGACACTTTTTGTGTTGTCGTTTCTGGGTCAGACCAGTTTCTGACCAATCCCAGTAATACCATGGGTATAAAACCAGAAATAAAACTGTTGGCAGCGAGTCTTGATGGAAAATTAAAATCAGAAACTCCACGAGGCGTGTCAGCAGAGGTTTGAAGTGCTCTGAAAACTCATCCCTTCTCTGTTCTGACTTTGGACTTAATAAAGTGGACCAATGTGGGAAAAAAAAATCTAATCTGTATACAATATATAGGACTCTGTACAATGTGGTCACTCCCTGGCCCAGAGCCAGTTGAACAGGTTTAATGCACAGTCAGTAGCCACAAGGCGGACAGGATGCATCTCTCCTTACTGAAAGGTCAGTTAATTATTTTGTTGACAAACATCTTCTTGTTCAAAATATGGGAGTTTCCAAAAATTAGGATGCTAATGGAACAATTAGGACGCTAATGGAACAATTAGGATGCTAATGGAACAATTAGGATGCTAATGGAACAATTAGGACGCTAATGGAACAATTTTCCATACCAAAAACATTGTAAGACCTTGCACATACTCTGAGCTTCTAACATTCAATGGAGAAATTTGTTAGACCTCAGGGCTTATTCCATCTTACTGTTTTTACCTAAACTATATTTTGTTATCTGTTAACAAACACTGGCACCTTATTTTAGTCACTGACAGCCTACTGGAACTTTTCCAAGGAGAGGTCAAAAGGAAACCTGTCTAACTGATTCTTCACAGACTTCTTGACCTCCACGTTTTAACAGACTGAGCAATACTAGTGTTAGATGACTAAAGAATTAAAATAAAATTCTTAAAAGAAATAACACAATTTTTACTTCACACCAACACAGCAGATGACACGTCTTGCTAAATCATCTCTGACTGTGGGAACTGTGATCTGGACCTCCAGCAGCTTAGAGTCACTCTTCTTCCAGACTCTGGGATCTTAATTTACAAGAGAAATTTGAAATTCACTGAAGTAACACTGAGGAGGAGGAGCATCATTTATACCTCCCTGTCTCTCCTTTTCCCAGCTGAAACAATTTTGCTGTTTCCTCTGACTCAAAAGTGGCTCAAAACAAAGAATTCAACACTTGTAACCCAATTCCTGGATACGTCTCTGTGTCCACACTTTGTGCATCATTTCAAAATCTTAGACTTCACTGAAGGCTGTAATTGTTCCTCTTGCCGGAGCAGCTATGACTACCACAGTTTTTGCTTCCAGTTAACTTTCAAATGTAATGTTCATTTACGATGCTCTGAAGAGACTGGTCTGCAGCCGTAACCCTCAGTGCTGCATCCTCGTTTAGTGACTCTCCAGCAGTCTTCCTCATAATTTTGCAGGCACAACATTTCTGTATTAAAAATTGTTTTCAAAGTTGCTTTCAGTGATGGCAACATTCACATTTCACTGAAAAACACTAACTTTGTGATTATCTGTTAATTGTACTGATTTCAATAATTACACATTGATTACTGAACCTATAAATCGGTTTTGTAAACGTTAAAACCTCACTGGAGAAGCAGCTTCTTTACAGGTTAGAATAAATGCATCGCTCTACTTAATCTGCCTTCCTCCTTTTGGATCTTCCCCTTCATCACGTCACACAATTTCAGTGACATAAAGTCTAAAAAACTGGGCAGTTTTCCAACACCAATGCAATGCAGGAATCATTGGTGCCTCACAGTTGGAGAGTTGAGCTTAAAGCTTGTGGTGATTATTTCCAGCAGGACTTCTTTGCCTGCCCAGGGAGTTGCTAGTTAAAAACACTTCTGCACACTCATTCAGTGCAAGCTGAATACCTTTATTGACCAGATTTGGTAGACGATTGTGTTCCTCCTTCACACAGCTGAGCTTGTTTTCACATCTGTAAACTATATTTCTAAAGATCAGGGGTTGCATTACCCTTTAAAATTCCTCCCACTTTGTTCTGCTGCTGAAAAGGAAAACTGGGTGCGTCGAAGAAGAATCTGCAGCAAAGATTCCCTCATGCAAGCTGACTAATGTTTTTAAACCAGTGTTATCACAAGGACTTTTTCTCATCTGGTCATTAAGGAGCAAATAGCTTAGTAGATTTAAATTATTCAGTCTACCTGCTTGTGAACTAAAGTTATGAAATGTACATATAAATGAATATATTCAGCATTTATTTATTCACTATTTCCAAGTTTCTATTTAATTTTAATTTTATTATGTCTGTAATTTTTAATAATCAGTTATTTTAAGTTATTTTATATTCAATGGGATATACAATATTTTGTTACTGTACTGCTGTAATAATTGATTTTTTCCACTGTGGGATTCATAATGGACTATTCTATTCTATTCTATTCTATTCTATTCTATTCTATTCTATTCTATTGTGTACCTACATTAATGTCTTTGAATTTTCCCACCATGAATGATATTAATTTGCAAATGTTATTCATTTTTGGAGTATTTTGTGTATCATTATCTGATCTTCTTTAAGAATTTACTCAAATTTGACAAAAATAAAACAAACAAACAACAATAACAACAGAAAAACAAACCACCCAGTTCCGTCCTTCAATATAAAGCAACAGCATTTCAGCTCTCATAATGAGCATAGTTCAATTTCTTAAATTGGGCTATCCCTACTACTACTCCTAAATAATCAGGATATGTTTTGGAGAATTCACTCAGCCCTGTTTTGTCACAGAACAAGAAAGTCGTTGAGATTTAATGGCTGACGTGTGAGGAAGAAGCCTGTGGATGTGGCAAAGCAGCAGTCACACGGTGTGGAGGGAGAAACTGTATGATTTTAGTTCAGACCCAGAACCCGGGAGAACCCGAGTTATGGTGAACTTCAAAAATTATAAAAACAAAAGAAAAAAAAAACAGTCAAAGTACGGCAACCGTCTTCTTTCTCTGCGAAAACAAAGTGAAACTCTTTTCATGACCTCAAACTCCTCTAATGAAACCAGTTTTTGGGAATAAATGTGCTTCTATCCCATGTGCAAATATTAAATGAGTGAAGGAAGGAAATGTTAGATTAAAGAAAAGAGCAACGTCACAGTGTTTTCCAAGTTCGAGGTGCTGAAAACAATGAACTCAGAATAAATTGGGAACAAAAGCTGCAACAACAAATCAACAGTGACATCATTTACTGCAACAGGCGCCTTAAATAAAGTCTGTGAAGGGAAGATTTAGTCATTTGTTTTCCCATACACAAAAAGTTGCTCACCAGATGAGCCAGTAAGAAAGTCGGTGCTGAATTGCAGAACCAAATAACAGATCGAAATCCTTTCATTATCGTGATAATTAGGAAATCAATTCTAAAGTTTTAGACGTTTTAACAAAGTTTTATTTAGCTTCAATGAGTAAGTTATTTCACTAAATAACCAACAATTTTAATGCAGACAGAATACTCTCTTCTCCTGACAAAGACTTGGATAATTGTGTAAATTATTCCACTAGGCTGTTTTGTGTTCGACTGGCTTTTTTCTCTACGCACCCACACAAGGTTCCAGATTCACAAAAGGTTTTCACTGCTTTCGCACACGCAATGAAAGTTTATCTGTCCAACTCAGAGCTCTGGTGTTCACCTCGACTCATAAGGAGGAGCAAATAGTTTCTCCATGTATTATGCGTGATTTCACAGGCAACGGGAGCAAAATAAATTTACATTTCTTTTGTGACTTCTGGATGAGTCACTAATATCCTGTTTGAGTCATCTCAGTTCTCCACAGATCCATGTTTTCTCCATTAATGTTGCTCATTTTGGTTTGATGGCCTTATAAAGCTCGGAAATGGTTTTGCAATCTTTTCAAGACAGATAGTCGGTGGTCTTATTTCTTGTCTGTTATTGACTTTCTTTAGACTGAAGCACAAAAGGTTTTTAATGTGTGACCTTTGAGCCTAATCCTGATGTCAGACAGATTCAGTTCAATAGATTTCTTGTTTCTGCAACTCTGGCAATAATCAGGCTTAAGTATAGAAAGAGCTACTTTACTCAACTCGCAACAAAATCTTGTTCCTCTCAGTTAATTTATAATTTAACATGAATTAAATCCATCCTTGTCCCAATGATTTATAGAATAATAATTAATACATTTCCTCTTAGAAAATTATGACTTCAAAACCTTTCTTTATCGCAATGTTGTGCATTTAACTTAAGAAACAACAAGGTTCTTTTTCATGCTCTCTTGTAGGACAATGAAGACTGGTGTGGGACTCATTTCTTCATTGCTCCTGTTCCTCTTAATGGGAGCAGTCTTTGCCCAGAGGCCGCGACCGAAGAAGCCTACCAGACGTCCAGCCACCACCAGGAAGCCTTTTGCCCCCAAGCGTGTGGAACCAGCCGTTTCCGAGCCCCAGGAGCCCACAGATTTCCCTCCGCCCATCCTCGGCCCGCCATCCGTCTTCTCTGATTGTCCCCGAGAGTGTTCATGTTTCCCAAGCTACCCAAATTCTCTCAACTGTGAGAACCGGAACATCCGTGTGGTCCCGGTCATCCCATTCAGAACTCATTACCTGTATCTACAGAACAACTACATCTCTGAGCTCACTGCAGAGGCCTTTAACAATGCTACAGAGGTCCGCTGGATCAATCTGGCAAACAATCGCATCCAGAAAATTGACAAACAGGTTCGTCAGACGGTTTTTGTCTTTTAAGGCCTCTAAAAATCTGAAAATCTGGTTTAAAATGCCAATCTGTTCCCCGTGTCTGCAGGTTTTTGAGAAGCTCCCAGGTCTGCTGTATTTCTATATCCAGAGAAACCAGCTGAATGAAGTGCCATCAGGCCTCCCAACAAGTCTGGAGCAACTTCGTCTGGACAGGAACCGCATTTCCAAGATCCCCGCTGGTGCCTTCACCAAGATGGCGAACCTGACTCTGCTTGACCTGCACTACAACCAGGTGAACCACATTTAGCACCTGTGCAGGCAGGAGAGCCAACTGCATTATGGGAGGAAGATTTTCAGTGTGTGGTGTCTTCTCGGTCAGCTGAGCGACAGTGGCCTGGGAAAGAACACGCTCAAGGACCTGAAGAACCTCATGCAGCTCAACCTGGCGCACAACGTTTTGAAGAAGATGCCCGCTGGAGTGCCAAACAGCCTCATCCAGCTGTTCCTGGACAAGAACCGCATAGATGACATACCAAAGTAAGTAGACAGAATGCAAACATTGGTTAACGGACATGTGTATACAAAGACCCCAATGAACAGTGACAGTGTAAAAGGTATATGGACTGAAATGTTGCCAAAAAATTTAATATTTCTACGATTTGTGCCGCTGTGAGAAAGATTTATATTTGGAACATTGAACATTGCAGATATGAACCAGAAATTTACAATGAAAGCTATTCTTATCTCTGCATGTTTCTTTTTAGTTAAAGTGCAAACTTTTTATCTCAAACCATTAAAAGCTCCAAAATGTAAAATATGTTTGGCAGTTTAAATCCTTCTGCAGTTTCCTTCAGGGCAACAGAAAGTTACATTTAGATGTAGAGAGCTGTTTTTGACTCACCGCTGATTTGTTGAGGAGTACCACCTTTGTTTATGTCCTGTATGCCTGCGCTGTCCAGAGATTACTTCAAGGACTTCACCCATCTGGCGTTTGTGAGGCTCAACTACAACCAGCTGAGCGATAAAGGAGTTCCCAAGGCCGTGTTCAACTTGAGCAGCCTGCTGGATCTGCAGCTGGCTCACAACCAGCTCACAGTGATCCCCCTCTTCAACAATCACCTGGAGCACTTGCACCTCAACCACAACAGCATTGAGAGTAAGTGACGGTCTTCTACTGCTAATCTAGTAACACTCTTCCAAACGTGGAAGAGTGTTACCGGTGCAGTTTGATTTCTCTCTGCACTGGGTAAACGGATTTGGACAAGGAGTTGCAGAACCATGTCCTCGCCTGTGGTGGCACTGCACCAAGACCTGCTGAAGGAAACAACGCAAAAACCTCAAATGAAGACACTGGACACAACTTCCTTCTTCACACAATATAAACAAAATTGGAAAGGTCTCAAATTTCAGAGGTTGTAGAGTTTCTCTTTTGTCTTTGGTAAACAACCACAAGCCATTTCTCCTGCAAACAATAGACTTGGTACATTTGTTTTGGTTGTATTTACCCAGAATGCCATGCGCGCTATATTCTGCTTTCTGCTTTTGGAGCGGTTTCTGGTCTGCTTGCATCCGCAGACGCATTCGAGCAGCGCCAGAGTTCACTTCAACTGCAACTGAACACCTAGGTTTTTAGGCGGATCAGAGTTTTTCCTTCATCAGAGTTTGATTGTGCATTCACACCTCAAACGAACCGGTTTGATTAAAGCGGACTAAGTGGGGCAGGTCCACACCCTAAAATTTCACCTATAAATACAAGTCGACTTGCACATGACTTTGAACTCAATTAAGAAAATATTAAATTTTTTCTGTACATTTCAAAATAAAATAGCACTGAGTCGGCTGACAAGCTGCCTGAACAACACAGCAATCCGCAATTTAGTAAACTCACCGGGGCTTAAAATTTGAAGTTCAGTAAACAATAATAATAATAAAGGAGTTTTTATTTTGTATCTGTAACTATTTGTTTTACTAACAGACATCAACGGCACTGAGATCTGCCCATTCAGCCTGCTGGCCGACCTGACTGACGACCGTCTGGTGCCACGACTAAGGTAGACCAACATGTCAACATGAACCGCATGAGCTCGCTCTGAACGGGTCTAACAGTCGGGTCACATGCTGATGCATTTTATTCTGCTGCCTCAGATACCTGCGTCTGGATGGGAATCATTTGCACCCCCCCATCCCTATGGATGTCTTCATGTGCTTCAGACACCTTCACTCTGTCGACATCTAAGAGGCAGGGTGTCTTCTCACACAAACCTGCACACAGACGAAAAACCAAACAAACGACAGCAGTGCACGACGGGGAATTGGAGATAAAGCACGCTCACTGGAGCACAAGGTTTCGAGCTGGAACGAGCAGAACGAGTTGCATTACTGAAAGAGGAACTCTGCTCAGCTGCAAAGCTTTGAGTTTGCTTTTTAAATGACTGAAAGTGTCATTCTGCCAGAATCCAAGCAGTGGACTGCAAACTGGCAACAAGAGATTATAGGAACATTTAGCTATATTCAATAAAAAAAACATAGAAAAAAAAAAACATTTGAATGAGCAAAACTCCAACTCCAGGTGTAATAAAATACATGCATTTAATAAGTTAAATTTAGCTAAATATGTATTTATTTCAGTAATTCAATTTAAAAAGTGAAACTCATAAGTCGTACAAGTTTATTACCCAGATACACTAAAGAATTCACTTCTGGATGGATTTTGGGTGGATATGAACATTAAATAGGACAAACAAAAACCAATATTCAATGCATGAAAGTATTTAAAGCATAAAGTATTCAGTTTTAACCCCATCCGTCTCCTTTTGCATGAATGAGGTGTGATGTGGTTCAGTCTGCAGTCTGTCCACAAATCCCCATCCTCCGCTTTTGAACAGGTTTTGCTCCACCATTCCCTTAATTTACTTTAACTTTTCATTAATGTGTTTAGATAATGAACTCTGTGAACTGCAGAGTTAGCAGCTGTCAGGTCACCAGCCTTCCCCAGGATTTTTTTTATTTTTTTTTATTGATCTTATGTAACATTTACATTTACACAATCGTGAAAACGAGCGGAGATAAATGAAGAATACGTCACTCTGTTTGTAATGAATCTGTACATGAGTTTCACCTTTTCAGCTGAATTACTAAATTAAATTTATTTGATATTTAAAGCAATGGAGATGCTCCTCTGCTCTGCTACAGAGGGCGGTTTTAAGGACCAACATTTACAGTGCATAGGTCTGAATAACGCCTTCAGTTTCCAAGGTGCTCTGTGTAAAAATGTTTTTGTTATTCCTATTAATAGACTTTTATGTTATTCCTCTGTATAAAGGCGCTTTGTACAAATACTGAAAAATAAAATGTCTTTGCTCATACCTAGCTGATCTTTAATCATATTTTTTTTTCATAGCTCTGATACATTTTCAGAGCTATGGAGTTTGCTGCGCTCAGGTTTTTTGTTTTGTTTTTCTACAAGATAAAACATGTTCACTGGATTTGGGTTTCAGGTAATGTTGAAGTATTTGTATCCTTAGCGTTTCAAAAATGTTCTCAACACATTATGCAAATTTATGCAGTCATCATGCAGGGATGAACGCTGCCAAATTGGCAAGGGGAAAAAATGTAATTCGTTCTAAAAACAGAAACGTTTTCAGGAAGTTTCTCTCTTCAAGTCAGGGTGGAGGAAGAAGTCTGTGGCAGGAAGGATGTGAGCGTAACCAGGAAGAAGCTCCATCCGTTAGATCCAGGTACAAGAACCATGACTCATCCTGACTTTAGTCTTGAATAGATGCTAACAGTCATTAAACAAAAAGAAAACAGCAGAACATCAATACAGAGGCACGCAGAAAGGGAAAATGCGGATTTTAGTTCTCTCTAGTCATCTTCCCCATTGACTCGTTTTCGCTTTTCTTGTAGATGTTTCAGTTGTTTTTTTTTCTAACCTTCAGGTATTTTAACGAGATCATGATTCAATGCACTCTGACACAGTTCCTAGAAACAGCCCCACAGCATCACACTCCCTCTGCCGTACCAGACATTTTGAACAATTCGTCCTTTGTGTTCATCCATACCCACCTGAGAGCTTTGTCACAAAAAAGTTGAATCATAGACTCATCCAAACAGAGCAAACTTGTAAAGTTGAAGTTGCACCAGAATTTATATTTATAAAATAAAAATAAATTGGTATTTTCTACATAAAATAAGCATTTATTTGGACACATTTTTTTCCAGGTGGCAGGCATTGATCAGTTCATCTTGACAGCAACACCTCAGTGTATTTCATTGCAGTTTTTATACAGTAGGTCAACACAAAGCCATAGAGGTATTGGGATGCATAGTTTTAAAAAACATTCACAAATAAAGTTCTAAAGTTTGTATTCATCTCCATGTATTCATCCAAGTCCTTTTGGAAATAAGTCCAGCAGCTTCACTGGAAACTGAAAAATGTTCTTTGCAACAAGATTCAGGCTCAGTCAAACTGAGTACAGGTCATCTGTGAAACATAAATCTAGCAAAATATTCTCATCTGGGCTCAGGTCAGGTTAAGGTTTTCTTTAGACGTCTTGATGTTTTGGTAACTTTGTAGTTGTGCCAGTTTCAGATGCTGAATTGAACATTAAGATGTTTAAACTTTGGGGTGATGTTTTACAGCCTAACCTTGCTCTGGTCTTCCCCAGAACGTCTTCGACCTCTTGCCTGCTGATTTCCTTGCTCTTCATGATGAAGTTTACTAACATGCTGAGGCATTCACAGAACAGCTGGAGTTACACTGAGGACTCTGTGAACTCAGTAAGTGAATTCTGGAGGAAAGAGGTCAATTTCATGTATAGGAATCATATTAACAGGTGCTGCATACATAAGCATGCCACACTTTTCAGATTGGTATTTTCTTTCTTTCTGCTCTTATTTTAGACAGATCAGAAATCTTTATGCAAGATCTTCTTTCTGGTGAATACATTCTTCCTCTCAGGAGATACAGCTTGCCCATGCAGCTCGGTGATGACCCCTACTGGCTACTTACTGTATCACTACTGTTACTAACCTTTTAAAATTTCTGTACTTCCAGTTACAAATGCTGACACATGTTTCCGGCAGGTCGAAAGAGTTTTGCGCTGATAATCTGGCAGTAGCAAACAGTGACTCAATATTGCTCCAAGGCCGCAGGCAATTCCTGTTTTCATCTGACTTCCTTGAAGACATTTTTTTAAAACAATGATTGGATTCTGTTACTGCAAATAGATGAGCAGGTTGAGCGACCGTTTCTGAAAATGACTTGCTAAACCTGTCTTTAGCCTGTGTTTGGACCTCGAGGGGTCAAAAAACAACCAAACAAAAAAAGGTGCAGACAGATGGATAATTGGTGTTGAGCAGCAGAGGGAATGATCGAAACTCTCCAAGAAACTATAACCTGGACAGTTTTAGGTGTAGACACTTAATTCATCCTAAAACTGAGAAAAAAAAAAGCACAGATCATCTGGCAGATTACAAGGCAGATGTACAAAAGTAATGATGACTCTCTTATCTGATGAATGACTCATGAAAGCATTCGCAGGAATGTCAGTGAGAGTTTGTTCTCCACAGTGACATGGGGTTTACGTCACGAAAAAGGAGGAAACTCTCAATTATGGACAATCATTTTCTTTTACAATAGCATGAATGAGGAGTTACTTTAATTGCATCACTTCCAGAAACAGAGGTGTGCAGCTTTCGTTTTTGTGGCTCGGAATATGATTGCAAAAGTCCCCCCTCAGTCTACTATAAGAGCAGAGAGGATGGAGCCTCAGAGACACTCATCCTCTCAGGTAACACACAGGTGAGTCTGAGCACAGGTGATGCTGTTGCTGCTCTGGGTCATGGTGACTGATCATGAACTTTGCACTGGTTCTGTGTACTTTTCTTTAATCTCGTAGGGATATCCCACATGTTGTATAACTAAGTAGTGCAGTAAATGCACACAACCAGGCATTTAATCATTAATGATCGATTGTTGCAGCGGTTCACCAAGATGTTGCCAAGATGGGTGATAACTACATCCTTACATGTAACATTCTCCTGTTGATGCACTGTAAAAGCTGACGGCGCCCTGAAGTTAAAAGCACTTAATTTATCTCCTAACTAAAGTTGGTTTAATAGTTTTATTATGTTTGATTTAGTGTTTGGGTTAATTGTTTCATATCTAACTCATCATTTTAAGACAGCTTCAAAACTTCCACTGCTCAGGACTTAACATTTAACAAATCAAAATGTCTCTATTCAGTTTCACCTGCAGGTAACCACAGCGATGAAGATGCTGCTCAGTTCTTCCATTTGGGCCATGCTCCTCCTCTTCCTCCTCGGTTTTCTGATCCGGGCCGCGGAGAGCCGGACGCTGCACATAGACGGCTGCTCTGCCAACGTTCACCTCCATGAACTACACCAGTACTTCTCTGAGATAAAATCAGATGCGGTGAGTTTAATAAAAACACACACACACACACACACACACACACACACACACACACACACACACACACACACACAGACACACGCCTGTGTCTGCTCATGGATGCAGACACAGGAAGTCATTCGCTTCATGTTCAAATGTTCATTATTAGATGGAAAGAAGCCGCCTGAGAGATTTTAATCCCCCTTTTTCTGATTTTACATGACAGATATCAGCAGACGGCGAGATTGAAGTAAAACTTCTGGATGCGTCTCTGATGAAGAACGTTCAGGTGAGCTTTTCAGGCATTTTCACATGAGAACATTTCCATCCTGTCTCTCTATGTGTACAACAGCATACATCACTCGATGTAGTGATGAATGCTTTCACTCCTAACACCTGCTTGCCTCCAGCAGGAGGGCCAGACGTGCTGCTTTGTGCGTCTCCTGCTGCGTTTCTACGTCGAACGAGTCTTCGGCAACTACGACTCCTCTCAGCCAAGTCAGCAGCGCTGCTCCAGCGCCTTGGCAAACGCTTTTGTCAGCATCAGAAGGGAAATGCATAAATGTGTAAGTCAGCCGTCCTGTTTCAGCTGCGATGTTACCAGAAACAGCTCTGGGTCGTGTTAGTGACTTTTGAACTCTGCTTTTCTCAGCACTGCCACTGTGGAGAAGAAACCCAGAGAACAATTGACTCAGTGCTCGCCAGCTTTGACAAGGTACACTGCACCATGTGTGCTTTCTGTACAAAATGCAAAGATCTTATCTCGGCTCACATAACTCAGCTAGATGCAGAAGGTTTCAGTTTTTGTGAGCAGAGAAATAGCTTTGTAAAGACTTTGCATGTCAGAAATTGTTGAGCATTTATTTTTCTTGTTACAAACTCAACCATAAAGAAATTAAAAAAAATTTGTTAAGCTACTCTAATATTGCTTGAGTGATTTTCCATTTCTGCTCATCTCTAAGCCTCTTTTCTCTCTTCTCTGCTTCTCCTGCTGAGCAGCTGCAGATCCAGCAGGCGGCGCAGAAGGCTGTGGGGGAACTGGGCACAGTGCTGGACTGGCTGGAGGGACTGGGATCTAAATCATAAACACGAAGCTGACCCGCACGAGAGCTACTCGTTCGTCGACCCCTGAGCCATTTTGCATTTCTCTGTGTTTGTACTTGAATTAATTTAAACCTGTATATATTTGTATTCTCTCACACGTTCTTGGTGGAATGTCTGAAGCTGAAAGGATGTATAGTTTGTTGAAATTTAAATGAGCAATAGGTTTTTCTGTGACGTTGTAAAATGACTTTTTATTAAAACAAAGCTTTTATCTCAATTGTAAAAATAAATTAAAAAAATATGACTACACTATAATTTTTCTGCAGCGTTTGTTGTAATTTACTGCCACCTAGGGGCTTTAAGAAGAATGTAACAACAACAGAAAAAAAAAAGATTTCCTCATCAAACTCATCAGCCTCATCAGCCTCATCATAGAACAAAAGAACAGTGTTCATTCAACTCAAATATGAACTTATAAAAAGTAAAATCAAAAAATTAGATCATTTTAAATGGTCTATTAATTTTTTCCAGAGCTTTATCTTTTTTGGAGAATAACTGACAGTGGAGAAATATACACCTAAAGAACATGAGTAAAATATTTGCTACCTGTTAAATGTTTCTTAAAAAACCCAATAGGGTGAGTTTTGGGTCACTGTCTTCAAAAAGCAGCGAGTGCAGAATGAATGTAAACGTGACCAACCCTGAATCCAGCAGAACAGCCCAGACCATCACACTTCCTCCTCCGTGTTTGACAGCAGACGCCCCACACTGTGGAACGATCCTTTCAGCTGCTACACAGTGTGAACTGAAAACGTCAAATTATGATTCATCAGTCCTTTTTCACCTCTATTCCTGGTAGTTGTGTTTCATGGCACAGATAAGCTTCCTTATATCAGTCTGATATGATATTTAGTGTTTTATTTGTGTTGCTGCAAATCTGCAGATCTTCACAGTGAGACTTGATTACTACTGTCACTATTAGACTACATCTATGAGCCGCTCATCACCAAGCTGCTTACTTTAGGATCTTGCCCTCTGAATCGGTTGTGGCTTTTGGTCTGCCAGACCTCTTCCTGTCAGAGTGTGCCCCAGTTTCTGAGTCTTAACTTTGTTTTCCACAGTAAACATCTTTCGGTGTTACGTTGGTCTTTCTTCCATTGTTAACCTGTTTAATTCCACATTTTTTTCTGCAAAATAAGTGCATCCATTTCAGTCCTCAGAGCTCCCCAACACATGATATTTATGAATTATTACATTTTATGTTAAGTTAGTGAAAATGTAGGTTTTATACTCTGCAACAATTGTCTAAATTACACAATTCTGGCCTGTTTATACGTATAAGAAAAATAAGAAAAATTATGACATGCATAATCTATTATAACAAAGAATGGTTACAAGAATGTTCAGAAATATTTTAGACACATAAAGATTCAATGCTGAATCCTGCAGATGTCACAGTCTTAATGTGCCAAGTGACCTTTGACCTCAATTAGTTATTTCATCAAGGAGGCAAGGTCAGGTTAAAATGCTAGTATGAACAAATGTGTATCTGGGAGGAAATTGTCCCTGTTCCACCAGACCAAGAGCTACACCCTGGCAGTTTCAGGCGAGGCGTCATCTTGTAGTTGTCATTCAGTGCATGAGCCACATTTTGTGTAAAGAGTTGCTTTTCGGGGGGTGAAACAGGGAAGAGGTTCAACTGTGGGAATGACAGTGATGCAAAAAACATCACATTGAGGTTATTTAAGCCCTAGAAGATCTAAGACATCTGATAGCTGTGTGGCATACAGAATAAAGAGCAAAGCTATGAACACGTAGCATAGTCCTGTCAATGTGTTATGCTAGTGGCAACATTGTTGCCATGCTCACATTCACTCTTCTTATGCTCAAAAGATGACTGGAGGGATACAATTTTATTTATACATCAGTAGAAGACATTTCAAAGGACATATGTTCAAAATATTTTATTCATATTTGTTTATTTACATATTATTTAAATATTTTACTGATTTTCTATTGTTCAGGTTTGTGACAGACATTTACTGCCGGCATCACACACAGAAAGTAAAGAGGTCATGTGACCTTTCACACTAGATACATGAAATTGATATTGCTTAGAGTATGCACCCTGTTATTTTACTTTAAAACTGCATTTGGCTGCCAAAAGTCAAATAAATTGTTCTAGAGCTTCCAGAAGTTACAAAAAAAAGTCTGGCAATAATTGTTGCCAGTGGGATTAAACGGGTTAAGTGCCTCAATCTCTCTGTTTTTGTAACAACTTTCTGAGGTGCTGTTCAGCAGATGCTCATCTGGGAGGAGCATTGTGATCCAACGCTGATTTTATGAGGTCATAAAATAATCCAGAAAGTTTGGACCACCTGGAATTAGTCGCACCAGCTTTCAACTTTAAATTTAAAGTGAGTTTTAAATTTAAATTAAATTATGTTTTGTATTCCCGGTAAAATACCTCACTGTACTATTCTGAAATTATTTTTCAGTTAAGGTCTGGCAGTTCATCAATTACGTTTGTAACATTTCAAGATCCTCACTGGGATTGAATAATAATAATTTAAAAAAAGCTTGAATTGAAACAATAATTTTGTGTGTAATAAAACATTTTACCAGTAGAGTTGGTTTTATAGAGTTTTCCATTGCCTTTACTCAGCAAATTCCCAAGTAAAATAGACTCACATCAGCCCAGCAGGTGGCGCTAGAGTCTGATGCTCTGAACCCATTGGTGACATGGATGAAGTGGGGATTTTGTGAAAGTTTGTTAGCTCCTCTTTTCCCTTGAAAAGAACCAAAGTGTCTTCACTGAATGCTATTTTAGCAGAGCTGCCTCATGCATGAAACCATGCCAGAGACTTTAAGTGTTGCTGCAGATTAGATTTCAGAAAAATTGTCTTGCTAAAACACAAAACTGTTAAAAAACAACATAAAAAGTACAACCAAAAACAACTGCAACCCCCTTCTAATTGAGATGATCTGACTGCAATGTTATTGTTTTGTTTTGTTTTTTTCACTTTTAAGATCAGAGAGAAATGAAACCTAAATCAATCTGGCCCAACTGAACTTTCTTTCTTTTGAATCTAGCATGTGATGCATTTCCTTTAGTGGTTTTTTTGTTTACTGAGGGCAGCAAAAAAGCTGCATTTCAAGAGTGAAAGTAGACAATTTGAGTGACTTTTCAAATGATTTCCCAATAAATTAAAGATGCAAACATTTTGAAACACTTGTCTGATATAGAAACGTGATATTGAACTGACAATGATGCAAAGTTAATAGTAACTTTGACTGGAATTTATTATATTTAGCCTTTTAAAAAGAAGAACATAGATATTAGTATGCTCCCGAAGACCTTTTTGAGTCTGTATAAGCATGAGCCATCGTCTGTGGTGTGTTGGAGCAGCAGCTTACTTACAGCTGAGAGGAAACGGGTAGATGAGCTTATCTGGAAGGCCGGCACTGTCCTTGGATGACCCTCGACTCAGTGCAGGTCATGAGAGGCAATAATGGAGAATGTTTCCCACTTCATCAGAGCTCATTCAGGGACAGACTGCTACATCATAGGAGTGCAGAGGAGAATTATTTCAGATCCATATAGTCAAAAACTGTCGCTGTTTCCAACAAACCTAATATGTGTTTACATTTCTGCTGGTGCTTTCAGTTATTTGCAGGTTTACTCAATTCAAATATTGTGTCTGCTGATATTTTCACATTTATGTTTGCAGTTTTATTTTGGCTTTTTATACAAATGTTTTAAGTTTTTGTGGCGTCAGTGTAGCCTTTATTCAACAGTAGCAATACGGGAAGAAGAAGAAGAAGAAGTCATGCAGCGAATGGTAGAAAGAAACCTCCAGCAGAACCCGATTCAGTACAGGCAGCCATCTGACACACAACCAACTGGGAGTCTGAGGCACAACAAGACGCAGGAGAACTAGTAAAACTGTACTTTCTATGCTAAAGGAAAGTGAAAAGTTAACCGCAGGGGATGGAGTATGGCAGCATCATCTCACTTGATGCTCCCCGCCAGGAAGCCAAACAAAATCATAATATAGATGTAGCTTCTATGGAGAGAGAAGAAAAACTGAGAGAAAACAAAGTTGACAGATGAAATAGCAGAACATGATGCAGATAGGGGAGCAGAGGCATAAAAAGTGAGGAAAAGCGGTGAGTTTCTCCTCCAGCAGCCTAAACTTGTTGCAGTATAACTTCATAAGACAGTTCAGAATAACCTGAGCATGAGAGGCACATTCCAACGACTCGTTGCATTTTCCTGTAACATGCTATTTTATCAAAGTAGTGTGGTGTAGACTGGTATGAGAACGCTTTTCTTTAATTAAATGTACAGAAAACAAATGACATGTGCTTTGATTTTGGACAAAAGCCCCAAAACACAAATCAAACTGTAGTTAAAGAACAGAAGATCAGACAGGAGTAAATAAGCTAAAATGTACCTGCTATTGAAAGTACCTGCAGAGACGGTTTTGCCTAAGGAAGCTTGAAAAGTTTCAGGTTGATGAGTCAATGACGATCCTGTTTTATAGATCATATATTGAATCTGTGTTGACTTTTTTTCTCCTCTGTTGGTTAGAAAATCTTAGTATGAGGCCAACAAAATGCCCTTAGCAGAATGATGCATAATGTCTTTTTAGGTACGTTTTATTGTTCTTATTTGTTATTTTGCTTTCACACTTTATCTTTTAGTTTGACATCAATAGCAGCCCGTTTAGGACACAAATAAACATGAATCTACAACTCTGTGAAAAATGCATGTATTAACTTGTATTTTGTACTGTGCTGCCTGTCTGGTTGTAGAGCAGGGTTCTGTCCGGTTCTGTCCGGTTCTGTCCGAGGCTCCTCGGAGTCTCCTCTTCTGCTGATCTCCTCTGTTTGGATGCTTGCGTGTTTCCATTTGCAGAACACGTCTCTGTGTTAAATGCATGTGTGTTGTTTCTGCACCATGTGGGCAAACCTAATCCTGAGATGTTACGCTTACTCAAAAATCCTGATAAGAAAAAAGGAGGATTTCTTTTTAACCTGTTATTCAGCAACTTTGTTATTCTACCTAATGATAAGATACACGTATTATATGAGATCAATAAAAGTATCAATTGAAATTTGATTAAATGTTTCTTTCTTTAAAACCAATGTGTATTTAAAAGACACTGCGGCTTAATTAGTCTTTGTTCAAATACGAATTAAAGAAATCCAGACAGGATGCAAGATAATAATAATAAAAAAAGTTAAAATTAGAATACTTGTGATATTGAATGATGGCAGATAAAGAAATAGAAAATAAGAATTGAGTTGTGTCACTGTTGACCCAAACTGTAAGGCTCTTACTGATGACTTTAATTGACAGCTTTGGTTTCTTCCATTCACACATTAATTGCTCAGTCTGGCTATTTATTTATTTGTAATTATGTTGGAAATTATTCTCTAATAAATTCTCTTTAAGTTTAACACGTTAAAATCAACAACACACGCATACGACTGAATGCAGGAAGGCCTGATTATCTGATTATCACTTGGGGTTAATGTGTGTCTCTGTCCTCAGCAGCATTACCTCCTTTTTTAATTAAGTTGCTAAGGAGTTTTTTAATTATTGAAAGATGCCAAGTAAATGTAATAATCATAAAAACAGCAAAAAACCTTCCAGACAGTGATGTCATCTAATGGAAACCAATATGACAGCGTCATTGGTTGTGTCTGTTCTAGGCGAGGAAGTTATTTTAAATAGTAACAAGACAAGAAGCCATAAAACTAAAAAAAACAAAAATAGTTTCTAAAGCTGCTTTCATCTGGTAGATTCAACAAGTGTTGTACTGGAGAGCAATTAATCCTTATATGCCAAATATAAAGATCAGAAACAGATGTAGAAACTAGACAAAGGTGTTGTTCTTCAGTGTGAGGTAATTATGCTTAAATGAAAGTCTCAATTTTTAAAGTTTCCTTATTCAGAAGATTTATTTTTGTTACTGTAAATCAGATTCCATTTTTAGTTTTTTAATTTCGGTTCATGTTTAAAGTTGCCACCTTGAATTTGCATGTCACACTATTGCAAAAGCAGAAAACCAAGTTTCTCTTAGATTACACATTAGATTTGATAATTTTTATTTTACTTGAGCAGATTATTACACATTTAGTTTAGCTTGTGATTACATTATGAGTCACTTAGCATTCCAATAAAACCTAAAGAGCCTCCTTGTGGGTAAATTAACACGGCATGTATGATTGCATGACGTTAAGAAACCTGTTTGGTTTCATGTTTTAGAGGGAAATCTGCTTATCTTTCCGTGATAGATGTGATTAACTATGCATGTTAGTACTGCATAATGACTAATACTGTAGACTTGTCAAAAGAATAACACCCACCTAGTTTGGGCAATGACGAAAATTGTTAAAACACTCCCCACAAAGTGAGAGAAAAACATAGTTCTGAGAAAACCGGTGATAATTAGTTCATCCTTTATTTCACCTGGCAAAATATTCCAAACATCTTCTTATTGTCAAATCAACACAAAATCTCTTCTTCTATGATATTCTCAGTCTGCAGACTTAAATCCTGCAGAAAACTTGTGTTGCGAGCCCAAGAGAGCAGGGCGGCGTTCCTGGGAATGTGGAGAATCTCGACAGAAACTTGTGAACATTTATAAAGCAACTTTATAAAAACAATTATCAGGGGTGCTGATAATTGTATGACCAAATATAATAATACAAAAATAATAATTTGCTAAAATAGAAATCTTTGACGAAGCAGTCAAAGTATCGGCATCAGAGGTCGGATTTTCCACATTTTTCGCTGCTACGACGAAGATGCACTTATTCCTGCTTTCATGCACATACGTGTCTTCTTCATACACTCCATCTTAAGACATAATGTTCACTTTTGGCTGGAAAGTGATCGGAACTGGCTGTTCAGTTTTTACTTAAGCAGAAACCAGGAAGTGGTGAATTGTGAAACTTTGATTTTGTGTTTTGAAGGTTTCTTAATGTTTTTTTGTTGAGGCACAGAGTGTTCAAAAGAACATGAACAGGACAACACCTACACTAAATTATTCCAAGGTGGCATACATTTATACTTTTATCCTGAGATCAGGTATAATGTGATTGTCGATCATATTTTTATCAATTGAATCCACGTATATTTGCAGATTCACAGTGGGCTGGAGCCGTTCCCCAGTGGTCACCGGGCGAAAAGCGGGATCCATCCATGAGCGACAAATGCTCACGCTCACAATTTACAGGCCAAAAATAACCTAACAGTTGTATTTTTGGATGAAACAAGAGAGAGGAAGCTGGAGGAGGAGAGGAAGCTGGAGTACCCAGAGGGAACCACAAACACAGGCTGTCTGAACCCAGGACCTTTTCACCACGAGGCATCGCAAAGCTCTCCAACACTGTCTGAAAATTAAATGAAGTCTATCAATTACAATAAAGTTGATCTCTTTTCTAAAAATTTGACACAGAAAATGCTCAATTTAGAAAAAATGTTGAGTGTTTTGCAAATGTCTTAAAAACAGAAAAGCAGGAGGAACGATATTTTGAGAACTATACACAAACTTTGCTTAATACTTTGTTAGTGATCAAAATTTCACCTTAAAATGTTTATACAGCTTGTGTGAGCTAAGCTTGTTGCGTCAAACTCAAAACGACTTGATGCCGTAATACTGATGTAAATACTTATGTAGATGTGATTTCTTGGTTTTCTATTTCTAATAAATTTGTAGAACATATTTTCCCTATGGTCATTCGGGGGCATTTCTGTGGAAGGGTTTGGAGAAAGAAAATCACTTTAAATTATTCTGAATGAGGCTGTAATAAAATGTGGAAAAAGTGAAGCATTATGAATTCTATCCTGATGCAGCATACACAGATTTTGAGTTCATCATTCATCATTGAGTCATCGGATAGATTCCCAAAATATGCAGGAAAATCACTCTGACAGTCAAGAAAGACCACACAAAGATAGATGCACGTTTTGATGCAACACCTCTCTTTACTCAAACAGGAACACCAGCGGTGAACTATCTCTCTTTTTGAACCTTATTCTGTCACTTTACTATGAAAAAGAACATTACTGGATACGTTTCTGGTATGTCTTTTGAATATTATTGAGAAACGTTTTGGTCTGAAACAAGAACGCAATAGTAAACAAAACAACTAAATGTTTCGGGCAAACCAAAAGGATGACATGTTGTGAGAAAAAATGAGCAATGGCTGAAAACAACAAACAAATGTAAACTCCTGTTGCTGTGGAAGGAGATTGGTTTCAGCTGTTCAAGTTCAAAACTGTCACATGCATAAATTACGAGAAACCTGATGATTCGTGAAAGCATATTGATTCCTGTCTGAAGCTGTGAGCAGATAAATGCAAGACATTCTGTGACGCAAACGAGCAAAGCGACAGAAACAGACAGACGGGAACACAGAGCAACGGGAGAACAAGACAAAGAAACTAAATCGGCAAAACATAACCAAAGGAACAAAGAATGACTAAACACAGGGAGTAAACCAGATAATACTGATCTATAGATCAA
This sequence comes from Poeciliopsis prolifica, assembly GCF_027474105.1. Classification (NCBI taxonomy): domain Eukaryota; kingdom Metazoa; phylum Chordata; class Actinopteri; order Cyprinodontiformes; family Poeciliidae; genus Poeciliopsis; species Poeciliopsis prolifica. The sequence goes on along the minus strand of NW_026562378.1, from coordinate 10,174,512 downwards.
ATAGAAACAAAGGCTGATCACAGATATAATTAAATTCCAACCGGACAAACCCAGAGCGTTTCATCCTTATCCTTTATTTATTTAGTCTTTGTTCTGGCATATACTTATTTATTTGTTTTGTTTTTGTTTGCTTTCCTTTTTGTCCCCCCTCCCTTCTCCACTTTTTCCCAAAATATCTGTGATGCTAGATTAATTAATTAGTGAACACAAAAATAATTGAAGTTAGAAAAGAACTGCCAACATTAGAAGAAGAAAGCATATCCCGATTTACATGTTAATCAACTTCATTTGTGTTGTGAATTAACTGTGTTCTGTGTTTTGTTTTTGTTTTGAATGCATCATTTTTCATGTCTACTTCCTTTTTTTGTCTTTTTTTGTTGTTTTCTTTATTTCTATTACCGTTATTTCTTCTATTATATGGATAATTCTTTTGTGGGTCAATACTCCTTTTTGCTTCTTATCACTTTATAATCCTTGTTGTATATACACCTGTTGGTGAATAATAAATATATAGTTTAAAAAACAACAAAAAGAAAAACCAAAACAACCCAAACAACTCTAGTCTTTGATGAAAGAGCCCTTCGTTCCACGCTTTGCTTCGTCCAGAGGGTCTGGGCTCTCGGCTATTGAGAAACGATTGCTCCCTAGAGGCGTGGACTCCGTTCAGGTTTTAAATTTGACCAACTCACGAATGATGATGTACACAATGCGTTAATTCAAAGCTATGAAGCTTACCGGAAATCGCTTTTAATGCTCAATAATTTTGGAAGTGTGGCCAGAACCGCCGCTTTCACTTCCTCCACTGCCAATCCTAAAACTACAGGGAGACCACAGTTCTAAAGAGAGACGTCTTTATTCACAACTCCTTCTTCTGTTCACTGATTGACCTTATTGAAATTCTGCCAGAGGGAATTCAAGTGAAGGTAGAAAACCCAGATTTTGCTGTAAGAGAGAATATTTTTTTTTGCGTGCAGTTGCACAGGAAGGCAATCGCCAGGCTCAAACACCCCCAGCATTTGGCAGAAACAGAATATTGTTCATATTTTCTGTACTTACAAAGTATTTTCTCTACAGCAAACACCACATGCCAAATCCACACCAGGTATTCACACCACAGCCCAACTCTAAGGCCTGCAAGAGATTTACTGGTCACAAACTTTCCTCCGCCATAAAGACAATAACTCATCTGTTGGGAAAGAGAAATGGATGAAGGAAAACATACATGAACGTACATGAATGGTTCTGAACAACTCCGACCTGGACGACACTGTTAGACTCACTTTGTTCCATCCGATGAAACGATGCGAAGCAGTCAACACAGATGTCTTCCAAGCAGTTTTAACCAAACAAAAATCACTTCGTTTTGATTTTCTATATTTCTTATTCTCATAGATTTTCACTTTATGTTTAAAGTTTTTTCTATATTATTCACAGTATTTCAGTTTTGGCAATTTAAAAAATAACATAATAAAATTTCTGATCCCTGTGGTAAGGAATGTGAATCATGTGCTTCAATGGACTCGTACTAATCTAGACACTTTCTAATAGTTAGCAACAAATATGATTTGTGGTTACGGTGGCAACGTGGCTTTTTAAAATTTATTCATTTGCTTTGTTTATTTTGGGATATTGAGCATTGTTGTGATATTTTGGAATAACTTAATTTGGTAGCATTTTAATCTTGCATTCATTTGGGGTTGTTGTGTTGCACTTTGCTACTTCCTGATTCATTTTGGAGCTTTTGTGCATGAGGCTGGAATTGCCACCCATGACACGCCCACTGAGGGATACCACAGGAGTGGCTTGAAAGCCAGGAATCGAGAAACGAGAAGAGCAGATCGTCAGAGCAGGGAAAGAAGGAAAGAAGAGCAGCAGGCGGCAAAATGAGCAGAGGCCGAGACGCACGTCTGATCCGGGAGACGTGGAGCCAAGTCTCCAGGTCTGGTGTTAATCTTTTTATCCTACAGACTTCTCGACGGCTGGTTTTAAGATGTAGGCACAGGCCACTGCATTTTTATTCTACTTATTTTGTGAATGTATTGTACATTTTAACCGGCTGGTTTTTGAACCTTTGCTCATTTCCGCCTTTATTTATTTTTCATTCCTAGTTTAACTCGGGTGTTTCTGGCTCATTTCACTTTCTGTCAACTTAAATTATTGGCACCACTCAGTATTACCATGGCTGAAATAATGGAGTTAGGACTGCTTGATTGACCTCTGTGTCAACGACTTTCCAAACGTGTGAGGGGGAAAAATGTGTCAAACCAATAAACGCATCTACAAAACGTGTCTTCTGCTCTGCTGAGCAACAGATGATGAAAACTGAGTATAGACCGCCAGCCATCCTTCAGGAAATCAAAGCTGTTACATTACCAGGAATGGCAACAACAACAAACCAGTTTCCTGCCTCTCTTGTTGGTCAGACTGAACCCAAATTCATCCATATAAATACATTCAGGTGGTCGTTTCTAAATAAACCCAGAAGAAACTTTCCCTCTGCAGAAACACATGTCAGTGAAACAGTAGAGTTGGCTGCAGAGTTGAAAACTGACCTGGACTGAGATCTTTGGTCTTTAACTCTGCCGTCAAATGTCAAACTGTGCAGTTTCTTCATTTCACGTTCTGCAGCATTTTGAGATAATCAGTGGTTGAAAGACTGACATTGTCCAAGTCTTCAAAATTTCAAAGAATTTCATCGCATTGTTCCGAAGGACCTTGAAAACATAGCGCAATGTGATCGTCTTGTGATTCCACAAAGACCAATTAATGTAATTAACATTTTCTTTCAGAACTATAGAGTTGTAAAGTGAACATATGTTGTGAAAAAAGCTATTATCTTTTTGCCTCTAAATCTTTGATTTGTGATGGACGTCGTGCATCTGAGGTTGGTCTGAACTCGAAGTCCCGTTTCGCACTTTGTCAAGACGAGGGCAAGAACATGATGATCTGTAGCAGTTGCTGTATTTTACCTGAAATGATCGTTTTCTTCAGTCTCTTGAATCTGATGATTTCAATTTATAGTGAATATCCAACAGCCAGGGCTACTTGAACTTCAAGTTCACGTCAGCAGCCGCAGGTGTTTTGAATTCTGATTTACTTTGAGTTTCAGTTTTGCTCCTCTTCTAACACTTTATGCAACCCGAATAAAATAGTCTTTGAAGGGTGATACGTTTCCGAGTCTTGGATAACTAGGTCAGGCATGCTTAAGGTTAAATGAAAAACGACTTCTTTCACTTTAAAGAAATCACTTATTCTTGATGTGCAATTCTAAGTTTCAGATGCTTCATAAAGTGTGTCAGAAAACATAGCCGTCATTTGTCTGTCATACAACATTTGGCTGCTTCTCTAGTTTCCAACAGAAGAATGCTTGCTCAGTAGATACAAAACAGGAAACCTGAACAAAAGAAAAAGTGTCTCTAAAAGGCTGACACGTAGCTTGACATGTGAGGCAAATTATTTCCAAATTAGGCAAGAAAGAGAGCACTGCGAGCAGGGCAAAGGAATTTAGGCATCATTTTAGATGTTTATTAAGACAAGAAGTGGGCAGGTGGAAAAAAGAGCATGTGCTTTTGTTCTATGATTAAACTACTATCCACAGAATAAAAATGAACAGGAACTCCATCAAAAACTTAAAACAATTTTAGAGAAAAATGTGAAGATATGAAGAAAAAAAGGCACTACTTTCTAGGATAAAGAGTGCACAAAGGTAACATTAGCCTCTTATCAGTGGAGTGGGTCAGGAAGAAACCGAATACAGAGACAGACAAAGATACTGGGAGCAAGAAATTTGAATGACTGTGCAGGAAAGAGACACAACCAAATACAAAATTCTTTATCCAGGAGTACTTTCTGCACAGAGTATTCATACTGAAAGTGGCCCCCACCTATTCATGGCTAAGTTTTTGCAGATTCACTTGTCTGCAGATTGTTCTGTGGTTCAAAATACATGCAGAGAATTCACCTCACATGTTCTGTGGAGTTCGTCTGAAATAAAGAAGCAGCAGCTTGAGAGGCTGAAATTGGTTCATACTGCTAACACACGAAGTCTTGCCAGGTACTTTTAGTCTATATTATAAGTCATAATACAGGCATAATGTCTTTTTCCACTGCCAGATTATTTAACTTATAACTAGTTTTTTTTTTCATCAATATTAAGGAATTATAGACTTGAACTCCCGTTTTGTGCTGAAAAATTACTTCCAAGTTAGTTTTGACTTATTTCAAATGTTCTCAGATATTTACACCAGAAACCAGATCAAAAATACTTTGCAAGACTTTGTGTTTTTGCAGTGCAATGCTGCTTCACACATTATAAGTCGCTGCTTGCAAAGCAATCTAGGAGCGTCACTCACTTTCCTTGGCACTGATTGGCTGGACCTCAAGAGAGCAGATGAGGTAGACTGTGGATGTTTAGCTTCTGCCTTAGTGTCAAAATGATTTCCATAGTACTAAAGCAAACCGAATATATGCAGTGTCTTGAACTGTCAAAATATTCGTAAGCAAACTGAGAGCGTTGTGCAGAAGCAGAGACTGTAAACAAAAAGCTGCAACTCTCTAACCACATCACCTAAGAGGCAAACATTAGGCCTCACATTTGTGTCGTTTTTGCCAAACTTGACCTTCCCTTTGCAACAAGTGCTGTCAGTGGGGATCAATTATTGCACTGCTAAAATATAAACCCCCCAAAAATGTGTGACTCATTGTTTGATTTGCATTTAGAAACTGTGCTTTTTTTTTTACTTTCACCGATTCAGAACTCCTGTGTTTAAAAACCTTGGGAAAATTTGAGCTGTCACAACAAACAGTGCTTACTTAACTGCGGTTAACACCGTTTTGTGCAGTTAGCCCTGTGCATGAATTTGCTTACGCATTGAACTGAAGTGTACCAACTCTAAAATTAGCATAGAAAACTCAGCAAAGTATTTGACTTGCATTAAGCAACAAAAGAATCGGAACCGGGTACAGTAATTTAAAAGCGCACCACTGATTGCGCCGGGGTCAAGTGAAAGTTATGGTCATAGGAAATTTTCAAAGTTTCATCTTCCTATTCCACATATTCTTAGTCAGCAGAGTGTTGATTTAGTTTCACACAGCGTTAATTTTGTAATAAATATCTGCAAATATTATAAGATCTCTAAAGGGGTTTTAACAGATTATGCTGGAGAGATTTCCAAATTAAAAATTCGAGTGCAGTCGGTATTAACACTAATGAATCAACAGCTCATATCAAACATAATGATGGAACAGAGAGGAAGTGTACATGACTAAGGATTTCATCAGAAGTCCAAATGATTGTTCACACACATAAAACTCTAATTAAAGCTATTTTTTATGCTGTCCTGTATGATACTGTGAAAGATCCCACATCTACCAGAATTGCAAAATAAGTGGTCACAACGCGTGTTGACACACCCACGAATGTGTGGCTGTCGACGAGCAAGCGGTCAGTGGTGGGAGTTACCCAACTGTAATGGCCCTGCAGAAATCCATTTCTGAGAGTTTTCTCTTTTCTTTGAAGATTTCGCAACAGAAACTGGGGGGGGGGGAAACTACTACACACGCTTACACAACAGTCGCAATCCCTGCTTGTGCTCTGCGCCACCAAACACTCAACATAAACAAATCACCGAAACAGTTCAATGGACAAAGAGTGTGAAAGTGAAAGACGAATGCGGTGACTCTGTAGGTAAAAGACAAATCGATTTCCTCTAAAGATGACATTTGCAAATAGACTCTGTGGGAGAAAGATGTGCACAAGCGCAGAGAATGCAATGTTGGTGGCTGAGGAAATGTAAAGGCACGGCTGCAGAACATTGTGCAACTCGGCTCTGCAGATCAAAAGGAATCTCACTGAGGAGACCTCAGGCAGAGAGCTGTCAGCTGTTTGCTGTAAAGCCTTCACACATTTTCTGCCACTGGTGATAAAGGCACAAAGTGGTGGGCTGAGTGTGATAGTGGCTGGTTTCAGGTAATGTTCTCAAAAGTGCTGACAACAAATTCTTGGCACTGCTGTGACTCCATAAGAAACCGCTTTGAAGGTAAGGGGTCAAACAACGAGACCTGATCAGAAATGCTGCATAGATGACAAAGTGTCAGATGTGATAAGATTGGGCTGATTCCGCTTGGCACCTTCTAGTATCTAACTAAACCACTTTTACAACTGCCTGAAACAAGGAAACCAAAGAAGTGTCTCATTACGTAACGGTCGGGGTCTAATATTAAACACAGTTCTATCTCGAACACATCAACATGAAAAATTTTGATGACAGGCATTTCCGTGAAGTAGATGACTAAAAGCTCACTCACTGAATTATGCAGTCACAGCCCACTTTGGTTCATCTGGTCATTTGGTGTGTGTCAACAGCTGCTTCTTTTATTCATTCTTAAAACACCCCAGTCAAAAAAACTCACGTTGGCGGGAATTTGTACGCAATAGGTGCTCGACAGACACAAAAGATGGGGAGGAATTTGGATAAAATATTGAATAAAATCTCACTCCTAATCTTATTCTATGCAATAAGGAAATTGAACATATTTGAAAAGATTCCATTTTTATGAAACGATGCGATATGAACAGCTTTATCAGCGTTTTTTTTCTTATAGTTCCTTTTTGCCATGTCATATTAAGACTAATTAAATCATTGACACAAATTTAAAAAGTCCATTTTTTGGGGGGGTATCCGAATAGCATTTGCTTTGATCTGAATTTAAATCTGCTGAAACTATTGTTTTTCACATTTTAATTTGACTTTTATCAGTAGCGGCGGTTTTCCGTCGATAAAAGGAAATTACTGCAGACGCAACAACGTGAAACTGAACAGTTTCTGTTTTGGCTGCTGTCTCACTCAGAAAGGCTTTGTGAAAACAGACGCAGTATTTGGATCAATAACAACTTTTCATAAAAATTCAGGTACAAGTAAATACTATTTTTGATACTATTTCTCTAAGGATGAAATTATAAAAAAAAAAAAAAAAAAAAAAAAGATTCCAAGCACTTATGTACTCATGGAACTCACTCTTTATATATATATATATATATATATATATATATATATATATAATATATATATATATATATATATATATATATATATATATATATATATATATATATATATATATATAGTGAAAAAGTATTTTAATTTTACAAAAAGTTAATTTGTAACAAAATTCTCCCAATCAATTTAGGCCTGGACTTTGACTATATAACCGGGTTGTATTTCTTCTTTGGTATAATTACACTAAATGTCTTTCATTTTTGGTTATTTGTATTCTCTACCTGACTGAAACACCTTTAAAAACTCTGTCATTGTTTTAACCGTGTAACTTCAAGATTGGGAGACCCTCCTTTTTATTTCTTCTTCTATGGTATTGTCGTTAAATTGTTTGAGCCCCTTAAGCCTTCTCTGTTTGACATGTTATCCTGCGGGAGATTCGTTAAGTTAATTTTTCTTATCACCATTATAATATATGAATCCAAACTGAAATGAATATTTAAGTGAACCTACGATTAGCAGGGATTAACTTTAGTTTTGTCATGTACTTTTGTTTTGCATAAGACTTGGAGTGAGCAGCCTATGACACAGTTTGTTCTCATTAGAAATAAACGTAGAAACCAGCGATTCCAAAGAAATCATGTGTTAGCCTAATTGTGAAACAAAACCAGCACAACGCAGAAAGGATGCTGTTACGACTTGACCATTCCAATACATGCATATACCCGGGTCCAAACTATTCCTTGATGGGCCTCCTGGATCTTTTTTGGGTTGCTGTGACCCTCCGTCCCAGCCTCACAGTTCCAATAGGCATCTTCATGTGAATATCTTCTCACTTTTCACCCACAATTTTACAACCAAGACAGAAGACGATTATGCTCAGTACAAATCGAAGAACATGCTCATTTTTCTTCCAATGTGCATATACATTACAAATGTACTTGTTCTCTTTTATTTTCATGTTTGACTTTACTGCGGGCTGTTCTGACATGCGTGACTTTCTGCAGCCATCAAACGTTCAGGGTGCAACTTTAAGTGTTGGGGGTTAACCAAATGTCTTGAGAAAACCATGTGTTGCCTAACGCAAAGACTCAGGCTCATCACGAGCCGGGCAGACAAACACATGACACCTCAGGATAAGTGGACATTCCAAAAAAGTACTGAGGGGAAAACACCCCTTAGACTGTCATCTTCTGATGGTACCCAGTTACTTCTCTGTGGTTTATCAGTCTAGGTAAACCTCGACAGTGGAATTACAAAAACAGAAAACAGAGAGCCGGCATCTTCACTCTCCCCCCACCCTCTGTCAAGTTTCTTACGTATATCTGACACACAGAGAGAATCCACAGCGTCATCGTACTCAAACCACGACTCGATATTATTTCCATATTGGGGGCTTCGGTTTCATTTGGCACTGAGAAGAAAAAGCTCAGAAATAATTAACTGTAATCTACTGTATTCAGGCCATTCAAAAATGTTGTGCTTGTAAACAGTTTTTGCAGCACCAATAAGTGTAATAATAATAATAATAATAATAATAATAATAATAATAATAATAATAATAATAATAATAATAATAATAATAGTAATAATAGTAATAATAATAGTAATAGTAATAATAGGCCATTTTAAAATCAAATTGGGGAATATCTCAGTTTATGCAGAGATTACAATACTAATTAATACAATATAATAATAATAATAATAATAATAAAATGGGTTTCTTGGATATTTTTATGTAACAATATATTATGTCGTATCAAATCCCTGCGGTTAAAGGTCTTCTTTGATGTTAGCTCATGGGAGGAGCCCATCACTGCAATAAGGAGAAAATCCCCTATAGCATTAACCCTTCCGGTAAGTCTCCTCCCTTTTGCCTATATAATGACAGCAGAAATGAACCCCAAATCATGCACTTCTCAGCTCTAAAGACACTTCCTCCAAAGGAGCATTTTTCTGTCCACTCGGAAATCCACTGAGCCGGTCCGTGTGTTCACTTCCCCGAGGGTCCACCACATTTCCTGCAGCGTGTCTCCGTCTTGTCCAGCAGCATGAGTCCTCAGCTCCTGTCCGTCTTGGTCCTGCTGTCTTCCGTCTTCTCTGCATGCTGCACCCCACTGTGCCACGACCAGTGCTGCCGCTTCGTGGAGGAGTTCCCCGTCAGGGTGCAGAGGCTCAGGGAGGACTACAGGAGGATCAGAGGTTTCTATGTGAGTACCGAGCGTTTCCGTGCGCTGCAGCATCATTGGTGCGCTGGAGATCGACGCGTGATGCTGCGCGTTGGTCGCCTCTGCAGGCGCAAGCGCTTTTCGACTCAACACGTTTCTGTCTCCCCAGGAATCAAACGACGACTTGGACAAGGCGCTGTTGGACCAGAGCGTCGAGGATGCCTTCAAGGTGAGCGCGTTCTCAAGCGTCAAGGACTAAAGAGGTTTTTAACGAGGAAACGCACCAGAGCGCACGATTACGCAGCAGAAGCAGCTGCCAATGGCAAGCCATTAGAGCCAAATTTGACAGCTACTTTTAACCTAGGAGCTTTAAACCGCTTGACCCTTTTTGTCATTATTATTATTTATTATTACTATGCTATTCAGCACCATAATTGATGCTTGTTTATGACCAGGAAAACTGTTGTTTATTTTTCCTGCAAGTCATAGAAAGGCATCAATTGCACTTCATGACCAGAAAGCAGCATTTTATTTTGTCACTCATTTGCATAAAGTAGATAATATTAACTTTCTCCATGGCATCATAGCTATGTAATTATCTATTTTCATATTGTTTTGAGTTATAAAAGATGTTTGGCACAAGTGGCTTCCAATATGTTGCACTTGCATCCAATAACCAGGCTGGTTGTGTCTTGTTTCCTCTCTGCAGAGCCAGTTTGCCTGTGAAGCCATGAACAGCATCCTAGAGTTTTACCTGAGCACCGTCCTGCCGACTGCGGTGGCCAGAGTGACCATAGACACCACTCTGAAAACTCATGTGGAGTCCATACAGCAGATTTTTGATGAGCTGAAGAGGGACGTCCACAGATGTGTAAGTATCTCAAACACGTGTTCTACTCTCATAGAGCGTTGGACTGTAAAATACAAACGTTTCTGCGGTTGTGGGGGGGAGTTTTCCAAAATAAGCCATGCCCCCGCTTTAAAACTCTGAAGCTCGTCTGTGGTCGATACTGTATGTGTCATGTTTACGTTACCAAAAAATTGCCCTATATTGGCAGGTTTGTTGTAGCTTTTTGGAATGTAACTATTTATGACAGACCGTTAAAAACCACATTTAATAATTTCCACTGGCACATGTAATAATTTGTCCACGCACTTTGTGGCTGTGAGAGAGGAAGAGCTCAGCCATGGCTCATAGGATTTGGCCATAATCTTAGCAATCTCTCACAATCTCTTAGTCAATGATTGCAGAAGCACAGAGAGTGGAAGGGGGGTTGGGGTTAGTGTTTCTCCTTTTTTAGCTTTCTTGCGGCGGATAGTTACTGCTTATGAAGCTTTTCTCATTGTTGTGTAGGACGGCCAAGTTCTAACATCTTCTCCCTCTCGTTTTCAGAGAAAAGTCTTCAAATGCAAGAAGCCATTTGACATCAGAAGCCTAAATTCAACGTATACTGAGGTGAGTGTTTGGAGAGTGCTCACATTATTGCATATTGCGACAGACCAAGAATTGCCTTCTGCATCGGTTGTTCCAGTGTGATAATGAAGGTGTGCATTTACTTGCAGATGGAGAGTAAAGGTGTGTTCAAGGCCATGGGGGAGCTGGATCTGCTGTTCAACTACATCGAGACATACCTGGCGTCTCAACGGAGGAGAAACTCCCAATGAAGACCAGCTGACTTTAACGAAGATTATCATTACTGTGCGTGTTTTGGGAAACAAAATGGACAATCTTTGAGTTTGAGACTAACATGCATCGTGTCCAGAACTATGAATGTAACTATAAATCTGCTGAAGTGTTGTCTGTTCTTCAGAGACAACAGTTGTTTGTCCCAAGGACAAGTTTGTGTTCAAGAACAATGTTCTGTCATACTCAAAGATAGAATAACTATATTGTCATTAGAGTATGTATTACTCTCTGTAATAGATAAAAAAAACATTTTATATTTATTTTTATATTTATTGCACTTTCTACTTTTTAAAGAAATAAAGATTGTTAAAAAAAAAAAAAAAAGTTCCTCGCTTCACGTTATTCACGAGGCTGGTAAAACTGTTGTCATGTCGTTGGAATGAGTAACGAAGAAATACATACGTTTTCACATCCTGCAGATTAAATACATGCAGAACTAATGTGTAAACTCAACATGCTGATCCTCTAACCTCAAACATGACCCATATACATCACTTACCAGCAGCAGACCGAGCTTGTGTGTCAATTTACCGTAACTGTTAACTAGCCAGCCTCACCCTCATGGCATACGCACACTTGCAAAAAAAAAAACCCATGCATGCAGAAAGAATCTTGCTTAGTCACACACACATTTTGTAGAGCAGAAGTGTTGTGGGTTATAAATCAACTGTATTGAAACGTGAGAAGACCTTTGCACTCTTACGTCAGCTCCAAACCGTCTGCACAGTAAAATTAATACTGTATTATTATAAGTATTGATATACTACTTAATTTAAGTTTGAATTCAACTACTTATTGTATGGGAAGCAAATATCTTGATGAAATTCTTCAACTCTTCTGTAAACTTTAAATTGCTCTGTGAGTAATTAGTGCTGTGCAAAAGAAGCTGCATTGCCGTTAGTCTCATCATGCACCTTGCAGAAGAATTGTTTAAATTTGCGTCTCTCTCAGAGATACAGACTCAGAGAAGGGTCTGTAAGCTCTCGACTCGTCTCGTTCTATACTTGACTCAGGGCTTTGCACTGAAACTACTCTGAGGCGCCTCTTCAGTCATCTGCTGAGTCAGTGTGGGAGGATTTGAATAGTATCATTCCAGCAATGACAGACAGTACTTACGAAAAAGTTATCATTCATAACATCAGTCCTCCAAACCAGGACTCTGTTCTTACCCACGTTAACAACAGCTTTCACAGCTGATGACGCGAACAAATGTTGATTCTGCTACAAATAATAACTTTAAAAAATAGTTCATTAACGCCCGACCACAAAGCGAGAATTCAACGGGTTGTGTGCGTAGTCAATATGGCCACATGCAGTTGTTTTGGAATGAGTGTTAATCTCTCGTCAGACACCAAAGCATGGTGGGAAAATCTAGAGCTGGTCATGTGAAACTGTGCAGTGCTGCAAAGGGAACTGTTACATCTGAACTCCCATGGCAGCTTTTCCCTCTTTGGGTTTGGATCTTATGAGTGAAGCGATGGAGAGCGTCAGGGATACATCTGCATCTGAGTATTTAGATTATTCAACTTGTTTCCCACATTCAATGTGTATTTTGACAGGCCTTTTTCCCAGTAACTCAGCTGAACTCCAGTTTCAAGCCCCTGCTCCTCGTTCACTATAAATATCTCTCGATCAGATCCTCCCATATCCCCACCCTGCTTCCTTTTGGTTTCCTTGGATTTATCTTTGGACGTCAGTTTTTGTAAGTCTTCTTTTAACATGAGCTATTTCAGTTTTGCCATCCTTGCCTCCTCTTTGCATTTGGATCCTGCAATTCACCATTGCATGATAGTCTGTAAGTATCTAGCAAATGCTGCAAGAATTATACTATTTCTTTTTACTTTAGCCAAAACACCTTTACACACAACATCTTTTGTTGTCTTTCTGAAGAAGAAGAAGAAGAAGAAAAAGAAGAAGAAGTTATTTTTAAAGAGTGGTCTCACTGGATAAACTTGTCTTGTAAAGTAAGGCAACTCAGAGAGGTTTGAAAGTACATAAACTCTACATAATGTTGTAAATAATTAGTAGCAAAGAGAAAAACTGCTGTACTGCTTTATTTTTTACAGCCTTAAAAAAGGAACAACACATACATATTTGGTTCCCCTTTACAAACTTCTCCAGAATATCATTTATTGCAGTTTGAACAATGGAGCAGCTGCTGGAAGTGTTGAATGTACCAACAGCATCTTTCTGCATGACATTTGCATGTTCTCGTTACTCATGAGTAGGTTCTCTCCAGGTAGTCTGGCTTCTTCTCACAGTCCAGTAACATGCAGTTTAGTTAATTGGTCTTTCTAAATGTGGAACCTTACCTTCCACTTGATGATTGCTGGAGGTAGACTCTAGACAAAGTGGTAGAGTAGGTGACAGCCACAACAATTACCAAAATGGTGATGAAAACAACTACATTCTTCAGTACTTGTAACACTGAGCTGCTCTACATTGTACCTGGCACATTAAAAAAGGAACAACACATACAGTTAGGGCCAGAAATATTTGGACAGTGACACAGGTTTTGTTATTTTAGCTGTTGACAAAAATATGTTCAGAAATACAATTTATATATAATATGGGCTGAAAGTGCACACTCCCAGCTGCAATATGAGAGTTTCCACATCCAAATCGGAGAAAGGGTTTAGGAATCATAGCTCTGTAATGCAGAGCCTCCTCTTTTTCAAGGGACCAAAGGTAATTGGACAATGGACTCCAAAGGCTGCAAGTAACTCAAAAGGCCTTTCCCTCGTTAACCTGTAATCAAGTAAGTAGTTAAAAGGTCTGGGGTTGTTTCCAGGTGTGTGGTTTTGCATTTGGAAGCTGTTGCTGTGACCAGACAACATGCGGTCAAAGGAGCTCTCAATTGACGTGAAGCAGAACATCCTGAGGCTGAAAAAAAGGAAAAAATCCATCAGAGAGATAGCAGACATGCTTGGAGTAGCAAAATCAACAGTCGGGTACATTCTGAGGAAAAAGGAATTGACTGGTGAGCTTGGGAACTCAAAAAGGCGGCGTCCACGGAAGACAACAGTGGTGGATGATCGCCGCATACTTTCTTTGGTGAAGAAGAACCCGTTCACAACATCAACTGAGGTCCAGAACACTCTCAGGGAAGTAGGTGTATCTGTCTCTAAGTCAACAGTAAAGAGAAGACTCCATGAAAGCAAATACAAAGGGTTCACATGTAGATGCAAACCATTCATCAATTCCAAAAATAGACAGGCCAGAGTTAAATTTGCCCAAAAACACCTCAAGAAGCCAGCCCAGTTCTGGAAAAGTATTCTATGGACAGATGAGACAAAGATCAACCTGTACCAGAATGATGGGAAGAAAAAAGTTTGGAGAAGAAAGGGAACGGCACATGATCCAAGGCACACCACATCCTCTGTAAAACATGGTGGAGGCAACGTGATGGCATGGCATGCATGGCTTTCAATGGCACTGGGTCACTTGTGTTTATTGATGACATAACAGCAGACAAGAGTAGCCGGCTGAATTCTGAAGTGTACTGGGATATACTGTCAGCCCAGATTCAGCCAAATGCTGCAAAGTTGATCGGACGGCGCTTCACAGTACAGATGGATAATGACCCCAAGCATACAGCCAAAGCTACCCAGGAGTTCATGAGAGCAAAAAGGTGGAATATTCTGCAATGGCCAAGTCAATCACCAGATCTTAACCCAATTGAGCATGCATTTCACTTGCTCAAATCCAGACTTCAGACGGAAAGACCCACTAACAAGCAAGACCTGAAGGCTGCGGCTGTAAAGGCCTGGCAAAGCATTAAGAAGGAGGAAACCCAGCGTTTGGTGATGTCCATGGGTTCCAGACTTAAGGCAGTGATTGCCTCCAAAGGATTCGCAACAAAATATTGAGAAAAAACTTTTTTGTTTGGGTTATGTTTATATGTCCAATTACTTTTGAGCTCCTAAAATGTTACTGTCCAAATATTTCTGGCCCTAACTGTACATATTTGGTTTCAGTGACGCTACTTTTTATTGCTGTCCTGAACAGCACAGTGCAAGGGTGGTCAAAAATGTTGCTTGTATTTCTACCTTTGAAAAATAGGATGTCCTCTGCAGCTATTTGTTCACGATATTTGACCAACGTAAGACACGTATGTGCTAATGATGTTTGGAGAACCAGTTTGTTGGGGAAACACCTGTCACACACCATATATATGTGCTGTGCATAGAAGGAGTTAGCTATGATCACATCTTAATAATTATCAGACGGTTTATATTTAGTAATAAATACCAAAAAGCAGAGTATTTTATTTCTTCTTTAAATATTGTATATTAGGAAGGAAATGCTCATTTGTATGGCTAATGTGCCAGATTCATGACTTTATATTAAGCCCAATAAATGCAACAAATAATACCTTAAAGATAAATCATGAATCATTTTAAGTTAAAGTTATCTCTTTCGTCCAGTAGGCGTGTCCACTAGTTCCTGAGGACCGATTGTGTTTTCTGTCCTTGAAGACTCTCTTCAAAACCTTCATCCTCATTTTTAATGTGGCGCCATTTTTTGACGAAAATGTGGTGATTGATGTCTCAAAAGATTTACTTCTGGAGAAAATAACTTCATTTGGCTAAAACCCCCAGAAATCTGTTATGTTTCAGCAGGTTTCAGCATGACGCCGTCAGTGTGGGAGTGTCGCTTAACGTGTCAAAAATAATGCAAAGCTGCAGATCCGAGTTCTCCTTAAACCTGCTGTTGGAAATGTTGACTCTCTTCACAGATGAGGGATTGCTGCTAAGTCAATATCACATTAAAATCATCTGGCCTTTATTAGATGGACAATATTTCACCAATTAGCTTCATATGACGACTACTTGTCAGTTATTCAGTAAAACAACTAAGATCATACTGGACTGTGTGCACTTGAATCCAAATGCGCCTACGTTATTGGAAAGAAATTATTAGTTCGGAATTGAATTTGGAGCAATTTGCGTTCTTTGTAAAAAGTTGAGTAAATTCTCTCTCGACTTGTTTCTCGCCTTGAGAGGAAGAGTCTGCTCTTGTAGCCATAATTGGACAAAAAAAGTAAGCGATGCGCCTTGAGCAAAATTTCACTCGCATTATATTTTTAAGATAACCCAAGTTAAAAAGGGCCTCATCAATAACATCTACAACCGAGCTCTTACTTACGTGGGAGATTTGGCATCGTTTGCATCGTTTTCAGGTTCACAATTTCTGTTTGCCCCAAAAAGCAGTAACTATGCAAATGTGACAAGCTCATAAAAAGAAAACAGAAAAAACACTCGGCACCATCCGTTATGATTCATTGCGTTGGAGATAAGATTTTGTGGGCAAATTTCCAATATATCATGAGTCAAATGTGAAATCCTGAAGATATAATTACTGTACTCGTCTCTCTCTCTCGCTATGTGCAAAAACACAGTTTTTATAATGAAATGTGTCAGAAGTAGTCAAACCGTTGCCCTGAGCGTCTATGGTGAACCTGAAAAAAGTTGATTGCGTCATAAGAACAGCTTCGCCGAATGGTTATGAGTAAATCCCACTTTGCCTGATGCAAGGTGGGTATTTAGTGGCATCGGCAGATTCACTTCCTGGTGTTTTTCCTGTAGCTTTCTGCAGAACTTATCGGCTCTGAAAGACGAGCGACAGGCCAGTGCTTCCGGTGGTCAGTAGTCAGAAGAAGTCAACCCAACCACACTGTTGTGCAACCAGTGGAACTCTGGGTACTTTCTTAATATGGACATGATGGTGACGGGCTGTGACAACGTGCGTGTGGATCCCCTTTTTGACGGTTTTGGCATTTTTACAGCTTGTTGCATGGTGTTTAAGGACCAACGGAAAATCTTCAATAAAACACTGCAGAGAATTAAACTCTGTCAGTCGATCATCCCAAGAGATGTTGATCAACATATAATGTATAGTCATGAGAAGCGAAAGTGAAAATACCTCAGGCACCTCTCTTTAGATTAGTTTCAAATGGAAATTTACTACTTTAAAGCTAGGGCAGTGCAAGGAGGGTTGCTGTTAGAAGGTTTTGGGTTTGAGTCCCAATCTCTCTGCATAAATGTACAGACAGGAATACATACATATGTGAAAGTACTTGTGAGAGAGCGAAAGAATTACCTTTCTAGCTTTTGTTGTAAAAGTATGCCAGGAGTAGACTTGGTGTTCAACTTAAGAGTTACCATAAAAGTTACAGTTTGCAGGTGTTACAACTTTATTATAACAATTTATCACTGAAGTATTGCTTTTCAGAAACAGATGAGCCAGTCAAATCCTTCCTGTGGCACCACTTTGATGATGAGCTTTTAGTTTACGTGCATATACTGGCATAAATGTGTAACCAATCTGTTTCATAAAACACATTGAATTAAGTTCACACAAACTGGTGATTATAAGTAATTATTTCTCTTTAATTTAACAATTTCCTCATTAAACTATTGTACATTTTTTTAAAAATAATATGGGCTTTATGAAAATTATGCTTTATACTTAAATGTTTTTATTTTCAAAAGGTACTTTTTTAAAAAAAGGTTTTGTCGGCTCTAGTGGCCTTTATTTGAAAGTAATACGACAGGAAACGGTAATGAGAGAGGGGGAACACATGCAACAACTGTCGCCAGCCCGGGAATCGAACCTGTGACCACTGCCACGAGGACTAAGGCCTCAATATGTGGGTCATGCTTTGACCCTGTGTCACCACAGCATCCAAAAGTGGCTTTTAATCAAGCAAATGAGCTTCACTGAGACACATTTTAATTTATTGAATACGGCTGCAAATTGAAAGGAAAAAGAAAAAGGGGGTCCAGAGACTAAACCTTGAGGAGCACCTGCACTTTCTAAAACTATTTAAGTGAATGAGTTACAAAAACGTTTTTTTTTTTTCCTTTGGGATCAATAAAGTATTTTTATACTGTAGAAATAAAAACTAATGTCAGTCTGCGTAATTATGAGTATGTCAGTGTGTATTAATATACAAAGTAAAATTATATATAATTTTTTAAAGTTATTTCAATTTTCATTGCTGAAATATCGTAACGTTTTGACGACGCCGTGATTTAGTGAACTACACCTGTACATCTTCCTCACTGCTGTTCTAGCAAGATGGCGAAGAGTTCCTATAAAAGAGGCCTGCTTTTAAAATAACCCGGCAACATCTGAAGCAGCAAGACAATCAAAGCGCCCGCAGCGACCACAGCATGTCCGTAAAGGTGTACCTGCTGTGACTGTTACTGTTACAGCTCTTCACAGTAACACCGAACAGATTTCCAAAACAAGCCAACGATAAGCACTTGTTGTGAAACGCGTCAAGGTGATAACGGCACGCTCTTCCGTTTGACAAACTTGGTTAAAGTTTGCTCAGCTGAGCTGACGCGCTGCTGCTGCTGCTGCTGCTGCAGGCTCGTCTGCCGCGGGTCACTCAGAACGAGGATGCGTACGTGTTTGTGTGTTTGGCAGGATGGCACGCCACTTCAAAGCAACAAGAACTGCATGTCACCGCCTCAGCTGAGAAGTCTCCATCCTCCGCGTTTCCTCTCGCATTTTAAACTCTGCACACAACAAAGACATGCTGCTGCGCCAAACAATAATAAACAAATAAATAAACATATTTGTTGTGTTTTTTTTAGCTTCTTCAGCCAAACCATTCACCCGGTTCAACAGCAGCAGGGCGATGCCTCGCACCTTTTTGCATAAACCAACCTGGTGGGTGTCCTGCGGTTTGTTGGGTTTATAGTAAGGGGTTACAGCCTCTGCAGGTCTACCATAGGGACTCCCCTTTAGACCCATTTACCCCCTTTATATCGTCTTTTACCCAGCAGACCTGCACAAGCCAGAGATGACTATTGGTTTCATCACACTCAGAGCTGGAAGCTCAGAAGCCGCAGTTGCCTCCGTACCTGCAGAGAAACAGCCCTGCACGCTGGCGGGAAACTTTGCTCTGAGCAGCCCAGTGTTGGCAAACGGGTGTTGAGTCAATGCTACAGAGCCGTTTTGCTGCGTAAATGTGTATATTCCAGGAGTCACTCATCCGAACAGCAATGATCCACTTCTGTCATGGGTTGAGTCTGTTCACCCCCGTGTCAAAAGCCACAAATCCCGAGCAGACACAACAAACTGAGTCATATTTGAAGACGTGATTGACTTGAAAAAAGAACTGAATGTGGGCATAGAGGTCAAGAAAGGCTTCATACTACTGACTGACTCAGTGCTTCTTAAGAGTTGGCTAAATTGGTTGTATGTAGTACTTAAGCAGGAATGCCCTTGAAGTTGATCCCACTGGTTTCATTGGACAAGAGCCGCTTCCTGAGCAAAAATCAACTGAATGATTAAGGCCATATGGTGCAGCCATATATTGAACTGGCTCACATGCCAGAGCTGCAGGCTGCCATTTATGGAGAGCCAGTAACAAGTGCTGCTTGGAGGTTCAACGTATGCAAGTGATGGTTGATCTGAGTCCAACTGAGAATCTTAAGACCTGGAAATTTAATTTACAATGAGTTTAAGCTATGTTTTGAATAAAAGATGGGTGGAAAATCTCACTAGTAATTGTAGCAAAGTACAGAATCATGGACGCAACAATTCAGAGTCTCACTGGGCTTCATGGGTCTCACCGGGCTTCATGGGTCTCACCGGGCTTCATGGGTCTCATCTTTGTGGCGCCTTTCAACTTTGATGACTGAGTAATTTCCCATTCACAAAAACAGAGAGAAGAACCAGTTTTGTTTTACATTTGTTTTTTTTAATCCAAAGCTGAAGCAGACAAAAAGATGGCAGGCGGAGCTGAACAGACTCAAAGATGAGGGTAAAGACAGACACATCTGCGCTTTCACCACAAGATGTGACGGGGAAAGGCAAAAATAATTAAAAAAACATTCTCACTTTGAGAGATGTGATACGATTGGTAAAGTGAGTGTGATTTTATAAAGTGACAAGACCAAAATGACAATTGATTATTTTCTATGATCCCAAGTGAGTTAAGAAGTGTATTGGCAGACTGGTCGAACTCTTTAGGATGGGGAAGAGTTATACAGTGTGGTAACCTGCTGGTGGTTTAAACTGTGCACCATAGTTTTTTCTAATTCAACTCAGAATTTCAGGACAATGACAGAACATACGGTGACATAAATCCACATCAATTGAATTATTGCCCTCTAACAGAACCTCTAAAGGGCCGGTGTGTACCATACTGGATGCTGCTCCTTACGTAAATCCCTCCATCTGATGCAGAACATCTTCCAAACACATTTGCAATCAAAAATAATAAAAAGACAATTTCAATGGTATTCCAAGCTGACAAACGCCTGCATAGGCTTAACCTGACATACAATCCATCGATATTTTCAAATCAGAAGGGTAACATTGGTAAAAGCTTGAACCAAATGCCAAAAAGGGATTAAAAGCTATATGCTAATAAGCAATACTCAGTAAGGCCTAGGCTAAAATGATCATAAAAATCCATGAAAAAATACAGTATTTGTTGCCTCCTCTCCAGTGAGCTACATGTGAAAGAAAGAGTCGTTCTGGGGTGTCGTCCTTCGCTCCGTCTCTGTCTGACAAGCGCACATTTAGTTAGGAGAGAAGGGCTAAAAGTGAGGTGCAGTGTCAGTGGCACAGTTCCCTTGTTTGAGTGCATAGGCCTCAGTTTAACATTCATAAAGACAAACTGAACCTGACAGACACTTCCTGTCCAAATCCCAGAAGTCAGCCTCCATTTCTTCCCAATTCCCACAGACAGTGTCTTTACATTCCTCCTGTCAGTTCAAAATACATCTGCTTGCTTTGCATGTACACAGAGCGAAACCTTCGCTTGTTTCTATTTTTGGGGATTAGCCACGTGATACAACATTCACAGGTAGGAGAGCTGTGGGGAAGAAAAAAAAAATAATTCAGCTACAGCTAATGCTAAGGCTTTGTGTTGTGCTCCAACATCACAGCCCCTCTCACTACACAATCTGATATCTTGAAAAGAGAATGAGAGAGAGATCCAAGTCACCCCTTTCCTCCGGTTTTCCTGCATTTCATAATCTCTTTTCTGGTGTAAATACACGTACCCGCTCTTCACCCTGCAGGCAGCAGAGTGACGAGTTTGTTAAAATGGCTGAGTTACAAAAACAAAAGAAAAAAAAAATTTTTTTAAAAACAAAAAAAAGGAGAAAAAAAAGAAACTTTTACAAATCTTTTGCCAAGAAAAATAAAACACTGAGAAAATCCATGCAGTACGACTTGTGTCGACAAATTATTGCTTTCTCCTCTCAAACTGTGTTGTATGTGCATGCAAGCCTGACTCCTTCAGTGGGCAGCAGAGTTTGGGTTGTTGGCTTTCTTTCTCCTTTTCGTTAGCAGTGGATTGGTTGAGTCTTCAATGGTCTTGATTTTGATTTGCTCGTAGTCCACCCTCATCGTTGCCAAGGCACTGGTCATTTCCTCCTGAGAAACAGAGCAATGAAAGGCTTTAGGCCACAGCTTTAGGCCACAGCTTTAGGCCACAGCTTTAGGCCACAGCATGTGCATAAATGAAGAGATTTCACTAGTTGTCTCCAGTTGTTGTCGTTGCTCTTTAAGCTCCGATTCCAGATAATTTCCTCTAAACTCTTAATTATCCCTATTGTGCAGCTTTTTCATTATTTTTAGATGCAGAACTCTGAACTAGCATTCTCATCAATAATCTTTTGCAGCAACAACTCTCTGCTTTACAAATAGAGTCTGGTCATACATTTGTGTATCAACATTAAAATTATCTCCTTTGTTTCACACCTTTATGTAATTATGAAATTTATGATGAACAGAATAATGAGGTTAAAATTAAGAGAAATAAAAGTTTTAAATATGTCACTGTGTGTAATGACTATTTACATACAATTTTTGCCTTTTCAGTGAATTTCTTATTTGCTTTGGTGCACTTTTAATACCGATAATGGCCTTTGAAGTCAGTCACTTTGTGAAATTGGAAGCAATTTTTACCCACAAAGAAAAACGGCAGCAAATATTCGGAAAATGCGAGATGTTTTGATGCAACCCCCATTACTTTCACATCAAATCAGATGACTTAAAATGACAGAAAGTCTCAGTCAGTAGAAGTTAAGACTTACCACACCCCGTCTTGGGTGGCAATAAAACTTGCAGTGCAAACCTTTATGAAATAACTTTGCAGTTTTCTACAACCCTCCCCTATCTGCAGAGCAGATGTAAAGATTAGTATACAAACACCTCCTACGCACTAATGTAGTGCTGTGGTAGGATAATACAAAAGAAAAAAAAAACGCAAGACAAGCCAAATCCAAATGCTGCAAGTGTTAAAACACACTTGAGAATATTCTCTATGAAAGAGCTGCAAATCAGCAAATCATTCAGCTAAATAATCACACCTTTTCCTTGTAGGGGTGTGTGTTGCATCTTATTTCAGATTGAGAAAAACAAATGCCTCACCTTGACTTCCTCCCATGCATCCCTCTCCTCCTTTAAAACCCTACTGGTGTGAAGTGGGGTCTGAGGAACCTCCATTGATTGCTTCAGGAAAAAACAACATCTCCAACGTTAGAGCAGTATTGCTGATCAAAATAATTCAATTCATAATAAATTATAAAGCCATTAAGATGAACATTATGGTTCACTCACATTGATCCATGGATGATTCATGAACTCTGTGATGGTCATCCTTTGGGTCGGTTCAGTCTTTAGGAGGGTCCTGATCAGCTGTTTAGCTGCGGAAAGAAGATAAGAAAGTCTATTATTTCACTTGCATATTTTCACAAGGTTTCACCAACTCAAATTTGAGACTTTAAGACCATTGTGGGATTTAAGATTTATATCTCCACAGAAATGTACACACTTTGTCCAGCAAACCGGAGATAAATTTGCACATACCCATGATAGATGCACAGCTGGCTTGCTAGCAAGGATACATTAGCAGTGAGTCATAGAACAATGTTACGTGTGACTCAACCTTTTACCTGACAGGAATGTCACGCGAGGAAACAAAAAGATAGAATATACACTTAAATAGTTCTGCCAAGACTAAATTTGAGATTGGTGATTTAAAGCCAGTTTACTTTTTTGTAATGAATTTAAAATATTTTACGGCTCTAATTTTAGATACATTAACACTTTTTAAAGATCTATGGATACAATGTTTTATACAGACATTTTTCTGTAGGATTTGGTCAATCGTTAAGGTTAAGATATGAATCTGTATTCCCCAGGATGAATACATGAATACAGTCACTGGGCTAATCGCTACTATAAGATGTTAGCTTAAAACATCTTACTGCGAGTCCTTTTACACACATTTAAATCTAATGAAAATGCCTAAGTTTTCAAAAACTTTCGATGCTGTTCTCATATCTTCTTTATTGTTTAAAAACAGGAATTGGCTACAATTTGCATTGGAATAACAAAGATTCTCCAAACACAGATGTATATAATTCGGATTGGCTCTTCTTGTTGCACACTAATGAGGCAATGCATCAATGGATGCATTTTGTTTTTATGTAACAAAGTACTTTTTTGCAGCGTTCACCAAGGAAATTATGGTTCTTTGAAACACTGTTGGTAAAAAAAACAAAACAAAAAACAGAAACACTTGAGTAGAATTTTCCAAAGTGAACTAAAGTGAGTTCAACTATTGAGACACATCTGTTATTTGGAGAGAAACTGCAGTTACACATCATCACTACGTGGCTTCAGTTTTCTTTTTAAAACTAGCATATTACTCATGAAACGAGAGTCAAGTTTCGGCTTAGCAGCCAGCTGCAGCCTTAGAGGTGAAACACCTTGATCAGTTTCAATTTCTTGACCAATTTTGTCATCTGTTTGTCATGGTTTATTGGGAAGCTTCAAACACCAGCAGAGGTTTAATAATTACGGCGTCATCAAATTCTAACCGTAACAAAAAATGTTCACCTGCGTCAGAGCTGTAAAATGAACCATTTAGTCAAAGATTTATTATTATTTAAAAATATATATCATGTAAACACCACAAAACTATTACAGAATACACTTTTGCAGAGTTATTTTACAGAATTTTCCATAAACCGTTTAAGCAAAATAAAAAGTTCAGTTATAGAGTCTCACCTTCTTCCGACACCTCAGACCACTCAGGGTTGGGAAATTCATACTGGCCCATCCTTATCCTCTTCTTCATCCCAGGGGAGATGGCTAAGCCATGGTTAGAATAAAAAGGAGGGTATCCACACAACCTGTTGGGTAATTTAAAGATAAGATTAGAGAAAAAAAACCCTAACAATTAGTGAGATGAAGAGCTAGAAAGCCCAGAATGAGCGACTTACAGAATATACATAATGACGCCCAAAGACCACATGTCGCATGACTTATCATATTTCTCTGGGCCAAGAACCTCTGGAGCTGTAAACACAATTTAAATAAAGGATACAAACAAAGTTGAATAAATTTATTTGACCAGCATTTTCTTTGTTTATTATTAAACCTTTATTTAACCAGAAATAAATAATATATATATTGACATCGAGAACTCCTTCACCAGAGTGACATGGCCAAAAAAA
This sequence comes from Poeciliopsis prolifica, assembly GCF_027474105.1. NCBI lineage: Eukaryota > Metazoa > Chordata > Actinopteri > Cyprinodontiformes > Poeciliidae > Poeciliopsis > Poeciliopsis prolifica. The sequence continues at coordinate 10,150,163 of NW_026562378.1, read as the reverse complement.
AAGGCAGGAGCACACATCATAATAGAAAAAACAAAAACAGACAAAAGAAATGTATAACACGCTAACAATGAGGCAATAAAGTGCAGCAATTGTGCCAATAATAATTTTATAAAACAAGGCAATTTAAGATTTATTTGTGCAACGTGTTTGAAGGAATGCCGGCCCTTTCAACAATAAATGAATCTCAGATAAAACTATAGACGATGCAGACTCTTACCAACATAGTAAGGTGTGTAGCAGGGAGTATCTAAAGAGTTGTGTGAGGTCGTCTCCTTGGCAAAGCCAAAGTCTGTGAGTTTCAGGAGAGCCCTGGGCCTCTTCGACGAATACAGCAAGTTCTCCGGCTGAAGGAAGAACCACAGAGACGCTTTAGAACCTGCAGGTGTCTTATTATTATTATTCCAGATAAATAACGAGCGTAAGACTAAGATATGAAACAAACCTTCACATCTCTGTGCGCAATATTGATGGCATGTAAGAATTGTATGGCCTCTCCTATGCTCTTCATGATATCAGAGGCCTCTGCAATGAAGATATTTTTACAAATGTGACAAGTGATCAAACACGCACATCAACACTGCAACTGTAGCCAGTAACGTATTCCAGTTGTATTTTGTGAAGGCGATCGTATCATTTAGTATTCTGGCTTTTATGAGCCAGAACGGCAAATGTGGTTTGCCGTTCTACCTTTCTCTGTGAAGGCCTGGTCTCCTCTGTCCTGGATTCGACTGAAAAGCTCACCGCCGTCCATACTGTAAGACACAGACGCCACCAACGGTATTAATATACATGGATCTACAGAACAACTTCATTACGAGGAGTTGCACAAGAATGACATTTGATTTGAGACGTGAAACCAAGGGAAATCTGGATTTGGTCTGTATTCAGGTTTGGATCCCACTGATGATAGAAATCCTGCAGGAAGGAGTGATTTAGCACTACGTCAAGCAGATGATGCCAATTACTCATTGGTGTTCCTAAAAGGAGAAACGTGCTGAAAAGCAGATTCTGCTGATCTTTTGAATGAATGTAAAACTTCCAAATATGGTACTGCTCTGCAAGCCCTACTTCAGCATACAAGCAGTTTCAAAGAACAGACTAGACAGCTTTCTAACTTCCTTTTCCCTGTAACAGGTGGTCTGTGGTTTGTCGGGCGATCAAAAAACAAAAAAAAAAGTTATAATGGGGTTTGCTGTTTAGAAAGGGGAGTTTTTCCATTTTTTCTTTTGTCTTCATCAGAAATCAAATCTGAACTGAAAAATGTCAGTCCAATTTTTGAATTGTGCATCAACTCTGAAGTCTGATGCACAAAATAAGTCTGAACATAACTAATGGAAGTGTGGTCCGTTCCAGTCATACTGATGACTAAAGAGGCGCCTTTTTCTCTGAATCAGCAGGAGGTTTTTGACATTAAAACAGTGTGAAAATGGTAAATTTACATACACATCTGAATCTTCAGCAGAAAAGATAGTAGTTCAATGAGAAACAGAGCATAAAGTAAGAATATATTTAGTGATCCAGACCTAATTAGATGGAAAGCTCCACTTTGACTCAAATATTCGTTATATTATGACTAAGTGGCTTGGTGATGGGATCATTGAACCATAAAGCTGAATATATTTGGCTTGTCCATGAGGTCAGCTGCAACTAAAGTCTTAAAAGATGTCATTTTTTGAGCAAAAGCTCATCTGAACTCATTTCACTCTGGACACCCACTATGGTGTTGCACCAATTCCCAGATTAACATGGAGCCTTACAGAGCCCATTTTAAGCCAGTTTTCTTTCATTTGCGGGTGACAGTTTAAGTGATTAATTTTACAGATATCAGGCTGAAATGCAGCTTCTGGAACAGCCTGGACACTAGGGGGCATCGTTAGGAGAGCAGATTTAGGCCCAGCCGATTTATTGGCTTTCATTTTCTCAGTTTTTGGGGCTTGTTGCCACCAGATCATGTCACTGTTGCCAGTTTAATGACCTTCGCTATATTTGGTGACTTTTCAGACAAAAAAAAAAAAAAAAAAAAGAAAAAAGGTATCTGTCAAAAACAAGAGTCGTCAGGTCAGGCTTTTCATAGATTGGTGATCGGTCAGAAAACCGAACCCCTAGAAATCTTAAGAGCAGAGCTTGTGACAGAAAGTCAACCAACGTACGCAAGATGTCTGAGAGAGAGTTCTCAAATGTGCAGACAGAATTATTCCCAGACCTTACTTATAGTTACAACAGGATCTATAAGTCCTGTGGTTATTCTGCAACTTGCTAGAGTACAATTATATAAATTTAGCAGGAGTGTGCTCAGACATATGCAAGCATTTCTCTGAGCTGGTATATATTATTTTGACTGGGTTTTTTTAAACAACATAACCTTGTGCACCCAACTCTAGTTTTAGAAAAAAAATAAAAATCTAGTCAAGTTGCATTATTAAGGAACCCTTCAAAAGGCAGTGAGCATGAGTGACTGACTTTTGAAGAATGGAGTTAGACAACCCTCTTGTGATATTCATGCTCATGATAAATGTGTGCATATTCACTTAGCACTACCAACACCATAAGTTGTCATTTATAAAGACAACTTTACACAGGAACACCTTTATAAGGTTCTGCATTATCTCAGCAAATACAGACAAAAATGCAGCTAATAATTACTTATTGCATATGAGAAAACTCTCTCCAACTTACTCCATAAGTTTCATTTAATCTTTTTGCTCGCTATGACTGCACCAGTTTCAGATCAAATCATCAGTACCAATTTCACATCTGCTGAACGGCTCATGTCTCCGAGGAGCGGCTCCTCAGACATGCGAGTGGTGACTGGACAGGCAGACTCAGAGGGAGCCCCTCCAGAACCGCAGCACGAGTTAAATTTTGCATTCTGAGAAAAAGATGGTGGAAACCTTTAAGCAATGCAGCCCGTCTTTCATACAAATCTAACTCAGTCTCTATTTTTCTCTTTCCCCAAACATGGTTCAGAGAAAGGAGATATTCTCGAAGTGACTCGGCCCATCCCTCTTCCTCTATGTTTCTCAAAACTGTTGAGGACATGAATTGTGTTTCACAAACGATGATGATTTTGATTAACGGTGAAGAAAGGGTACGTATTTCTTACTGAAACAGCAAAAAAAAAAAAAAATGAAACGGCATTCTTACACATCAGCCTACACTGTTTCACATCCCATCAGCAGCGTGAGGGTGTTTAACCATCTGAAACAATAAACTAGAGGCTGACTGCACTTCGCAAACGACCATTTCTAATAAATGCCGACCGAATCAAATTTAAATTTGTCATGTTTTATACATTTATGTGTCTTAATTACAAATGTTAGATTGAGGGGTTCTCAACTAAACTATTTGTAATTTAACATGTTTAAGATAAACATGTCTATGCCTATCTAGGTTACTTTAATTAGGAAGGGATTCATTTTGGAAATTTTGTAGAGACCTTGGCATTGTGACCCTTTACACAACATGGGTCAATTGTTCAAAGTGCCTAATGTAGGTCAATGACTCATGTATCAGAACAATCAGGTCATGAAGATAGTTCTCCAAGTGTAATATTCTAGGAAATGTTTTGATTTCATAAGAAAAACTGCCTTTTTCTTTTATTGTCACAGAATCTCTCAAGGAAATTACTCATCACTTGCCACACCACTGTATGAGCGCCTTCAGCTCACATGTCTGCCTCTGTGCAGCAAGGACAACCACACAGCAAAAAGGATGCACGTGTGACAACTTTATGGGGGTTTGGCGGTTTTAAAATGCAACAAAGTGGAAATGGAAAGGAAATAACTGTAAGTTGTTTAGAGGAAATGGGTCATTCTGAACCCAGGTCATGCTGAGTAAATTTACAATAAAAGCTGAATAAAGTTAACCTTTGTAGGCTTAAACTTTGCCTTCTTAACACAACATTAGCACCTGTGGGCTGTAGAAATAAACAGAAACTGAATCATTGCAATGATGACAGCTTCATGAAATAAAGGGAACTATGAATCTTAACCCTCCTCTTGTCTTCGGGTCATTTTGACCCGAAGACAAGAGGAGGTTGTTCTTATTTTTTTCGTCAAGTTCACATTTGAATTGCTGCAGCAGAAAATTCCATCTGAGTTGTGAACACTGTAGGTCTGATTCAGGACTGTTAGATTTCAAGTTTCTGTATGCAGTTGCAATTAAAAAAATGTTTTATAAGGGCTTGTCCTCGGGTCATGTCAACCGAGGGCAACAGGAGGGGGGGGAAATTTGAAAAGATATCAGTTTTACGGAGATCAATGATGCCATTCCATACTGTTTGCCTGTCCAGCTGTGATTTCCTTAGTCTTCTGGTCAGTCTGACCTGAGGCCTGGGTTTGGTTATTTTTATTTCTTTTGTAAAGTTCACATTTGGATTGCTTGAGCCTAAACTTCCCCCTGAGTTGTGCACACCATAGTTCTGATGCAGGACTGTTAGATTAAAGTTTCTGTATGCAGCTGCAATTGAAAAACATATTTTTTAAGGGCTTGTCCTCGGTCGACATAAGCCGAGGACAACAGGAGGGTTAATGAAATGATTCACCTCAGATCATAAGGATCAGCCGAAGCTGAAAAGTCATCACAATGCATTACCGATACAATAGTCACTAATGAAAACATTTATCACAAAAACAGCCTCCCTCCCCATAAGTAAATAAAACTGAATTGGCTTTAAATGATAAAATAATAAGCTTGTGAAATAGACATTGAAATATAAAGTGTATTAAACAATATTTTTTCACATAACTTCTGTTTCTCACTTTTTATATGTTAAACATCATGCAAACAAATACAAAGCCATGCTTTTACTGTGTGTTTTTCACAGATAAATTTAGCAAAATTAGCTAACAGACTCCTGCTACTTAGTTCATTTTTATGTTTATCCAACATCCAATGTATTTCTGGAAAGCTCACAAATAAAGTAATATAGTCTTATTTTTACTTTGTATGTCACCCTATTCTGTTTTGAGGATGCATACAGCTTAAAAATGTCTGACAATAAAATGTGTAAGATCTATATTTTGTTTCTTAAACTTTACTGTTGCTATTAGCAGCAAGTATCGTATTTACTAACAATTTTTTATAGTTCCCCCCTCTTGGCTATATTATTCAAAGCTTTGATAATGCGAATATTTTTGATATTTTCATAATTGAGGCCACATTGCCAGCCCCTAACACGCCATAGATTATAAACCATCTGATAAATATACTTATATGAGATGGTCAGCCATCTCTCTTCTACGCTACAATTATTCAGCTGAATAAACACACCGTCAGAAAAAAGGCCGAGATGAAATGTATTTAACATTTCCAATACGTCTAAACTTTATACTGCCTTTTTGTTGCTCTAGACACTAAACCACACTGACCTGTCATCAGAAAGATAAAAGAATTTCAGAGTAAAGGTGAAATGCTAAGCTTTAATCACACTTGTTTCTGGAAGTAGAACCATTAAATGGGTAAAAACGAAACAATTGAAAAGAATAAATGACTCACTTATCATTTGGTCAGCATCACTTAGCACGAGGTCTGACAGACTTGGGCTTTTTTTGACTTATGATCAAAATTGGGTTTGTAAGTCAGCCTGCGAAACACTTCCGACAAACTGACTTATTTACTAACCACATGTTGTGTGGGCGGTCATTATTTCAGACAAGACTGAATACTTTTTTCTGTAAATTTTCAATTAATATTTCTTAGGATATTCTCTCACTGTAAGTAACTTAACATTTTTAAGGTAGCAGGAAATATGTTTATTAATTGTAATAAAAATAGGCCACCATCACCAGTCTGGTCCAGGATAATGATGAGTCAGGATGCTGACAGAAAGTGGACCTGCAGGCCCACCGGTGCGATCAGAACCACTTTGAGCTCGACCTGCTCAGGACAGAGGGGATGACGGTGGATGTCCACAGAACACCTGGTGAACAAAGTTGTTCAGATTCTATTCAAATTTTAAAATCGCCAAAGATGGTACCAACAATGTGACAGAACTTCAATTGCAAATTTGCGAAAGTGATTACAATCTAAACCACCCAACAAATCTGATGGGTACAGTTAGTTGGCGAGTCATTTTGGGTTACGTCTGCGAAAATTCATCAAAGCAAAGCGAAACAGAAGCTGGCAAAGGTGTGAGGTGAAAGAAAAAGCAAAGCTAAATTGAGGTACAAACTGATTTTTGCTCCAAGTTCTTTGATGCACAATTTAAAGGGGCAGTATAATGTATTTTCCAGGCACATAGTGCTATTTTATAGCACAATAAAGTAACTGTTACCTTCAGTTGTTATGAAATTACTATATATCAAAAGACTTAGTGAATTACAAAGTCAAATATCTTCTAACTGTTTTACCAGCATTGGACTGAGAAGTGGCTCATATGATGAGCTCAGCAGATGTTCAGCTCCACCAGGTGTTTACTAATTGCTGCTGGCTAGTTTAAAGGAGCAGAGTGTGGAAACTGCAACTCTAAGGAGGAGCTGCACCTCAAAGCACCGACTAAGCATTTTGCCACTGGAGATTAAAAGGCTTCTCAAATCAAAGCAACACTCCAAAAATGTTCTTTATGAGGGAATAACATAAAAAATTAAGTAAAGCTCAAAAACTTTGATTTTACATCACTATGACCCTTTAAATTGTTGAAACATGGTTTGAACGTAATGTAAAATAGAAAAACTGATGTTTTTTTTTTTCTCATTATTGTTAACTTGCAACTCTTTAATTTTACATATTTAACTAAAACCAAAAGAAACGAGAACAATCCTAATAAAAGAAACTGGATCAGGAGTCAGATTATAATTTAAATCAAAAAATACAAATTGAAAAAATATTTTAAAAAATGCCTACAAGCTGGCATCTGTGAGAAAGAAACAAAACAGAAACCGCTTCCACTCCTGCTATAGTGAATGGAGCATGACATAATGAAGGACAGTGTGTTGGGTAAGTCACAGGACTTACCCAACACACTACCCATGTAATTTATTTTTCCCAGAACAGATTTTCCTGTATTTTGTTATGACAGTTTAAGCCCGTTCTCCATTGTCGAGCTCAACTCTGGCTGGTGAATGTCTGGTTTGGTTGTACTGAAGCATGGGGAGTCTCCATCGGCAGTACGTTCCTCACCGTTTTGCTGCTGTGATTCTGAGCAGGCACGTGGGCGAGCCATGAGAGCTCAGGAGCTGTGGTTGGCGCTCCGATGAGGTCGTTAGCAGCAGCATTCAGCAACTGAAAACCTTGAGGTTGTGGTTTGCATGGACTCAAATAAACCCAGATATTTCATTTTATCTTATAGAAACTCATATCTGGCCCAAACATACTGAAAGCAATTCAGGTTAGTTGATCGTTTTGCTAAACATACAAATGTATCCATATTAAAGTCAAACGATGCAGTGCAAGATCCATGCATGAACCTTATTGAAAACAAAAACCCAAACAGAGAATAAAATGCACATCACGTCAAACTAACTTCCGGTGTTTCAAGTCAGTCAGTGCAAAACTATTGATCCGACAGAACGTTAACCAGAGCTGCACAGTTGCTCGTCTTTTCATTGCATTCTTGCTTGTAGGGCTGTGAAATATTGATTATTTCGCTCCAGAAGTTGACTGATGTGCTTCTGATTACGCCCTTTCATGCTACCAGCTTTCTGATAGCAGACGGCATATCCGCCAGTTCACACTGGTGGTTGAGAGGCCTGGCCTTCGCCTGCAGCGGTGTACATCTCTTGCCGATCAGCAAACGCAGTATGATGTCAAAATTAGATTGCACATGATTCACGGCATGGCGCGGCTTACATCACTCCCGGAGTGGTAGTGGTAGCATTAAGGATCTTCTACTGGAGTTGAGTCTGGACAGGGCTGACTGGGGAGGAACCAATTAAAGCCACTCTCATGGAGAAGAAGCTTTAGACACTCGGAACAATAAATAATGTAGACATAATATGAAGATGTTTGAATTTTCAGCTCAAACAGAAATATTAGAATATTGCCATTTTGATGAGTGAATAAACTGAATCCCAAAATGTTTCACCATCTATAAAGGAGAATCTGTGTTGAATGAGTCTGTGTAGACAGACTGTGCACTCACCACTCCATGACAATAAGGAGACACTTCTTGCCCTGATATAGGTTCTCATAAACATCAATGATGCGCACAATATTGGCGCAGGGGGACGCCCTCCAGTGCAGCTCCACTTCCCTGCGTGCCTTGGGACAGTCCTGCAGCATCTGAGCACAAACACAAAAAGAGTGAGTGTGATGGACAATATGTGTGCCATATGTAAATATTTATTTATATTGAACATCCAAAAACCTGGATTACAGAGTAACAAATAGAAAGACTAAATTCAAAGTAGTGAATTTATTGTCTGTTTTTCCTCTTCCATTTAGGTATTTAGAAACCTGGAGCTGTTATGCTGCCACCAGATGGCAAAATGTTAAATATACAGGAGTATTTTTTTTTTATTTAGACTTGTGAGCAGGTAGCTCCCTCTGTCTGTGACACTTTGTCAGCACACCGTCTGACATTTCTGTCACAGTCCTTGTTAGAATGTCTACATGAAAACTAGCAGTCAATAATTCATTTAATAAGGGTTAGGCATTTGTGACCATCAGAACAACATTAAAATTCAACACTGTCTGATGCAATAACATGAATAATTTAAACAGGCAACATTTTCAAGTTTTTTTTTATATGAACCGACAGAACATGTATACTGAAGAGTAAACGGTGGACAGTGTTCAGCTCAAACAACCAACAGCAGTCAGAGAAAATTGTGTCTCGTATAGCAGTGAAACACTTGACTGATTAAATAAGGATGTGACCAAGGAACACCTGCAAAACACACACACTAATCATGCATGTGTATCTATCTGGTCTGGTAATTTTGTGCATAAACTAAATCAATTCATTAAAAGTAAGTGAAGATTACTTTTAAAAATTTTAAAATTCAGATGGTGATGAAAATATAAGCTGTGTAACTGAAAAAAAAACAAAAATTATTAATGAGTCTACGCACATATTTCAATTAGAAAGACATCATGCTATCCTGCAATTAGCACTTATTTATTCTCATGAGTAAAGACAAAAAGGAAAAAAAAGGACAGCACACACCATCAGTGGACTTATGTTACAGACATTGTACAAATTCAGAAAAAAAAAAATCTCAGCTAAATGTAGGTCAATATAATACACCAAAAAATTTTGGAAAACAGAAACTTCACACACAAAGAGCTAAATATCTACCTTTACAGAATAACACAAATTAAAAGCAAGCTTCGAAGATTATGGGAATATTTCTTAACCCTGAAATAAATTACTTCAAAAACAGTGGTGATGGTGCTTTTAAGTTTGTCAGACAGCATTTAATTTCTTGTTGGAATTAAGTATTTTTTAATTTAACTCAACAATCAGATGCAGCCTGTAGGCACAAGCAGAAAGCAGTCAAAATAAAGCATAGCTGCATTTTAGACTCCATAAGTGTGCCAGGGAGGCTTCTGGGATACATTTCTATATTTCCTTGCTTCATGCTGAAGACACTAGAAGTCATTTTCCAAGAGCCACAAGTTTCCAAGCAGCTTAGTTTTTAACAAATGAATACAGTTTTCAGAATAATCTGAAACATTCAGAAACTGCAGTCATTGTAGTCTGTTTATATTAAGAATGACAGACAAAAAAAGCAAAGTTTTATCTAAATTCAGACAGTATAAATGTTAAGAGTGTAAAGCATAAATTAAAAGAAAAAAAAAACTTAATGTAATCCCCCCACTGGGGGTATACTTTCAGTCTGTTGACTTGAGCATGTGAAAACCCACGAAAAAGTGAAAACATTCTCCTTTACAGAATTTTTTCTGAGGTTATTCTGTCGTTATTATATGTCTTTTATTTAACATAACTAACCAATGATTTAAACAAAATTGCAATAGTGTTATTTTCTTTTATTACCATCTTGTTAAAAAGAAGAAGAAGAAAAAAAAAGGGATTGTTGGGACAAGTTGCCAAGATAAACCAACATCTCTGCTCCAACAAGCCTGCATCAAAGAGCTGAATTACGAATTACTTCCCCATTAACTATTAATTTGCTTCAGGCATGCTGGAGCAGCAATTTATCCAAAGTAAGCAGGAAAGCAGGCAAAGTAGAGTTGAAAACCTCTGAATTATTCAGCTCAGTTTAATTAATTCAGCTGGTTGGCCAATTAAAACAAATGAGTCTTAGAGTCACAGATCCCTAAAATCTCTTTAACCTCTGGTCAGCAAAGAATTTCTGGTGACAATTAAACGTCCCTCTAATACGGGAGGACAAAAGAAATAAATGTATTCTTCAGACAGAAGAGAAGACTAGAGCCCGCCAGAATAATACATAGCAATAGTTACCAGGATGATGTGGTATGGAGGGTTTGGGCACACCTCTGTTAAACCCCACACATAAAGCCCAGTTTAACAAACCTCAAGGGCAGAACAAACCACAGCTTGGCTTCCAGCCTTCTAAACAGAGTAACTAGGAAAACACAAATACATAATCCAGTTGGACATAAATAAAAAAGAATGCACAAACAAAAATTCTATATTAACCGTTTTGTATTTCTGAATATATTGGGTTTTTGCATACTTTTTTTTGTTTTTTATTATAAAAAACAAGTAATCACTCCATTTTCCAATCATAGCAGCTTCATAAAAAAAACTAATAAAGACTGTATTAGCAAATATTAAAACTTTTTTTGGTCTAAAACCACAATTTTTGATCCAACATTGTGGATCACTTAACACCCAAATCAAACAGTGTAAGTGCCGGTATGACAAAACATCACAATAAAAATTATTTAACCACATACAGATACGTTGTTTAAGAAAAAACTGTTACGCACAGTGAGATATTTTGGACACTTTGTATATTTAAAAATATACAAAGCTGAAATCTCAGATTTCAGCTTAAAATAGAGTGAAGTGAGATGACGATGTTTTGACCAGAACTGCTCATAGAAGCACAACTCCAGCTAATCCATATTTCTCTATTTAACACAAAATAAAAAATTCTTACATTTTTTCCCCGTCACAACCTAAAAGTGAAAGTAATATCCCATTACATAAAAAAACTTAGATGTCAAAAAAATCTAACAAAAACAGTCCTTCTGTCCTTAGGCCACATGCAATGCATTTGAAAGCAGACTCCTGTGACCTCACTGCAGGTGTTTGTGCAGCAAGCCCCCCACAGCCCTCCAATCTTCTGTTTGCCCTTTTAAACTAAATAGTGAAGCTTATTAAGAAGGCGGGACAAGATGAAGGCAGATGGGCACACAATACACTTTCACAAGCCCCAACCAAAGTTCCTGAGGGCGGGCCAAAAACAGCAGGCGGTGAGAGACAGTTCAGCGAAAGAAGACCACTTCCTCCACTTGCTGCGTTGAGCCACAAAACGGTAAGTTTAAAAAACAAACAAACAAAAAAAATCACACTGGTTGACAGTGCAGTGAAAACGTGTGGGGGACTAAATACGCAGAGGTGACAGGTTAAGCTCGGCTCAATCAGAAAAGCTTCTTATGCCGACAAAAAGAAGCTAAACAACGAGCTGCTAGAGGAAGACGCAGTTTGTGCTTTTGGCTTGTTCAGTGCAGACTCATTAAAGTTGGAAATATGTTTGTGTCATTGGGGTATTAAAAGCACTTATGAAGCCACATAAGATATTTTTTGACTGGAAATGGAATAATTTTTAGTTAAAAAAAATAAAATAAAATAATAAAGCAACCTTTCTTTTCTCACTAACAATAAATCAAACTATTCCCTGTTCTGCAAGTAGTTTTAATTTTTTTACTTTGCTCTCAAATTCACAAGCATTTACTTTTATGCTGGATGACCAGGACCGAATGTTTTGGGTCTCTCCTTCCAGAGGTTTCTCCCATTTCTCAATATGAAACTGAAGCAACCGAGTCAGATTTGGGTCATGCTCTCAAACACATTTTTAGTTCTGCACACAAATGTTCCATAGTGCTAAGATCAGGGCCATTTTGGATCAAATTTGGTGGTTCGATTGCAATCCCTGAGTCCAGAAATACCAATTTGTACCCAAGCTTTAATTGCAAAGAGAAACCAAACAGGCAAAGTACGTCTGCTAGCTTAGACTTAAAAGGATAGACAGTGGGAAAAATAAAGTTGTTTTTTTACAATTTTCACAATGTGCATATTAACATATAATTTGATCTGTAAAACTAAAATAAAAGAAAAACCTAATGAAGATTGACTTCTTACACATGAACAGAGTCATCTATTATTTCTAGTTATCCTCATCACACACACACTTGCATTTGATCTTCAAAGACTCAACGCCCACTTTCTTTTCCATTAGGAGCTTTCGTTCTGCATCAGGAAGTGAGATGACAGGAAGTGTTACATCCTTGGTTGTAAAACAACTGACAGTTGCTCCCAGCTGCTCAAACCCTAAGCAGTGTCCTAACAGAGGAGGAAGTGAGAGTCTGCAGCATCTCCATGATACGGATGTGTTGTTTTAGAGCCAAGGCTGTAACACCTTGTCGTCTCACTTCCTGATACAGAAGGAAAGCTCCTAATGGGAAAAGAAAGTGGGCGTTGTTGAGTCTTTGAAGATCAAATGCAAGGGCGTGCAGGATAAGGATAACTAGAAACAATAGATAATGCTGTTGATGGAAGTGAAACGGAGAATAAAAAGTTACCAGATATGATTCTGACTCAAACAATCTCCACCCCACGACCTGGTTGGACCTCACTACCTCAGCCCTTTGGTAATCTCATGACTCACAGCGTGGACCGTGTTTTGTCACTAATATCTGAACTAAATCAGTGAACCACATATGGGTCACTAGTGCAAATTCAAGCACGTGTGTTAACTGTTGAACTGTTGACCTGACTCAGACTGTGGAAGTAGTGCTCATGTGCAAAATACTGAGCACAGACATAAAGGAAAAATAAAAACCCTTCCACCTCCCTTTGATCAGTCATTCATTATTTCCTACTTAGACAGCACTAAGATGATTGCATAATGGACATCACATAAATCTGTCATCACAGAGTTATTATCTGTTTGGTCACAGCAGTCATTTCAGCTATCTCAATAATTTGAGGAATTCCTTGTGCATCAAACAGGTCAATTTTTTTCCATTGTGTACTTTCCAATAAATTATTCCATTTGTTGAGTTCTGTGGAAATGTTTAAAACAAAAGCTGGCTGCTCCTACCAGAGGAGCAAAGAAGAGAAGAAGCAGAAAAAAAGCAGCAGAAACACCGGAAGAAGAAGAAGAAACAACTTTTTTCTTGCAATAACAGTTAAGTGGAAACTAAGTGTTTTGAAAAATATACCAATTAACCTTGGTATGCAAAAAAAGCCTCCCTTGGGCATTTTTTAAAAAAAGAAAGAGGATGTTCTGCTAAAATTTCTGAAAAGTGGTGGTACCTATGATTACTGCATGCCATATAATGGTTAAAATTTGATCTAAAAATGTTTGATTAGAAACTTATCAAGTTAAGATCTCACTTTACTACTTCAGTTAAATTTTGAGGTGAGCATTAAACTTCCTGAAAAAACAAGTTTCAAGGTAGTTTCACAGTTGGTCGTTTTGGCTACCATTCATAACAGAGCAGCAAGACTGGTTTTTGGTTAAATGGCCTTTACAAAGAAGGGGAAAAATGCTTCCTTTTACTGTTAACACCATTCAGCACAATTTAACCACACCGCTTCCGTATCAGGAACTAATCCCAAGTAGCAAATAACATGCAAAAAAAAAAAAAAAAAAGTTCAAGCATTGAGTTTTGCTCTAGAAGTTGTGTTCATTATATAAAAGTTGTTATACTTTTAAACAAACATATTCAAGTTCAGGTTTTGGGCTTTTTTTTTCTTTTTTTACAGTACGACAGTTGCATCAGCTTGGAAATTACTTGACCACGCAACTTGTTAGCAAGTTTCTTCTCCATCTATCAAACCACATCCTCACAATCACACATCCGCCCACATAGAAAGTGGTGGTCTACTCCTCCAGAAGTCACACATACGATAAATACAGATTGTAATACAAGCATGGCCTCAGTTTGGACTAATAAGAGTTACTAATTAGCTACATTCAACTGGCATCAAAACATTGACAATTCCTATTAGTAAGATTTATGTAGGTCTGTGCAAGTGTCACTGATATTCGTCATGTGCATCATGTAGTTTTTGCAAATATGAGCAAAAAGCGGAAAAGAATACAGTAGCAATTCCTTGCTACCATGACAATTCCTGATGTGTCACTTTATATGTAGAAAAATGTATTCTTTTTAAACTCCCATCTTTCGTTTTTAAAGATGGGGGTTGAAAAGTAAAGTGCAAGTTACACAAGGCAGAGCGGCTCCAAGCACCAGCTTCACATTTCAAATAAAATGAAGATTAAACACTTAGGACAGGGAAAATAAAATTAGGAAAAAATGAATCATCCTGAATTCCAAACTTGGGTGTCAAAAAAAAAAAACATCTGCTGACCTGGTTTTACTTAAAAAAAAGTGTTTATCAGATTTTACAAATCCTTCAATAACTTCAAGACGGAAAAGTTTATGAAAACCTAACACCGAAAATAAAAACCATAGGCAAATGAAAATCACTGTCTTTTTTACTGTCAGTGAACATTGACTAAATCTTGTTTCTAACAGAAAAAGGTTTAAAGGGAATTGTGTCAGTAATGATTAGTGTAAAAAAAAAAAAAGTGTTAACTTGCAGAACCATTCAGGAAAAATACCCCGTTCTCCTGACCTTTGAATGTTTTATGACCAATAGACGGGGATTTCCCTCTTTAGGGACAGAAACAATAGAAATGTCAGATTATTAAAGATAAATCGAGTTACGATATTATATGCATACGAAAAACAGCTTTTTGTGAGCGATATTGCCACAGTTACTTCACTGTAATCATGTTAATGTTTAATCAGACACCACTGTGAAATCAGATGGATTTATAATTGACGGACGTTATGATTGCCAAGTCCTCATAAAATGGTGTCTAGATAAAATCAGTTCTCCATGTTTCAAGAAGCTTAGTGGTTTAGTGGTCATAAATCTAAACTGCCTAATATCTTCAGTTCCTCTTTTTTTACACCTGCTTACCATGTTTACCTGCAGTGACGCTTAAACGCAAACGTAACCATGTTCAAATGCCAGTTTTGTTATGTAAAAAAACAGGAGACATCATTTTAATTTTTGCTCATAATATTTATGCTGTACTACTTTATGTGAAAAAAATAAAAAGCCTAAGAACAAACATAAAACTATGAAGATACCAAAACATGGGTGACTAAATTTGAACAGACTTAAACTAAACTTTGACTTTTAATGTTCTTTAGTTCAACTATATCGCATTGAGTTAAAATGGAATAATATTCAGAAGACCTAAGTTTTACCTGATATTACAAGACATTAAGTCAAAAAAAAGGGCCAACTTGATGCAAACTAGTCACCTCCAATAAGAGAAATAACACTAGAAATTTATTTTTTAAAAGGATGAGCCAGAAACTGGCGATGAAGGCTCCAAGTAACTCGACAGCAACATTGAAGGAGTTGCAAAACTTTCCAACAAGTGTTATTTTTTTTTTTTTCTTCATGTGACAACAGGCTTCTGTATTCTCCATGTACCCACAATGAGAAACAAAGTTGCAATACAGGATTCTTCTCTTCCAGAGAAAAACACCCAGACCTGGTTAAAATCTCCCAAAACCTTGCAGATGAATTTGATATGATCTCATCTCGTGTTTCTCGTGAAACACTGTTCATTTGGTTATTTGCCAAATGAACAGTGCTCCACATCACTGAAGCACAACATATAGACACTGAAACATGGATGTGGCTGAATCAAGTCTGGAATTATTTATTTAAAGATTGTCGAGGTGGAGAAAGTAATTAATATTTCCAAATACCAATAGGGCTTAAACGTCAAAAGTCTTCAAACAAGCTGAAGATGAAAATAAATTTGCTTTTTCAGCATTACAAAAAATCCAAGTTGTTTTCCAAAAAAATAACAGAAGGTGGATTTAAAATGGCCTATTTAGAAATGAGAGCCAGAAGTTGGCTTTGGACAAGAAATGTCTCCACAATCCCGATCTGATTGATCTAATAAACCATCTAAAGGTAAAGTTGCGGGATCCACTTTCTTTTTCTTTTTTTTTTTAAACACTCACCAGAAAAGTTTGGATGCTAAATTTGAGTCAAAAAATGCTAAATTTGAGTTGCATTGACTCACCAATGCAACTCAATTTTTTTACCCTCATTTTCACCTTTAAAAGTGTTTGTGTTTCAGTTAAATTGTACAGGATAAATTTAACATCACAAAAAACAGATCTTTTAAAAGGAGCATGTACACTTTGGTAGAAAACCACAAGGAGTGACCTATGGATATAAATTGTAACCACTGTTGGGCTGGTCTCTCTGCATGAGAGAGACCAGCTGTCCTCTAGCAGACCAGGGACCCGTCCACATTGAACCACGTCTCGAACGACAAGAGATGGGCATCAGCGCCTCTCTCAATCCTACATGAACCAGCAGGTATAGACGCGAGATCGATGGTTGTTTCCCCAGCAGTTTATTTCAGGCAGCCCAGTCACACACCATCCATCCCCTTCTTGCTGCCCTCTCTTGTATTTACATTTTACCCCTGAAGAGTTGTCATACCACATAGCTTCTCAGCTCAATCTAACACCATGTTCTTTCCTAATGCTTCTAGATCCCTTCTCCATAGCTTTGATAAACAGATAAGGCCCAAACAGTCTGACAGAGTCCTGCTGCCTGACATGTTAAACCAGTCCAGGTTATACAAACAGACTGTAAATGCGTCAGCTGCACTCGTAGGTTTTCATTATGCATCACATCAAAGACCCATAAAGCCAGGGCTTTAATGTGGAACAATCCTTTTATGGTCTAATATAAACAACTGATACTAAAAATAATATTTAATTATAACAAGTTCTAATGATGAAGCTGAATATTTTCACTCTTTTTGGTTGGTGGTTATTTTAAAGAAAAATCTGGAAACTGATGTTATTAAAAGTTATTAAAGAAATCTGGAAAATGTATGGAGCAATAATAAAAAAAAAAGTCACATTTCCTCGTAATAAAAACAACCAATAAGCCAAATAGGAACATTAATACGGATAATATATTTAACTTTTAATGACTCTTTGTATTAAATAGCAAAGGAAAAAAAAATCCCACTTTTAAACTTATGATACCAAAGCAAAATGTAAGGTTTAGGTCGGTTTATCGATGTCGATGCTTGCTAATATGAAGCTTTGATGCTTCTTTCCCAAAAGACAAAAATAAATTGTGGCTGTTTTGATATTTTAGAGGCGCTGAAATTATGACTTTAAATTTTGACAGAAGAAAATTAATATGCAAAATGTATTTGAAATCATCTTTAATGTTTAAACATTTTATCACGATAAAATCCAGCATTCTTCATTCAGGGTGTTCCCTGAAGTCCAAATTTAAGGTGTAGCCTCATAAAACACTTAGAATTTCAACACAATACATGTTGAATTTTTAACAAAAATGGTTCAATATTATGGAGTTTATATTTTTGAAAGTAATTCCTTTCATCAGGTCTAGACATAATAAGCCAGCGACATTTGTTGTATTGCTCCTTTTTAGTTAAATTAAGTCCATCATCCACATAAAAGAACCTGCTTTTCAGTTTGTTTAGGATACTTTTTTTTTACTACAGTGTCATCACTTTACAACAACATTGGCAGCAATTTAGATCTCTAAGAAATACATTACGGGCAAACTAGACACAGGAAGCATGTATAAAGTCACTCAAAAAGTTATTGATTTTTAGAGAAGCTATTCTAGGTGCGATACAGTAGCAGGCCATAAATGATTACGTTTAAAGGCAACATCAGTCTGCCAAACATTTGCCGGTAATAAGGAATAGTCACAAGTGACTAAAGAAGTTTCCTTCATAGTGCGTGAGGTTTATTAAACCTAAGAGAATGCACCAGATTTTTCCCCAAAGAAAAGCCAGATAAAAAGATTGCATTATTCTGCAAAACCAGAATAATATGTGGTCCAAGAAATGCACATGCTGTATCAATACAACACCATTTTAAATTTACAGGTACTTGAACCTGGACTCTCAATGAACACCATGCAATAGACCTGACTGGGTTAGCACAACCAAAACAACATTTTGAAAAGCATTTCACAGCATGACACGCCGTCATTGAGCCATTTTTTTTTTGCCACCTTTCAGTTTTCATACATTAGCACGCGCACAAACAGAGGCTAAAAATATTCAAGAGACAAGCCTGATGACTTGTGATGTCTCTGTACACTTACACATGCATGACTCTTCTGGTGTGTGTTACTTCTGAGAATTTATGTGAACAAAAAAAAAAAAAAACATCAGCATTCCTGATGTGCTCTTGCCTTCCACATCCCTCCACACAGTTTTTGGGTAACGCAGAGTTTAGAAATGAAAGAACTGGGTCAATGCCATTTTTTTTCTTTCGGTGTCTGGACACTATGATAGGGAATAACACCCACTTCACTGTCTGACTATTTCTAATATTCTGCAAAGCCCCCCATTTCCCTGAGGAACACTTGAGTTGCATCAAGCAAAAGTTATTAAAGAAATATTTAAAGCAAACATCACTTTGATTAGTCTTTGACATTCTGTTTAATGTGAACATTGTTAAATGTTTGTATCTTTATGACCTCATTTGGTGACTTTCCAAACACATCGCAGCTGGATTGTATAGGTCACTGGAAACTCTCTTTAGGAGCCAAGTTTCAAAATATATCCATGCATCTAGGAATAAAAACCAGAGCTTCACAAAGAGCCATTCATTCTACAAACTGCATCATCAATCAAATTTCCCATCACTGGGACCGATACAATCTCTCCAATCAGGCATCTGCTTCTTGTTTGGCTGCTTTTTTTTGTTATTTTTCCAGTGAGCAGAACCAGTGTCATCAGGCAGAGCTGTGACATATGCAACATTTATTGACACAGATGTGAAATGACTAGTAACCATGCCCACAACACTATGAAGCAGCTAATAATAATAAACTGCATTTAAAGAGGGACAACGCAACTGAAACATAAATATTAGTATTTGAAGCACTGTACTACAGACTGTAGCTAAGGTTTTATTTAACATGATAGACAATAAGATTCCTTAATTGGAAAGGTCTAAAGTAGCAGATGGTTTTTCACCTTTTGCAAACCTTTTCTAAACATTACGGCCTATTACTGTCATGGGAACGCACATTCATGTATAAAGGGACTATGAAATGGAGATTAAGGCAGCCTTCATTCAAATATAATGGTGTTTGGAAGAAAAGCTCAGTTTTTAATTTCGGCTTCCTCCTGTGTCTTCAATGCCAACTTGCACCGCAAAGGCATTTATTTGATGTTATTTTTTTATAAAATATACAATTGAGATTTTGAAGTAAAATATTGAGCTCAGACAAGTATAATACACCCAGAGTGTTGCGTTTTTTAAAATGATTTACCACAACCTGCCTTGGTAGCACTACCTGAGGTGAAGCACGTCAAAATGTATCAACACAATGAATCTAATACGGCATTTAATAAAAAAAATAAAATAAAATTTAAAAAAAGCACTTGATGGAGTTTGGCTCCATGGAGGCTCAATGCAGGAGGACATCCGGAGCGGACAGACAGCAGGTAAAGCAGCGCACAACACTCACGCGGATTAGCATTATGGTCAAAAGGCTAAACAAATAACCCGAAAAATAATTCAAGTCTTCGAGCTGGCGGTGTAAGGCTCTGGTTCTGCTCCTCTCACACTAAACATCTGCTTAAAGCTGCAGCACGCAACTTAAAAAAAAAACAAAAAAACAAGATTTTAGATATGTATTCAAATATCTAGTATGTCTAAATTAGGTACATTTATTGTCAGATATTTTTTTCCATTTTTCCAGATAACAGTGTCATTTATACCTTAAGCAAAAAAATTAAGTCAATCCAAGCGATCGGCAGAGATCAGCCTCATGGATGATTGTTATCAGAATCGGAAGTAAAAAACCTGATCGGAGCATCCCTTGAATTTACTTTTCAAATCCCCCAAACAGCATCTTAAACTCAACTTAGTACTTATAATTGGTAACTAAAAATATGTTGTAATAATTTTGAAGAAAACGCTACTCTGACAGCAGCACCTTGTAGAGATGGGCAGAGAACAAACACCTAAAGCCACGACAGATTAACTTTAACATTACTGCCATCATTTGCTCCTGATATGAAGCTCATTTAATTGATTTAAAACACTGGACTGATTAATATTAACACTCATGTTAATGAGTGTTAATACAGAAGAGAAGTTATGGTCAGGGTTTCCCCAGAGTGTGACTGATTTGGAGATTTTAATACACAAAAACAAACAAAAAAAAAGGAAAGAAAAAAAACCAGTGCTCCTTAGTGCAGCCCAGAAAAAGTTCATTCATCCTTATGGATCTTTGCTAAAAGTGGACATGCATCAGTCTTATGTGCGTTTATCTGTAAAGATGTTTGCCCCTCATTAATCATTTACCAGGACAGAAAGTGATCTGCAGGCGTCGTACCTAATGCAGCGCGTCACCTTGCATGGGTTTTATTCTCATCACCATTTAACTCAAATGTGTGCAGCTCAGTAAACAAGTGTCAACATTTCAAGGTGAGCTGAGGAAGAACCTGTTCTGAATCGACTCCTCAACAGCGTTGGAATGGTAATTATATTCAAGCGTAAACATGAAACAATAAAACGTCAATCCTATGACGTCTAATTTACAGATGCCTACTCTATTAACAGGTTAGTAATCAGAGCTAGTCATGGCACGTTTCCAGCCAACATCACATTTCAGTATGATGCAGTTGCTGACGCTTAATGATGTGTTTTTAAAAAAAATGCTTTTAGGCCTGTCGTGTACAAATGAGTCAGGAGATAAGCTAGTGAAACTCCAAGATCTGATTCTTTTCCAAATGAGTGAAAATACCATAAACAAGCCTCACTAATACCAACACTTCAGTTACATTCAGTCACAAAGCGTTTCAGAGTCAGGGAGGTGATTAGAAGTAAAGTCAGGGGAAATACAGAGATGTGAGAAGATATGAGAAACTGTGTTTTATTTATCTCCAGTTCAGTTGGCACAGCAAGGCTACTTTGCTTCATCCTTTTTCAGTTTTAAGTTTCTGTGATGGAACACCATTGATTTGGAAAAGGGCTGTAAAGAGATCCTTTATCACAATTACTTTCCTCATAGTATGAAAGCTAAAACAAAAAAGAACATATTGAATGTCTTAGCATCTTATTTCTTACATTTAAAGTCTCTGCAAGTCTTCATATTCACATAAATAAATATATTTATTGAATAAAATAAATATATTTTACTTATTTAGTACTAAGCAACTTAATTATACATTTAATTTAAATTTATATGTTTGTTTTCCAGCTACTAGGTGTTCTTTTAGGTCTGAGTTTTCTTACTTCAGAACCTTCCTATAGTATAAAGTAAACTTTAGATCACTTTATGTTACTGATGAAAGGTTTGGCCACCTATTGAAAACTACCCAGTGAAATCCAACCATGGTAGTGGTTGGCAACAAGAGTGTTTTGGTTCTAATTCAATTTTAAACCAGTCTGGGGATAAATTTATTTTGACAGGAGCCAATGCTTTCCTGCATCACAGAGCTGGTAGTTTTGTCACAACACAATGACGCCCAAATTTCACAACCAGAGTTTCAAATCACCGAAAACAAAATGCAGCAGCCAGTGAATGAATGAAGTTATGCATTTATCTCCCCGATATTATTTACAGGAAGGGCCTCCTCTGGGAAAGGGAAGATTTGGGGGGCTAGAAATTATTTTTTAAGGCCTTTCAGATATTAAGGCTCTTATTGAATTAAGTTTGAGAAGTTCAACACCAGAATCGCCAGGTGAAAAGCTGAAAAAACAAAAGCAAACACGCAGTGCGCACACATATCCACAGCAGTCTCGACAGACGGATCTCTTTGTTTTTAATCATGATTTCACACCAACCAGACCATCTATAATGGCGATTCAAGTGCTGTCATCTACAGTATTTAACTGGGCGACCTATCGGACCACTGTTTATCGGCTCACCTTTAAGGCATACTTGTCTCCGGTCTTCCTCTGGAAGATTTCCACCACCTTGCCATTGATCCCCAGCCCCAGCACCTGGCCGGTGATCTTGTACTCGTCTGTTATGGCGTTCTTCTTGATCTGCAGGAGGGGTCTGGCGTGGAAGTGGCCCGTGGGGTTCTGCTGGCCCGACGGGTTCGGAAACAGTGGTTGGTTCTGGGCGTGAGACAGCATAATGTCCACAGTCTTGTCTGACTGAGCTGGTGGGATAACTTAGCCGTCGCTTCTCGGCAATTCCGCGCCGTCGCTCTCCCTTTTTTTTGACCAGAAATCCGAGTCTTCTTTGACTCCGCTGGCGTCTGACAGACTAAAAACGGTGAAAAGATAAGACCCAACGTCTAGCAGAGACTATTTCTGATGCTAGGAGCGAGTAAAGACCCTCAGTTAGCCGATAAATGCTCAATTAGACAGTTGTTAGCATGCTAGCTCGAGTCTATTCTGCGATCTATGACTGTCGGCTAACAAGTGAGCTATAGGTTAGCTTATCCATCTCCGGTGGCATCCGCCTTCCACCGGTTCCTCAAAAAACGCTGGAGAAACTTCTCTAAAACATCCTCTAAGTTCGCCACAGGGTTGGGCTTCACTGTGCAAAAATCTCAAAGTCTGAAAAATGAAAATAAAGACGACAGAAACCGATGGAGAAAGGACAAAACAGCAGAGAAAGTCCGACACCCACCGCTTCGTCAAACCCACTTCACTTTTCAGTGGACAGGCAGCCAGCAGGTTTTACTCCTCACGTCATCGCTGTTTTTTTCGGCGCTTAAAGGAGAAGTACGACAGAGGAAACGACTCAGTGTTTAGAGCCAGCTATTTAAAACCAGCAAAAGTAAAGCGCGTCTATTTCTACATGAATTGTTTGTGTGTCGTGGTGTTCTTTGTAAATTGGTCTTTATTTGGTCGCTGTGTTGTCTAAAGAAAGAGACCCTCTAACAAAGATGGTACCAACGAGAGGGGGGGGGGGGGGTGACAAAAATAGACGCACTAATCTCTGACCAGAGGCCTGCAGGTTACCTCAAGGTTAGGGCTCTTTTCTACCAATTCACACTGCTGTTTCACAGGAAACAGAAGTCCAGTCATTTGCAGGTGCATCTCCATAAACTGTTGGGATAATTCTGCTAAAAAAAAGTGAAATATTGACTTAAATTTCCCTTTAGCTCAGTGATTATAAACTCCAGTCCTCAAGGGCCAGTGTCCTGCAGCTTTTAGATGTGCCTCTGCTGCACCACACCTGAGCAGAATAATTAGGTCATCAAGGCTCTGGAGAACTGATTTACACAAGCAGGAGGTAATTAAGCCATTCATTCCAGCGGTTTGTACCTGTGGCACATCTAAAAACTGCAGGACACCGGCCCTCCAGGACTGGAGTTTGACATTGGCCATTTGTCACTGGCCCTACTCCACACAGCCTATTTTTATTTTCACTGGTTTTTCCAGCCTGATACCTGTTTTTTTCGTTCTTGGTCAGGAGCAGGAACCATCCGAGCTGAGCAGAGCAGAAAGGTGACATGAACAAACTGATGTTCATAGATTTTCCATGAGGTGAGACGACATCCAAAGGTTTTCACTGAGGGAGCGTTAAAGGAAAGTTAAAACTCAGGGGTGACTATAGTAATATTTAGAACCACAAACCAAGAAGCGAGTAAAACCAAAGTATCTTACTATCTAAAACTCAGCATTTTTGGATTACACACAATTAATCAATCAGCTTCTTAGATCCATATACAGCTCTCCCAAAACATACAAAACACCACCACCATGAAATGGCTCATGTCATAGACCTAATAAATCCCTAATATAAATCCTCCTGCAGGGTTATGTACTGTAAAGCCTGCTCACAAGTTCTCAGGCACTTTGAAACAACATTGGGGCCCAAATCAACTCAGTTTTGGGATTACCAAAACAATATTTGACTGTATTTTTCGCAGGCATGGTGCAAAGACCTCCTTTCAGCGAGTTCGGCCTTTACTCCATGTGCCAATGGATTACAGAGAAACCCTATTCCTCACCATTGCTCCAACACAAAACGTCCTCATAAAGCCCAAAAATGTAACTTCTTCCAGCAGCATCTCTCCTCTACTGAGGATTTTGTTTAATCTGGACTGGTCTATGTTCCAGATTCTTATCTGGAACACAACATGAGTCCAACTGGCCGCTACTATAAAAAGGAACCATCCTATAAAAAGGATTTTGTATTCCATCAGCACACCCCTAATATGTAACCAAATGGTATGATCCTGCTTAGTTGTTACACTGATTGTGTGAACAAAAGGAAATTATTATAGCATTCAATTAATAAATGGAGTGAATGGGACTTCTTTAGCTGAGCAGGATTAGATGAAAGCTTTCCCTTCAATTTTTATCATATTAATGAAGAGAAACAACTCTAATCAGGATATAAAGGCTTCCTGTTCTATTCTATTCTATTCTATTCTGTTCTGTTCTATTCTATTCTATTCTATTCTGTGTTGTTCTAAAAAAAATTCCAAATTTATACCCAAAAACAAAACATTCAAGAAATATATCTGTTATAGAGTTGCTACCTGCTTCATTGTCCAATTATAAAATGTAGAATCACTTATAAAATACTAACAAACATAATCAAGTGTAGCTTAGAGTGCTTCCCTAATGTAATTAAGAGTTGACTCATCAGCTCTGTGTCAGTAGAAGTCATTAGTTAGAACTCTTGTTTATTTCTTTCCTGTCGTTTCACCTCTCGATTCATTGTAACCCAAACGCAGTGCTGCCACTGACCACTAGATGGCAGGAAAACTCTTGTTATTGCATCAGGCTCGCAGAGTTGAAACAGGACAGCAGTCCAATATATCACACAAAGAAAGGCAAAAGTGTATTTTAATCAGGAAAAAGATGACACGTATAAACTGTGTTTGTGTAGAAGACTCGGAGAACCCCGGCGACTGTGTTTTGAAGAATTTCAGGTGATTTTCAGCCAACAACCAGGAAGGTTGCTGTTCGTTGCCGCGATGGATTAATGTGTGTACTCTGACACTTCACATACATCTTGTGTATACTGTGTTTTATTTTATTTTTACAAGTTAAAATTTGAAAATTGTGATGTGTGTTTGTATTCACTCCCCTCTATTCTTCTGGAACCACTTTTTCATCTTCAAGTATTTTGGGTAATAACAACTCTACTTGCTTTGCACTCCCAGAGACCGAAATCTTTGCCATTCTTCTTTGCAAAATAACTCAAGCTGAGCTTAGATAAACATCTAATGTACGTTTTTAAGATTATAATCTGGACTGAGGCATGGACTTTGACTAAACCACTTCTTGTACATGAATTTAACGTGAAACTTTCCATTGAATCGATACCTCTATGTTCAGTGTTTACCCCAGCCTCAGTTCTTTCACAGGTTTTCTTCCATGTTACCCCTGTATGTCACTTCGCCCAACTTTCTGTTGACTTTGACCAGCTTCACGAGTCCTCCTGACAAAAATAAACCCCAAAAATGATCCTGCCACCACCTTGTATCACCATAGACTTGGTGTGTTTTGGGGCTATGTGGCATTTTATTTATGCATTTCATTAATCTGATATTTTCCAGTTTAACCATCCTCTTTTCATTTTTGAAGAAAGACTGAACAGCATAAAATGTCCAAAGCTTATGATGTAACCTAACGCTCTTTCTAGTTTTCCGTTATTACAGTTTGGTCGGTCAGTGCACTGAGAGCTAAAACAAACACATGTCAAACTTTTCATATTATTTTCCCCCACTATTTTGTGTTAATCAAATATAATTCCACAATTCCTTTTATACACTACATGTGCTGATAATGCTGAAATATGCTCATCGCTGTTTCCACGTGAACCCAAAGAAGACTTTCTTTCATACAGCGAGTGCTGCCTCTTTGTGTGCTTGATCCTCTCCATAACCTTGCACCCTTCGTTATATTTCAAGTTTTGGAGCTCTGCCACGTGACTGTTCTCATTTAATGGGTTAATTGTGTGAGTATGTAGGGCAGTGACAGAGTTTGTGTAGGTCAGACCATGTTCTGCTAAATCTGATCGTAATGCAAAAAATGTCTGGAACTCTATTTCTCAACAATGCTTTGACTTGTTGTATGATAAAACAAACAAGGATCTCCACAGAGGCTTGTTTATTTGAATATCTCTATATCAAATTGACTTTCCTAAAGGGGATCAGAAATACTGAAAGTCTGTGACTTTCAGTATTTCAGATTAATGTGAATCAGGTTCACACCTGATTCACATGGCAGTGACAGGATTTAGAAAGCAGCACAAAACTCACACACTTTCAGTCTTGTGCTTGAGTTTCTCTCCAAGGGTGGATTTTGGTCAAACGTGGTCAAAAAGTAAGATCATCTCTGAATCATGTTCAGCAAGTGATTTTGAGGTTTTTCAGTTTTAGAGCAATGAGACATTATCAGATGTTCTAAAAGATGTGAGTTTCCCACAGATTTCTACACTGAAAGTGGCAAAAACACCCTTAGAGCTAAGATCCAAGTGAAATGAATAGAATTAAATTTGTGTACGTACACCTTGCACAAAATATTTTGCAGAAAAGAGCACTATTGCAAAACATTACCAATTTTTTTGCTTGCTCTGTATGCCTTTAATATAAAGTAAAACAAACAGAGCTTTAGTCCCTTTGCTTTCTGTAGAGCCAGAAATGTTTATTATGTCATAATCCAACTATTATTAAAAAAATGAAGTTAAAGAGGAATGTTATTGTTTTCCTTGAGCGCTCACTGTTTCTGTCATATTTATTTGTTTTATTTAGTTCTGATGTAAGCGGCTGTCGTCCTGTAACAGAAGTCTCTAATCTTAAAGAGACTTCCTGGTTAAATAAAGATCAAATAAGGAAAATGTATAACTGTCTGTTTAATTTAAAATGTGAAAGGTACTTTTGTGTTGGAGCACTCACTGGTCTTTATCGCCAGGTTTTAAAGTGAAATGCTGCCATTTGTGTACTGAGAAAAGCTGAAAGCATTTGAAACATTATGACATAGAATGAGATCACAAAACTTGTCTTTACGAAAGACAAGGATTGGAGAATACATTTAATGGTGTTACATTTTTTTGATAAAATTTAGGGTTACAGTAATTTCTTTCTAATATTTCACCACGGTTTGGCTCTGACTTAGAGTTATGTGCTCATGTCCCAAAGTTTGTCTTGGTCTACAAGGATGAGGAATGCTTGGCCTGTGTGCAGAGCTCCACAGTCTGGCACACTGACATTTTCTTTTCTTTTTTTTTTTTTTTGCTCCTTCCCAGAACTCCCTCTGGATACACTTGCTCCTGTTTCCAAGTTCTGCTTTAAAGCTCTTTACTGGAAGGAAACCTGGGGTGCATGAGTTGCAGATCCACCCATCTTCTTCACCTCCATCCCCTGTTACCCTGCTCTTCACTTGTGTGCCTAACTGAGAGCAAGTTCAGAGCAGTTATTTCAGGCTAGACAGAACCTCTCTTTCTCAGAATAATCCTCTGCCCGGGGGCTGAAACCTAAGCCGGCTCTTGATATAGACCCATGGTCAGTACTGGCCTTGATATAGGATTCTAGCACCTGGACACTCAAAGCCTGCAGTCCAACATGGAACCTGGTGAACTGGCTCACCCCTTCTGTCGGACACAGGAACACTCATACACACACACACTTCATGATGCCCTCTTTAAACTCTTTGTCTTTCTCCCAAGTTTGCAGAAGTCATGACTAGGAACCAAAGTCATGTCTGAACCTATGATCTGTTTTTACATTGTATTTGTGTTTCCTTAAGCCTAAAAGAGTCTCTGTGGAACTTGGAAACGCATCACCCAGTCTTGCCAGTAAAAACTTGCTTACGTTCAGGAGTATTTACACTGGGATTTGCTCCTGACCTGCTTTACCTCAGTGAAGCAAAATAAAAATCAGTCTCATAGGACACTGGAGATGAAGTCCCTGACGCCTCCCCGTTCTTTTGTCCTTGCTTTCCGGTAGTTCATATTCAGCTCTTCCTTTAAATGATTAACACAAAAACCACCATGTTCATCTCCATTGACTTGACTCGAACAATTTCAGCACAAGATCAATTAAAGTTTTAAATGAAGGCGTCAGTAGAGGAAATCCAAAGGCCGCCCTACTTTCAGCTCTACAACGCGAGTCTCGCGAGGGGGAAAGTGTGCAACGGCCGACCAGCAAGAGATGATAGAGTTTTGTGTGTATATGCTGCAGGTTATAACTTATTAATGCAGCTCATGCATATTTTAGAGCAAAAGCAGTTCAATCAAGTTATTCTCATGTAGCAGATCTCCCTGTTAGCGCACACTGTTCAAAAGCCTGGACAACCAAGAGCAAGCTGTTTTGCACTGTTTTCCTTGAGCATGGTCGCACTTTGTTTTGGTACAAACACAAACTTCATCAAGGTTTTGAGACTTTATGTGACAGGCCAACACAAAGTGGCTCCTAACTGTGAAATGAAAGGGATCCATTGTTTTCAATCATGTTTTTCAGAAATATAAATTTGCATGACTGCAAACCTTCACTGACACACCTGGTCCACCTAAACCAGGCGTGTCCAAACTTTTTGTCACCTGGGCAAAACTGCTACCTCAAAAAAAGTGAAGGCCGCAACTCACTGTGGAGCCAACAGGAGGCGCCAGAGGAAACTTGAGGGAAGATGAGAAAGAAATGCAAACAATAAAATTGAACCAGCTACATTTTTCAATGAGAATGTTTTTTAAATCAGTTTTATTTTACTCAAAATGTAATATGTTTTTTTCAATCATTATTATAAGATATAAGTTAAAATAATTTATTAAAATCTTTGACATGTTCATCTTTCTGACCTGTCGAGTCAAATTTATCAAGCTGCTTTGCTCCTCAGGCTAGTGAAGTATGCTTAACTAAAGTCAAAAGGTGTGACGTAGCATCTGTGCTAAACAAAATGACAGTTACTGACAATAGAGAATCCCTGCTTTAGAGTATAAGTCAATGAGAAGATGTGTTCCTGTTTACCAAGACAAGAGAAGGAAACCAGACAGCTTCTGAGAGATGATCACTTTGTGTTGTATCTGATATTTTAATTTGAGAATAGTAGTTTTGTAAAAATTCATTCTTGAATTGTGGTCGGGAGGCCACGGAAAATTAGTTAAGGGACTGTAAAATGGCTCTCAGTCCCCACTTTGAACGCCTTTGAAGTCGACTAATCGACTTTCCATTCAATTAGAGAAGCAGATATAGTAACTCTGGTCAACCTCTGGAAATACTCAGCTGAAGTGGAAGCCTAATCTATCTCATAAAAACCCAATTTAGCAAGTTTGTTGAGAAAAAGTTCAAGAGGAATGAATGATTTTGGAAGTCACTCTTTCAAACACACATGTACATCCGGCGCTGTACATAGAAAAGGCCTGTGACATGCCCACGCTGCCTTTTACTCACAAAGCTGCAAAATGCAGTCTTGCATATCCCACACAAAAGAAAAGCACATACGGTGTGCCATCCATAAAATGGTTGGCCTCTTCCACAGCCCTGCAGGACACATGTGACTGCTGCTGGAATCCCCTTTTTATCTGCGAACAGAGAGCGAGTCACATCATTCTGTCTCTCCAGGCTGCAGAGGGACCTCAGCGGGGAGCCTGTTCTGACCTTTTCAAATCGATCCACAGCGTGATGGCAAGGACATGCATCAGGAGAGACTCATACCAAACCCTTGTGATAAATAAACACAAATCATTGAAATTTTCAAGACAAGGCAACTTTATTTCCATAGTACCTTTCAGTAATTGATCAGAAGGAACACACTAAATATAAAAAAAACAAACGTTTCTTTATTTCTTGAAATCTTTTCAGGTCAGTGGGACACCAACTTGTATGTGAGCAGTTGCTCTCACGTTTTAGTCACGTGGACATTCCTATCTTCTCTCTAGTCCAGTGCAGTAAACAAGAGACTGCTTGATTACTGGAGATGATTATTTAGCCTACTTTTGATGCCAACGCCTCTTTTGCTCTCTACTCAGCTGTGAAGCATGCCCTACTTTTCCCTCTGCTCATAAGCAGCCACAGACTCGCACGCATTTTGCTTTGTCATTCGTACAGTTGTCTCTGTCCTTTGCTTTCTGTTTCTTCCGCCACATTTCTGCAGATACGCAGACGCACAGATCTGCTTTTGCTGACCCAGAGACACGTGGCTGCAGGATGCTCCAGTTAGTCTGCACAGAGAGAGTCTGTGCCGTTATTGATGCTTTGGCACGGGAGCTGCTTCCAAACAGACACAACAATGTCAGACTGCTTTTTCTCCCACACACTCACTCCAGGCCACCGACCCTGGCCTGAGCAGATACAGTAACACCTACCCAGTTACACAGTCTATCAAATGTGCTGTTTATAAGCAGAGTTACCTCAAGATAGCAAGGGGTCTAGAAGAAATACAGATTCCCAATATATACATGCTTATATTATGGGTATGTGCAGCACTGGGAAACACTATACACAACATTTGTGAAAAGGGGAAGAGCTATCAACACCAACCTCACCATACATGTGAAAATGTAGCTGGGCTGAACACAAGCTGTCATGAACAACATGACCTTCGTTCTTTGCCATCTCAAGTCGTCAAACCTAAATCTTACAGAAAACCTCTACTGTGCTGAAGAGAAGAGATCCGAAAGTGTCTATATAAAATTGTATGATATTGTATAAGAAATAAATCAATAGAAATGAGAGGCTTGAGATTGATGTTGTTTTAGAATAATAAAAAGTTGACCAATCTAGTACAATTAATATCTAAGCCGAATGAAGCAGATGCTTCAATTAAATGCTGCTGAATGTCTCTCAGGTAAGGAGGTATTGGTGTATGGAAGCAGAAACATAAAAGAATCCTGTGTGGGGTGACTGACAACTTTTAGGACTACTTGTAGGTAGACTGACAGAATCGGGGCTGCCGGACCCTCTGACAGGATGAGACACAATGTCTGAGACAGTCGAAGTGGGCTTCGAACTATAACCCCTGAGCAATTTTCAGCCTTCAAAGTGCTTCACATAAAAACACAGAATCAAAGGTGAGAGGAAAACTACAAGACATAAAAGCATTAAAAAGAATGGCAATAAAAAAATTGGCACTGAAGAACAAAAAGATTAAAAAAAAAAAAAAAAACGTGCTGATATTATCTTCCTGACAGTCTAGCCTTTGACCTCCATGGAAAGTTGCTGTAAACACACAAATGTTCAGCCCTTGTTTAAAGGAGCCAGACGTTTCTGCACATTTGGGTTTTTTCTCGTATTCTTTCCTTTTTCTAATTTTTCTAATTGTTGCCTCCCATTGTTTAGCTCTGGTCCTAAATAATGTAAAAGGTGACAGATGGGTGACAGGCAGTTTGGATTTCTTGCAGTTGTCTAAATGATTTCATACTAAACCTTGCATTTTGTGAAAATTACTCAGATACATCGAATTAAACCTTAGTCAATAGAGCATTTTACAGTTAATCGTTTAATTGGTGTGGTACATGGTACAACTTTAGACCCACTCTGCAAGAATGCAAATAAAACATTTGTTTTTACTTCAAAAGAATAATCGAGCAAACACAACAAACCAAAAAAGAGGCTTATAAGAAATGGAGAGATTTGAATGGAAATGCTCAGAGAGATTGATATACTGGGATGATATATTGCACATGAATCTTCTGTTGTCCAAATATTTCCTCAGTTATCCATCATTTGTCTCTGCCATTCCTCCTCTTTACCTCCCAGGAGGCTGATCTAATCCAGGGATCCAGTTCAACCCAGACTGGGATTACATGAGTTGAAAGAGCCACTTTGTCCACGACATTAAATCAGTCGTATAGTTTATTTTGTTTGTGTTTATGTGCACAAGCACCCGTGTGCCCATGTCTTGTACGGACTGAACGTTTCATCTTGTGTTCGGGAGATAATGAGGGGTGGTGGTTTGGGAGTAGAGCAGCTGTTCCTGCGGCCTCCCTCCCTTTATCGTCTTTCCACTGTGTTCTGTGCATTAGCCGGGGTCAGCCTGGTGCTCTCTAAATCCTAGCAGTCTGATCCTCATCACGTTTCACGTCAGCCTACTGCCCCACTGCCCTTGCATATCTGCTTGGCCAGCTTCGCCAGAGAGGACTCCATATTCTTCAGCTTGCTGGCTCCGTGAGGCCGTTCGCCATCACCTTGACCCACAGACAGCTCCCACCCCTCTGCCTGTGCTCTCAACAGAAACAAGACAGCTTGGTGACGGCCCTGTGAGACAGCTCAGGCTAAGCATCATCGCTTTTGCTCATCGGTCGTCACAAAGCTGAAAGAACTCTGCTGTGAATTACTACCGCACCAGCCATCATGTGTTCCTAGAGTCCCGTGTGTTGGCAATCTGCACTGCACTATTTTTAAGCAGCCCAGCTGGCACTTAAAGTCTCCACCACCACCACCCGCTCCACAGATGCACACATCCTCATACAGTAAGTAGTATGCACTTGTGTGCATGTGCGAGGCTAGTTGTGACGATCCTTCGCCTCGCCGCTGTCCTTGTATGGCGGTGCGATCCACACGCAGCCGTGCCCCACTAACGCAGATTTCCATTCTTGGTGCCGCCACGCTCCTCTCTCGGTGCCATTATCACGTCCCGTCACGCCTTTTGCCCTGTGGGCGCCCTGCTCCCATCGCACATACAATATGTTCACATGGTCATGCCAAATGCACACACCTGCTCCCAAGTCATTTACACTGAAGTAATGTGCAGAGATAATTTTGGACTTTCACTAGTCTTTGCTGTTCGCACAGTGCTGCGCCGCTAGCCTCACGTTTCCAGTGGGTATTTCACTAACTGACAGGATTAGTGATATTAAGACCTGAACCCTTGAACTCATGGACTCAATGCAGTGAAGCAGCACGACGACTGAAATAAAATTCATCAGGCCTCGCACTGCTCCGGTTTGTGGACCTTTACTGTAAGTTCAGCAAATAGACCTTGATGATGGCTCTTGCAGAACCTTGGTTGGAAAATTATGACCATTAGCAAATACTGAAAGCTAAAAATCCTTCATCATTTTTTAAGTTTATGTCCCCATTGCTGGCAATAAAAACCCCAATACAGAAAACATCTTTCTCCACAGAAGTGTTTTTGTAAAGGTCAACAGTCTCAACAGCAGGTCAGACATCCTGCTCGTTGTCGTATCAACCTTTTCAGCATGTCAGTGTTCTTGTCGGTCCTTCTAATGAGCCGTCATTTGGTCCAGGTGGTTAAACATGCAGGATGCCAGCTTTTGAGGACCGACTTTGGGCCCCCCTGCTCAGCAGTGCTGAAGAGGAAAGAATGTCAAAGTAGTTTAGATATTGGCTAAAACTCATAACTTTGGCTTTAGTCATTCAGTGGCAATCCAGTGTATCATTACGTTCATGGAGAAAAATATAATTATTCACATTGAAACACGATGTGCGTTGCATCATGATATGTGAATGCTTTCAAGGATTCTTGTCAGATCAAGAACCCTGTTTTATTACCACAGGACGGCAGATGTGTCAGTTTCAAGAGATCTTTTCATGTTTTCAGTAGTGCCAAAACTAAAAGATCATTTATTAAATGTTGTCAACTTTTTCTTTTACTAACAAGTATTTCAGAATCACTATTTTCAAATGCATTTAGTTGAATTTTGAAATTAAATAAATCAATGTAATGTAATTGCATTTGAAATTGACAGATACTTTTCACAGGTTGATGTTGGCTTCACAGCACTGCATAAAAATGGTATTTGGTTACGTATGCTACTCATAACATTATTACATTATATTAATAACATACAACTTTTACGTTTGCTACAGTAGATCAGCACAAAGGTGGGAATACATGTGAAGCATTTTTAAATGAAAATATGATGTTGTCATTCCTCTTTTATGAGGCGATCATGAAATAAAATCCAAAGCAATTCCTTTAACAAGTAAAGTATGATGGTGGCAGCATCATGCAATGGGCTTGTTTTTTCACAACAAGGAAGTGGTTAGAGTTCATAGAGTGATAGATGAAGCTATAACAAGTTAACAGTTCTGAAGAAAAACAGGCTAGCTGCTTCTTAAAACCACTTATTTGCTGGTTTATTAAATGTAATCCAATCAAATCTAAAAGATTTTCCAGCTATGATGAGATCATCACGGCTATGACTACTTTCGCAAAACATTCTTTGTGTTGATGGAGAAATTTATAAACAAAAAAACTGTCCTTTGGATCTAAGGAGTTGTGAAACCTGATTAAAACCTGTTTTAAATCTTCCAATCCAAATGGGATTTTGGACCGAAAGTCCTTCAAAATCAAACATTTTGAAGGACTTGCAAACATTGCACTGAAAGGCAGCTGTCAACTGATGTGGCAAAACAATAAATGATTCAGAAAAAGTCCCCGACGCCTGGTGTAAAATTTTAAATAGCCACATTTGCTTATCAACACGGTTGTAAAAACCACCATGTTGTTCCGTGTTCACAACAAGGAGCTGACGTGACCTAAAAACAGAATTACTTCCTGCAGCATGTTATTCAGAAATTTAACCTGAATCTTATTTTTGTCCTTTCAACAACACAAGCAAACAATTTATGCAAATAAAAACAAAGTTTTTATATCAAAGACTGCACAGGTACAACAACTGATTCAGCAATAGATTAAAACTGCTGTCATGAAGTTTTGTAAACTTTTTTTAAACAGTTATTTTCTCTCTTCCTGTTGGCTTTACTTTGTGTAAACATGAAAACCTGAACAGTTATGATTCAGGGTGGGAAGTCACCATCTTGTTTTATTTTTGTTTTTCTTTTTGTTTTGTTTTTTTTTTTGTCACTGCAGAGATGTAACAGTTACTTTTGGTTATGCAAATCGTCACACTGAAGTTTGTTGTTCTATATTCTGATCTTAAAGCATATTTAAGCTGACCTCAACACACATTACCAAAAATATACAGTAATCCTCACATTATATGTCATTTTGTTTCTGCGGCTAAAAGTGTTTAGGGATTGAAGCTGAACAGAACCAGTATAACCAGCATTAATCCTAACACAGATTACTCTGCAGGGATGATATGAGGGTCATGTTGAATGTTGAATATTGAATTGAATCTAATTCATTTCTGTTTTCCCAAAAGCAGACGTGACGTACG
Organism: Poeciliopsis prolifica; assembly: GCF_027474105.1. Taxonomy (NCBI): domain Eukaryota; kingdom Metazoa; phylum Chordata; class Actinopteri; order Cyprinodontiformes; family Poeciliidae; genus Poeciliopsis; species Poeciliopsis prolifica. The sequence continues at coordinate 10,114,933 of NW_026562378.1, read as the reverse complement.
ACAAATACTGAGGCGGCGCCAGAGTTCTGTGTCTAAAACTGGTTGGTTTTGATCATGTTTTGGATTGTTGCGAGTTTGTCTCTGAACATCATGCTTCATGGCTAAAAATAGCCATGGTGGCATCACCAGCCACCAGCGAAACTCAAACATTAATCCCATGAAGTGCGACTAAATTATTGACGCTCAGCTGATGCGTGTTGAAAGTGTTTTTTTTGTTGTTGTTTTTTTCAGTCCCCCTCCGAATCTGAATGTGTGTGTGTTGAATGAAACGGGCTGATGTACATTCTGACTGTCACTTCAGCTCCAGAGGGAAACTCTTCTTTCGTCTCCTTCAGTAGGTCAGCGATTCTGTGTCGGGGGCAGACGGGAACTGGCTTTTCAAGCTCCACCATGGAAAACATTTTTAGGATAACAAGTCCCTGAACAGCTGAGACAAAGCAGAGGGAGAGCGATCAGAGAAAAGGAGCGTGGAAAGAATAGAGCAAACGGGGCTTCCCGGCAAACGAAAACTCGTAAACAAGCTCAGAGATGAACGCGTTACTGGAGCCACCGTGCCCTGGAAAGATCAGATTGATCGCTTTAATATCTTCAGGGAATATGTCAGTGGGACTTTTGTCCCTTTCAACTCTGTAATTTAGTATGTGCCCCTTAAACTAGATTTACTATAATAAGTAATGGCGTGGTTTTCCAAGCAGCCACTTAATAGAGAATTACCAGCAGATATGAGAGCATTCAAAGAACAGTTGGCTTGCCTTTACATTCGCTAAATCTTTGGACTTGCTGGCCTGCAGAAAAACAAAATGGTAATTTTCATAGAATTTCTTTGTTTCTTATTGACTTTTTTTGTACTTGGAAAAGTAGATTGAGCCAAAGTAAAAACAAGGCAGAACATGTGACAGAAACTGATATTACTCTGTGCATACACTGACATAAACTCACATGCAGAAACTCACACATGAAGTCTTGCAAAACCGTTCAGACCCCCTTTAACCTTTTCACGTTCGGTGAAGCTATAAGCTGAAGCCGAAAATGTAAGCACTGGATATTTTATACGCAAACACAAAATCATGTGCAATTGTGAAATGGAATGAAACGATATGGTTTAAGTTTTGCAACAACGTTCTGGACTTTGACTGGGCCATTGCACCAAACAAATATCCTTTAATCTAAACCATTTCCTTGTTGCTCTGGCTGTGTGCTCAGGGTCGTTGTCCTGTTGGAAGGTGAACCTTCACCTCAGTCTTTTGCAGCCTCTTACAGGGTTTTCCCCTGGATTATCCTGTATTTAGCTTCATCCACCCTGCCATCAACTCTGACCAGCTTACTGACCATCACTATGTTTCACCTGGGCCTGGAATGATGGGCGATGTTCATCAGCTAAATATGAGATTTATAAAAGCATCTGTTTAACATTTCATTTCATTCAGAGATTTCATAATAAATTGGCCCAAAGATAAATAAACTATGTCCGTTGGTCTATTACATACAATTAAAGTTAAATAATTAGCAGTTCTTATCAAAATATAAAGCATCTCTAGAGGCATGATTATTTTTTCAAGGCAGTGAGTCTTCTTCTTCTAGTTTGATCATGACTCCATGGTAGCCGACTAAAAGTTCAGACCTGTGCTGAAGCTGTCTCCTAAAAATTTTCCCCAGCGATAGGTTGCCCTGTCTTGTCAAGGTAATCTGAAACCAACCACAAATATCCAATTTACCCGGCAACAGAAAGGATGCAACAACAGCGTCCCCGCAGAATGTGCTTTACCAGGAAACAAGAGTCTCCAGCACAGCGTCTAATGGCTGCAGAAACATGCTTGAAGTGGATGCTCTTGGGTGGCCACGGTTTCAAAAGCCTGCCAGTTTGGGAGTGAATGTGTGCATGATGATTCAGAAGAAAGTGCTAAAATAACATGTGGGCAGAAGTGATAAGAGCAGATCAGTCATGTTACTTTCTGTGAAAATTAGCTTGCTGGGTGCAGATGAACACCTTGCAGCAAAATCGATAATTTTCCAAAACACAAATGTTTTTCAGAATCTAGACAAAATTTTTAAAAGAGGCATATGTAGAATAGAATATCAGAAGACTTTTTGAGATGTTTTCTCTGGAAATGTGATCTGGAGAAGGTCATTTATACTTTTACCATCTTTTGTCCAGATTATTGTGATACCATATATGTTGGGTTGGAACGGCCATCCCTGCAGCAGATATCTCAAGGAGATCAATTCAAGATCCCCAGGTCAAGGCTGAGAAGTCGCTCTTTATTTTTCAATAAAATCCGGCTTTGCGTTGTTTCACTGGAATAAATTGTCCTTGAATTGCACCAAAAACGGCTTAATCCAATTATGTAATTTAGGAGAAATATGCTCCTCCCTTCTAGTCTTTCCTTGGAGGAAAAGTTTTGAAACCATTCTAAGAAATCAAAATGGTTACATTTCATAAGCCAATGAGGCTTATGAAATGTAGCACATTTATATAAATAAATGTGCATTTATTTATATTGCACATTTTCAGCAACAAGGCAGTGTTTTACATGAATTAGAAGGAAATACAAAACAAAATAATAAACCAAAGCAAAGAGCAAAAAGAATAAACAACATTCTGTAAAGTCGATGGTGATAAATGTTGATCTAAAGTAATGTTCTGGCTTGTGAAGTGGAACAAGAATAAGAATGAGAATAAGAACATGTTGATTACACTTGTTTTACAACTAGCGCTGCACCAGAGTTATTAAAAGTATTTTATATGTGCTCTTAAGCTCAGCAAATTTAAAATTCAGCAAACTAAATAAAGTACTTTAACTGTTTTATGGCTAAGTCTGCATTGTTGTCACTGTAAAAACCTCTTCAAATCACAAGCTAGCTGGCCAGCGTAATACTAATGATGGAAATAACGTCTTTCATTTAGGCTTACATGGTTGCCAGTATTAAAACCTGAGCTTTAATGATTGTACTCCAGTCTGAATAAGAGTTTTCAAACTATAACTTGTCCATACTGATAAAATATCCAGATTGTCCTCTGGTGAGGAAGGACAGGCCTCCAATTAATCTGCCTGCTCATTTGTGTGCTCCTTAGCATAACCAGACTGTGGAAAATATCTTCTGCTGAGCTCCGAGCGGTTGGGTTTACAGATCTTGCACAACGATGACTTCGACGATGAGCTCAGAGCTTCTTCCAGGAGTGTTGCCGTGCAGACCTGCTACCTTCGGGCTATATGAGAACTGGGAAGACACGGGAGTTGAAAAACACACGCAAACTTGCAGACGCACTTATCACAGAAACAGACGCACAGTCGGATTAATCTCTGTGGACAGAGAGTGACTCATCCTCTATTTCCGTCCCGGCTGTGACCCGTCCCTGTCATGTAAACAAGACGGGGAAACTTAAAACCTAAATGTGGAGGAGGTGGGCTGCATACAGGCAGGTGATACGTATTGCAAAAAACAAAACAAAAAAAAGCTCAAGCTGAAGGATTTTTACCAGCAGCAATAGGAAAGAAGTTTTATCTGAGAACTTTTGCACAGGCATTGGATTTTAAAAAAACAATAAACAAATAAAATATATACACAACTCCCCTGCCCTGAGGTGGAATGCAGATTGGTAGGTTTGGTGGGCTTGTGTTATTGGAGCATGACCCCACCTCTCCCAACGATCTGCATCTGTTCAGCCTGTATTGACATGTGCTTCACTGTGCATGTGTGCCTGGTGTGGGCTCAGCTGTGAGCGTGTCACTGTGAGTGTGTGACTAAGAAACAGTGGGTTGCAGTCTGTTTTTGTGCAAGTGGGGACATGTGTTGTGTTTGTGCATAAGCATGTGTGTGTGTGTGTGTGTGTGTGTGTGTGTGTGTGTGTGTGTGTGTGTGTGTGTGTGTGTGTGTGTGTGTGTGTGTAGGGACTGATGTGGCATTTCTCTGCCTCCACTCCTGGTCCATACCCTCAGCTGTCTCTGTGGACCGAAGCCAGACGACACACATAGCTTCACTGTGTGTCTGCACTCTGTGACCTGAGAGCCTGTGAGCTTCACCATATTGTCTTTCATAAAGCAAAACAAGAGGTTTGTTTTACTGGGGAGGGAACAAAGAAAAAAAAAAGAAATTGTTGCAGAGAGGTGAGTCAGAGTCCCAATCCACGCTTCGGTCCAGACGGGACCATTTTCTCTGGTGGATCACAACAGCGAGATCAAAAAAGCCACATCTCTGTAATGCATGCAGCTATGTGAACGAGCAAAACACAGCAGAAAAACTGCAATTCTTCCTCACTGGCCAGATTTATCGGTTTCTCTCTCACGTCTCTAAATGTAGATCAAATTGTTCCAGGGAAAATTCACAGCTGGGCTTAAAAACTAAAATGAAATAAAACAAAACATTATTTTTGCTTTAAAAGTTGATATTATAGAAACATTTTCAGGCCTTTTGGGGGTCTTTTAGTTGTTGTTTTTTTTGTTTTGTTTTATGTAAAAGTAGAACATAAAAGTTGGTTTAACTTAAGTTGGCTGTATGTTTAGCAGCGCTGTCCTGGAAGGTGACTCTCGTCTTCATTAGCCTGTAACAGGTTTACTTCTGGTATTGACCTGCACTCAGTTCCATGTATTTCCCCATCAACCACCACGACTGTAAGTGTTTTTCCCAATAAAACACATTGTAGTTTGTGGTTGTTGTTTTTTTTTTTACCATGTCAAAAATCAAAACAGGACGGCTGAGGGAACAGAGGCGAAACACAGAGAGACAGAGACACATGTTAACTCTTCAAGCCAAATGCGGAGCGACGGCCAGCTCAGGATTTCTTAACCTGTGTGGTAATCAGAAACCTGTCAGCGCGCAGCCCCTCCCAGCCCACGGCCAGGAGCCGAGACCCTGCTGTGGCACCAAAAGGTCTGCAGACGTCGGGATGTTTGCGTGGATGAGGAGAGAAGTGCAAGGCTAACAGAATGTGTGTCAAAGAGGACGATCCTTAGACCATATGGTCACAGGGTGACTGGGTTGGTCGGTAATGGGATTGGTCTAATCTGCTTTCGCATTGACTGAAAGAGTTGTCAGTGAACATTTCAGTCATTCTTCACTGCTTGTGTTTTGATCCTGAGAATAAATATCACAGGAAACCCATTGAAATTAAATTCTTTGGAGGAAGATGTCATTGATTTAAATCATTATAGTTAGAGATTAGAGTGAAAAACACAGATACTTCAAGACACAAATCCCATTAAGATCATCAGAGCCCAGAACGTCTTGTTTGTTTGTTTGTTTATTTGTTTGCTGCGCCTCTTATTTGAATGATGACGATAGTGAGAGCACAACAACTCACAGCTGATCCAAACAGAGACACACCCAGAAAGAAAGAAAATGATGCAGAACATGTTTTTAAAGACCAGCTGGCATTTAAAGACATGAGCCAAGATTCTCTGACACATAGCCAACCACCCACTGCCTCCTTCTCCGTCTCTCTCGCCGTAAAACATTCACATTATCTGGTTTTCTGCATTAGCTAATGTAACCCAACAGGTTTTTCCCTCTCCTGCTCCTCCTCTTCTTCCTCCTCCTCCTTTTTTTATTGTGTATGTGTACCTGACTCTTTCCTATGTCCCAGGAACCTGCCTGCAAGTGGGAAGAGCCATGACTCACAAGCGTGGCTCATCGGCTGACTGTCCTTATGACGGGATAGATCGATCAACTTGCTTCTTTATTACAGGGACGGCATAATATATTGAGTCTGGAAAAATATGCAACACCTGGCATTGTTTTTCCATCCAGAAAGTCAATCGAGAGTTGAATCACAGACAGTAGCGTCACATCTGCCACAGAGAGGTTAAAGGAATCCGGATGAGAACCGTTTCAGACTTGCAGTTCTGCTTCAGGGCTGTTAACCAGAAAAATCGCTCAGACTTTGACAGAATGTCACGGTGAATGTTTAGCTTTGACCAACGTTTCCTAGAAATAAATTTCTTGAACTCGCCGTTCCAAACTCCACACGGCGCAGCACCATTGTAACGTATCACTGCAGGTCAGAGGTCAGACGGAGCTGCAGCAACAAGCACGACCTCAGCGGTCCAATGGAAATCCAGCAACAACTTCAATTTTGTGGGCTGTATTTGTGTTGTTTTTTTTTTTCCTGCAAGGTTTGGCTGTAGAAGAAAAATAAATGAAATTAGAAATGCCGTTGCTATGTGAAAAAGTCATTAGTGAGTTTTACATGAACTATTATTATGGTTTTAGGACGGGTCATTCACATACTCAATGCTAAAACATAAAAATAGGAAAAAAAGTATGTTGAAAGCAATTTGATTTTAAGAGCATGCTGACAAAAAATATCAGAATGTTCTTTGTACTTGAGAAGCAATCTTTTTTTCCCCTATATGACTGAATAATTTCCTTATGGCTGTGTTTTTTTGTTTTGCTTTATCAGTTATTTAGATAAGTTCTCTAATAATAAGGAAGTATTAGTTTTACAGGTCGGTGACTCATCAGTCTCCCTGGGTGTTCACTGAGTCTGTAATCTGATCACCGACTGAAATCGAATTCTTGTTAATGGTGAATCAAAGCCAGTTTGTGTCACAATACCGAAGGCCGGTGGCGAGTACCAGACAATGAAGAGTTTTCGCTCGACACAGTCAGAAGCTACCGAACGCTCATTGTCACAGTGAATGGCATATTAATCTGTGACGCTTTGATCAAAAGCGGCGCCCTCTTACCGGAATAGGTGGAGCTCATTTAAACTGGTTTCCTGCCGTGGAGCTCCAGCAGCTTAATGTTGACTCGTCTTTCCAAACACGCGTTAATGTGTAGTTCATAGATATGCTATTAACACTTCATAAATCATTAATAACAGTTTATTAGGCGTTAATACGGGGTGAAAAGGAGACAGCATCTACCGGTTTCTTGCCAAATAGTGAGCCATGTGTGTTCACCTCTACATTTTATCAAGAGTTGTTATACTACACATTTCAGACCACCTTGTAAAACCAGTTAGTATTTGTAAACATATATTTTTAGTGAATAATATGCTAAAAAAATGTTTTTGTAGCATTTTTTTAAAGCTAAAAATATGCATTTCTCATTTTCTGCAAATAAATACAAAATTTTTGCTTCGAATTTCAGTGACATGTTGTCAGTGTAGATTTAGCTATGATTATTATTTATTGTATGGATATATTTGATCTGTTCATTTATTGTGTTCAGTGTACTCTTTATGAAGAGGAAAATCAGAGAAACTGATCATTTTAAGTGATCTCTTAATGTTTTTTTCCAGAGCTCCAAGGGGATTCTTATTGTACATTGGTACCTACAATAATGTTTCAATATCTACCAAATTTATTGTTACCACAGAAACCTTGATACACTGTATTAATATTTGTACTTATTATATATGTATAATGGTCTCAATCTTTCCAAGAAAGTAATGAGGTGACGCTCATATAAGACTAGATGAACACTACCACTATTAAGTATTTATTCATTCATAAAAAGTCACTGAAATTTCATTGCATAAAGCATGTTTTCCTAATATAGTGCCATTCTGACCAAATAGCTCAAATTTGACCAAAATACTTTTCTCCACAGGGCATTTCGCTCGTCCACAAAGGCAGCTGCAAATGTAAGTGAAGCTTGAGGTTGTTGGTTTTGGACCAGACTCTTCGTTAGTCAGCACTGTGTCATTCCATGTCCACATACACGTCACTGTATATGGACTGGTGGTCGAGCATAATGTAGTTTATTGACGTGTTCATTGCTTCCTCTGTTGTTTTTGAACATCCTAACCAACTTCATGGAAGTTTAGTGATCCGGCAGAGCGTGGAGCCCAAACACACATCCAGACTAGTTTCAGAATGGATTAAACAGGCTAATTTAAAAAAAAAAAACAACCCAGCTTAAATGGAGACTACTAATCCTATAAGAAAAGTGGTTAAAATGTGACTAAATATTGTAAACAGTGTATATCCATATATTTGACCTATAGCGTCTATAGTTATGATCTCTTTAAGAATGGGAGGATGTTTGTTGTCTCATCCCTCCATAATGACAAAAAAAACAGTCAAATGCTTCTCTACAAGCCCAAAACTAATTAATGCCAGTAATGATTGCGCTTAAAACTTCTGAACTGTCATCTAAACCCAAATTCATGTGATCAGATTCGGAAAAAGAAGAAAAAAAAAAAGAAAAGAAAAGAAAAAAAAGAACGGAGAGCAGCAAATTTCACTTAACAGTAAATTTTATTTTTGTAGAAAAAGAAACTATCACAACTTCATTTGGTTACTGTACATTTCTCTTTTTCATGCCAGTTGCTCGGTCTTGATAACAAGTTGTGATTTCATGCTGAACACCAAACACACCACCGCCCGACTGACTGACTCGCACACCTCGAGCACAACGTGTCAGTGCACAACTTTCTCAACTTTCAGGTTTTACATCCTCTTGATAATCTCATGTGAAAAGCAATTAGAAACCACCTCTCTCTCTCTCTGTCTATATATATATATATATAAAACAGAGGAGTAGTACAAATCCCTGACAGAGTCGCTTAGAAAACAAGGGCTGAGAGTCTTTAAACGGTGTGGTCCATAATCAACATGCACCTGACGGGTTTCAGTGTTCGGACAGCACCATGTTCCACTATCTGTGCGTCAGAGAGGTTCCCCGCTCGACACCAGACAGAGAAGAGAGGAGATAGTTGTTGGGTGAAGAGTGGGGGATGAATCTAGGTCAGATTGAAGCGCATGCACACAACCCGCCCTCCTGTTTGGGGAAAAAAAAAAAAAGAAGTCTCTCGCTCTCTGCGGACAGATCTGCATGCGGTGAATGACTGGTGAGGAGCACAGTGAATGAAAAGGATGCATCAAGCATGTCTCCCTGAGAAACGCGTCGATCTTCAGTACAATAGTAATCATCGCCAACTTTTACATCTGGGCTCATTTGAAAATGTTCTGCTCTTCATGCTACCTCACAATGTCCGTCTATCACAGGGCAGAGTGCGTGTTTCGTAACGACAGCCCTGCATGCTTTTGTGTGCACTACCCTGGTTCTGTCTCTATATATTTACCAGGTGACGTGAGCCGGCCTCTCGTAAAACCACTTGCGAAGTTCTGAGTATGATGGTGACGCCTTTGGTGCTACTGTCATTCCCCCCCCCCCCACCAGTGTGGTGAAACTAGGAGAAGCTGTAATTAGGTTGCCCTTTGCCCTTCCCCTCCATGTTTCCCACTGTAGCACCTCGCGGCTAAAGCACACACACACACACACACACACACACACACACACACACACACACACACACACACACACACACACACACACACACACACACACACACATTACCGTCGAACAGCAGGCTGGTGTCCTTAAGGCAAAAGGAAAGGCAGGAAGAAAGGTGCCTTGGAAAACTATTCATACGTTTTGAACATTTTTTTTTTTTTTACACTTTGACATGTTACAACCACAAACTCAAAATGGTACATGGTCTTCAACAAAAAAAATAAATAAAAAATCGGAATAGTACCTTGCATTTGGATTCGGCCCAATAAGTGAAGCCCTTTGCATCCGATACGGTCAATCACATTCAGAAATCATCTAATGGATAAATAGGCTTGCTGGAGTAAATCTCACCCACCACCTCTAAGGTGAAAGAAGGTAATGGAAGCCTCATGGTGGGGGAACTCTTCACTGTAAGGCCAGTGAAGAGTAATGGAAACCCAATTATTCCATGCAACACAAAATTCTAAAATATTCGTAAAATTTGCCCCAAGTTTACTTATCTCCGATTGCCCCCATCCCTCTTTATTAATGCTGTAAGACATGGTAGTGGCAGCATTATGGTGTGGGAACCCTCGTCTTCAGTAGGGAAGCTTCCCAGAATTGATCCCACTTTTTTTTAAGAGTTGAAGCCTCTTGAAAAAAAAATCTTTTGAAGGATGCAGTCGGGTCGTTTGATAATTTTGCATTACAAAATCCGAGAAATGCGCCTGTTCTGTGACTTCAAAAGACGTTTTCCAGAGAGTGTCACTGAACAAACAGCATCACGAAGACCAAGGACCAAACCAGACGGGTCAGGGAGAAACCCGCTGTGCTAAAAACATCCCCAGCTTGGAGGTTGCAATATGACAAAATGTACAGAAAATGTCAAGGCAGTGTGAATAGTTTACAAGGCGCTGCGATTTGTAATTATTCCCCACAAATAAAGCCAGTCCTATTTCACCTCTTTAAAATCGTAGAATTCACATTTGTGTCGCGTTTCTCTTTTCCGTCGACTTCCGTTGGCCTAGCACACACCTTCTACCCCGCGAGCTCTAACCTGATAGGAGTAATCTCTATAGCCCTTTTCAAGTTTTGCATGTGTAAAGTGAGAATTCAAAATGGCGGCGTCCCGTGTGAAGTGAGCCAAGTGACAGTGCAGGTGTGCTCGAGTGCGTTTTTGCTACAACGCTCATGAGAGATCACGCAGAGGTTTAAAAACATCTTCTCTTTTCACAAATAAAAAGCTGTCCACTCACAAGGAACATTTTCTTTTTTCCCCCCCAAAAAAGCATCATCTAAAAATCAACAGGCTGCAAACTGAAAAATTCACAGCCATTAAAGGAAATCCTCTGTATAAAAACCTCTAAGTTGTTTTTTTTGTTCGTTTGTTATCATGATTTCTCTTTCTTTGCTTCGCTATTATTAAAACCAGAAACTGGGGTGTCGACACCTCAGTAGAAAAAACACAAGTAGAAGAACAACCAAACCAGTTTTAAAACCTCGTCCTCCATGTGGGACTCCTCCTGAGGAGTGGGTGGAACGAGCGGAGATCAGAGGATTCTCTCTCACTTTTTTTTTGTTGTTTTATTAGGAGACAAGTTTAGGTAGGACTGTGCGAAGAGGGATGGTCTCCCCTGAGTCTCCAATCATGTTGCTCTTGAGTTTGTTGCCGGGAGCCGTTGTGCCTAGGCCCTGTCCGCCCTTCGTCATGATGGAGGGGAAGGAGGTGCTGTGGTGCTCGGGGAGCCGTTTCACAGGCACCCCTTGGCTCTTCTCTGTCCCAGGGAGGGGCTTGGGAAGCCGGCGGTACAGCCAGGGGTGTCTGAGGGCCTGGCTAGGCGTGAGGCGGGAAGAGGGGTCCCAGTCCAAACACTTCTTTAAGAAGTCCGTAAAGGTGGGGTCCTCGCAGCCTTTGAGCGCGACGCTCCAATCTTTGCTGCCCGGCGGGCCTCGCATCTTGCCGCGCCGCGAGCGCGACCCCGTCAGCACAGTGGCGCCGGTCGGCAGGGTGCTGACCCCGCAGTAGCGAGGCTGACCCTTGGAATTGATGAAGTTCTTCGCTCTCTTGGCCTGCTCCAGGATCTTCTGGGGGGGCATGCCGAGCAGCTCCATGACGCAGGCCAGCTGGTCACCCTCGTCCTCACCGGGAAACAGCGGGTAGCCCGTCAGCAGCTCGGCCAGGATGCAGCCGAAGCTCCACATGTCGATTGGAAGGCCGTAGCGCGAGCCGAGGATCACCTCCGGAGCCCGGTAAAAGCGCGACTGAATGTAGGTGTAGACTCGCTGGTGCTCAAAGCAGCTGGAGCCAAAGTCAATCACCTAGCAGCGATAGAGAAAGAGGGAGGGGGGGACAAAAAATGTAGGAGTCAGCATCAGGTTATGAAAAGCTGTAAAAAGCTGTAAAGCTGCAAGTTGTCAGGAGTGCTACCTTGATGCCGCTGCGGCCCTGCTGTTTCAGCAGGATGTTCTCAGGCTTCAGGTCACAGTGGATGATCCTGTGCCGGTACAGCGCGTCGAGACACTGCAGGATGGAGTGCGCAAACTTCCTGACCAGGGGCAAACTGAAGCCTTGAAACTTGTTGCGCTTGATGAGCTCGTACAGGTTCATGCTGAGCAGCTCGAAGGTCATACAGATGTGGTTGCGGAAGGTGAAGTTCTCCAGCATGTGCACCACGTTCATGGCGCCGTTGCGGTCCTGCTTGCGCAGGTGCTCCAAGATGCGGATCTCCTCCTGCGCTTGCCGGTGGAAGCGCTTCTCGTTGCGCACCATCTTGAGAGCCAGGTGCTGCTGCAGCTTGTGGTCGTAGACTTTGGCCACTTGACCAAAGCTACCCTTACCGATGATCTGAGGAGGAAGAGGGAATCATTTTAGATTCACGCACAAACTAAATCAACAAGAAGCTTGGATACAGAGCCAAGCCAGAGTTAGGTAGTGATTAGTTACTTTTTGGAGAAAAAAAAATATTACTTTTAGGAGTATTTCTACTACAGTGTAGAGCAGTACACTGTACTTCTTACTTTTTCTTGAATAGGTATTATTAAGTATGGCTATTTTTAGCACTCTTTAGCACCCTAAGCATTCCCTAACTTGTGTAGTTAGTAGTTTTTACCACCAAAAGAAATAAAAGGCGCCATTTTGAAACCATTTGCCTTGTTGGTAATGAAAGTAGGGAAACTCCAGGCGGAAATGGGCGTGGTGTCGTCTAACAGGTAAAGAGTCATCCAAGCATGAGACAAGATCAAGCTTTGCACATGTGACTTATGCTGAAAGGAAGCTGCTAATCTTAGGATTAGTGTCATCAGTTAGTGTTGTGTTTTTGTTTTTTCAAATCAAGTTCCAGGATTTTTTTGGGCTGCAGTATCAGTTTCACTTGAAAGCAAAATTCAAGTGCGTAATATGCAGTCTTGGACCCAAAAATGTGCATTTAAGTTACCTTCAGAAACTCATATCGGTACGCCAGGTGGTCGTGAGGAACATGAATGTAGCCACCCTGCTCGTCGTCATAGCCGCAGTTGTTGCTTCCGCCGGGAACGACGGGCCTTTTCCTCGCGTTGGGTCCCACGAAGTAGATATCTGGGTACGCCTGGATCTCTGTGTGCTCCAGGGTGGTCAGCTGGGACCGGTAGAGTCGCAGAGCCTGATCAGGAGTCAGGGTGTTGCACAGTTTGCTGCCATTTCCAGCTCCTTGTGAGCCAGACGATTCACTGGAGCCCTTACTGGAGTCAGAGCTGAGGCAAATAAACGCCACAGGTAAAAACGCTGAGCTTGCTTCAAAGGGTGCATTTTATAACTGGAGTGTATTTTCCTCACCTGTCCGCACTGTGATCCTTGGACAGGGTGGAGACGGTGGTTTTGGAGGGCGTCTGCCCAGTGCTCCCAGTGTTCTGAATGACAGCTGTGGTTATAGCGTTGATTTTCCGGTTATTGGTTGAGTCTTCATACAGGTACTTGACCTTCAACTGGCCACCTCGCACACTCATTTGATCCCTCATTACAACCTTGTTACCGACAACCTGTCAGCAAAACAAACAGTTACATGTTAATAATTGAAAAATAGCCGGAAAAAAACAAACAACATCTCTAATTCTCTTTAATTTCAAAAGGAACCAAAATGACACGAACATACCCTAAATGTTGAATTATAATTGATGTGATAAGTAGAGGGTGATGTATTTTTTTTAACGCGACCAAAACCAAATTCAAAAGTGTGAAAAAAAAAAAAAAACGATGCGAATAACTGCTGCAAATTAAAACAGAGAGCTCAGCATATAGTAGAACCAGGTCAGGTTTTGATGAAGAAAAGCAGAAATATAAACAACCGATTTTTGAGTCGAGTGTTTAAAGCCAAGCAGCCTTGCTGCAGCTTGCAGCTAGTAAACTGGCAAGACTGGATCTGGATCCAGTCTGACTGAAAACTCTCCAACGTGACAAACTCCAACACCTCACTGAAAAACATGCAAATGAACTAACCACAACCACCTCTGTGTTTACGTTTTCAACATTTACAGCGAACTTGTAGAAACATTTCCATGGACAACCGGGAACTTAAATGTGTTTTTGGAGGATTTTAAATGGTGGACGAACATAAAGTATTAGATGGTGAATGTGGCGAAGCAACAACTTTGTGGGACAAACATTTTACTTTGATGACAGCTGCTCATGCCTTGCGGCTTTTCTCTATGAGCTTACATTCCTCTTAAACAACAGCCAAGCCATTCCATTAATTCTGGAGTCTTGACTTTGACTAGGCCATAGTGTTGGGTGATCTGAACTTGGAAGTTTTATTATAAAGCACTACTGTAATAATGATAAAAGTGACGCTAACAACATTTTATTGCATCCTTTTCAGGAAACTGTAGGCTGTGTGCCGCAGCTATTTTAGCCCCACAAACTCAAATGCTGCTCTTCAAAAACATCCCCATTTGTAACATGCTTCTTTTGGGACACCAGTCGCATAAAGAAGTCTAATTTGTATCTTTACAACAGAACAAGTCGTAAATGCATTTCATCATTTTTTTCAACTTTAGTGATATTTATTGATGTTTTTATCGAACGAAAAGTGGAGAAAGTACTAAAAACCAACATGTTTTAAACATCATTTACTGGAACTCATCATGACAACAATAAATAACAAAATACATCATTATAAGACATTTATAAACAGAAACTACATGACAAATGCCCACCCACACTAGGCCATCATGACACATGAATATTCTGTGATCCAATCCATTTAAATGTAGATCTGAGTAGACTTTCCTCCAGGGTTGCTCTGTTTCTATCCATTTCTGAGCAGCTTCCCTGCATCCATACTGGAAAAAAAGTATCCTCACAGCATGATGCGCCAACCACCATTTTTCAATGCTGGGATAGTGTGTTCAGCCTCCTTTGTTTGCCAATTAAGCAACTTTTGTGGCACTGTAGGAGCGAAAGATTGAGGGTGGATGAATTTAACCACATGCAACTTTGTTGATCATTCACATAGCGGTTTTTGGCTGTAAACTCGCCAGATGTCACAGAGGATGTAAAGACTTTTAGCCAATGTAGTCAAACACTGTAGGCAACTTCAAAGCGCTACAGCCACATGTAGCTCATAAAGTTCAGGATTTAACTCCTCGAGGTAATCATAATGTTTCTGTTAGGCTGAGACCTCCAGTGTCGAATGCTTTTGTGTTAGGACAAGGATAAGGTACTGTCAATAGAGACTGCATGTGTTTAGATCAAAATATCACTCTACATACTCATAGACATGTAAAGTGAGATATGTGCGGTTGTTCAAAGGAAGAGTAGGGCTATAAAGTCTAAAAAAAGGACCTGAGCCTTTCCAGTAAAGCATTTCCTTCTGGCAACACCAGAAATTCCTTCTTCCACGCTGTCTGACCTTCTTCTTTCTCAACAGCGGAAAAACCCTCCACAAGATTATGGAGCAGAGAGGAAATAATAGTCATTAAAGTCAGATTACGCTCCCAAAACTATAGAAGCAGTGCAGCTATGAAGACAAAAAAGAGAGTCAGGCTGACTTGTTCTTTCAAATTTGAAAAGTTGCTCTTCTAATCACCAAGTGGTTTTGGGAGGAGGAAACAGTCTTTTCTCAACGCTGAAATGACTGAAACCGCGCTACTTTACAGATACAACAAAACGAGGAGTTGTGATTTGAAATGTTTATGTTGTAAGTTTGAGTCCCTGAAGTAGATGAGGTATGCCGGACTGGTTTCCATACATGTAGCTGTATAGTCTGAACTTATTACGAGCCTTTCTGCTGAAGCAGTGCCTCATGCAGCTGTTCTGCAGTCACAGTGAATGTCATCGATCGCGCATCCTTTTTTTTTTTTTTTTTTTCATGCTCAGGCAAACACGTGCGCGCTCGTGTATATATATATATATATATATATATATATATATATATATTATATATATATATATATATATATATATATAAAAAAATTTAATCAAGGGTTTATGCACGTGCTCCAGTATAATGGATTACCAGCTGACCGGGCCGAGGGCGTTATAAACAACATAAATCGTTTTGAAGCGCGGACGAAAATGGAAACGGGAAGCAGATTTCTAACGCAGGTACTATTGAGGGTAATGCGAGTTGTGTGCGAATCTGTGCTCTCCAACAGATGGGGAAGAGCTTATCGCTGAGCTGTCAGAAACACCTAGGGGCGCGTTTATTTTGCTCCTGAGCACACGCAGGTTCCCGTCTTATGGAGCACCCAAAAACACAGCAAACTTTGGTCACAATCAGACTTAAACTGGATCCACAGTTTCCATCCTGAACTGAGTACTTTTCCACGTTCACATTTCAAGACTTTCACCATTTTTCAAAACGTTCTGTTAATTCGGGAAGAAAACATGAACCTAATTTGTCTTGTGTTGCATAATTATGAATACTTTTTTGCTTAATTTTAAGTGTTTGAGATTAAACAGATAAGCCAAAGAAATTAAAAGAATAAAAAAAAAATTAGACTCCATTACTTGCAAGTTTTACACATCAATCAACAACTTTCTTCGGCATCTCGCTCAGCTCTACTTCAAACACTCAGGAAAATCTAGTTTGTTTATATCAGTTAGTGATACATTTATTTTGTCTGTAAAAGCCATGAGTATTTTTGGAATAATTAATGTTTATCGCCACTTTCAGCAATAAATTGAACAGATAACGTTCAATTTTCCCCTTAGACTAATAGAAACTGCTTACAATGCCATTAAATGTCTGCAAAAGCAGGGAAAGTTCAGCATTTTCCATCAAATCTGATTCTATAGTTTTCCATCACTTTAACAGTGGATAGAGCTTCTCTCTGAGTGCTTTAGAACTGGGACGAGCTCCTGTCGGTCACGCTGAGCAGAGGACGGTACCTCAGCGAGCGTTGCCAAAGAAAAAAAAAAAACACTAAAAGAAGAAAAGTCAGACTAGAATAGAAAACTAGGCCTAACCTCTGAGCGAGCCCACCGACGGCGGGCATACACCAACATAACAGGAGAGGGAGGGAGGATGCTGATCGGTGATTTGGTTTGTGGGTCACATTTTCAAGTCCAATAAATCTTTACAATGTATCAAACCAGCCTTTTTTTTTTTTTTGCTGGAATGTGGAAAACAGAGCATTCATTTTCTGCTGACGGGGACATTCAGAGAGGGGAACAGAGACAGTATATGTTTTAGGTCGTTTTACAGAATCGGACAGATGGTACTCTATAATGAGCATTAACACGCAGCATAAATCAGAGTTAAATTGGTTCCTCAGTCACGCAATCGCCACCAGCAGATGAGGAGTTTAACTAGTAGTCAGATTCTGGTAAGACTAGTTATCTCCCTGGAACTCTCTCTCATTTTAAGACATTAAACCTTGTTGTGGAAATTTTTCTTTAACGAAGAGTGAGAGAAAACTGTTTCAAGAACCAGAGAAAGAAGATATTAATTATACTCTTAACTGGTATTAATTCCCACTACAACCTGCAAATCTTAATTTAGCAAACTTTCATTTATTTTACTAGGATTTGTGTTATAGAGCCATGCATTCAGGCTCAATGAGTTAACACAATAAAGGAACTTTATTGGATTTCTTTAAATAATGACAATAAACCTGCCACTGTTTAAAGGGAACAGTGGCAGTTCCCTTGCCACTGTTCTATTCTGACAAGATTTGAATTTATGTCCAATAGTTGTGCTGTCAACAGAATACCCTACCTGAGCTGTGGATCTCTGCAGCTCCTCCAGAGCTATTAAGGGCCTCTAAGCTGCTTCTCTTGATTAATTGTGCCATATTCTGACCTGCCAATTTAAGTAGATGGTCATATCTTGGTAGCTTTGAAGCTGTAATGCATATTTTAACAGTTCTGTGTGAAAATATACACTGATTGCCTCTATTTACCAATCGTATAACTTCTGAAAGTTGCTGTTTCCACTGCAGTAAAAGGGATAAATATAAATGCACTTCACAAATATGCAACTTTGTGTTTGTTCTGTCACACTGAACTCCCAACCCGCCCCCAAAAATTAGTTTGTTGCTTTATTGCGACAAACTGTGACAGAGTTCAAGAGGCAAGCATAGTTTTGCTCTGTACACAGTGTGTATCTGCCTTCCCTGCACTATTAAACTGACAAAATAAAAAGCTGCTGCTGGATCTCTGGGGAACACTCACTCTGCACATTTCACTGTGACACAGAGACGCTCCGCATTAATCATTTTCATTCACCTCCAGGAAACTAATCAATGTTACTCACATGATCACAGCTTCCTCATTGAGGGGAATAAAACTGACCGCGGTAGAAACACTAAGAAGGCAGGAGATAAGCTTCCCTAATCAACACAGAAAAAAACAGGGGGAAGAGGGAGGAAGCGCACGAAGAAACAGGGCAGACTGTAGGGGATGTCTCTCTGAGGAACAGGATGTCTCAAGACAGAGAGCCTCGGCACAGGAAACAAGCTTTAACTAGCTCCGAGCTCTTTGTGTTTTTTCTGTGCACTACTCACTGTGTGCTTGGGCATCGGGGGCAGTCCAGAAGGGCTGTTTGCGTCTGCTTCGTCTTTCAGAATGTGGTCTGTTCTCATGTAGGAGTCGTACAGGCCGTCACCATGGCGCGCTGCGGTGGACAAAAGTGACCAAACAAATCAGTGCGACGGCAGCGGCCCCTGAACATCTGCAACACTCAAGGAGAAAAATGTGATAAGAGGAAATAATCTTACTCTACACAGGCAAAGTCCTATTGATTAGCTCATAAGTCATCTGGACAGCTCCAAAATAAAAACGACCTTATCACTACAACAAAGGACTTGACAATCCCTCCAGCTAACCTCAGCAGGGCTCCCCCCTCCTGTGGAGCGAACACTGCCTGCTACAAGATCCCGGCCCACGTTTACACTGAAAAGGCCATTATTAGCAGGTACACCATTGTATCTATTGTGTGCCATACATTGTATCCGAGCCCAGAGCTCTGACCTGAACAGCTTAGATAGGGCTTAGGGTCCCAGATCGCTAGCGCTGCAAGTGGTATTATTGGCCTAATGGGGGTAACAGATGCCTCAGTGACGACAGCATCTTTCCATCTGTCCATCTGCCCAATCGGCCAAATCTTTTAAGGCCCACACCAGGTGTGCTTGGGAGTTCAAGATAGATAGATGGATGGATGGATGCGTGGGCTTGCCATTCAATAAGCGCTGAGTTTCATGCTCACCTCTGTGGCCTTGAGCCAGACACCTAGAGTAACCCGAGATCATACAAGCAGGAGGTTATGGCGACAACAAGAGCGTTTGGGAAGGCAGTTACCGAAATGGCAAGCCACCATCCGCCGGCTGTTTAAGCCAACAGTCATCTAAGCTCCTACACTTGCTGTTGGTTCAGCAGAAAAAAGGCGAGAGGAAAATCTGTTTAAATTTGAAACTACAACCCCGAGCTCGGACAAAAGCTTTCAGTTTCGGCCCCCTTTGATCTTCTAACCGACTGGGCCTTGAGAATGCTGTAACCATATGCAGATGCGTCAGAGGAACCACGTCCCTCGTGCAACTCCGTCAACAGACCGGCTTCTGAACAGATTAGGCCTGCTGCTTGGATACAGACGCATTAAACCTGCATAGCACAGCAACCAGCCACATTAAAGCCGCGCACACAAAATATTAGGCAAGCATGGGCTCCATTAGCCTTCTGCAAACTCCTAATTACTCAGCAGGAAATCGGCAGTTGCTGTAGATGACTCGACTTACTTGTCCACACAAATCTTTGCAAAGAAATTGTTGTTCTTTATGTCCAACCAAAAATCCGTCCAATAATGGAAATATCTTTGAGTTGCTACAGAAACTCAAAGATACCAGGTTGGTCAAGCTAATTCTCAGCTTGACCAACCCAAATCGGCGACCAAATTTTTTCAGTTTTCAGAAACTGAAAAAATTCTATCTTTTTGAAGAAAGAACCGTGAACACAACCCACCAAAATACTACATGGTAACCTAACAACATGCTTCGGTGTGCGAGTTGTTATAGAGTGAAGACATTCGGCCAAAAAGCAAAAGAGTTGCAGGAAGCCATTTAAAAAAGGTACATTTATAGAAACCAAAAAGTTATTTAAACTGAGCATAATGACTAGCTTTTCAGGCAACAAGAACATAACTTGACCAGTAGGTGCCACTAATTTTTTAACTTTGTCATTTTGTATTTCTGAAGTTTTGGTCATTTCAACATTTTCAGGTAAAAAAACAAACAAAAAAACAAGTTCTCTGCCTCAGGAACTTGTTCACACTTGTCTCAAGGACGTGTAATCAATTGTATCCTTGTGAGCTTCCAACCCCTGTCTGTCATGGCCCAGGCTGGACTGGGAACTACTTTTGGAAATCTCTAGCCCTGTTCACACTGATCCAAATTTTCTGATGTTTTCTGCTGCGTTTGAGTCTATCAAACTCAACTAAATGAGCAATTAGAATAAGTATAAAAAGGAAACTTCTTTCTGGGGTTGAGATTTTTAAAAACATCATTTGGACCTCCATATGTGCTGACTAGACTTGATATTATGCATGCTGTCACTTCCTGAGCTTGATCCCCCCCAAAGGACAAGAACTCCTACACGATAAATTAAGGTGGTCAATGCTATCATTAGTCATTTTAAATGCAAAAGGAAAAAGAAATACTAGTAAATTTGGATTTAAACATCGAACCATTTGCCTCTTTGTCTTTGTCTTCAAATCTTGCAGTTCATAAATCATCAACTGGTGCAAATCTAACTTTAAAAAAAACTGGAGAAAGTAAATCAATACATCTGTGGAGCATTGGTGGGAATCAAAAGGTAGCGACAGGAGTCAAGTAAACAAACCCAGCAGTTCATTCATCATAAAACGTGTAAGTGGGGCTGTAACTGATGTACATTTACAGCCCCACTTCTTTTTTTTTTTTTTTTTTTTGGCTTCCTGGTAACTCTGAGCAGTGTCTCTATGGACAGAATAAACCGCTTATTTCCTGGTACATATAACAATAAAACTGCAGACAACGCACTAAAATAACAGCTATCGTGATATGACCCGATCAAATTCCAAATAAAGCTAATAATACGACAATAAACAGAAGAAGGGTTTACAAGGACAGATGTAAAAACAAACAAAAAAAAAGGAGCAGTACTTCCTGGACTATCTTCCAACACACAGAGGTCTTAAAACTGATAAGCAGCACGAAGCATGTTTACAACCCGCATCACAACACAGAAAACACATTTGAAAGAAGGAAAACTGACCAAGCTCATAATTAAAGTCGCTTTTTGGTGCAGGATGTTTGGTTGACAACCCCCAAAAAAGATGGAAACTCGTACACGAAACGACCAAAAGCTAGCGTTTTCAAAAACAAACAAAAGCAAACGACAGAAAGAAGTGTTGTGGTTACCTGTTGCTATCGGGGCTTCTGGTTTTCTGCTTATTATCATCATATTTGCTGTTAAAACGTGATTCCAGCATCCAAAGAGACGAAGACAAAAAAAAAAAGAGAAAAGCGTCCGCACCGTTTTCACCTAGCAAACTCAGCTAGTAGCATCTAAAAACTTTGTTTTAAAGTCTTTCTTGTGTTTGAAACACTCCCCGCTTTAGTTTAAATTCAAGTTGTTGTTGTTGTTGTTTTTTTTTTTTTTTTTGCTTCTTTGTGGGGGATTCACTCTTTCTCTTTATTCTGATATTTAACGGTGATTCCCGGCTTTATTAAAACCACGGATTGCTGTATTTATACTTCTGGCTAACATTAGCCTCGCCTGCAGTCTGGAAAGACTTCAACAGGCAGTGGGGGTCGTTACCCGCAGCTAGCCAGCCCAGCTAGCTCTCAAAGCAGCCACAAAAACAACCCGTCCGGACCGAAGCCGCTCCCTCCGCTGAGAACAGTTTGAGTCCGAGTATCACAGCTGGCTGTCTTGGCCCTCGCAACCCTCCCCTTTCTCTGACAGGACAATGAGCGTGTCCAGAGCACCATTCCCGTCCCGGTTAGCTGACTCGGTAGTTAGCAAACAGCGATGCTGCCACTCGCGGAGCCCCCCCAGAGATTCGTCCTGCTTTGGGACAGCTCGGAGCTGTTTCACTGTTCCTCAGTGGAAGCTAGCCAAATGATCAGGCGAGCAAGAGCCGCACATCATCTCCATGTCCGCAACGGAAAACGAGCGGAGGGTCCTCTTCGCGAAGAGCTTCAGCCGAAAGTCAGTGCTGTTAAATCCCTCTTGAGCGTGGAGAGAGGATCTTATTCTGAGCTGTGTGTTGTTGCTAAGGGCGTCTTCAGTGAGCCCGGAGTCAGCGGGGAAACCGAGGGAGGGAGCAGGGCGGCGCTTAGCTCGGAGGACTGAGAGGACGCAGAACGGGCGCCCCCTAGCGGTCACTCGTGCGTTGCAGATGAACCTCGGGCTGTTAGTCGATCCCAAATGTTATCGCAAAGTTCAACAGCACCGCATGTCCTTGAAGCACTTAAAGAAAAAACTGGCATGATCCAGAGGATTGTCATCTGCACAATTAGTGGGGATGGGGAAGTGTTTTGTTTGGCAATGTGTGTCCATCGGCTTGTCATGATAACAAATTTTTGTTGGACAATAATTGCCCTAAAAAGTTATTGCGATAAATGATAATAATATTTTTGAAGACCATTTTGAAGTAATATATCATGGCCTAATAAAGCAATTTTGCTCTCTAAAAGATCAATAAACTTTGATTTTGTATATAACACTTAACATTGTAACTGGAAAATAAAACCCACACACAACTGAAACCACAAGTAAAATCGATTATGAAGTCCCTGCAAATAAAATCGCCCTTCAAAAAATAGTAATAATCAGAATGGAAATTATTGAGAGATTAACTGATTCATTGTTTATTGCGACAGACCTGTGTATGCAGTGTGACAGATGACAGGGGCTGACCCAGGACTGCATTTATGCAGAAACTGATGCTTTTTTCAAAATGATTAGCATGTAAATAATCAGGAACTGACAGTCTGTGTAGATATTGTAATAAACAATTCAGAAAGTAATCAAGGAAATGGGTTTAACAGCTACATCTTTAACTACTGTGTGTGTAATTGCAAATCAGAAGATTGTGCCTAATATCTATGACAACCAACTTAAGAAAGGTTTTTCCTTCCGATAGTCTGAATTTGTAAAAACCTACAGCAATTCACTTTTCTCTTAATTGCCAAATGAATGAATCTGAAAGAGAGATTAAAGGGTTTTTCAAGTGAGTTTTAAAAAACAATATAAATCAGTTTACATCTTAGTTGCAGTTCTGGTATCATCATTTAGAAAAAATTAAGATTAGTTGGTCTGTGTCTGAAGCTAACAGCTAGTCCAAGAGCAGGATGCCCAAAGTGGGCTTCCACCTTCTAAAAATCCCAATTTAAAACAACATCAGCAGTTTATCTATACACTATTGTACTTATCCTCAAGCCCTTGTGGTGTTTACCATTGTTTAATCAGATACAGATAATTAGTTGGAGTTATCAGTTGTTTTCTTGTGGGAAACTTGCACTAAACTTGTTCATGGTGTATTTTTAATATAAAAGTAAACTTATATAGAAATCTAAGGTACTACAGCAATTTAAGCAGACAGAATTGTATTAATTTCTATACTCTCTTAGGTCACTGAGGAATAGAAAGGAAGCGTCCAATTAGAATTCCTTTACATGTTCCACTCTCAGTATGTGTGAAAACAACCACACAAGGGAAAAATCACAGTAACATAAAGATTTCTAAATCTCTTTTTGTCATGTTCTATTTGCTTTATTACATAGAAGTTTTTTTTCTTGACATCTCTTAATGAGGTTGAGCCACTGGGGTCAACTAAACTCAATCAATAGTAAATCAAGATGCTATCTTGCCTGGTATTGACTTCCAACAGCTATTTATCAAGATTTAATTTAAAGAAATCATTACCTATCCATTTAAGATCTCGAGCAATATTTTAAATGCTACGAGCGACATTTATTGAGAAAAATTAGACACATTGTTAAAAAAAAAAAAATTAATTCTGCAAAATCAGCTCAGCCTTTTAAAGAAGTAAAGAAAAGCAGCGTTTATCTTGTTAAATATTTAAAGCATAGGCTTTTTTTTTTTTTGCAGAATTTGTTAGGGCCACACATTGCTGACGGTCATTCACTCCAAATACCCTAAGAGGAAAACTGCGAACTGAAACTTGAGAGGCCATGAAGATCCATACTGAGACACAAATAGTTGGAGGCAGCGAATAGGACAGATGGAGTAAGACCGGGCTGGCATGAGAAGGGGACCGGGGCTAAATTCAGAAAGTGATACATGGTGGCTACAGAGAGTAAAGCTAATCATAGCTCTTTCTCAGAGGTGAGAAGAGGGCCCTGTCTATATTTGCTTCCATAAATATGCATGCTGACACAGATTTAGTGAGCTTCTGGCCAACAGCCAACCCTTAAACACCATATTGATTATTCTTAGGCTGTGTATGTGACAATACCTATAAACTGAAACGCTTTTCGCACTTTCCTCTAAAGTAGGTTGGGCATGTAAGAGTGTGGCCAGGCACCCTGTTTAACCCCGACTGCTGAATTTACAGCTACAGCAAAACATAGGGCCAGGTGCAAAGCTACCTATAGGTCCTTGTGGGGGTTTCTGGCTGTATTTGGTCATAAATCCCGTGACAGACACTGACACCTGTTAGTTTATTGCTTTAACACCATATTCTAAAAGGACAGTGAAAACAGAGTTCAACTAACTCAGCCCTAAAAAAGGGAACTCATTGTGAAACCAAACTGTCGCTGTGATACAAACACCAAGGCTGGAGCTCAGGCTGCCTTGGTAATATTTAGAGGAAATGTTGTTTCAGCCTATTAAAAATTAAATACAAGGTAAATAAATGTCAGTGTAGGGCAAATAAGGGACATAATCAAAAAGATGAGCAGCTGAAACACTAGGAAAAGGGACTTCTGATGTAGTATTTTAGCTAGTTCAGATAATTTAACTGAGATTCAATATTAAACTATCAATCACGATTGTGATTGGTTAGTAACGTTTATATTTCAATCTTTGAATTTTATTTCTATTTATTTTTCTGACTTTGAATTTGTAAATCACTTCTACATAAAAACATGCAGTGCAATTGAATAATGTTTCTTTTTATCATGGACACAAGAAATGGGAAATGTTGAGGTGCTGGTTATTTCACCCAGTCTCCACTTCATACCAGGTTTTGAAGTCATCTATCGCAGGACATTTACCATTCATGTGTATATCTAACAGGGGGATGTTTTGTGTAAAAATCTAAAAAGACTTAAAGGAAAGATCCAAGGGAATTTTTTATAATCTACTCTATTTAAATAAATCCAACCTCCCAACAAAAAGTCAAGGTTATGTTGCTTTGATCATCTGTCACACAAGTCTGCAAAAAGTTAAGCATTACATTTTACGTAAGTTGTCAGAGACATTAAGATTTAAAAAATATTGACTTCATTTTATGAATGAATTGCGTGTCTGTTGTGCTTTTCATGCTCATTAAAGTCTCTTTTGTTCACAAGTAGAATAAAAGTTTCATGATCTTAAGTTTTGTTCACATAATCCACATTCAGTGGAGATCCGGCTTAGTTTATGTATTTTTATAGAACCATAGATAATCAGATGCAGGAAGAAAAAACTTCTTTAGTTTAGAGCTGACTTGAAAGTTCAAGCACCGAGTTCCGCATAACTGGCCATCTCTGATGTGCACAGACACATCACTGAGCTGCTGCAACCATCCCCCTTCCGCCCTTCTTACAAAAGTGAGGCCACCCTGGGCGGAGAGCCACATCAGCTTTTGACATCATCGCAGTAATTTGGGAAGCTCAGTGCATTGTAAGAAGGCACTGCTGCTCTAGGGTTTTCTGTCAGCAGATAAAAAAAGAAAACACGAAGTAGGACGAACAGCTGTAGCTTGCATGCAGCATGTACAGATGGTGCTTGTGGTTTAGATGAGGTTTCGCCACCTGCTGGTGGTTTGAAAGTAGTGCAAGTGGGGTTTTCAGAAGGAACTCATGACAGGCAGATCAGCACTTTCTGAGGTTCATGACCAAACTACACCAGGGATCTAGTAGATGGTGCACAGCTGAGTCACTGACCAAAATAAACATACTAACACTTAATTAGGAATCTTTGAATGCAGCTCGATACGAATGTGAAGCAAAACAACTGTTTAAACAAACACATTTCAATAAAGAGGTTACCTTTTATTTCATTTAAATTTCTGTACAGGTCTAGTCCTATTTATACACAGTTGTACAAGTAAAACTAAATAAATTGCAAAAATAAAGCAACACCCTATACATAATTTCACACGGATGGTTGTGAACCATGAAATAAATAAAACGCTCACACACACACGCACATGCACACGCAAACATGCACACACACTCCCACATGGGATTTGCGGAGGGAAAAGAGGAGCATTCTGAAAATGGGGATTAAAAGAAAAAAAAGTACAAATAAAAACCAACGCCATTCCAGAAAATCGCACACAAGCAGAAGGATCCACACTTGTAACTCAATCAGGCACCTGAATGTGTGCTGAAACCCACGTTAATGCAGAAAACACATGGGACAAAAGGCACTGCCAGCAGGAACAGCTCGGGTGGTGAGGATGGGAACACACAGGTGTGGGTTTTACAGGGAAGTATGTGCTCATGGACAGCAGGCCTCACTTATCTGAGGATTATAACAAACATAAGAGTGTTTAATGGATCCTCTCTACGCAGGATGACCATGCGCACACACACCAGTGGAAATTATGTAAAAATAAAAGAAATCATATTAGCAACAACGTTAAATCTTTTCACTCTTTTTTCCAGTGTCTACACAATTTATATGCATTCCAAACATATCAAAGCCATTATTATTTGTTTTACATATTTTTGTTCCTTTTTAGGGGTCAGAAAATGAACTAAAATTCATGCCCAGCCTCAGAGTTGTGGCCTGGATCAAGACGTGCAAAACAGAAGCTGATTTTTTTTTCTTTTTAAATCCACCACCTCCAATTCAATTGAAATCCTCCTTGTAAAAGTCAGGAGGTGAAAACGTCCTCTCTCATTCAAAAACAACCCCCAAACAGCAAGGGTTTGCTTGCAACTAAAGGCATAAGAGCCTCATCTCATCATCACTCCAGGGTTCTTAGTTGTGGATTTAAACAGCAAAACCAACAAAAACAAAAAAAGGGAAAAAACTAACAACATCTGGCATCAGTGGACATGTTGGGACTGAGTGAATTAGAGGAGAAAAACGACAAGCATCTTTCTTACTTTCAGATCATTTCATGTATGGGTGAACATATGTAAACACTTACTAAGAACATGGTGGCAGCAGCATTGTGCTGCTGTGGTGGACAGTAAGAGGTCGAATGGATCTAATTCTGCTTTCTGTTCAGTGAACTGAAAGCAAATCAAGTATTCTGTTTCATGACGTTTCCTGATCAAATTGGCAAATCCAGAAAAAAAAAATTACATCAGATGACATCAGACACGTCATGTCTAGGAAAAACAAACACACCGTATGATTGTCCTTCAGCTCCAGCTCGATCCAGCTAAAAGTAATCATGCCTTCTGTTTTAATCCTAATCCTATGTGCAGGGCAGATGAGCTGAGAGACTCATGCATAAGTAACACTTGCAGTAGCAGCAGCAGCAGTACTTGTTGTAGTAGCAGAAGAGAAGGGAAAAGTTTAAGAAACTTTGCTGATTCACATCAGTCATAAAAGAGATCTCAAGAAGAAGGTTGCAGTTCCAGATCTTCCTTGGCAGGGTAAACAACTGTTGTCCTGATCCGGTTGTGGAGCCTGTAAGGGAGCCTGCGTACGACCTGAGAAAGTATATGCATCAGTGTGTCTCTTGTCTGTGTCTGAACGTTTGTCGACGAGGAGTCCAAAGGTAAGTTCAGCTCAGGCTCCGCTCTCTGAACTCAGATCACATGGTGTCCTAAAGGTCCGTGCATCCCCGGGTCGGAGACATCAGGGGTCGGGGTCAGGGGTCAAGGGCTGTGCTGTTGAAGGGCCTGCTCCAGCTTCTGTCGGTAAATGGTGTACTTTTGCTGCACAGCTCGCACGCGCTCTGCCTCCTCTTTCTCCAGGATGACCAAGAAGTTTTGAAGCTCGGGGACAGAGAACGCGTGCCACTGTGGAATGAAGAGCGAAATCAAGGAAGGACATGAGTTCACTCTTACAGCCTCTTTTTAATTCAGACTCTTGTTTTCACTTTGAATTTATAAAACTCTGCCTCTGCATGAAAAGATAATGCACATGCACACAGCTTTGTTCATAGTCCATTTCCACATTTTACAAGAATCTCAATCTCAATGGGCTTCATTAGGATCTTATTAAATTATAGACCAAACCATGCTTTTCAGAATTTTCTAAACTATTGCACTACCCTTTGTTGGTCTGTTACACAAAATCCTAATAAAATACTGCAACCAAATTCGGTTGTAATGTAACAAAATGTGACAAAGAGAAAGCTCTTCTCTTGGAAAGCATTATATTTGCATGATTGTACGTGTTTCAAGGCTCCCTCACCTCAACCTCTCCAGTCTCATTTTCCTTTAGGACAAAGGTGAGCTGCTCAGGATCTGGTCCTGCTATCAACCGTAGGACAAGAGGATGTTCAGACAGAGGGAGCTTCTGGAACAAGTCTGTACCAGGACAATAACAAAAAAGAAAAAAAACAAAAATCAGGGATTTGTTGGGCATAATTTGCATTAAATAACATATGCGGGGTCTTTTCCTCACCCTGTCCGTCTCTGTGCGTCTGCCTGTACAATGCGAACTTGCGAGGATCGTCCAGCACCATGAACTTCTTCAGCAGGCCCTGTATCACCTCGCTGGTGGTGGTCAGAGAGCCGATGTGGATCTGCTTCACACAGTCGCATGGTAAGTAAAAGGACGTCCGCTTTTCTGTACGCTCCTCCTGCTCTCCATCCTGGTCTTCTGACAAGGCGCGCCCCCGGTTGCCCTCCACCGTGACCGGCCGACTGAGTCGCAGGCGGACCTTGATGAAGCCGGTGAAAGACCCGTCTGCAGCCTGAAGCACATAACGGAAAAATGGCAACAAAGGGGAGAGTTCAGAACTAAAATATGTTCTTTAGCAGGAATTAAATACTGCTAAAAAATGTACATACATGAGCGATGAAACTATCTTTTGCAGTCAGAAAAAAAAGTCCAACGTTTAATTGTGATCAACAGGAAAAAAATATGAGTTCACTAAAAAATTGAAATTCCATGTGACAGAATTGTTTCCATATCTGCAAACGGTGACTTTCAAAAGTGCACAGACTCCTGAAAAAATGCATTTGATTTTCTGTCATAAACATCAAGAGCATGATAAATCATTCCTAAACCTTTTTCTAGCATATTTTAAAAGACATTAAGCAAAATTCAAAGCAAAAATCACACATTTATCCGAGGACAGTATTTTCTAAAACCTGGAAGTAAACATGTCATATAAACATGTGTCACTTATGCCTTTATGTTGTAAAAGCAACATCGGATTAAGGTTCCACATTCAATCTTATCAAATTCACATCTGCCATCAGATATTATAAAACTGATTAACCATAGAGTTGAGCTGGCTGGACCATTCCTGACATTTGTTTGTTTGAATCCTTTTGCTAAAGCAATGATATGCAAAGAGGTGATAAGCGTTAAAAAACTGGACTTTATACAAAATGAATGAAAAACATGAAACATAAATTGGTCAAGGAAGTTGCAGAGAAGCCGACAAATAATTTCAACTGGTACTGGCCCACATATAATCTCCCAAAACCTTAACGGAAATTGTGTTATGATCCAGTAAATCTGAATCTTTTCAGGCTGTTAAGACTTCTGCTACATAACACCGGCAGCACTCATTCCAACACATGAAAGACTTAATGGGAAGAAAAGAAGAAATTTGAATGGGCTAGTCAAAGTTCAGAACTGAAAACGTCGGTGGAGTCCTTAGAAGAGCGCTGACAACAAGACTCGTCCTCCTGATCTGACAATTTGGAGAATGTCTGCTAATATTACCAAGCTGAGGGCTGACACTCATAAAATCTAAAGGTGATTCCATTAAGTTGTGAAACTGCACAGTTTCATTTGATATTCACTTGATTTCACAAAATACTACCAATTTTTCATAATATTATTATTTTCCCTCACAAAAAAATAACCTGCTTTCCTCCAGTATTTACATCAAATAGTACAAATGTGCTGCTAAACAGCACAAAGTAACAATTCTAATCAACCTTATTAGTTGACAGGATGACAACGCTTCTTTCGAACACATACTAACGCAACATACTCTTTTATGTTTTTCTAAATCATCCGTTTGCATTCCTTTACCACAAGGAAGAAACAAATGTAATAAATAAATTAACATAGTACTTTTTCCATTCATCTATAATTAGACTTGATGGTTTCCAGAACTTACCAGACTCATGCCATTTTCAGACACCTGAGAGTTGTACGACTCTATCTTGGCCCGGACTTCTTCCTCCGACAGCTCCTGAGTGCCTCCTCTCTCCTCTTCCTCCTTTGTTTCACTTTGCTGGAATGAGAAAGGAAATATCAGTAAGTAAGTGGAGGACTCTCATGATTGAATCAGTGCCCTATATTTTACAGCAGATGGCGCTGCTACAGTAAAAAAGACAAAAAAAAGAAATAAAAATTTCATTGAGGTTTGGAAACGTTGAATGAGCACAAACTTTTTAACCTGTATTTTTTTTTGTCTTTGAAGGAATTATTAAACTGATGAATGATGTTAATGATAATGGAGTTAAAAAGCCCAAACGGAACAGTCTCCATGCTCTTTCCCACATAAAAGAAAGCTGCTTTTATTTATTTATTTTTGCTCGTCAGCCATCCTCAGCGGTGAGATGACTCAATACTCCAGCTGTATTTGGAGTCAAGAAATATTGTGAATGGAGGTAATAACACAGTCGACACGAGAAGAACGCCTTCCCCCTCGCTCTTATTCATGCCTCTGACGGAGAGATGGGGAGTGAGGGAGAAAACGCATTAAAAAAGGAGGAGAAGGATGAAGGGAGTCAAACAGTGGGAGGCCCTGAGTGAGGGGTGAGAAATGATGAAAGAATGGGTGCTGAGCAAGCCTTAGCAACACAGAGTTTGACTAGGTTATTTATAGTACAATGAGATCCATCCTCTCTATCTCACAATAGCTTCTTCTCCACCCCCCCTCCGCGCCACTTCCTTCTCCCTCTTTTACAGTTTGTTTGCATTTTCTGAGGCAGTGGGAGAGCGTGGGAGGAAGAGAAAACATTGGAGGGGGCGGGGGAGGAGAAGAACGGGGGCTGACGGGGTCACGGCTGCAGGAAGGATGAGTTTGTGCCTGAAGTACAGACAGACAGGCTGCGATGAATCCTGGAGGACAGGAGAGCAAGAGGAGCCCGTGGCATCGTGAGGGATAAAGTTTAAGGATGGTTCTTGAGTTTAGTTCAGAAATATTCAATTGCAACTTGGTGAAATGGCAAACATTACTCTGTGCAGCACACACACTATTCATATCTTTTGAATATTTTTTTCTGGGGACCTGAAATAGACATATTTGGACTTCACGTGAAGTGCTCTGTGTGGCTGAAAGTTCTCACCACGATGACACAAGTTTGTGCAGTTTCAGCAAAGATCTTCTTGGATGTTGGGTAGTTAATAAAACATTTTCTTGACCGGTGATCAGACCTTTTAGAAAAAAAGAAATCTGCCTCAGACAGTGAAAGTCAGATCAGCGCATCTACAACATCCCAGTGTATGAATAATTATTGGCTCAGTTGACTGTACCAGATTTATATGCTGGGACTGGATTTCGTGTCACTTTAGCCATTAGGATGTTTTGCTAGTTATTAATTTTGTGACCAAAAACAGCAACGATAAAACTCTGTTAGGAAAGAAATAACAAATTTCATTTTTTGTAGTTTTCTGCATAAATTGCTCAAATTCTGGCCTCCATGTCTGCAGTGAAGCCACAATCGGCAAACACTGAAAGTCTATTTTATCACCTCATCACTGCAACATTCACCGGTGTTGCACACAGCACATGTTTTTGTTTTGTGAAACACACCATTGCCATGGTGACCTGAGGTGGTGGGAGCGTCATGCTGTGGGATTGCTTTTTTTCAGAAGGGACGGGAAGCAGGTCAGAGAATTGATGGATCTAAATACTCGCAGCAAAACTTTGTCTTTTATTTATTTAATTTTTTTTTTTACAGATGCTTTACATCTAACCTGACTGAGTTTCAACTATGTCGCAATGTTTCTGGGACTTAAATTTCTGTCTCCCATGTGCAATTTTTCCTTCCACTTCACTTGACTTCCCAGGAAAATATCCAAATTTAATATATTAAAGTTTGTTGTTATCACATGAAAAAAGGGGAAAAGGAAAGCAGGCATGAATACATTTGCAAGCTACTTTACAGTCAGAAACTTCTCAGTGCATGTAATAACACTGTTAAACAAATAATCAATAAAACAGGAGATATACTGTAGAGATGCTCCAACTCTGACCTTTTGTCTTTATCTTTACACACTCATAACCTATTGAGTTTACTGACCTGTTCTCAAGCATAAAAAAGTCAAAGAAAAACACAATGAAGCTGCATAAATGTTGAGCAAGCGCTGAGCGCTCCAGGGTTGGGAAAAGAATCTGAGGGTTATTGTATGTAGGAGTCGGACTCCTTCCAGAATTCCTCACAGTTGAAAGCAACGGAGTGAAAGGAGCCTTGCAGGAATTCCTGCGTTTGTATGAGAGTTTCTAAATGTAACGGAGGCCGTGCCCTGCCCTCCCATTCTGCATACCAGTGAGAGTGATGGGAGCACAATGGAGCAGGACGGAGTGGGTGTAGCTTCGGAGTCCCACGAAGTTACCCGGTTGGGCCGGGTCGCTTTGGAGCCGCTGACCGAGAGCACACAGAGTCAGAATGATGAACAGCTACATCTGCAGTAACTACTAGGAGGTCATGTGTTGTCAGGGCTTCGTGTTCCCTCTGTCAGGACGTACTCTTCTGTCCAAACAACTTGCACACACAGGATGTTATCTGCTTTTACCTTGGCTTGAAAAAGTATTTATAATCCTTTTCATGTTTTATCTATCACTGAAAAGCACAGTGTGTTTTATTGGGATTTTAAAATCAGCACAAAGGAGTTCATAGCAGTGAAGATGATCGTTTTTGCAAATAAAAATTTAAGAAGTGGTGCCATGAGAAGTGGGTATCATTTTTAACTGATATCCCTAAAATAATTCACTGCAACTAATTTCTCCTGGAGGGAGTCTTATTAAGTTGAGGAGTTAAAGGTTTGTGGTAACCCTGGAGTAGCTGCAGAGATCCACAGCTCAGGTGTCGACGCCTGGATCTGGTCTTGAATTAAGTTCAAAAGTCTACCGTTTTGAACTGTGTGGAAAACCAGCACTGCACATCACCCAGAAAACACTATCACTGTGGTGAAACATGATGGTGGCAGAATCATGTTGTGGAAAACTTTGTGTTCATGTATCACATATAATCTAAAAAAAATAAAAAATCTTTAAGTTTGTGGAGACAAAACGTGAAATAGTTTCAGCTTGTGTTTTCAATCTCTTGTAGAACACAAACAGGGAAAATTTACCATCCCTTTCAACTCAGAGCAGGGCATGACACAGGTGATTCCCTACTAAGTTTATAAAAAGCCCAGCCTGATTGCTGAGAGTCTAGCATCTGTTAGCTGGATGTTCAGTTCCTGTCTGGTGAAGATAATAACACTGCAGGTGACAGAGAGCAGACAGATGCCATGTTATCTAATCCATCAGTGTTAGTGTGGCAGGTGTCGGGTGAAAACAAATGTGTAGGATGTCTGACGGCCATGTAGGCGATACACACACACACACACAGAGACAGACACATATATGCCATGAGGGTGAAATGAGTAATCGTTGGTCTGTCTTGCACTGCTGACATGAGACAAGAGAGGTCAGGACTGCTTGAAATGTCAGAGCTGCAGCATGCTCCATGTTTCCTTAATCTGACCAGCTGTTCATTAACCTGTGATAGCCAATGCCAAATCACACCATCTGTGTTTCTGTGTGAGAATAGATTGCATGTGCTAGTGTGCAATGAACGCAGGGTGTTGGCAGAGAGCGTTTGCACGAACACACACTCACACATGAAGTTTTATTTTCACAGCTTTCAGGTTTTCTCACATGTGAGAGAGAGAGTGTGTGTAAATGTGTTAGAAGATGCAAAATCATGTTGTTATTCCTTCAGAGAAAACTGGTTGTGTTGTACAATTCAATCTGACAGTTTTCACATATAATACTACTGATTACTGAATAAGGAAATGCGTTTTCTTCACATCCTTAAAAAATAGAAATATAGTATTATGGGTAAACTTCACGCTTTGTAATATGAACCCTTCATACTTCAGAAGAAACAAACATAATTATGCTCAAATGTATTAATGACATACTGAATTTTTATTGTTATTTTTAAATGGTGTTTTGAGACAAATTTTCCAGTAATTTATTGATAATGGCACAAGAAATTCAGGTTTACTCTTTTGAAGACCAATAAACTTTAATTTTGTAAAGAACACTTTGCACTGGACCTGGAAAAGATATCTTAAATATCCAAAATAAAACTTGACAACCAAAACCAATAAATGAACTGGAAATAAAAACCTCACACAACAGAACACATAAATATAATGGATTATGACGTCTCTGTTAAACAATCAATCAAAATGGAAATTATTGAGCTCACTTTAATTTATTGTGCAATTGCTTGATTAATTGTTTGCTGTGACAAGTTTAGAGACTTCCTATAGAGTACAGATGTATTTATAGTCAGATTCAATTACACACAGATTGCCTTCAACAATTAGGTGACTCTTTAAGGTTATTCGGTGACACTAGATTTTATTCAGGGGTATCAGAGTAAGAGGGGCTGAATACAAATGGCTCCTACATTTAGAGTATGTAATTGCAAAGGAACATGAAATGTTTTACAAGGAACTGTACATATTCATACAGTTTGAATGGATCACGTAACCAGATACTTTCTAGCTCAATTATATTGGATCAAATTCAGCTACATCAAGATTACAGTTACTGCAGCAAGCTGCATGAATGTCTCCAAAGTTTTCATGCAAATATGCATCTAAGCTGCAGAGATACCACCCCTTGCTTTGCATGCGCGTGTCCCACGTTCAACAGCTGCACACCCGCCCACACTGGCACATACATGCATAAATGCAGACCGGCTGATCTGAAGGAAAAACGACAAGCTGTGGAAATAATTCATAAAGGATGAGACTGTGCGGATGCAACTAAAAAAAGAAAAGAAAAAAGACATCCCACTGACACAAATTTAGCGATTTACAGCTAAAAATAAAAGGATGCTGTGTGTATCCACAGGACGCCACTCGGATCTGTTTGTCCCTCTTTTTCATATTCAAATAAGGGGAAATAAAACCCAGAACCCAATCAGTTCCTGACTGAATGTGCACAATGGCTCCCCTCTATGTTCTCGCACCTAGGAGTTCAGTTTTATTACAATTAATGCCACACTATTTGTCCGTGGATCTGTGTTAACGCGTCTCCATGCTGACAGATCTGACACCTTAAAAGCCGTCTGTGTCAGCAACCCTGACTCTGCGCCGCTGGTGAATTATTCAGAGAATACACCGTCAGACAACCAAAGAGAGGCCAGGACAAGGTCAGCGTGAGGCAGCCGGAGGAGTCGCTCATTAATGCAGCCATCCAAGCCGCCGTGCCTCAGTGACAGTCACCCGCCGAGCATCCTGACCCTACACACACAGACATGAGCAGAACTCCAGAGGGCGAGCAGCGCTGCATGTCTGCCGCCGCCGCTGCTCCATCAAGCAGCTCTGTGTGAAGTGACCGAGTGCAAAGCAGAGTGAAATTTCTCAGAACATGCAAACGGAGCCGAGAGTTGCCATGGCAACCACAAAGTACTGGTAAAGTGATCTGCACCTTGCACGCACAAACGACGACAGAAACCGGGCGCACGGGCATCGGCGGCGTTTCTACAGAAACCTCTCCCACTCGGAAGCAGTGGAGAGGAAGCCATTATGACGGCTGGCTCAGATCATTAGCATCTCTGCAGACACATTTTGTCCGCCGGCAGGCTGGGCTGAGGAGACTGGAGAAGCAGCAGCAGGAGTTCAGTTTCAACTCTGAATGCCTCAGATGACCGAGGAAGGAGTTGAAATGGGTTTTTAAGGTAGATCATGGACAAACAGTGCAGATGTGTGAAAGTAACTCCCCTCCTGTACTCTCACACACACCTAGAGGCCTGCTTGAACAACACCACCACTTCCTCTCCAGACTTCTGCTTTCAGGCTGCATTTTTTTTCATATAAATGACAGGGTTTTTTGTTGTTGTTGTTGTTTCCAGACACACTGAATCAAACCATCTTATCTATCAAAGAGTCTCCCCTCCACCTCTTTCATCAACATCTTAATCCATCGCGGAGAAAATGATGCAGATCTGTACCTTCGGTGCATGCTTGGGCTTGCGGAAGAATGAGGTCTTGGCTGTGACGAAAGTGAAGTCCTCGCTTTCGTCGTCCAGGCTGCAGTACCCGCTGCTCATGCTGTTACTGCTGGTCATGGAGGGGGTCAGCACCGTGCTGACGGTCATGGAGAGGTCTTCCAGGACACCTAAGCGGCGGGCGGCTTGAGGAGAGCGTCGGGTCGTCTCGGAACGTGGCGGCTGAAGGGACTCTCAGCCGCAGTCAAGAGTCCGAAAGCATCCAACTGTCCCTCGCTCACCCAGGAGAGGTCAGAGCCGCTGCGCTGGCGCATTCAGTTCAAACGGTGCCGGCAGTGGGCTGGCAGCAGCTGAGCTCGACTCGGATCCGGCACCGTGAAGCGCCGCTGGAGAACGGGACCAGGAAATACAAGAGCGATCACAGACGTGTCACTTCCTCCTCACGAGCCTGCGTTCGAGAAAGCTCTGGTGCTGCTGTCACAAACAGGCTGCAGAGCAGCTCTCTGTCATCAGCTGAT
The DNA here is from genome assembly GCF_027474105.1 of Poeciliopsis prolifica. Classification (NCBI taxonomy): domain Eukaryota; kingdom Metazoa; phylum Chordata; class Actinopteri; order Cyprinodontiformes; family Poeciliidae; genus Poeciliopsis; species Poeciliopsis prolifica. Next base: position 10,078,238 of record NW_026562378.1, on the reverse strand, counting down.
GCTCCCTCACGCAGAAGGCCGGGACTCCTTCATGTCCACACCGGTTCAGAGTCGGCTTACAGCCTGGTGTCAAGTTAACCCCGCTCACCTGACGGCACCTGCTAAGCTGGCAGACGAATGAAGGCATGCATGCAAAACCACATCCTGTTTCAGACTGGGCTCTGCGTCACACTGGCGAAGGGGGCAAATGGCAGCTGGGGTCAAGTTCTGGCTGTGGAGCAAAGCAGGAGCTCAGTGATCCCCATCCGCTCCCAAAGTAGCAGAAGAGATTTCTGCGGAGACGACGAGACGCTTTCCTCCTCTCTCCATCGCTTTGGACTGATCCCTCCCACACAAGAGCCTCTCTTTCTCAATCCTCCTCTCTCTGCGATCGTTTCTCTCCCTCGGTCTCGCAACCTCCCTCAACCATCTGTGGTTTGAGCGTGTTATCAGGCGGAGAGCGCCCTCCCCCTTCTCTCTCCGTTCTCTCTCTCTCCCCCTCTTTCTCTCTTCCTGCAGGCAACTGCACCCTGCAGAGCACGGCCACTTCCTCTCGCAGAAGACGACGAAAGCAACAGAGAGGTGGGGGGTGGACGGAGGAGAGACATGAGTAAACAGAAAGACAAACGTTGATGAGCTGGAGATATGAAGCCTCACTGCTCTTGCATGCGCCAAATGTTTGAATGGCGGAGACAGGAAGCAGCAGGGCCAGGAAACATGGCTGCTATATTGCTGAAATTCTGTCATTGTGTGTTAACAGTTGACTTGAAACCGGCAAGACCACCAACCGGGTGTGTCTCGGTGGGCTAGTGTCATTAAAAAGTGAGATTATTTATGTAGTTCAATAGGAAAAGTGAAACTCACGTTATTTACAGAGAAAACCGACAGTTCAATTGGGTCAGTCATAATTTTTAATAGAGAAATGTTATGTCACAGGCGAGACAATAATGAGGAAATTCTACTACTGAGGCTAGCTGTTCACAGAGTGCTGCCTCTAAGTATGTTTGTGGAAAGTTGAGTGGAAGGAAAAAGTGAGGTAGAAAAAAGGTGCACAAGCAGCCTGAGCAAAAGACCCAGACAACTGATTAGATATTTCTGTTTAGATGAAAGTAAATTTATCATTTTATTTTTGAAATCTAGCTGCTTGAGGTTTGCTCCTTCAGTGAATTTTAAAGCTCTAAGTTAGTACGGTTTAAGGGGATTATTTTTATTTTCCAGACAGACTTGGCTATTAGAACAATCTGGGCATTTTTAAAATCTCAGACAGGAGACAGACTGACACGATCGCCTCTATGCCATGGTCTAATGATGAATTTCAAAAGAAGCCACTACTGCAAATACTGTACAGTACATAAAAACACGTTTTCCTTCCTCTTAGTTTTCTAATATATTTGGATATAACACTATAAACAGCCAGCTTCTTGCTTCTTTACCCATGACTGTCTAGTTTAATAGTCTTTTTGCAATCATTTACAAAACTCTATTTTGGGTTTTCGTTAGCTGTAAGCCATAATCGTCTGAAAGAACATAAAATTACTTGGCATAAATGGATTCTTCAATTACGTTGTAATTTATTGAAATGCACCTTTAAAAGCTGAGAGATTCCCAAACCTTCTGTCTTACGTCTGCTGATTTTCTACTGACGAGATGGGTTTGTGTCGACTAAGAGGAATAAAATATTGATAATTTACCCAGTAAAGGCGACTCCAGTCACCTTTGACCTAACACTGAATACACAATCTGCCCTTTCTCTCTGGGAGTGACCTCCCATGTCAGAAAAGAGCCAAAGCCTCCCCCTTCATGATATCGATTCCATCTGAACGAGCTTCAGTGAGCTGCTTTTGAATCTTCACAAATGCAGAACTGGTTTCTGTTACGGTAGAACTGATTCACCACGTTACTCTGCATCTGCCTGTAAGCTTCGGTTCTGCTCAAAGGGAACCACATGCAGATTTGTTCCTCTATAAACGCTAAAGGGGAAGATCGCAAAAAGGGGGAGTGGGATGCAAAAACACACACACACACACACACCCCACCCCCCCACACACACACACACACACACACGCGTCTCGGATCAATGAAACATGGTCAGTGCTTTGAATTGTGAGTGCAGCCACAGCAGCATCTGGGCGTGTGGGGATCAATTTTTGCTGAGATACACACAAAGCAACAAAAGGCTGTTGAAAAAAAAAAAGCAACCAGACACACAGCTACAGCGATAAAACAGAGCAAATGAAAAAAGGGGGACAGCAGGAAATAAACACTCGTCTTTTCTCTGCTTTCACTGCTGTGATATTTTGTGCCAAACCGCAGTGTACACAGAGACAAACCTCAGTCTCACAAATATGTGCAAAACAGGGATTGCACTTGTTTTGCTTCTTTTAGGCATAGCTTATTATGATGAGCTTGTTGTTCATTTGCTTCCTAAATTCAGCAAACAACATTTTAAGGGCGTACGGGAGGTGTGCACTGCCATAAATGACAGAGAAACACACATCTGTTAAGCATCATATCCAGCACAATAACTAATAAGTTGCACCCCTAATCCTTAGTCCAGACAAGGATTAGGGGTGCAAAATCAGAAAAAAAAGGAATTATGATAGTATGGTGTTATAATGTGATACGGATATAAATTATGAAAAACCCATATTTTCCTGTCCTTAGTCTTAATTTTTCTTCATCACATTGTCCCCGTAATTCTTTGTAGGTTTTTGCATCCCAGCCACTAAAAATATGCATCAAGTTTGGGCAGAATTTGTACGCGATTGTGATTGCTATATTTGCAGAAATTGACATTCTCATGAAAAAGCTCCTCTGGTATTGTTGTTGCTGTCTTCCCTGATCGGTCTCCACGCTTTTATTCATTTACAGAAACATCCAGTTTGTGTGATGTCACCTTTGCCCCATGTGTTCTTCAGGTATCGATCTTGGGCCATGAGATCCCACGATATTAAAATCTCGTCAAAGGGATGTGCGTGCCACATAACATCATTAGTTTGCTGTCAGCATGTGATTTTATCTGGTGAAGTGTGTGTTGGTGACATGGGCCCTAGATTTGACAGTAAGTGCTTTTGGCTTCTTAGCTTGTACCAATTCATGGAGCTGCTATTTGCACAGTTTTTGAGTTGATATATGGTGTTTAGGATAGTAAGAACATTGTTTACTAATGATTTGTGAATTTGTTGATATAAATAAATCCTGAAACTGTTATGCCCCTTTTAGATGTGCTGTTAGTAAAGTTTGCATCTGCTTTGTAGCTTCGTTTAATTGCTGAACTAAAGAACTATTTCATTTAACCTCCATTTGACTGTCTGCAGATTGAAATCCAAACTACTTAAAAAAAAACACTATTTATTAGGATTATTAGGATTTTGTTCTTTTGAAAATGAAAGAAGGACAAAAGTCTGTAAAGTCAACCCGTCTTTTATTCTGGGTTTTCTTTTTTCCTCACTAATGGAAACCTGGAAAACTCTAAAAGCCAATTAGATGGGGGGGTTTTCCAGCTGTATGAACCCTAAACAGTGTTATCTAGTCCCTTAAAAATGTAGTAATCTTAATAGGCTCATCTCTGCCAGTAAAATACAGATTACACCAACACTGATCCTGCAGCCCACTGTAACATTAACTCATAATGGAGATAGAACAGATTTACATAATTAAACCAAACTCCTTTCATGGCTCATTATTTGAGGATTAATCTGACACAATTGCATCTTAACTTTTAGAAATGATTTGAGATTAAAGGAAAATGTCGACCAACATTCACACTTATGTCAGTCTGTGACGGGGGAAGGCGATCAAAGAAAACGTGTTGGGATAATGCAGCTTTGCCGTGACTGACGTCCCTCGGGAGAAACAGTGATTAACCTAATTGGTTTCCTCCTCCTGACAGGAAGAGAGGGAGTGAGGCCATCATGGGCCAGAACTGATTCGACAGAGTGAACCCCTGCTGCTGAAGAGAGGTGATGGGGAGTCTAAAAAAAAGAAAAAAAAAAAGCGGGGAACTGGAGAGTCAGCATCGGAGGAGGTTGTAGGCAGATGTTGATTTAATGTAGCGTCCGGTTCTGGGAACATTCTGTGAGCGAAAAAGGTAACTGAGGACATAAATAAATCCTGAAGTGATGCTGGATAGCCTATTGTTGGAGCGGAGGACGTTTACGTAACAGTGGAGGCATGGAAAGATGACGCAAAGACAATCCTATTAACTATAAAGAACCGAGTCGTGTTCACCTCGCTCTTCCAACCGAACCCAGATTGTCTCACCTTGAACCGAGGAGCTGCAGAAGAGGAGGAGGAGGAAGAGCGGTCTTTGGGACTTGGGCTACCTTCCGTCTCTCTGTCCCTCTGGTTGCAGTCGAGCCGGACCTGTCTCTCACACTCCAGGTGACAGGTGTAGCTGCAGTCTGATGGGACGAAAAAACACACATCAGTTCATGCAGTAACCAATCAGCGGACAGGACTGATAAAATAACATAATTAATGCTCCCCCAGAGGCGTCCCACCAGCAGCAGTGCAAGACGAGGAAAGTAGGCCAGAATTAAAACTTGATTCTTCATAAAAAGGAAATGGCTCCATCTAGTGGTGGAAGCCAGACTCACCTGAGGAAGACCTAAACCTTCAATGATAAAATGTGTTTAGGTGCAAAAATGGGTTTGACCCCAGATGCCTGCACACAGAAAATAGAAAACAGAAAATAGAGAAAGCCAAATAAGTAATAATATTACTTAATAAATGGGTTAAGTAACCCATTTATTTTTTGTAACTTACAAACGTACAAAAAAGTTTGTAAGTTTGATCACTTACAAACTTCAATTTTGTTAGTGAACATCTCCTATAAGTCTCTTCTGATCCAGGCCCATTGAAAAACTCATAATGGATTTATAAGCTATAATGTAGAGCTGCGTTAAATGACTATAATGTACTACAGCAATGAACTGACTCTTAAAGCTTTTAAGTGATTAAGTATAAAGCAGTTTCCCCGACATACAATATTCAACTGTGATCTGCTTCTGCTAAAAAAAAAAAACCTCTTAAAATAGTTGTCTTTTGTTCTCTGCTTTTAGACTAGCTCTATGTGGGCCTGCCTGCTATGCCTCCAAGACTTTCTTGTGGTCAGAGGTTTTTCCCAGCCTCAGATCTCACTTCACCTCAATGACACAATAGCAGAAAAAAAAACAGAGACTATAAAACTGCCCAGGCCAGAACAGCTTTCCTCTAGGGGGAAACGGGAGTCAAATAATCCTCAAAAACACTTTTTCGCTTCCTCTTATCATTTACCGAAGTGGCCTTTTTCTTCTGAAATGTAATTTAATAAAAAGCAAGTAATTCCAAATATCTAACAGAAGGTGAAAGAGTAAAAAAAAAAGGATAAAATTGCAAAAGTGAATTATGTTTTGCTGTTTGTTTGTTTGTTTGTTTGTTTTTTCATTGACATGCTAAAACAGAACAGGTTCAGTACAGATAAAAAAAAAATTATCCTTATATTACACTCATATTAACCCTTTGTCAACAAGATTTTCAGTCTTTTTGTAGGGATAAACATGACAAAACCTTTAGAAAAAAACATCGCAAAGAGATCATATTTCAGCCATCTGATGGCTATTAAAACAAATAAATTCCTGAAAAAATAAGATAAACCCTGTTTTTCCCTTTCCCTGCCAACATCAGTGACCTTTTCCACTGGGAAGAACATAATGGCAGCATGACTTGGTGACTTGCACTGAAAACAAAGATTTATTTGGTTAAAATCCAACTTAAATGACTTTTTTTTCCTGCAAGAAATAAACTTCGGAAAAATACAAAAGAGTTGTAAAGACAGTGCAACTCTGTCAACTACTTAGCTTTGGCGAAGAACAAAGAAGGAAGATGTGACTACACATGGCATAATATATACATGTAAGGAAGACACTGATAACTGAAGGGGCCTGCACTGGAACAGGAGAACAGATATAAGTATGTGTGAATGACAGCAACTGGATTGGCAGATAAACCGGGAGAAGGAAAAGACACTGATAGGTGGGGATGTGTCGACCAGAGGGAAGAGTTCAGATAAGAGGATGGTCCACTCATGACATTTGAAGGTCAGTGCAGGGAGACAGACAGAAAGGAAGCTGAAAGGAAAGGAAAAGAGAGACTCCTTTTCCTGTCTTTGGTTTTCCCTCATCCATATTTACACTGGCATCACCTCCACGTCTAACGTTTGCACTTGCATTCCTATCGCAGCCAACGGAACAACCCATCCATAACGCATCAGGCATCTAACTCATTCTGCCTTCATTGGTATCAGTTCAACCCTGAAACGTGAGCGTTACATAATTCAGCAGAGAGTCTTCACATTGCTTGTTTGCAGTGACGTGAAAGTATGAAGGCTTCTGTGTTGCACTCCAGAGAGAGAGAGCAATGAAAGGGAGAAACCACGGCAGGTGATCCGGGATGCATTCAGTCAGTCACGGTACGACAACATGCATGTGGGCGAAGTACAAAATAAAAGTGAAAGAAATGTGAGACAGAAGAAGTAGGGATGGCTGTTCTTCTTGTGCAGCTTGTTAAGTGATGTGTGTCAGTTTGTTGGTGTTTGTTGGGAGAAGAGGGGGGATTTTCCCTTTTCACTTCAGTGGAAATTTCATAACCCCCCTTTCAGATAGAGAAGTTAAGTTGGAATTTCTGACTCACTTACAGGAACTATTGACATTTATTTTATTTTTTTTACAGACTGGGCCAAGAGCAACATTTTACTTCATATTTTTACTTTTGTTTGTGGGGGAGCAGCAGAGGGGAATTCCCTCAACTGGGAAGTTGGTCTCCTCATAGTTTGCTCTCTTCAGCTGAAAAAGTGCCACTTATGGGAATAGAAAGTCTCTTTGAAAATCAACCAATCCAGCTATTGACTTCTGCTTATTAGAGGTTGGGTCACAGAGGTAACAGGTCCAGGAGGTACACCCAGACATTCCTGGTTCCATCGACACTCCTACTATTTCTGGCGGATCTCAAGCTGTCCCTGTAATGGCGGAGCCAGAAAATGTTCATACTGATTCAGTGGTGGCCAACAACTGATCTGTGCCAGAACCATTTTGAAACACAAGATCCATATTGTCCAAATGATTCACTATTCCATCAATTTTCTTCATTTAAAGACAAGCTATACACATTTAATTGTGAATTTATGTTGTCCAAGCATATGTCACTTCTCATTTGGTCTGCATCAGAGTTTGATTTGGGATTTTCAACTCTACAAACCGATCAAACTTTCCGGGCAAACGAGCTGGAGTTCAATTAAAGTGGACTAAACAGGACTGGTGTGAATGCACCCTTAGTTTCTTGCTTTCTTTTTGAGATTTTTTGGCCAATTTTCTGTTGTCTACTTTAAGTGACCTGATGCATGATTTTGAACATAGCACCATGTTGGTTTGAACATGATGCATATGCAATGACCATAGATGAGGGAACAGGTACACATATTTGTTCCACTATGGTCCAGTGTAAGTAAGACAGGTCACACAGAGGCTGTAATGAACTTGTACCATAAACAATCATCAGCATCCAATCTTCCAATGCAGTGTTGATGCCAAGAGCCTTGTGTGTTGTCCCAACATGATTGTTGACTCTGGTGTTGTGTGTCACTCTGATGAACCGGTCTGACTTGTTTCTGCTTTGCAGAAAAAGAACCATGGAGGGTATTCACCTCCTGACTGACCTTGCCTCAACAGTGAGACGCAGGGCGAGGAGAAAGGCACGTCTTCGGAGACGTGCATCAGTGCAGCCGAGGAGAGGAAGGGCACTCCGACCTGCACTTAGTAAAGATCCATTTGTGGAGGCTGTGTTAACTTCAACTGCGGCAGCGGTCGATAATCAGCTGGAAGAAGGAAAACGTGGGCCTTGGTCTCCCTCGCACAAGACACAGCGTTTCTTGTCTTCATTCCAAAATGCATCTCTTTTTCTTCAGTCTCCCATGAAGCCCAAAGATCCATCTTCATTTGAAGTAACATGAAACATCGCTATGTGCAATCACTAAATGGGCTGAGACAGGAATTACAAGATGCGGGGATGCGGGTGGTTGTTTTTCTGTTCCTGTGAGACAGTGGGTGTGGGACAGATTAGCAGTGTCTCTCAGGTTAAAGAGGATGTCTGCATGGTTGCAGATAGAGAGGGGGTGGGGGGTCATTATACTTACTGCAAGTCTGGTTCAGGAAGGAGATGTTGTGGGGTTAGATAGCTTTAACATAAGGGGCAGGGATACTAACACCGACGCTAATGAATCTAAGCTGTGTAAGAAGGACCTGAAAGCAGCTTAGAGGGTCTTTGGGGGGACGTTTAACTAGTCTGATCCTATCACAGCTGATTTGGAGTTATTATTTATATTCTCCCATGTGTGAATTGCATACACAGACACACCATGTTTCACACGCTCCGTTTTTCCTTTCTATTAGTATTTCAAGGTATTACTTGCTTCCGTTTTTAAGCATACAGCCTCGCATCCGTCTCTGCTCCTTTTGCAAGCACATATTCACAGAAAAAAATCCCTTTGTGTGAGGACCCGCCAGACATAAACACACAAGTGTAATCCTCAAGCTTCATCAAATCTGACCCCCTTCCTCCTGACATCTGTGTTTGTTTATCCGTACCATAGCTTCATATTTGATAACCAAGAGTCTCTCTTCTGCCTCGTTCTTTAAATACTGATCTGTGTGGATACAGATGCTCCCACAATACACAAGAAATGTTGGTATCATTGAGATTCAGAAATATAGCTGTACAATTGAATGTACAGTTCCAATGCATTTTCCATCTCAAGATTTATTTCACAGTTCTCGTCACTTTGGATATTTAAGTACAAACGTTTTTTTCAAATATGAAATGTCTCAAATTTAGTCTGGGTTAATCTAGGCTAAATGCAGGTTCGCCAGAGCGCAGTTTGTGATACCCTTCTTGAAAATGTAATAAACTGGACTGCTTTGTTTGGCATCTAAACCACAACCAACTTGGAACCCCAATCTAAGAAGGTCTGGAGGCCCCAGAGCAGTGAACTGTGTTCATAAAAAAGTTGGTTGTCTGTTGTCAGCTTATAAACTAAAAATAATCAATGAGTCGGACTAAAACCTAAATTGTGTTGTTTCAATTGCCAACATAAAAATGATAATTGATGCGAAAGCTCCCCAATAAAATACCGGAATGATACGCACAAAATCAATCTTTTGCTGAAGAGAGATGTTCAAACATTTATAACTCAATTATCAAAATTCCTACTAAACCATCCAAATTCACAAATGTGTGCACAAGCATACTGAAAACTGTAACCATTCATATCTAGTTAAAAGTGTCACTTTGTGCTGAAAAAGACTGAGCCCCATAAACAGGATCTTATCGACCTTGCAGTCAGCAAAGACTGCCCTGTTCAGATGACATGAGCTGTGAGGAAGGGTCCGCCTTAGGAAAACTGCTGGTCTATCACAGGGCACACAGATAGTCGTGTACACCAATTTTCCTTCTACTTTTTCTGTTTTCGGCTTGGGACAGATTAACCAACAGAGAACAAAAGCTGAAAATAGTGAAGTCAGGGACGGTTTGGCCTTTTACGATGAAAGAACTTTGGTTTAGTTTGGTTGTCTTGTGTTGTGGTTTCTATTTCAGTCAGTTTTTGGTGGTTTTTTTATTCTGGTGTATTTTGGTATTTACATTCTGAGTCATTCCTGTGTTGCTTACTTTTTTCCCAGGCCACACACTCACTTGTTGAGGTCTGTGCTTTGTATCACACTCTGACCTGCCCATAGTTGAATTTCATCACCGGCTTGTTTCTCCTTTTGTATGTTTTCAGTTTCATTTTAAGGTATTCCCTCATTTAGCTTCTGGCTGGCCTCTCTTGGGTCTTTTACGACATGCGCTGTTAAGGTCAACCAGATAGATCTGGTAGATTTTACATTCATTGGGATGACTGTTAAAGACATATGAAATAAATGAATCCTGCATTGCAGTACCATGAGCACACACTGAGAAACTTCAACCTCCAACCTTTTATTTGAGGTTTCTTCACTCAACTGGGGAAGAAAATTACAAATTGAGAATTTGTGATTTGTGAAACATGTCTTTACATACTATATAAATTAAATAACTTTTAAACTGCCTTTGTGTTTCCTCTAACTTAAACTGTGAGGTTTCTTCACACAGTAACTGTATCCACACTGATGAGTGTTGTCAGCAGGTCACAGGCAGGATGTGTGTTCAGGAGTGAGCAAGCCAAAAACAACGATGCCCCACAGGCAATTTCTCTATGCATCTTTGGTGCCAATAAAGACGGTGCTCGCCTTATACTGTAGAAGCTTCACTCTTAAAGTTCTTGGTCGCCATAAAGATTCAGCCAGCCAACCTGCAGCTGAACTGCTTTGGAATTAGGCTTAAGGGATGAGATGCCTTTACTTGAAATCCTTTTTGAACTCACTGTTTACGCTTGGAAGAAAAGGGATATTATCCATCCTTTCGTCCCTTTTCTTTCACCCTTGTCCCTAGTGTGGTTGGGGTTGGGGGGTCCAATTATAAAGACCATTAAAGTTAGCCCTGAAGCCCGAACATTCTCATACAGAAGAAACTCTAGAAAACCCCAAGGAAACTTCTTGACTGCTGTGTTTCCTGGAAAAGCACAATTCTCTGCTTGAATTCAAAAAAACCACTGCGTGTGTCAGTGGCGTCTGATTGTTAGCACTTTATCAGATCGAAGTTATAACTTTCTCGCTCAAAGTGACGTTTGAATTTCTCCACATCCGGCCCGTTGACGTTAAACTCTCTGAACCGCATCTTTTATAAATGTTTGAAAACATTCAAATATGCAGAAATCCTAACAGAGTAAACAATTCAAGACGTGAAGTGTCCAGTTTGTCCCAGTTTTTATTCTGTAAAGGGATTAACTGGGTTTCCTTCCAGGGAACGCCGTCTATAAATAGCCCTTATCAGTCTGCAGTGAGCCTGCGCTGGTGAAGCTGCTTCTTAGGCTTTGAAGGCTGCAGCATGACGTCACTCAGGTTGAGTGGTGGTGAAGAAGTGCTCCCTGAGTCATGTTTGGTCAGGGTCTTATCACACTCTCACAGAAGGTCACACACACACACAATAAAATGTGTGTGTGAAATCTTTTTCTTTAAAGATTTGTGTCATTCTGTCTGTGGGTGAATCAATGAATCTGCAGCATCCAGCCATTATTCGCTCCCGGCCTCTTTTCACCCCAGTCGCACTTCAGGCTAATGTTACATCATGTATTCATTGCCCTCTAGAAAACAAAATACAACAAAAAAAAAAAAAGCACATTAGCTCAGTCCTTTATTTGCGTAAAACATGGGGGAAAATCAATGCTGCGCAGCCCATGGTAGGCTCCATCTATTCTCAAATTTCTGCCAGACAGAACAAAGTCAATATCATAATTCACTTATGGGGGATTTTAGAGGCTCAAACTGAAAGTGTGTTTTGGATCCGTCTGAGTGAAATGGCGACTTTCTGGAGGTGCAAAAGCAACTGCAGCTGCCAGCTGACCTTTTTCACTCGGTTGTTTCCAACCAGTGCGCGGGCCGGATCCCGATGATGGGTGAAAGGTATGGAAGGCCAAAAGTGAAATGAAATATCTTTAATGTGATAACTTCAGTAAACTTGCAAAGTATTGCAGTTAATAACTAAATTTGTAAAAGTTTTTTTTTATTAAATGTGAGAAATGTAAAAAAAAAAAAAAAAATCCTTTCATATTAAATAAACATAAAATGGGTCATAAAATGTTTTCCTCCAATTTAACCCTGCATGATGATGCTGACACTGAAATAATTATAAAATATATAATTATGAACACATAATAGTTTAAAAATAGTAAATTATACATTTTTACATTTATTTACAAAAAACCTGTTTTTAACTATTGATAATTGTATTTAATTAACAATTATATCTAATTTGATCAGATTTTTTAAATAAGTGAATATTTATTGATCCAGTTATACATCTATTAGATTCTGGAATGTGGTGAGTCGATACCATCTTCTCTTACACAAAAAGCAACAGGAATGGATCAGTCAATAGTGTTTTAGAGACAAAGGCTAACACGGTGTTTCGAGGCAGGCCTGTTCAATAGTGGACAGAACGGTCGACACAAAACAGAAATATTTTGGCCTGCAGCTGGCCTCTGAGGCCACTGCAGCTCAACTTGTCAGCTCGTCAACTTTTTCTCTTCCCTCAAAGTACACTCCCGTTCTCATCATGACAAACATGAGGAGATTTTTATCAGCCGTTGTCATACCTGAGCTGGTAAGCAGGGATCCATTAGACGATGATCTTCGCAGGATCCTCAAGCTGTCACTCCAGGAGCGAGACTTGGGCAGCCTCTTCAGCAGCCGGCCCAGCCGCCGTGACACATGGCCGAAGCACGCGCTACCGGCATCCACTTCTGAATCCCCCTGGACTTCCTCCAGACACAAGGACACCTGGCCCAGAAACGTCCTCCCCACTGGTTCAACTCGCCCCAGCCCTTCCCCATCCTCCCGTTTTCCCTCGTCCTGCCCCGGGCGGAGAGGTGCTATCTGTGCCATGGATGGAGCATGTTGACACCATCCGGTGGGCACCGTCCGGTGTGCGTACCCGTCGCTGGATCGCCTGTCCTGTCGCCGGCTGACCCTGTCCCTTTGTGGACTGCCCCAGCGCCAGCCCACCAGCTGCCCCCCTCTGCCATCCCAGCGGAGCCACTCTGCCACCGGTGCCACGCTCCGAATAAACAGCCCCCTCTCCACCCGCTCTGCCACCCCTCCACCTGTTCTCCACACAGAGTCCCCTATGCTCCCACCTCGTGAACGATGCACCTCACACCTGGAGACTTGAGACCTGAATCTGTGCCGGACGGATTGTTCCTCTCTCGTCCTGCTGTTGCCACTGCTCCCTCATCCTCTCTGTGTCTACTGCAGCACCCACACACTCTGCAGTATCAACCAGCCAGCTTAAAGAGACAGACACCCCCAAATACAAACACTCCTCTCAAAGCTCCTCTGCTACTCTCTCTCCTCTTTTTCCCCCAACAACAAACACATCTTCCTCTTCGTCAGTGATTGATTTTCAGCAACCATTTCACTGACTCCAGAGAGGCGATCACTGACACTGTCTCGTCTCTTATCCCTCTTTTCAGTCTCCTCTCTGAGGGGAAGTGAGTCAGCCAGTCTCTTTCGCACCACAACAGTGGAATATTTTGTCTGTGCAAAGCGAACGCATCGTGTGGGTTGAGCTGACGCGCGGTCCGTCAGTTATTAATATGCTCTGTGAAGAGGAAAGAAGAAGACCCACATGTTCTTCTCCTGTCCTACTTCTGAAACAGAAGAAACAGGACGATGCGCTCACCCCTTTGACTTACGGTTATCATTACATAATCACAAGCAAGGTCGTCAGAAGTAGGTTTTTACGCCGAGGGAGCAGCTGTCCAATTCTGTGTGCTGGTGGAGGAAATGCATTCTTTTCATGTGCTATCTCTGGTGTAAGACAGGTCTGCAGTCCTCAGAACAGTATCCAGCCAAGGGCATCCTAAAAATACATTTCATTGAAAGTCACCATTGTTCTTCAATGCAGTCAGCACTAGAGATGCAGCTTTCCTTATGGTTCAGATCTCAAGAAAATGTCCTAACCCTTTGAACTTATACACAAATGAGAACCTAATTCTAAAATGAATTCAAACCTACTTTAAAAGAAAAATATATTTTCTTTTAACACTTCACAGAAGTCTCTACCAGCTTTGCTCATCTAGAGACTAGAAGTGTTAGCCTGTTCTTTGCAAAATGGTCAGTCAGACTGAATGCAGACCGTCTTTGAACAGCTATTTTCAAGATGTTCCACAGATTTGCAATTGGATTTAGAGCTAGGTTTTGACTAGGCCATTTCAAAATATCATTATGCAACTCTGACTCTATGTTCAGGGTCACGGTTCCACTAAAAGTCCAGGTTTCCAGCCACTACTAGGTGAAACATCCCGTCAGCATGTTTCTGCCACCATCATGTTTTAAAGCGGCTTGTGACGATTTGTAAACATGTCTTCTCCTGGCTTTCTTCTAGCCTCTGTCTCATTAAGAAAGAGATTTGTGAACTCCATGAGTCGTCCTGGCAAAAGGATCTCTGCAGCTCCTCCAGATTTACCATTCGCCTCTCGGCTGCATCTGCAATTTTTTGCTCGTCTTGCCAGGTCAGTAGGTTCAGGTGCAGAGCCATCTCTCTGAGGCTTTGAGATGTGCCGTGATCTTTTCATTTTCAAATGACTGAACATCATGCCTCACGGGTGATATATAACTTTAAAATGTCAAAGTTCTTGAAACTTCTCCACAACTCCCTTCCCTGACCTGTCTGCTATGTTCCTTCCTCTTCATGATGCTGTTTGCTCTCTAAGGCCTTCACAGAACAGCTGGATTTATACTGAGATGAAACGACACACTAACATATACAATAATTGTCCGATATCTGAAGGCAATTGGCTGTACTAGGTTTTATTTGTGCATACAAGGTGCATAACTGAAATCATTTTGGTCATTGCTTACAAAGTTTGCTGTCTGTTGTTTTCAGCTGAAAAAATATGAAGTGGTTTAGAAAGAACATTTTTAGGCACAGATGGAAAAGCGCTTGAAATATTTTTACAGTCTGGAATGTATTTAAATATGGTTATTGTCCATCTGACATTGGTGAAAAATATATATAATCATGCTTAATTATCCATGAACGAACTCTTAATGCATGTTTTAAGACATAACTGATCATTACATGTCTTCCTCTGCTGTTTGGGTGCTAAACCCCGTTGTTAACCAGCGGGTTTCAAATAGCTACTGCTCAAAATGTAGCTGTGTAGAAGCATGAGACCAAACAAACCACACCACCAAATCCAGGAGTCAAAGCTCTGGATCCACAACAGTATGAGAGCCTGAAAACATTAAATCACATATTAATCTGACATCTGACTATAACCCCAATGACTCTATTCCCGGGATTTAATCCTAGACAGGAGACATTCAGAGCTGGGATTATAGTGGCTGCCATTCCCAGATCATTCCCGCTTAAATCTCTGAGATGACGAGAATCAACAAATAAAATCAAGGAAACACATTTGTAATGTTAAACGAAATTTAAGACGTTATTTAACATGACATCTTAAATGAAATAACCCAGATGAAGAGTTTTTACATAATTGATATCACTATATTCTGATGACTACAAATCATCAGAATATAGTGGACTCCCAATGTTCATAAAGGTAGAGGTCACAACTGTCTGCAAATAGCTAAAATCCACCAGAACATTAAAGACCTTCTGCAAACACATATAACTGCCTATTTCGATACTTCGGATCCCAAATATAAATTATTATCCATTAATGCGCACAGTGGAAACCGTCTCAGTGCTACACAGAACCTAATATCAACACCTTTAATTATTTCTGCTCTTGGGAGACACAGCCAAGCAGCACCAAGAAAAAGTAATGGCCCTCCTGGATTGGCTGCTTTGCAAACGCCAGCCAATAATGTGTAAACCGGCACTGCGCCGAGATATTTCAGTTTAAGTTTCCTTGAGTAAGTGGATTATTTCTGCCAATAAGTTGGTGTCAGGTTGAATAGGCGAATTCTGAACCGTGGCTAGGCAGGAGTACACTGTGCTTAAAAACCAAGAGAAATGGCTTATTGCTTTGAGTGGAAAAAAACAATGCAAGAAAAACAATGACTGATGACTGGGGTCTGTGAGTTTGCTCATGTTCTATTCAGTTTATAGAGCTAAAAAGCTTCTCTTCAGCATAAGTCTGCCTGCCTTTTGACTCATCAACAGATGATGGCCGTTAGACCTCTGGGGTTGACGGAGCTATGCTTCATTTTCTGCCCAGTTACAGTCAAATTAAAACACATAGTGCGAGTTTTTTGTGGACTGCCTTTCTTGTGTTTTTTAAGTGGGAATGCTATATCACTCGTGACACTCTCATCTAACTGTCAAGATGAGGAATGAAAATAAAAACTGGAAAAGCTAAACCCACAAAGATGAAAGGCGGCAGTGGCGTCAGACGACGAGGCTGGGAGAAGACGTTCGACTGACAGATTCCTCTATAGGGCAAGGCCACAGGAGTCCCAGTGGGACCAGCTTCTGTAGGCTTCATCTGCAAGCAGGCTGCAGCAAACTGAGGGAGTGCGATAAATCCGAGAAGTGCCGACAGAGCAAAGCAACCAAAACAAAGACGCAGAATAATGTTCATGGCTACAAATCTCCGTCTCTCGTCCTCTGTTATTTGATGGGAGGAGAGGAAAGGCAATTATGTGTCCATGTGTGCTGCTGCTGTTTTGACACGTCTGTTTGCTTTTCTTTTCTGAGCATACCCTGAAAGGACCGACTCTGTGTTGTTGGCCACAGGACTCTGCAGAACTCTCACCTCTGATTGCGTCACAAAGAAGCAAACAGAGGTTCACTGACAGCCGACAACAAAGCAAAGCTGCCGTGCCTTCCACAAGCTTTCATATCCCTGAATGTTTTTTCATGTTTTGTCAGATCACAACCAAATACTTTGAACAATTCACTGCCTTCCTGCCACTCTGTCATAAAGCCCAGATTTGTACGACTAGTAACTCACTGTTTGAGAAGTTGAGACCTTGGGATATTGTTCTATGCTCTAATCCAGCTGTAAACGTCTCTGCAGCACATCATCACTGACCTGTCTGCTGTGTTCATTGGTGTTTGTAATGCTGTTTGTTACCTAATGGTTAAGCCAGCACAAAATATCACAAATATTTCACCATCACTGTATCAGTGTGTGCAATATTCACATAGCAAATTACTGATTGGAGCGCAGTAATTGTTGGCTACTGTATTCCAGGAGTTATTAACTTGCATTTCACATGCTAATTCAACATTTAGCCAAGCGAATAGAACCCAGGTGTGTTGAAACAGAGTGTCTGTGTCATAAACAGCCAATAAAATACACTTCTAGCTCGTGGTTTCAACCTGAGAAGATGTGAATACTTCTACAAAGATTTGTAACCACTTTGATCCACAAAGAAAGAAGTTCTTGAGCTGTGAAGAAACTGTGTGTCCGTCCGCGTCTCCCTCTGTGTGATTAATGCTCCAGTAATCTCTGCTCTTGCTTCAGCGACCTCCTGCCGATAGCACACTAAATCAGACAGCTCCGCAGTGCTGGACCAACTGGAGCTCTTTTCTTCCATCCCGCATCCGCGTTAAGTCTCTCCTCTCGCAGATCCTTCGTCTCTCTCCATTCCCATCAAGTTAGCAGCACTTTTTCAGAGAATCTACGGTAACTTTTCCCTTTCTTCCCCCCACTGATTCATTATCTGTTCCTTTCTCCACTCCCTACTTTCATCACTTTCAATCAGTCCACCGTTTGGTTCATCCCACGCTCCTCTGCAGACGCAGCCTCCCTGTCACAGATTGTTGCTGACACAATGCTTGCTCAGCAGCTGCACATTTACACACAGACAGTCACATATACAGTACATGGGTGGCGTGAAGCTCACAAAGGTTGCTGTTGTTAAGTTAAGTGTTTGCGGCAAAACAGCGGCGGCGTGTTTGCCTGTAAACATGTTAAGTCATGACCAGGTCAAATTAGCCTGGCTAAACCTTTCTTTGTCTCACAGTTGAGATTAACTTGACTTTCTGCAAAACAAGTCAAATCAAATCAAACCCACCCTTTATGAGTGGGTTTTTAAATTACAATCAACATGTGTGTTAATTTATCAGATGGGGGGGATTTCCTGGCATTTCATTTTATTTCTTAAAAATGGCCACTTTGTTTCAGAAAATAGGAGTCCAAATAAAAAGAAGGTGATTTTTAGGTCTGACGTTTTCTCGCAGCTAACCAGAGCTGAAGAAAACGTCTCTTTGCAGCATTGTATTGTTGCAGCTTGAATTCCAGTCTCTGTCCTCCAGTTACTTTCTGGTGAGAGTGGGAACACTGGGAGGCAAAGATAAAGGGATTTACGCAGAAGGATTCTGGTTCAGTCTGAGGAGTAATATTGGATATGTCCATACCCAACACGCTTATCGAGATGCTCCATTTTTTGAGTATAAGCAGAGTCGACCCAAGGCACAAAACCTAATCCGCAGCTCAGCGAATCTCCTCCGACCCCAGCCCAGCAGGGAGCCCCAAAAAGTGCTTTGACAGCTGAAAGTCAGAGCTTTAAATTTGTCGTTGGGCTTGGACGAGATTAGATGTAACCTTATATGTATATATATTTCCTACTTAAATCATAAATCCTTTATGTAGGATTTAAATAAATAAAATCACAACGTCTGAATGAGAATATAAACATAAAGACATTGAAAATAGCACATCAAAATAGATGGGAACAAGACATTACGGCCAAAACATGGCCAAGTTTGCTCATGTGTATGAGCAACATTTCTCAAATGTTCTTAACTTTTATTGAGCTTTAACCATAAATTGACAATATGGCAGACTAATCAGAGTAAGTTGTGACATCAGCAAGAAGCAACTGAGTGCTGTTATATGTTTAATAGAAGAATGTGAATCAGCGCTGAATTTAGATCTAATTCTACAGGCGTCCCGCGCGGATCTGGACCGCCTCTGTCGCCAAACATCAGCAGAAATCCTTTTGCCCTGGATGCCCTTCACTCAGATGATCCTATGCTGAACCGGATGGAACTTTTGTTTTCAATATCAAGTGAAATGCATGTTTAGGAACCACATAGCCATCGGTCATTATCATAAACGGCGTCACTTACTTTGACACTTGAGTCCCTGCGCTGTGATCTGTCTGCTGCAGGCGTCACACCAGTCCTGCCTCACCGGCTTGGTCTCGAACCGGTGTCCTTCCCCTCTCTCTGTCCTCACTCGGGGGTCCATCTCTCGGGGGAAGATGGACCAGGCCTCCCTGCGGTGAGGCTCGGCGCGGGCCAGCTTCACCACCCCGGTCTTGCCCTGCGTGAGCCGCTCCAGCGGCGGCCCGCGGCGCTCTGCGGGGGGTGAGACCGCGGATGAATTGCTCTTTTGTCCGCCGTGACCGTCTCCATTCCGGGAGCCCCGTCTCCCGTGCGACGCGTCCCGGTGCCGGTGTGCTCTTCTCGGTCTGTTGGTCGTACCGCTTGGCATGGCGCAGACTCCAGGCTCCTTCAGCGACCCCCCCCTGCGACAACTCGTGTTTTGGTTTGGGTCACACCTCATGTGGCCATTGGTAATATGCCCGGCCGTCCCTCGTGCAACGCTGCCGCAGCTGCCGGCGTCTCCGTCCTGCGTGGGGCTACGTGGCGCTTGGAGGGCGGCTGAGGCGCCGCATCCTCCGGCGGGCATCGTCCCACCGGCCGGTCCTGGACGCCGTAAAGGATGAGTTCGCATCTCCTCCTCGGCAGCGTCCGCGCCGCTCCTGGCGAGCATCACCTTCTCCCAGGACGACCTCCTCGGCAGCGTGATTTTCTTCTTGGTGCTGGACAGTTTGAAGAGCAGGACCGGCGGTTCCGAGTCCAGTCTGTGTGGACCGGGCTGCTGCCCCACCACGCTCACAGACGCCATTACGCTGCGCTCCCCGTTACCACTGTGTGTTTGGCCGCTGGGAGCGTGTAGGTATGTGGCAGCTGAGTGCTTTCAGTCCGTGCGCTGAATGTAAACTGAGCTCCCGCCAGCCAGTGTCAACAAATCTGTTGGTGACGCGACGGTCGCACGCGACCTACGTGAAGCTGACACCCCACCTACGTCATAAAATCCAGCAGATAGTCTGATTGGTTAGTGCTCCGTTAGTGCAGGTTTGTGCCGTTAAAATTTTCGTTTGTGCAGCTTTGGTTTCCGAGATATTAAAAATTATTTTTTTAGGTCATCAGAGTTCACCATCCCCCCATATAGCTCCAAAACAAACCAAAGTGGGCTGGTTCGTTAGTGCTCGGTTAGTGCAGGTTTGTGCCGTTAAAATTGTCGTTTGTGCAGCTTTCATTGTTGAGATATTAAAATTTATAATTTTGGCCGATTACGTAACCATCCCCCCATTACGCACCAAAACAAACCAAAGTGGGCTACTTTTTTAGTGCTCGGTTAGTGCAGGTTTGTGCCGTTAAAATTTTCGTTTGTGCAGCTTTCGTTGTTGAGATATTAAAAGTTATCATATTTTCAGATTATGTCACCTTCCCCACCCCCTTTCTTGCTCCAAAAAAAAAAAAAAAAAAAGAAATAGGCTAGTTTGTTATGCAAATGAGAATTTGAGATGACCCCATTATTGTTATTCTTACTATTTTCTAAATATACCAACAAAATCTTACTTTACTTCATTTGGTGCTTCCAGATTGTAATATTCACTAAGCACATTCACCTAATTAGGGGTCAATTAATTTCACCTGCTGCATGCTGTACTCCCTGTTTCATTTCTTCGCCAGTTGTCTTCCAGCAAATTTCTGTCTATGGGTAAGTTTTGTTTTCGGTGTCTTTTTTATGCAATTGAGGTTATTAATTATTATAGAAAAGGTACTGTTTGCAAGAAGTCATGGCATAATCAATGCAGTTACAGAAGAAAAATATCTCTGGTAATTTATTTTTTTGTGATGCATGAACTTGCATACATGTGTGTTATGGTTAGCTATTCACCCACCCAAATATCTGCATTGTGAGGCAATTGAGAAGTAATGAACCATGAAAGTGACTGTTTTGAAAATGCAATATAATTTGACAGTCAAATAAGAAACGGTGTTGATTTGAACAATGAACTTTAACAATTGAAACAACAACAAACATTGACAATTGGAAATTAATTTCTCCTCTTTGAATACAAAACTCTGTTTTGAGATTTATGCAGAAAGAAATATGAAAACATTTACCCAACTGAAACTCAAAATATCAAATCCTTTTCCACATAAGAACTTGCAAAAAGGAAAAAAAAGTCTGATCAGGGGTATGTAAACATGGTATGTTGCTCTCTTCAAACTTTCTCCCCAACTTTTTTCTATCACAGATCTGCTGTGTATAGCACTGCATGTGGAAGTATTTTGTTTGTTTCAGACACTGTCTTCATGATATTGGCAAGGTCATCATAAAGCTCCCACACAGATGGAGCTCTCCGGCAGTATGCAGTGTAATGTCCAAGGCCATCTTTGGTCAAGCTTCCCCTGAAAGCAACGATTCCTCTCAAAGTTAGTGTTTTTTCTTGGAGAACCATAGTGGAGGGAAATTCACTTAACGCAAATTCTGTTGGGTTTGAAAGGTCAGTGTCAACCCATAGTATTCCTCCAAAGCTGTATGTGTGAGTAACAGTTCCTGCACAGAGAACGTTTCCTGAGTTCCTGGCTACTGTTTTGAATTCAGATGGGCATTCTGATTCATTCTCCAGTGGTCGGAGACAGGGAGACTGTGGAAGGAGGAGTCCTTTTTCTACTGAAGTGCCAAGCTGAGTCATGCCAGAATTCTTCAGGACAGAAATGTCAGGTAAAAGAAATGGTACTTCCCTCGTCATTCCTTTGTTTAGGTGGCAGTATTGTGAAGAGCAGTGTTTTGAGAGGTAAACGCTTGATACATTTCTCATTGTCTTCCCAATAATAGTGGAAATATTGCACTGTGCATCAATTTGGTGGGCGCCAGACCTCAACTGTGTTTTTGCAAACATTGAACTAAGCAGATCTGCCCTCTGCAAGTATGTCTTTGGGGTCACACCATCTGTAGCTATGGATTTCACCAGCTGCAAGAGTGGGTCATCACTGTCATTCATGACAATATTTTGAAATGCAGAGCTGTCACAGAAAGTACAGCATAAGCACTGACAAAAGGCATCAAAGGAGCAGGTGTTTAACACAGAGAGTGACAAAGTCCCAACTTTAACAGGCTGATGCATGTTTCCATTTTTCAATAGTCCCACTTTCACTCTTTTGGCCCCAGATGATGAATCTGCATGGAGCCATTCAGTGCAGGAACTCAGGTATGAAGACCTATTCCTCTTTTTGGGTGGAAGAATTTGTCCTCTCCAGTTTTCAACCGCGTTTTCATCTGCAGTGGAAAGGTTTCTGGTGGCTTCCGATTCCATCACATCGCTCAAATTCATGTTTCTGCTACCTTCTGCATTGTGGGTAATTATGGATGCAGGGTCAGCTTCTGTAACTTCTGCTGATGCAACTTGTCCCTCCTCCTGTTGTGCTTTTGCAGAGCAAATCCGCATATTTCCTTCGATGAAGGAAAGATGCCTAGAAATGAAGCGGTCGACTCGAATGGGTAAGTTATCATGTTTGAAGAGGCCATGTTTTACATTTTTGAATTCTGCTTCAACATTGGCTGAGCTTGCTGTGAGGCTGGTACTTTTGAAGAGGGGAACCATTATTCCTGTCCACAGTGGTAAGTAACTTGCAAGTCTTATAATGTGTGGCACAATCTCAGGGAGGAAATGGATGTTATCCCTATCCCCATTAGATGCAGCGTGTGTCCTGCTCTCCTCACAAATGTTTGACACCCAGTCTCGTAGGTCAGTCTGGAAGTCATCACATGGATCGACTTGATGCACTTCCTGTGCATCTTCTTCTGGAATGATGATGGAGTCTTCTGCAATCTGTGCTTTCAGGTATTTTTTGCACCTCTCTGACTCAAGAGGGGTTCCAGAGCTATCATCACCTTCTGCCTCACTGAGAGCCACAACAGTGATGGCATGTATTAGCTGCTTTGCATGGTCCAAGCTTTGTGCTTGAAGAAGCTTTGCTATTCCTCTGACAAAGAAGTCTTTGACACGGTGTGACTTCTTTTTCAGGCAGTCCCACTGGCATACCATCTTTATGCAGTGGGCAACATCAACCCTGATGTAACAGGGAGGAAGTTTTGCAGACTGGTTCCCACGTAGCACACGGAAGCATTCATCAATGTATGACTTCAGGTCAGAAAGAGGAGTGAAGGCCTTCACCAGAGCACCTAGAATAGCCAGGGAAAAGTCACTCACAGCTTCTTTTGGTACAGCTGCACCTGAGCGAAGCCAGTCTGTCAGCCATGTTGCAATTGCATTAATGTCATGTCTTTCTGATAGCATTTGTACCACTGGGACTGAGCAGTTGTCTCCCTTCAGAACACCTTGATATAAGAAGATGTGGCCAGATTTACCATTTGGTCGTGTGAGTTTTCTGACGACTGAACCAGTTGCATCAAAGCAAACTACTGAGGGACATTTTTTGGTCAGTGCCTTATAAACATGTATCTGGGTTTGACTCCAATAGTGACAAAAGAATTTATCCAGACCAATATCTCTTATACTGCCACTGTTGGGTGTGCTATATTTTAATAACTGCAAAGATAGAATGGGGTCTTTGTCGCCTAATTCCAAGTCTTTTCTCTCTTGCTTGGCTTTTCGTAAGGTTGCAAGGTTTGGAAGGTGGCTTGGTTCGGGATCTCCAAAAGCCATCAACTCTGATGCCTTTGCTGACCTCCATACAGCTGGCTCCATCCTACCCTCACACAGCTCTTTTGAAATTTGTGCACGAAGGGTTCCTGACATGAATCTTTTGGACTGGCCAGTGTGCAGGGAGATGTCAGCACCTTCGATGGAACACTGGAGCACCATTGGGCTGTTGACCGCTGGCTTGCTGTCGCATGTCATTGTAACATGGCCTTGACAGTCTTTACAGAATCCTTTGATGTCGATGTACTTATTAGTGACCGTTGGATAAACTTTTGCTCTTTGGAATACAAAAGTACAACCGTGTTTTAATTTTTTCCACACCAGATCATTAATGATATGAGTCCAAGTGCCAGGTTTTAAAATTGTGTAGCTTCTTTTGCCAGATGATGAAAACTGGTCGTTGTATTCAACAGTTTCAGGGATAAATTTAACCCATTCTTCAAATGGAACTTCAACCTGAAAATCTGAAAGTTGTCCAGAAGTGGTGCCAGATTCACACTCTGTGTCCACAGGGCTTTCAGTGTCACTTTCTTGAACATTTATTTCTAATGTTGCCCAGATGTTGTGTCTGTTCATTTTCACAAAAGTGTATAGGGCTTTTGCTGACATTTTGTTTTCCAACTGCTGACTTAGCTCTGTCCAGACAGGAGCAGCTGGAGTGGCTATATTGCCGTTTTCTAGGATAGCCTCTTTTGCCTTGCAGAGAAATGCAAAAAGAGACTCTCTGTCTACGGCTGGCTGTCGAGGCATCTAGTTAAAAAACAAAAAGACTTTGATTAGTATTGCTCAAAGTAATAATTCTGGCCTAAATAATTTTTAAAAAGCCACAAAACATTGATATTTTAGCATTGTAAATTACAAAACTCTTAAACTAAAAAAACTTATGTTGGCTTCCCCAATTTCATTTCTACTATTTAACTATATTTCTACTAATTAACTAATATATATATATATATATATATATATATATATATATACATTCAAGAATGCATTGTTACGACTCTTGAATTGGCAATTTATGTACTTGTTAAATTTTAATTTCCCTTTGGAATAAATTATATTTTATTTGAGTTCAGAAGATGTGCCCTTTAAGTTTCATGATGAAATTTAAAGGCTTAAAGAAAATGCCTCACTATCTATGTGTCAATACTTGAAATATAAGTTGTGAATTTAAATAAATGCATATGTAAGCTTTCCATATATAAATCTCAACTTTTATGGGTGGATTGAGTCAATATTTTACATAAAAACTGAGGATTAGTTTACTTACCTTGTTGGAAAATCAAAATCAGAGGGTTGGAAAAATTCCAAAGATTACTTTTTCAAAACGATTTCTTTCAGACTGCTAGCTAACTTTTCACGATCGGTTGAAATTACACTTGCTACTCCACAAAAACAAGGGAAGGTGGGGGAGGGGGAATCAGTACAGTGTAGGTGGAGCCAAGCTTACGTAGCCACAACTACGTAAAAGTTGCCGAAACATTTTGTATTTTTAAAAGTACTTGAAACCCATGCACATACATTTTGTGTCATAATTGTATTAAATGAAACTCGTTGGGTTTAAAATATATTTACTAAATATTAAGTAGGCTACATTACCTGGATGAACTTTGTTCAACCAATGAAGCTGCCGTGCACTTCCGGTTTTACTAGGCCAAAAAATTTATTTGCTCAAACAGCTAGCATGTTAGCTATAGATTTTCACAAAATCCTTTTTAAAATGCATAATCAGAAGACGTCAACAATGCCAATAATTGTTGATGTTCAGATCACCTCCAAAACCAAAGCACAGTTGAACAGTCATACAGCTTATACACATTACATATGTCCTCTATTGACAGGATTCAATTATTGGAGAGAGCTATATTGGTGAAAAAAATTACTATGTAAATACATTTATTAAAATGAGACATTTTGTTCTTTTTCTAAAGCTTTATTGAAGTTCAAACAAAGAAAGGTACATTGTACAACAGCTGAAAATCTGCAGAACTTAACTGACACAATGACATAAGAAATT
This sequence comes from Poeciliopsis prolifica, assembly GCF_027474105.1. Classification (NCBI taxonomy): domain Eukaryota; kingdom Metazoa; phylum Chordata; class Actinopteri; order Cyprinodontiformes; family Poeciliidae; genus Poeciliopsis; species Poeciliopsis prolifica. The sequence continues at coordinate 10,052,906 of NW_026562378.1, read as the reverse complement.
TATGACAGCATGCTTTGTGGTTATGTCCAACGCAGGCCACAGTCATCTATTGAGGTGTAGTCAGTTGTAATCTGAAAGAAAATATCTCCTAAGGGACAGCCGCAAAACCTAGCACTACCGGGTGACTATTTTGGTTTGTTTTGGTGCGTAATGGGGGGATGGTGACGTAATCGGCCAAAATTATAACTTTTAATATCTCAACAACGAAAGCTGCACAAACGAAAATTTTAACGGCACAAACCTGCACTAACCAAGCACTAAAAACGTAGCCCACTTTGGTTTGTTTTGGTGTATGGGGGGGGGGGTGGTGACGTCATCGGCCAAAATTATAACTTTTAATATCTCAACAACGAAAGCTGCACAACGACAATTTTAACGGCACAAACCTGCACTAACCGAGCACTAACGAACCAGCCCACTTTGGTTTGTTTTGGAGCGATATGGGGGATGGTGAACTCTGATGACCTAAAAAAATAACTTTTAATATCTCAACAATGAAAGCTGCACAAACGAAATTTTAACGGCACAAACCTGCACTAACCGAGCACTAAAAAAGTAGCCCACTTTGGTTTGTTTTGGTGCGTAATGGGGGGATGGTGACGTAATCGGCCAAAATTATAACTTTTAATATCTCAACAACGAAAGCTGCACAAACGAAAATTTTAACGGCACAAACCTGCACTAACCAAGCACTAAAAAAGTAGCCCACTTTGGTTTGTTTTGGTGCTGTATGGGGGGGGGGGGGTGACGTCATCGGCCAAAATTATAACTTTTAATATCTCAACAACGAAAGCTGCACAAACGACAATTTTAACGGCACAAACCTGCACTAACCGAGCACTAACGAACCAGCCCACTTTGGTTTGTTTTGGAGCGATATGGGGGGATGGTGAACTCTGATGACCTAAAAAAATAACTTTTAATATCTCAACAATGAAAGCTGCACAAACGACAATTTTAACGGCACAAACCTGCACTAACCGAGCACTAAAAAAGTAGCCCACTTTGGTTTGTTTTGGTGCGTAATGGGGGGATGGTTACGTAATCGGCCAAAATTATAAATTTTAATATCTCAACAACGAAAGCTGCACAAACGAAAAGTTTAACGGCACAAACCTGCACTAACCGAGCACTAAAAAAGTAGCCCACTTTGGTTTGTTTTGGAGCTATATGGGGGGATGGTTACGTAATCGGCCAAATTATAACTTTTAATATCTCAACAATGAAAGCTGCACAAACGACAATTTTAACGGCACAAACCTGCACTAACCGAGCACTAACGAACCAGCCCACTTTGGTTTGTTTTGGAGCTATATGGGGGGATGGTGAACTCTGATGACCTAAAAAAATAATTTTTAATATCTCGGAAACCAAAGCTGCACAAACGAAAATTTTAACGGCACAAACCTGCACTAACGGCACTAACCAATCAGACTATCTGCTGGATTTTATGACGTAGGTGGGGTGTCAGCTTCACGTAGGTTCGCAACCGGGGGGATCAGGAGCATTGAATGCCGGGAGCGCGCCCAGTTTCCGAGCGTCGGGAGCGCGCTCCCCTTCACAGGTTCACTCTGAGATTTTCACTAGAGAGCGCGAAGCTTTCAGGAAATCAGCTCTACTAGACGATTTGATCTGTGTTTTTCTCTCTCCTCCCCAGACAAAACAAGCAGAAATACTGAATTAGTAGAAAACTTCACACTTTTAACATTTTAGATTTTAGATGAAAGCTACAAAGAATGTCTAAAAAATACACATAGAGAAATTCTAACCCGCCTAAAACAAGAGGTCAGATTGTTAATTATAGAAAATCTGTATATTATTGATTTATTCAATAGACTCTTGGTTCACATGCACAACAAATAAAAATAAATATAAACGTGTTTTTCAGCCAAACTGGCTGAGTCAACTTGGTTCAGATGCCGCCATAAATGATCAAACCCGAATTATGAGCCCAGTCCCGCCAGAAAACCCAGTCAGACCAGAACCAACATAACATCAGAGGGCAGAAGCAAGACAATAACAGGTCATCATGCTCAAAGGATGTTATAATGTGCTCAGTTAAAATGAAGCAGAATGAACTCAATGAAAAACTACACTGGAAAAACACAAAATACAAGCAGAATATAGTATTTCATAGATTCAGGAGAGGTTAATATTGTGTGTATGGAAACTAATCAGATGGGGAAAAAAAAAAATAAAACTGGAATCCAAACAGATTATTAACAGTTAATGGTTTCAGGGTTACTCTAGTCAAATTCTTAATACTTTGCGTTTTATGACTGCAATTGAAAATTAAAGTTTACGTCGAGCTGTGCTTTTAATGTCCACAAACAATGTCAATGGAAAAAAAAAGACTACACCAATGAATCTTTATGCGACAGAGTGGCGACCTGACCGGGGTGACCCCACCAATCGCCCAGACCCCACTGAGGACAAGGGAGTTAGAAAATGGACAGATGAATGCATGGATGAATCTTTAACAAATTCAGACATTCCTTAATATTTTAGTAAGACATCCCACCTTATAAATACTTTGGATTGCTGGCTGTAGTAACAGAAAGATGTTCAACAGTATGAAAAACAACACAATGTCTGACTTGTTCGTGTGGGCTAGAAAACTTTCCACTTTGCACGTCATATGAGTGGCTGAAAACCCACAGAGGCATCTGAATTTACCCCCGCTTCTTCCCCCTCTCACACTAATCTGAAACTACGAGGGTTTTCTCAAACACACCCACTCACACACACAGAGAAATTACATTTCATTTTCTGTAATCTAAGTTGCAATAACTTTGAAATTATGCCAATCTTACAATTCATTTGTTTTTATGAAGGCTGTGTATGACAATGGAGAAACGTACATCACGCCTTAAATCTCAAGGGATAAAAAAATAAATTAATTAACAGCAATCAACTTTGCATGTGTGAAAGGACAAAGTACGTTTGACCTCATAAAGGTCTTTCCTTTGAGAAAACCCTTTTTCAACCACAAACAACAATGCCCTGGATTTCCCCTACAGGGAAGATCACAGCCACTGTGATTATTTAATGCTACTCTAATGTACCGTCAGTGAAGTGACAGCAGGGTTCATTGTAGTTTCCCCTGACCATGTTTACTCTCTTTTCAGGGAAAACACATGGTAAAAAAAAAAACAAAAAAAAAAAAAACACAATAAACACAAACAAAACATGACATCAGATACAGTCCTGATGAAAGTATTCATAGCCATTAAACATGTCTGTATTTGACTTTTTCTTCAACTACAAGCTAAAATATCAGGATTTTAAGTGGCAGCCCGACATGGAGCTAAAATACAATATTTTAAAAAATAGTAATAAAGACACATATATATGCTTTTTTCTCTGAATCCCCCTTTACTTTCCTGGCGAATCACACAAAATCCCAGTAAAGCATACTAAACATTGTTTTTCTAATGGGGTATGAAAATGCTTTTAATACGCCATCATGGTCACCAGGAATACAGTGATTCATTCAAACAGCTTGCAATGAGATTTGTTTTTACAACCATTGCATTAACTTAATGATACATGGAGCTATTAAATTAGAACAATTGAAACTTAATTCTCTTTCATATAAACCGCAAAATTTTAATCAGGCCTCAATTTCGATTTTAAGAGATGACCAAGGGGTTGCTGTATCCATCTCATTTCTACTTCCTGGTTGATTTACTGGAAGCGACGGACTTCCTCTTCCAGAATAATGCGTCTTCTATAAAAACTAAACACTTTAAATGTCAAAGCACTTATAAAATAGTTTAAAAAAAATACTGTACACAGATGATCACAAATCAGGATTTACTAAATACAATTATGAAAACAGACATGAACAAAAAAATAAATGTATTAAATCTGTGCCCCTTATCATAAACTCTAGAATACCAGAATATATGTAAATGCACTCAGAGGCAAAATGTTTGGATTCTCCAGAGCTTCTCTGGTAGAAGGGAAAACAGGAAATGCAACCAATAAAACACTCCAGCTGCTGACAGAGCATTTGTTTTGTTTCGTGCCCACAGTCTATCACTATGGCAGCCTATTAAAAATACAATAACACAAACGGCATTAATGAGGTTTGCATTGAACTGCATCACCGAGGCAGCAAACACACACCCTCACACAAACACAATGATTAAAAACCATTCATCGGAGCCTCATCCTGCATCTCTCTTTAAATTGAGATTCACATTCTACTGAAAGTCTCTGACTGCTTCCTTTTACATGATGAAAGCCATCCACAGATAGAAGCTCCACCACACAATTCATCAGTGGCAGTGATTGCCAGAGACGCTGCATGTGGACTTGAGAGGTGAAAAGACTGCACATCAATGTCACAGTGTGGATGGTCTGGTCGGACCGGCCCCCAGAGCATCTGAAGAATTCACTCCGCCGAGGCTGTGAGAACAAAGAAATATCATCAAACTGTGAGGAAGAGTTTAAAGAATTAAAGCTGTTTACACAACTCGCCTCTCTATGATGCTGTTGTTACACTGTAGTTCTCTGACCAGAAGCTCCATTTCATCCCTCAGATGATGCATCCTGCAACAAAAGCAACACATGAAATCAGGCCACTCGGACTTTGTATCTACAGCTACACAAGCTGGCATCAAGTTATTAAGCTCTATTACTGCAAGTTCACCTCAAACCACCACAATAACAAGATGGCACATCCTTGAGACAAGACCAGTTGGTCCCACTGATGAATTACAACAGGTTTAAACTTAAACCCACCTGAAGACCATCTGAGACTTGTCCCTGGGTGTGATTTCAGGCTGCTGTTCAGCTCTACCAAACTGAGGAGAGCTAAGGATTCTGTTCATAGTCTGTGGAAGAGACACACGAGATGAAACAACTTCAGAGATGCCAAACATCCTCAACGTGAAAAAACAAAACAAAATAAAGAATCCAAAGTACAAGAGCAGATGTTCATGAACAAAGAGAAAGGTTTGACCTTCCCAAAGACAGAAAGCAGAGCTTCTAACAGAACAAAAAATCTGAAAGTCATAAAAACTCATGTTGACCTTATTCTGCTGCTGCTCGCTAATATCCAGGTCTCCCAGTAAGCCAGCAGAGAAAGAAGTGAAGTCCTGCAGTCGTGTCTGCATGTCCAGCAAAATGCTGCAAATATGAATGAAAGCAGAAATGTTTAACTCACGACTATTATAAATTATTACAACCACCTACAATACAGAGGTGGGACTGGATACTATAAAACCCACTTGTGTTTGTTTTTGTAATGCAGAGAGATAATTAACGCAGAAAAGTCGCCAATAAAGATTATTCCAGTGTCTCAACTACAGTAACATTATGAAGCTGAATATATGTTTGAATAACTCCTTAAAACTCTCTTTAAATACATTAAATTTCCCCAATATGTTACTATAAAACAGTTCCTTTGTGTACATTTCCTCCCAGTTTTGAGTTTTGCACTTCAATTTGTGAAGACATTTAAGAAAGACACTATTATCACTTCTATTTCATGATTTCTGTGTTACGGTAAGTTCTGCTAAATATATGCATTTATTTTAGGAATGGGCAGCAGTATCATTGATCATGGAAATAGTGACTATAATAAGAATTTAAATTTATCATCAATAAAATTACAATTTAATTTTATTGATGTCTCCCATGAAGATTTAGGTTGTGCATTTTGCACAGTTACATTTTCCTACTTTTGGCTTCATGGGATCATCTACAAATATCAATATATTTGAAAAAAAATTATTGAATGAAATTATTTTGTGCTCTTGAGTGTTACAAAACGGGTTTGCTGAAGTCGCCTATTTAATGATAGGCAGGGAAAGGTTTTATCAGCATTTCTGATGTTCTGATTCGAAGCAGTTTCCAAAAATACTGCAGCGTTTTTAAATACCTTTTAACCTCCATTTTTTTTAATCACAATAACTTAAACACAAACTTTCTTGCACAAATACAAGAATAAAAGTTCCTGTATTTGGGTGCGGGGTAATGACTCTAGATCGGGAAATTTATGGGAAAATACTAATACTGGAACACGCTGGGACGGAGTAGTTTCCTGGCCAAAACCGGAAACTTTTTGAACTATAGGCTCAGATCAGTAAAAAGTGAGACAGAAAAGCATGAGAAAATAAATTTTCCAATCTTATTTTATAAAATACCATTAGGTAACTAGTCTGGGAGTAATCAATATTTTCGAACTTACTGGAATAAATTTCTAATTTCTAATTATTTAAAAATAAAAATGTGAATGAATTAAACAAAACTCAAGTGTCACCTTACAAATACGATGTTTAAAAAAGTTAAAGAGGACAAGCAATGTGAAGATCTGGAATCTCTTTAAAGCAGGCTTTGATCGTGTTGCTGCTCTGACCTGCTCCACGTCCTTGTTGAGGCCAAGAGCTCTTTATACCTCTGCACACATTCGTCTCTGAAGAGAGATTTCACCCGCTTAATGTGAGACATCAGGTGGATTCTGGGAAAAAGGACAGCGGACAAGTTCAAATGCTTCCTACGCCAAGGTCTCAATCAGGTAGAAGCCAGATAAAAAAGAGTCAACTCACTTTTCAAACTTGTGTATTTGCTCATCGTTATACAGAAGTTCTGGTTAAAAAAAAGTAACAAATCAGAAGAGTCAATATTTGTGTTAATGACAAGTTTTTGCTTTTAGTTGTTCATCAAAATGTACTGAATGTTTTAAAGACAATTTACAAGGGCTAAAACTGACAGGATTAATTTATTGGGACAATGCTATGAAACAATATTTGCCGTGAATGATTGACCTGCTGTTTGACCCAGGTATATTAAGAATATGTCCTCTTCATATTAAACTACCTCTCCCATATTTAATTGTAGGTAAGCTGCTCTTTTTTCCTGAACTCTGTTGAAGTTTCTAAAAAAAAAACTCTAAACAGATGCTGACCTTCCAGTGAAGTTCCACCTTTTTCCAGTACACAGAATCTTTTGTAAAAGTTTTCAGGATCATGAAAGTTTTTGGCAAATGTGAAACAGGAAGTTATGTTTTTGTTTTTCTTCCACCAGTGGTTTTCATCTTAAACGTCACTTGTGGATTCTATTTTGGCCAAATGTCTTTCTAACTGCTGAATAATGAACTCTGACCTTAACTGTGGGAAGTGAGGCCTGTTGTGTTTTCTGTGTTGTTCTCGTTTTTTTTGTGACTTCCTGTATGATTGTCGATTCATTCTCAGAGTCATTTTAGTCATTTCGGTAGTCTAGTCACTCTTTGGGAGGTTTTCATGTCTGTTTTTTATGATGATGCTGATTTTTGCTGTGATTTGGTAAGAGTCCCATAATTTTAGAAATGCCACTGTAATCCTTTCACGTAAATATATTGTAGTGGTTTTGTTTCTTATATCTTTCTTTTTGAAATTCTTCACTTCCGGTTGTCAGTTTCTATGTAAGTAATTTCTTGGTTCAACAAGTCTGGCTGTAACCAGGCCCCTTTCTAAATAATTAACTAACAACTTTGCTATCCGAAACTGTTAAGTTGGGATTTGATGAATATAAAACCCACAGATATTTTTCTCTTAAAAAACTCATAGTTTAAAACTGAATTTTGTATTAACTCCGGTTATCTTTGATGCAGATATTCTAATGATCTGTAACAGTCGATGGGTGTTAGAAAAGCAAAAATAGAAAATGAATTGTAAAATTATTTTCACAGCATTCTATTTCCACCCAAATTAAAAATCAGAATATGTGCTTAAAATAAATCTAGTAAAACCTCAAATTAATTGAGACAAAAAATGCGTGGTGATAAAAGCCTTCATACTTCCTGTGAGTCTGTCTTTGCGATACTGGTGATGAATTGCTGTTATCTTCTCCAGCAGCATCTGCATCTTCTGACAGCTGTGGAGCAAAAAACCCCCAAAACAATAAACAATGAACAACCAAATTGCATTCTCAACAATAAATCCTAGTGAAAAAAACAACACAGCTCTCCCACAATACCCCTTATCATGAGAGAGGGTCTCGGCCAGCTTAGCCTGCTGTATCTGCAGGTGCTCCAGCTGAGTCTGAAACTCCCGGATGCCGGCAGAATAAATAGGCAGATGCTGATGAACCTGGGATGACAGCAGCAATACATTCTGTTACATAATGCAAAAAGAAACAACCTGTTTGCTGTTATTATTCACATGAATGCATTTACAATTAGTTCTATTTGATTTAAGCTATTAATGACCATCTTCCGTCTCCTGTGATACACGGACTTTCTGCTCTGCTAAAAGTAATAACTTACTTGAAGAAAAGTGAATTTAAAAATCAAACATATGACTTAATAAATCATGAAATTCTAAAATACATGACAAGGAACCAAACCAAAGAAAATGCAGGAATGAAAAACAAGCCTCCTTTCCTCACCTGATGCCCCACAATCATAAACCAAGTAAGACCAATTCATAATAGCAAACAGGAATAACAGAAAATAAAAGTGTCAATTAACATTAGATAGAAATAAACTGCAAACATGTAAAACCAAATGTTTTTAAAACGCTACGAAACCAGTGCAGAGAGGTTAAAATCTGAGTCCAGTTAGCTCTCCTCAACAAAAGTTAGTAAAAAATATTCCACCAAAAATACCTTCAGGTATTTAGCCTAGCATACAGTTCTCGTATCATTTCCATGACTCACGGTGAACAGGTAAAACTGTGTGTATTAATAATGTACAATTCAAAGTGGGGAAAACACTGCTGATGGCTAGTCTGTACTAAATCAGCCTGGGGGTAAAACAGTCCTACATTAGTCAGGCTGAACTCGGGTGTTGGTTCCTGGAGGGGCTTACCAGCTGCAGCTTTTGACTGGAGTCATCAACGGAGCCTTGATTTTCAGCTGAGTATGAAGCTCTAAAACACACACAGTTGTAGACAGAAATTAGACGAGATAATGACAGTATTGGAAATCCAACTGTATGAATCCAGAGATGTTCACATTATAGGGAACAAATCCAGACCTGAATTTTAATGCTTGTGCAAGGTTGAGAAAACTACAGCTACAACACGGTGGCTATGAGATCTGCTTCAACTAAACATACAGTTTTTGAATCCTGTGCTGTGCGCTGAGGCAGGACTGCAGTCTAATGGTGATGATTGCAATGCTGTGCATGGCCTCTGTGCACTCGTGACGCAACTTCATCCTGAGAAACAAGAGCGAGAAAGACCGGAGTAAGAAGGACAAGAAAACCTGGAGAGATAATTTATCTGTTTCTGCATGCAAAGGTCTCACATGTAGCTGTAGTAGCCCTGCAGCAGCAGCTCTCTATACGTGTGAAGCAACAGTACGATCCTCTTGTACTGGTGAACAATTCCCACTATTACCTACAAAAAGAAACAAACAGATCATCATTGTAAATTTCTAATTAAACAATGCTAAAATAAACTTGAATTTAGTGGAAAATAGTATGATTAACAGTACCTTGGAGAAATTGTAATCTGTCACTACGTCAAACTTGGATGGAACGGGAGGCGTCTCCGCTACAGAAAAAAGAAATCCAAAGAAATATGTTTCATGACATTGTTTAGGTTTTACTAATGACTCCCAACTCATGTTTTATTCTGAATGTGACTTTCTTCTTGCTGTTGGTGTAGCTCCCAGACAGATTTCATTAAATTAACAAGATGGGAGACGGCCAATAAAAACACAAAGGTCGTTTCTGTTTGCCTTACGCTCTCTGAAGGGCAGGCTGCTGTTGGTCTCCGGTGTGCTGCTCAGCAGAATGAGAGGCTGGGAAGATGAAGTGCATGGAAGGTTCACCACCTTCATGCCGCCCTCCAGAACCAGATCATGGCCCAGGTACATGAGATGTTGCTGCGGGATGCCAATGCCAGTCTGAGCTGCCACCTCTTCAAAGAACACCGACACCCTGCTTAGCACAAAGGAGACATTTTAGGTTTATCTTAGGTAAGATTTTATGAAAAGCCAAGAATTTACCCCTATGGTTTCCAAACCTTGTACATTTCACACTATAAGATACAAAAGGCAAAAATAACCCAGATTAGTGGAGCATAAAAACTGAATATTGCTTCTCCGTGTTTGTTTCTGCGGATGCAGGGCAGGCCAGAACCAGAAGGCCTGAGCGGTCAGGAAGGTTGACACGCCAACAACAGATATTTCATGTATTTTGGTGCTAATCAATTTAGTGACTTATAAACTAACAGAAGTATTTCAAAGCCTATTATCTAAGCTACAGTAAAGACCTTAGAACTGGGGTAGTGCGCTCAATTTTACTAGGTTTAGTTGCATAGCTGCAGCATTGTGGCAGAAAGCTTATCTTCTACTTCACCAGGTCTGCAGCTGTAAATCTTTGTCTGACAAAGCCGATACACAACAAAGTGGTCCAACAAACAAACAAAGTCATTAATTTGACAAAATCTTTAGAAACAAATAATTCAGTAACTTGCCAAAAACGTATGGAAGTCTGAGCCATTTTGCCAATAAAATGATGACTTAAAATCACAATGAAATACAGATACAGTTTTAGTTTGATCATGCCACATCATGCCAGTGCAGACGTACGTGTTGTAGTGATGGACGTAAATACTGTGAGCCGTGGCCTGCTGCAGGGAGAACACATAAACGGGCTGCCGCTGCAATACGTCTGTAGTGGCTGTGAAGAACTGGTCAAAACCCCAACACCTGCCTTGGTCAGCCTCCATGATGCCTGCAAGGACAGGAACTAGAAGGGCTTTCAGACCCCTGTAGACAGACACAGGTATGAATGTAAATGGGAAGAAATATGTGTACACAGGCTAAATATGTCACTAGTTAACACACTCCTATAAACTGAGGAATTACTGTGAAAGCTGGCAGCTGTAAGGTAAGTGGTAGCTCCACTCTATAGGACCACCTTCCACTCGCTGTGTGCCGGCTATTGCGCCCATGGGTTTCTCTGTGGTTATCTTGTACCTGAAGGATGAGTCAAACAAGGAAGGAAAGTGTTTCATTTCAAACTCCAGTTAGGTTTTAGGTATGAGTTAAAGCCTGCAGCTTACATGGTGAGTTTGTTTTTACGGGGTCCTTCAAAAGGTGTGAAAGGGAGACTCCCTGTGGCAGAGTGGTATAACGTCACGCCGATGCTCCACAAGTCAACGCTCACTCCGTAGGATTTCAGATGAGGCTTACGGAGCACAGCGCGCTCATACATGTCTGGGTGCTGCTCACACAGAGAGAAAATGGAGAAAAAAATTACATAAGCAATGCTTTATTTTCTCTGTTATTTAATCTGTTGTTGCCAATACAAATAATCACAATTAGGAGCATATTTCCTCATTTGACTAAAAGCAGGTCTTCAGTCAGGAGAGCCGAGACATTTTTTCATTCCACTGTGCTGCTTTTAACAGAATACAAAGAGTTGACAAAAGAAGCCGCAAATATGCCTCCTAGCTAAAAGAAGCTGCGATTAATCTATACAAGGATCTCAAAATTAATGTCATTCTGCATTTTATCACTAAATCAAAACTTTTTGTGTATTTTATTGAGATTTCTTCCTTTATCCTTTGTCCAAATGCAGCATAGTGACTTCAGAATGAGACCCAAGAACATGACATTTAGGTAGCGCAGAAGTCAGGAAATTATGGACCTCCTAAACATTTTCCATGGTAAAATTCTGTACTTTTCCAGTTTTATGTTTTTAGATTCACTTCTTGAGAAAAATGCTTGCCCTGAACTCATCTATAGGTGCACAAAATTTTACTGTTACTGGCCTCCAGTCAGGGTGTGGTACAGTGCCATTTTGTTGCGTTTTTTCACAGATGGACAAACTCTATTTCATGACATGTAACTATTTGAACTTGTTGAATAACAGTTGTCACATTCTACAAAAAAAAATGCTGATTCTGTTATGCATTTTGTCAAGTTTGGGACCTTTCAAAAAATAAATTGTGGTATTAAACTAGAAATATAAAATCCGGTGCATTATTTAAGAAATATTATTGGGATTTTACTCTTGAATTGAAGATTGCAGTGTTTTTACACTTACCCAAATTTGTAAAATTACATTAATATTTTTCTCTATTAGTAAAATTCTATATTTAAAGAGCTTCTATCTTCGTCGCCACTTTAAAGTTTTTTTTTTCTATCTTTAATTAGAGTAACTTAAATTTTTCAACTCCCTATTCTCAAAAAGAAAAAACACACTGCTGCCCAGAGCAGATAAGTTTGGTGCCAACACTAAAATCCTACCAGATATTCCTCAGTTCCATAAATGGACATAAACTTCTCGTCGTCTTCCAGTTCTCGCGCTGCTCCAAAGTCCGTCAGCTTGTAAACGGACTTGCTGTCCTCTCCAACTTGCCTCATTATATTCCCCGGCTTAATGTCCCGATGCACTACTCCGTTTTCCCGCAGATGATTCATACCCTGCACTGCAGACAAAACAAAGACGGAGGTCATACACAGGCTCACACGAAACCGTAGAGCAAAATCAAACCCATGGACCGACCTATGCACTGCAATACAGTGAGGAACTCCGCTTCAGGCAAGCCAAATGCATTTTCTGGGTCCTCAAGCAGGTTGAGCAGACTCCCTCCTGAACAATACTCCATCACCAGGACCTTCTGCTTTGTTTGCAGCTGGCAGAAAACCGACAAAGTCAGACAGCTGCACCTCTTTATAAGAAAAGTTTTAGTAGCAACTTTAAAAAAATCTATGTCAAATATTCCAGTTGTTGCAACGAGGCCTGTCACAATAGCAGATTTTGCTGGATGATAAATAGTTCCAGAAGTTATTGATAATATTGTTGTTTTAATATCATTTTCAACTAATATAATAATAACGGCATAATGATGCAGGTACACCCTCTCAAAGATCAATAAACGTGGAACTGAAAGACATTTTACGTATCCAAAATAAGTAAGCAAAGCACCCAAAACAACTGATAAAATGGATGCGGAAGTCTCTGTAAACAAAACTGTCCTTCAAACAAAAGGTTAGTTCAGCCCAATGAAGCCCTTTTGTCATCCAATCTTTGGTAGAAAGAACCAAAAAAAAACAAACTGTGATGCAAATGGAAATTATTGAGCTCGCTTTAATTTATCATGCAATCAATTGATTTATCGCTTATTGCGTCACGCTTAGTTGCAACGTGTCGTTATGTTTCTGTTTCCTCTTCCTTTGGTTCCATTACCTCCTCGACAGCAAACAGCCTCACAATGTTGCTGTGGTTGAGCTTCCTGAGCATCTCAAACTCTCTCATCTGGACATCATGGGGGCGGCTGTAGCTCAGCACGTTGAACACTTTCACCGCCACCAGCTCGCCTGATCTCTACACAAGTACGCACATTGCGGCGTAATCGTCAGCACAGATCATCACAAGAGAACGTCAGACAACCCACATCACTGAAACCACAGCCTTTCCTTATCTTTGAAGGTGCAACAGCAAAGGCTGCGTTGTATGAGATGGTGACTAAAATGACGCAGGGAAGCATTACTGATGGGAAATGGCTCTGTGGTGGTGGCTACCTTGTTGCGCGCTTTGTAGACACTGGCAGTGGCCCCCTGGCCAAGGACATCATGTACAGACCACAGGTAGTTTGCTGTGCTTCCCGTTATACCCGACATACTAAAAGAGGCAGAGAGAAGAGTCAGAAACACATGGCAAATCACAATTTGAAATATATGAGAAAAGGTGGCCATAGTAGTAGAATAACTGCATCTCAATTAATTACAACCTCATTCAAAAGTTGTTTTCAGTCCTTCAGTTCAAAAAGGAAAACACATTTTATTGATTCACTATGATTTATCTTTTATATTGTTGTCTCTGAACCAGTAGCATTTTACCCAGGCTCTGCCAAACTAAACATGACATTTGATTTGAAATTTAATTTCCAAAAGTCTGGAAGAAGTAAGAAGAGAACACGCTGCTAGACATCCAATGTGAAATTTCCACAGTAAGTGATGACTGGAAAGGGAAATGCTTTTTCAGTAGACTGGAACAAGCTGCAAACAAAAAAACAGCATGTAGAAGTTTATTTTTCTTCAAAATCCATGTGAAAACACCAGACTGTTTGCACATCTAAAGCACTCATAGGAAACTCACTCCTTTATTCTGTTTCAAGAGTGCAGTTAAAAACATTGTCCTTGTGTTCAGGAAGCCCACAGTGGGTTGGTTTCTTTACTGAACCCAATTCAGACAGACAATCTTTAACTTTTTCACCTGGATGTAAGACAATGGGAATAGGCGTGCTTAATATTTAGTTATGCATTTATTTATTTAACTTAGTTGACGCATTAATCTGTCATTTTACTGTTCTTCAAATCAGGTCACTTTTAGATGTCTGATACTTTCAGCCCTACCTGCAACAACAACACAGAAACAGAAAGTTTGTGAAGGTGACAGCAGATTCGCCTATTCTTTTACGTGTGTATAAATAAAAACTCACACAAATAAATGCGCATTTATTTGTTACTAACCTCTGCTGTAATAACGAGCTAGCTACACGGACTTTTAAAACTCGGTTCTGTAAGTTTGTTAGCATGTTAAGAAGTTGTCATGTTAGCAGCTACATGTTAGCTTACCTGGTTCCGGTTCTGCAGTTGGCCGAGCTGTTATTCATCTTCAGCGTTTTGTTGAGTCCGGGTCAGTGGCTCCAACCCGTTTCACTCAAAGCGATAAAACTGACTTGACTGGAAACAAATTACGCCGACGCGTAAAACTCGCTCCGCGGAAAAAAGTGACAGCATGACGGAGTGACGGCCGCTGTGACCCGGCGGGGGAAACGCTCGCTGGGAGCCGCAGGCCTCCTGGATTTCACACCAGGACTCAAAGTTTATTAGATTCCTGAAAGGCAGCAGCCTCTGTGCATAGCTGAGCCGTGGTGTGTGTGATGAAGGAAGTGTGTAGGCTTCAAAAAGGGGCGGACGTTTCTCTTTGGGTAATGACGGCGGAAATAACTGGGGAACTTCCGACTTCTTGCTTATTGAACCATAGCTGAGTAAATAACCAGTCTATTTACAGGCTGCTGATCACTGAGACATGCAATGAATAGGCACATGTTTCACATCACTTTTAGTGTTTGTGTTTTTCACAAGATAGTTTATACGTACAAAATCTAATATGTAGAAAATGGAGTAGATCAAACAGTATCCCTAGATTGTTTCAGTCTTGGTAATATGAACACCTAATTAATGATTCAATAAATGCTCATACTTTTCAAATTGGTCTCACTGTCTCCAGGTAAAGCTCTCTCCGAATAAGGAAAGCGTATGTACTCTAACCCAAACACATTTTCCACACAATGCTTTCTGTCACTCTAAGCACAGTTAAAAACAAAAACAAAAACAAAAAACATAGTTAAAGTCAGAAATCACACAAATTCTTAAAACCCCTATGGAAAACTGTTCATACTTTTACTGCTTCCAAAAGAGCAAAGTCAAAATCTCCATAGATTTGTTTTATTGATGTGCTGGATTGCAACTTGAAACCTAAGTTTGCAACTTGTTATTTTTGTTTGGGAAAGGAAGAGAGAAACCTTCAAACCTAAAACACAGTTACACCTGGTGGTTGCACCTTGTTTTGTTTTCATGAATCATGGAAAGAAGAGCAGAATTTTGGCATTTGGAAGAATAATTTAAATAAGGCTGCTGCAAGTCTCGTATTTGGCCAGATTTGGGGTGTCTTGTTGTCGTTCGACAAAATATCCCAAAGCACACCTCCAATTTTCTCACAAGCCTTTCTAGGTCCTGGAGTGGACCTTTAAAGGTCCACCTTCTCAGATGGACCTCTCACATGAGAGCCCAGATCTCAATCCCATTGAGAATGTATGGTGAGCGCTTAAGGTGCCACACAAACTAGATGAGCTGGAACAATTTGCAAAACCCAAGTGGGCTCTTTAACTCAAGAGACACGTCTGTAAGACATGTCACAATGTCAATAGTGAGCAATATAGTGCCAGAAACGATGGGTGTGGTTATCTTGTCTCCTTGTAGAGAGACACTTGGTTAGTGTAAGGTAGACAGCTATTTGCTTTTGTTTGCTCATTGCTTGGCTACCACAGATGCCTTTGGTTGGTTTGAATATATATATTTTTTCCTTGATCAGTAAATCAGTAGTTGAAAATTGCAATTTATGTTTACTCAGTTTATGATTGTCTTATAATTTTGCTCCTCTGAAAAATTTAAATGTGATTAAAGAAGTAAAAACAACAACAAAAATATGTGGAGAGGCAAATACTTTTTCTCAGTGGTCAATATCTACATATATGTCAATATCTACATATGTGTACTCAAATTAAAGGTTGAGTTTTCCGAAAATAAATTCCAGTGTAATATTATGCTAATGCAAAAATTTATGCTTTATTTTTCATTTTTTCACATATCTTTGCTAGAGATATCAAAGTCCTACATGAGGTGAAACCACTTTCTTGATACAAAAACCAATTGAGAGCTCTTTTTTATCCTGTTTTGAGTTAGATATGTCTAACTATATGTTACCTTCATGTTCCAGATGTGTGCGTGTTTTGTGTGTGTGTTTCAGTGGACCAACAAGTCTTATAGCAAGCCATGTTTATTAAAAAAACAGATCTACTACAAGAACTACACATAGAATTATATAAGGCCTGTTTGATTAAACTACTATTGCTATTACTGTACAATACTGTACCAAAAGTGTACCTCTGTAATGTACAACATTGTATATACAAAGTACATCTGAGCACATGATTCTCCAGTAATACAGAGACAACTATAAATAGATTTGACATTATTGTCTTTTTTTTTAGTTCTGTGATTTCTCCCACCCCCACCCCCAAAATGCACACACAAAAAATGCATACTCATCAACAATATTCAACTCCAACACATCATCCCCACACAGTTAGTCCACATGCAAGCTAAGTGCACAATGACTGATTAGAGTTCACAGAAGATCTTTTGCGTCTTTTCACAAATGCACCGACCACCCACATGCATGTTTGTACTGTACGCGTGAACAGTAATGGTTCTGCATCACACAGTCCCTCCAGTTGTGATACTGAGGTAAGAGCAACACAAATACACCAGGTATGCACAAAAACTATACAAAGATTTCAAAGAGACTTGACAGATACAGTTCATTACAGGAATGCAGACTGCGCTGTAGAGCCGGGGGAGAGGGGAAGCTGTGATCCCATGTAATATGTTTCCAAAAAACTAACATACACTGGAAAGGCATGGATTTGTGCTCTCTCTTAATGTGAGTTTCATTTTTTTTTTCACATAATGCAAATTCATTTTTGCAAAGGGTAAATAATAAGACAAAAAAAAAAGGACAGAAATGTTGTTTTTCGCATTGTCTTTTTAATGACAGCAAGCTTGTCTGCCATTGCTACAATGACTGAAGACAAAACATCAGCTATCTTAGCCGGTTTGTTCCTCGTTTATAGTGCCTTGCAAAAGTAATAGCATCCCTTAAATCTTCTCACAGTTTGTCACGCTACAACCATAAACTTGAGTGTTTTATTTCATTTTATTTTTGTAGGATTTTACATGATCGCCCAGCACAAAGTGGTGCATAACGTAAAAGGTGAATGGTATGAAAAGTTTGTTTGTACTAACATACACTTACTCTCTCATGGAGTCAACAGGGGAAATAATCCTTTAAACAGTAAAATGAACTAATCAGTCAGTTTTGGGAGTTTTGCAAACATCGTCAGTTATATTTGATGTTTATCATCATACATCAAAAGTCTACAATGTGACAAATATCCATCACTATTTTGCAGAACTGCTGTTTTTTCACCTGCAATTTATCAGGTGAAGTTGCACTCAGACTCTTTAGTAATTAGGTGACTACTGAAGTAAACTGAATGCTGCTGAGGTGTACTGGATAAAACAAATCCCATTGTTTCCTTCCTTCCACTTCACAATTATGAGCTACTTTGTGTTGAGCTGATCCTATAAGATTACATTTAAATATATAAAACATTATGGTTTTAATGTGGCAAAAAAGTGACAAAAAAAAACTAAAGGGACATAGAAATACATTTGCAGCTGTAAATGACGCATTTTCAAGATATTGAGAACTGGCGTCCCACATGTCTCCTGAATGTAGTTTTCAGTTGGCATTCATTTATGTGCAGGCCGGGGAGGTGCATAAGTATTCTCTATCCATGCATGTGCACATTTACACACATGCATACAGATAGGTATAACAGTCCATAATTTCCCCCACCCAACCAATTCTTGGCATAAACTTGGGAAAACAGAAGATGAGGTGGTTGGTTGTGCTTACATGTGCACACACTCAGGAAGATCCTCAGCTGCATGCTTCCAGTTATCAGCATGATTATTAAATAGTAAAAACACAAGATGAAGACATTTTCTTTACTTCTAAATTATGGACTTTTTGGAACTTGTGATACAGCTGGTATCCCCAGTTTGGCTAGTTGGTACTGTGAGTGGCCCCAGCATGCATGATAAAAACCTGAAAGGCGTTTAGCTGCCTCAATAGCCACGCATTAGGGGAAAATGTGTGCGCAGTCCAAAAAATACCATAAAAAGATGTTGGGTTTCAGTGGTCCCCTACACACAGACACATTTTGCTTTCATAATTTTATTGCTATGTTAGATTCAGAATTTCAGAATTGGCCATATTAGGTACATGTTTATGTTATGCAATTAAAAACACACAGATGTATTAAAACACAGAAGGAGAGGTAAATAAAGCTCTTGATTTACACTGATATTTGGCCAAGTTTTTCCTTTTTCTCATCGTTCCGAAGAGAAAATAAAAATCCCATCTGCCTCTTATGGAGCAGCAAGTCAGTGTGTTTCGGTTCTTCAAAGTGGGAGCTTGGCTTTCACAGTCTGTTCTCGTAAATCAAACACTCCCATCTGTTTCTCCACAGACAGGCTTGTCAAAAAAAAAAAAAAAAAAAAAAAAACCCTGTCATGTCTATTATACAAAAATTAAACAGTGCTTTTTGTTCTTTACACATAGAGCTCCTTTGCAAAGGCAAATAACTCTTACACCTGCACTCACCGATAATTTTATATGCAAACCCTTGCTACCCCCCAAAAAAATGTTAGTGTGTGTGTGTAGATGTTGTTCCCCTGCTGGAGGTTTTGAAATCCAGCGTTGTTCGGAGATCTCTCTGCAGAGGAACAGAAAAATCCAAGCTTCTCCTTGCAGTAAAGCAGAGCTGCCAGCAGAGGGCACACTCTTCCTGCTAAAGACAATGACACCAAAGAGGTTGCTAAGAAACTGCTACATGTGAGTAGAGGGGTTATGTGTAACGACTGAAGTGCTTTTTGCACTCGCTGAAAGAGCTGTAAGGATTGTTAAAATGAATTGAGGAAAAATTAAGCGGGACAGGATTTATCATTAGACTGGGGAGGAGGTGGAGGAGGAGGGGGCGTGTGGGTGAGTGAGTGTGTGTGGCCCACGAGTGGAGGAGGTGGTGTTGGGGGGACGATGGAGGTCGGAGAGCCCATGGCCGGGCTCCCGGTCCCTCCTCCCTTTGGGAACACCACGGGCTTCGGTCTGGTCGCTGGTGGACGCAGCTCTCTGAAGGAAGGTACGGACGAGGAGAGGGTCGACGAAGACAGGGAGGGGGACGTGGCAGACGGCAGCGGGCTCCGCGGCTGGGTCTTAGGAGGACGGAAAGATGAGGGAACGTCGCTCGCCGACGAGGCGCTGCGCTGGAGCGGGTGGACGTAAGAGGGGCCGCCCTCGCCGTCCCGCAGCAGACGGGAGTGGAGCGGGCTAGAGGGCTCGGAAGCTCCTCCTCCGCCGCTTCCGCTCATGCCCTTCAGCTGCTCCAGTGTGTCCAGCACCACGTCGGGGGTGTGCGTGTGTTTGGAGGGCGTTTGTCTTTCAAACTTACTGAGCTCGCTCAGGGCAGAGTCCTGGGTGTCCTGCAACGCAGCAGCCAGACATGATGTGAGCAAACCCAGAGGATGAAAAGAACCAAGCTCCAACGCAGCAAAAAGCCGTACCTGTGCGGTGAGCTCCACATGACCTATCACCTCTGGGTCCAGGGGTCTGTGGTTGCTGAAACTCTTGGAGCGTCCTGCCGGGGTGGCCTTCCGTAACTGTGGACTCTCCACCTGAACCAGGGGCGTCAAACTCATTTTAATTTCAGTCCATTTAAAACTCACAAATGTCCTGAAAGGGCTGGTTGTCACAGAGTGTATTGATTAAACTACCAATGAACCAACTGCTAAAATAGGAATAAACAGCTTTCTCTGACTTCAATGATAAATTCTTAAGATTAAATAGTAATAAACATTACAGATTATTTAGCAAACTTCTGCATCAGCAGACAATGTGTCTCAAGAAAATGTCTTCCTCTGGAGGAAAAAAAAAAACAGAATAAAATCTACACTACATGTACTGTACCTTTGTCTTGAGTGAAGAGTGCCGAGTGACCGAGTTGAGGATGTTGTGAGCGCTGACGGGACGTTTCTCTCCCGAGTCTTTCACCTGAGCTCCACCAGTGAGAGGCGCTGTTCTGGCACCTCCTGCTCCACTGCCGCTGGCCACCGGACTCATGGTGTCGCTCTCCGATCTGAACGCTCTCCGGATGTTCCCGGGCTCGGGCCGTTTCTTCAGCCTAAAGAACAAAAAATGGTTACTGAGTTTAACTGAACTCGGCAGGGAACTGCAGGAAATCCCCGACGCCCAGATATTTAAAATGGTAATATTCTGCGGACATGCAACCCACTTGAGGTTGGCCAGATAGATGTCGGCCACATGGCCTCCTGTGGGAGACGGTGCGCTGCCCCGAGTGGACACCCTCTCCTCCAGCTGGTCCCTGCTGTCCACTTCTGGCTTTGGACTGCCGCGTTCAGCATCAGATCTGAAAAATTGTAGAAAAAACCCCATTGCTTTAATCGCACAACAAAGAAGCAAGAGTAAGGACACACGTGAACAACACTACTGTGTGTCTGGAAGTCAGGGAGGATTTTATAAATTAATCAGGACACAGTCTTAGTGGCAGTATCATGCTGTGGGGTTGTGTTTTTTTTTCAGAAGTTACAGGGAAGCTGATCAGAACAGAAGGAGCGATTAGCTACAGTTTGTATAAAAAGTATTCACTCCTTTGGATGTTTTACACTTTTTATTGCTTTTACAAATCAATCTTGATCGACAAGATCTGAGTTGGTTTTTTTTGACAAAATAAATGACAATAAAAGTAAAAACCTATTTCTAATAAATAAAATGAAAATATTTACAACAAATTAAGAGATGTCAGTATTTAGTAGATGCACCTTTGGCTACAATCACAGCATATGGTCTCTGTGAATATGTCGTTTGGCTCGCTCCTCCCAATGCTGCAGTTTTACTTCATTCTTTCTTGCATAACTATTCTAGCTGTGTCAAGATGCTCAAGTCCTGCCACAAATTCACTATCAGATTAAGTTCTGGGCTTTGAGAAGTGAATACAAAACCTTAAGGGGATTCTAAAAATAACTGGCTTGAAGGTGCTGAATGAATGCCAAATGATTCAGATATGTATCTGCAAAACACGATCAAATTGTGTATCGGTTTCTGTGCAGTTCAAAACGATGTACCTCTTTCTTTTCTTACTTGTCGTATTCCTATAAAATATATTAAAGACTCTGGTTGTAAGTTGACTGAATGTGGAAAACTAAAAGGGGTATTAAAAGTTTTACAATGTACTGTGTCCATCTTTCATGAACATAATCTAATCTTCAAAATCCTAAAAGAACTGCACCACAGTTGGAAAACAATATTGCGTTACTGTGTATTCTTACTTATCAGAGACAAAATCTGGAAATCTGAACCTTTCATTTGGTCAGATTAAACACAACTGTGAAAACTTAAAAAAAACCCCGAAGTTTTCTATCTCAAGCTGAGAGGGAAACTGATCTCTAATCACATGCAGCTTGTATCACTCCTGCTCAACTTCCTTAGCAATGGGGATTTCCAACAGTGGATGAACTTTTGCCATTTGGTCAGAAATGTCAAACATGTGTTTGATCTCTTCCCTGTTTAGGTTTTGAACAGAGGGCTCTTTGTCCTGTGAGTGAAACATCCGAACAATCACAAAGACACGGAAGTAAAAACAAACATTCATAATAACAGCGCCGTCGACACAAGGCCGTAAAAGATCTTACGCCTCCTGGATAGAGATGTACTGGTGCGGCACCAGACCGTCCACTCCGTTGTGCTGCCCCTCCCACCAGTCATCGGAGGCTCGCTGGAAAAGCAGGAGAGAGGCGCCCTTTTTGAACGTGAGCTCCCGACCAGAGCGGCCCGTGTAGTCGAACTTGGCGATGGCTTCGACCGGTTCCGATTCTGAAACAGCCAAGGTGCCTGAGATTCAGAGGGAGGGTCAACAGGGGCAGGTGGAGCGGCAGAAAGCAGGGTGCAAAAGGGAAAAAAGAGAGAGAGAGAGAGAGAGAAAGGGGTGGAGAGCCACATTAGTGCAAAGCTGTTTAGTGCCCCTGCCTTACAGTGATGATAAAAATGCATTATTAATAAGTTAAAGCAAGCAGATTGGGAGCTATGATGACAAAATTATAGTCAGTGAGCAGCAGAACAGGGTTTGTTGAAGTAAACAGAGTGAAAGTACGCACCGTCTTCACTGTTGTGGCTGACTGAGACGGTGTCAGGTGCCGGCTCTTCCACTAGGGGGGGCTCACACTGCGGACTGTCACTGCAGCAGACACACACAGCGGCAGACGTTTAAGAAGGAGGTGAAGATTTCAGTTTCAACGGCTTGCAAAGGAGTTTATATCCTGTGTGTTTTATTGGGACTCCATTTGTGTGACAGACTGACACAAAGGAAGGCTCACTTGTGAAGTGGAGGAGAAATCAAAAAAGATTTGAAAAAGTCTTATGTGTCTTTTGTGTTCCTTCTGTGTCACAGTGGCGCACTGCTTTGTTTTAGTTTACTCTTCCATAAAATTTCCAAATAACAAAGTTGCAGAATGTGATGAAATCTAAGGCTCTTTAATCATTTGCCAAGGCACAGAAGTTCAGATTTTTGGGCTAAAAAGGCTGTTTTTTTTAAGAAATAATGTTTTAAAGTTATTTTTCTTGCTACCAACTTGTCATGTTTTATGAGTTTTGAAATGAGGTTTTGCTTTTTTTTTTCCCTCTGCACTTTGTTACACAGTAAAAAACACATACAGTAATACAGGATATTTGTTAAAGTTAAATATTTCTTGGGAAAATGGGACAAAAGCATTCAGGATGCCTTTTCTGACAATGCTACGGTCAGCCAACCAAAATAAATCCAAGTGGGCGAGGCATGCATCTAGTTACAGGAAGGTCAAAGGTCGCCTTATCCCTAAATTAAATTAAATCACGAGTGTCTTTTTATTCTGAAATCAAAAGCCATAAGTGCCACAAATCCCAAGTGTGGCCAGTGTGATAACATAATTTAAGCCCATTCACATTGACTGACGGGCAGTAATTTCAATAACAAGCTCCAAGATTGAGATTGAAAATTAACCATTGCCTGTGCTGTCGTGTGCTGCCTGATGTGGTCAGGTGGGGCTTTAATCTCCCATGTGATGGACAGTAAGCTGATTCCCGTGGCCCCCTGGATCTGTGTAGCCCCCGCTCTAAATCTCTCCCTAGCAGCCCTTAAGTAAATCCTTCACTCCCTCCTCAATTCTTTCCCTCCCAAATCTCCAACAACCGTTTGAAAAGACCTGTAAAGAACCGTCCCAGGGCCTGTTCCCATTGATATTTTTACTGTATCCCTGCTCTCACCAGAAGTCGTCTCCAGCTCCAGGGATCGTATATATGGGGCCTGGCAGGTCCTGCAGGCCTGGGAAGATGCTGTCGTGGTGGATGATGATAGTTTTAATGAGTTCGTTGACGTGAGCCTGGCAGGAGACCTGGTCGTGGCCTTCAGGGACAGACATCAGGGTGGGGCCGAAGCAGATGGCCAAGTTGTAGGGGTCCATCATGTTGTCCTCGCTGTACTGGGACAGACTGGGGGGAGAAGGAGAAAATGCAGATATTTAACATTATTTTTATTCTTCTGTCTTAAATAGACTGCATGCTCTGCAAAAACATTCACACATTTAGATTTTTGTTTTACATTTTATCACAAAGTTTTATTTATGCTTTATATTCTAAACCAGCAGAAAGTAACCTCGAAGTGGAGGTAAAAGTTTGTTTCATGCAAATAAAAATCTGCATTTGCAATCACCTGCCCAGAATGAATACTTTGCAGAAACAAGTTTCACTGCAATCCCAGCTGCAAGTCTATCTCTACCAGAACAAAATGTTTGCTCATTCTTTTTTTTGCAAAACTGCTCAAGCTTAGTTAGACTGGTTTAGCGAACAGCAATTTTCAAGCTTTCCTAAAACTTTCTGACCATAATAAATTGTTCAAAATCTACATTTTTGTCTTTGTGAAGCTGTTTTTTCTCTAACAATCTCCAAAAAAAAAAACACTAAGGCCTTCTCAGAACAACTGCATGTGTATAGAGAATAAAAAAAACACTGCTTCTGTGTCTTCTGCAGGGTTTTGGTTTCTCCAGATTTTATTAAGGTGTTTCAGAGTAGTGCAGTACAATAATACATCTTAAAAAAGACAATAAAACTATATTACTTTATTTCTTTTACAATTTTGCACAATTTGTGTCAATCTACATAAAATATCAATAAAATACATGCATAAATACTTTGCAAGCTGTTGTATTAAAGACAAAAGATCAACTCCAGCCAAACTACTGAAAAGCCTTGGATTCTACTATCTGCGTCACTAACTGTCCGGGGTGAAAGGACACCCCTTCCTGCGGTGATCCAGAACAAAGTGGTGATGTGTGCTTACAAGGAGTGAGAAGAAACAGGAACACAGGAATGACGGTAGATCAGTCAAGTCAGAGGAATCTTTACTGTCTTCTTAGCTGGAGGCTTAAATGTCAGTTCCCTCCTCTGCTCTCCAAACCATGTCTTCTGCTTTGCATGAGGCCTCGGCCAGGATTTCAAGGTCAAATTGGGACAAATTGATTTTCTCCATATGCAAGCATGTGTGTCCAAATATGTTGTAATAAATGTTTTGTTCCATCTAAGCAAAATTTATCCTTTTACATGCTTCAGTGGGGATTTGTTCAATGGGAAGCTTTGGTTTGTGGTTGATGTCCAAGCAAAGGATCTTAATATTGCTACAATGTGCTACGATGAATTGTGAACTTGATTTGAAAGAGGAAATTAAGGTGATAATTAATCTGGAAAGTTTTCATTTCCTGTGTTTGCAGTTTAATACTTCATGACAACCCACACTGACCTGTGACAAAGGTTAGAGGAAGTTTAGATGTGGTGTTAGGCCCAAAAATAATCTGGTATTTGTGGAAAACTCAATGCAGAAGGGTCAAAGTTGACAGAAAGATCTTTAGCTACCAAAATGTAAAATAAAAGAGCCATTTCTGTTTCTAGATACCTTAGCAGGGTTGCTTAAACTCCCTAACACCCAATAGTTGTGCAATTTTTATTTTGTTTCTATAAAGCCAATTTCTGACAATCACAGTTTTCACTCAGCAGGACTGTTTAGTCAATCTATTTGCTCAAAGTAAACACAGGGACAGTCAAATATTGTTTTCATGAATGCAGGACTTTATGAACTGCATTCATGAAGTCCAGTCCAGATACGGCCAAATAAAATCAAAATTAAAACATTCCTACAAACACAGGTCATAATTGTTCAATGTGTCACAATGTAGCAGTGTCACTGTACTAGTGTCACTGTGCAAGGGTTTTTCCCTTGCTTATATATATAAAAAAACATTTTGCTGCAGCAACAACCACAACTCTCTAGAGACATAACTCAGACTTAATTTAGTACCTTTCTGCAAAATTTAAAACAATTTTAATTTGGTTTCAAAGGGTAACCGTTATGGCCGTGCAACACGGGGAGATAATCTCAATCAGAGATCGCGCTCATCTCTCCTTTGTCACATATTCAGTAAAAGCAGATGTCTGCATTTCTGATATGAATGTAACATTTGGTACAGCTCTACCATCCCATACAGCATAGAAGGACTTTACATAAGATATGATTCTGTGACAAAATAATCAGTTGGTAGTTTTTCTGCAGGAAGAACATCCGCCAAGGAGCCCTGGGGAGTTTGAGGTTTCAGAGTAATTAAATATAAGGGGATAAAGATTCAGGATAGCACAATGGAAACCCACCAAACAAGACACATTGGTTTCATTGCTGGAGTTATAACGGTAACTTTGTGGCACATATGTAAGCCATAGGACGTATCAGTTGTGATTTAACTGCAGATTATTTTAGAGCTCATTAATATTAAGCGGCTTTTGTCCGTCCAGCTTATTTTGTAAAGCCCGGCCGCTAATTGATGCAGGAGACATTCAAGTTCTGCGTGTGCTGCTACTCACTGGTTGAGGAAGGCAAACAGGTATCTCATGATGATGAGCGTTTTGCTTGGCAGGCCTTGCAGAACCTTTCTAATGTGGACCGCTCGTTCCTGAAGGCTCTCCATTGCTGAAAAAAAAACCCCCAACATGAACACATCAGTGATGACTAAGAGGTTGCTGTATGGAGGCTGAAGCGGTGATACTCACAGACACAGGATATGAGGTCATGGAAGACTTCTTTAGGAAAGAGGGCGTGCTCCAGGCCTCTGAAGTAAAGCTTCAGCACTCCAGCAATAGAGTCCATGTCATGGTCATTCTGGTCCCCTGCCAGAGGGTCCTCGCCTACATGGGGGCGAAGAGGAAGGAAACAGAGGAAATGTAACAAATCAAACCAGCAACAACATGTCTGAGGCAACGTCTCGCTCTCGATTGTAATGTTACCTCTCTCAAAGGCATTCTTGATGTCATTGACCTCCACCTGCGACCCAGACACCCTGAAGATGCCCTCATGCTGCAGACCTACCCAGAAGCACACAGAAAAGTTATCCTCGTAGTTCCTAAGCTTTTCGTAGGAATACTGAAAATTAGTTGAAAGAAATACATTTTTAAAGCTATTATTTCTGTGATTTAAATGTATTTATTATTATTATTATTAAATGCCAAAGAAAGTGCTGGAGTAACTGGAGTTTTCTCTGGTGTTTAAGTCCATAGTCTATTACTGCAGATTGCCTGTCAATGACAAATAATAGACACAAAAGTGTCTGCTTGGACAAAACTCAAATCAGTCAGAGTGTGAAAACTAAAGCAGTGGCATCTTTCCATTTTATCAACTTAATGATGTTCTAAAGTTCAAAGGTTTTGCGACTTGTGTGATACAGAACTACGCCCTGCAAAGTGCCAGAAACCAGACTGAAAGATGGATCAATTTTACTGCTTGGAAACATTTCCAGACATGAAAAATGTAGGGCAGCCACAGCACTACATTTATTTACCATCAAATTAACATTTTTGTTTTGTTGTTAGTTTCTATTCAACAGTGGTAAATGTTAACATACTGTAAGAATCTCATAGCAGTCGATGCGTAAACTGGATTTTTCTCTTTTTTTTCGTTTGTAGTTTTACGTTAAAAAGTACACAGAAAATGTGATTCAGTCAAATCTCAACCAATCCAACTCTTCACATGAGAGAAAAGAAAAAAAAAAAAAATTCCACAACCAATCACTGAATCAAAAAGCTGGGGCTGAACCTATCGCCTAACAGGGAGGATTTCCTCACCATGGCGACTGATGAAGCGGATGCAGCTCTCGACCATCAGTGGAATGGTTTCACCTGAGTCCTGAAATAGAGAGATTAGAAATGACCTGCGGTAAATTAAAGCTGCTACAGGAAACCGGTGCAAAAAATATGACCATGCACACACACACAGTTTGTCCCCTACATAATACATGCTTTCACATCAATTTGCAAAGATGGACCAATTTAGGGGGTAAAACACATCAGACATGAGGAAGACATGATGGGTGCAGCTGTTGCTAGGAAACCACACTTTTCAATTTTCCTTTGTCTCGTTTCCCCCCCCCCCCAGAAATCTGGTGAGGTTTGGCTTCAAATTATACTGTATGATATTGGTAGCCAGTTTAATGTCAACTCAAATGCAATTTATTTGTTGAAGATTTATTTTCAGATTAGGAAATAAACTGATTTCTCTATTAGGAGTGAGTTAATGTCAAACATAACCTAAGTGGTGCCACAAGGGGGAGCTACAAATATGTACTTCTCCACTTCTGAGGTTTTTCTTTGATTATCTAGCCACAGGAAAGCCCCCATATATGTGAATAATGGTCTATGTATGTGAGTTAACAACCCAACTGCGCCAGTTCACCCTGCGGATGTTGAATTTTCCTGAGAAAAGATGAAGCCTGAGTTAAAAGTAGAGACACAAACACCCTGACTCAGATAATTACCTGCTTCCGCACGGTTGAATTTCTCCTTCCACTATAGAGGGAAAAAAGAAAAAGAGGTAACAGCACTCTGTCATTATGCCACCAGAGAAAGTCTATTTATATGCACAGCTCTTGTAATGCTCTATTTGTCCTAACAGACACACAAATACATTTGAGGATGTCTATAAACGACCACAAAGACCACTGACTGCGATGCATATGCACATTTATGAGTGAGTGTGTGTGTGTGTG
Source organism: Poeciliopsis prolifica (assembly GCF_027474105.1). Lineage (NCBI taxonomy): Eukaryota > Metazoa > Chordata > Actinopteri > Cyprinodontiformes > Poeciliidae > Poeciliopsis > Poeciliopsis prolifica. The sequence goes on along the minus strand of NW_026562378.1, from coordinate 10,024,418 downwards.
TGCGTGTGTGTGTGTGTGTGTGTGTGTGTGTGTGTGTGTGTGTGTGTGTGTGTGTGTGTGTGTGTGTGTGTGTGTGTGTGTGTGTGTGTGTGTGTGTGTGTGAGCGACAGCACATTTCCTTCCTTTGCCACACCTACCTGGCAAGGCAACAGTCGGTTTTCTGACCTATAGAAGGGAGAAACAGAAAGAAGAAGAAGAAGAAGAGAGGGAGGGGAAGAGGGAAGAGGGGGGTTTATGACAGCAGAGAGACACAGAGATAGGCAGTTACAGCAGGAACAAGACCCATGAGGAAATGGCTTCAGATGAAAACAGGGAGACAAAGTTCCCCTTTAAAGCCACACACACACAGACACAATGCAGAAGATGTTTCTGAGGCTGTGGAAACTGACACGTGTGACCAGGAGGAACACACCCCAAACAGACATGCTGGAGACCACAGCTGCATCCACATATGGTCAGCGTTGCTGTGACCTTCCCTTTGACTCGCACACATCTTGTGATTATTAGATATATTAAACTCATTCTGCTTCACTGCTGTGACCCTGACGTGTCCCCACTCCAGTCCCCATCCCTCTGATGCCCCCACCGCTCTTCAGTTTGCTGGAGGTGGGGAAGAAGGCAGGGGGGCCGGCCCTATACCGGACCCACGCGACTGGAAAACAGGACAATATGCAAAAGGTATGAAGGACACTCACTCTCTCCCAGGGTCTTCTGGATTAAGTCATGCTTGGCGTCCAGTTTGGTGATCAGACTCCTGCCTTCCAGAAACTCCTTTAGCTTCTGTAAAATATTCAAACGTACAAATGCCAGGGTCACCAGAGCTGCTGGTTATGTCGATTTACTAAAATACATTGCTACTGAGAGTTTATATGGTTGAAAAGACGACAACATGAAAACTTAGCATGGGCTGACATGATATGATGTCATCAACACAAAGCCTGTATACTGAAATGTTTCTATGATTTTAGTTTTAGTTTGATTTTAGAGAGAAAATGTCTTCAGATTTATAAATATTGATCAGATCAGCTATGGCAATCCCAGTTTCAAGTAGAAGCTCAGCATAGTTTCCATCTGTGTTGTACTTCTAAGTAATTTTCTATTGGTGATATTTATGTTAATTGAACCGCCGGACCAGGTCGAGATCGGGCCTGTCCCTCAATCCGCTCCACTGACCGTGAAGTAAAACTGCTCAGTCTCTTGCTGATTGGCACGCCGCTTGGCCAGACTCGGTTTGCTCAGATACGACTCGCTGAACGTGGACTTCACCGACTCCATGCTGTTGCTGTGGTGGAAGCACTCTGAGACGTCGTAGTCCTCCACCGTCACCATGTCCTGGATGGTGGACATAGTGGCCTCCATGGTCTTCTTCACCTGGTAGACGGTGAGAAGAAAAACATTTTTTTTATTTATTTAAGGTTGTAGCTAAGAAACAAAAGAAGAAACATAATAACGAAAGCAAAAACTCGTCCTGACCTCTTCATTCTCGATCTTAAGAGTGGAGAGGCGCGACTGCAGCGACTGACACCTCTGACGGAGGTCCACTTCCAGAGGCTGTTGTGCACACATCACTCCCATCTAAAAAAAAAAAAGAAGCACACACAAACACCGGTAAGCACACCACTGCCTTTAAAAAAGACATTCTCTCACTTTGACCCAATAGAAAGAAGAAAACGATCCATACCATGTCCCCCATGTGGGACTGAAAATCAAATCGGGCTGGTGGGCAGAAGACGTTGTTGTAGGTCTCCATCAGTTTTTGCTTGTCCCCGTTGGGCTCCAGGCTCTCTGCCGCTCCTTCCAGTGTCTCCAAACCCGTGTGTTTGGACGTCTCTACGTTCTGCTCCGCAGACAGGTAGGTCCTCAGGGCTCGATGCAGGCTGGCATGGTAGCCCAGGTCGCAGCACTGTCACACATGCATGCAGATAAAGACAAATACTAAGAATGATATGTAACAAGTAGTCTTATCTCCCCAAGTTTCGCGCAGAGCGAAAGAAAAAAAGAGAGCCGGCGAGAGACATGATGAAACAGGAATGTTGAGATGAAATAGTATTCTGTTATGCAACAATCAGATACACTTATTATCTCCACTTTTGCACATATATTGTAGCATAGATAAATATAGACACTACCCACTCCTCCAGACATTTTTGCCTTTTTCTCTTCAGAATAGCTATAATTTGTGCCACTTGTTCAACAACATGCAACAAACATTCATTAAACCTCCTCCTCTGACCCACTGCAGTCACTGCAGATTTTAGATGAGTGGATATAAGATGCAGTTCTCCCAAACAAACTCCCACAGGGCCTGGTGGACGGTGAGTTCAGTGAACACTCGTTATTTTCTAGTAAACAACTTGAGATAATTGAGGCTTTGTGACAACGTGCATTACACTGCTGACAGCAGCAATATACAGTAACACTGGCCCACTGGGGACAGGGAAGCTATTTCTGATTCGGATGAGCGAGCTAACAAAAATACAGCCTGTCTTGGTTCAAATTGACTTTCAGATCAGCCTTCAGGATAAAAATCGATCAATATATCAACTCAACCGGTCACAATAAACACACCATCCACATGCTGAAACATGGTAGTAGCAGCAGTATGCTGTGGACAATGACATGCTAAATACCTCAAAAAAAAAAGGTCCTCCTTCCACCTCAAAACTAACCATTTCTATATAAAATATGGTGGAAGCTTTATGATGTGAGGCTACTTTTCTTCAGACTGAGCTGAGGTTCTCAACAAACTGCATGAATTTTTGTTTCTGGTGTCTCTTGGTAAGCTGCTTTATTCCTCTGATAAGAAAATCAAGTTTCAGGTACAGCATAAATGTCACTTTATATGGGAAAAATGCTGTGCAGTAAATTACCAAGGTTTTTAAATCGCCTTTTTTTAAATGTAGCCTTTTGAAAGCCACTGTTCATTTTGGTCTGTGACATTTTTACAAGTGGCACAAATTATAATTAAGAAAACCCTGAGAGGGCTGCACAGTGGTGCAGTTGGTAGCACTGTTGTCCTGGGTTCTTTCTGCACAGAGTTTGCATGTTCTCCCTGTGCATGCGTGGTTCTCTCCGGCTTCATCCCACAGTCCAAAAACACGACTGTCAGGTAAATTGGCAGTGGACTTCACCGACTCCATGCTGTTGCTGTCGGTGGAAGCGTGTGTGTGCATGGTTGTCTGTCTCTGTGTTGCCCTGCGACAGACTGGCAACCTGTCCAGGGTGACCCTGTCTCTCCCCACCCCACTAGAGACAAGGGTGTTCAGAAAACGGATAGATAACCCTGAGGACTAGTCTTAGCTCCAGCCTTAACCAGTTTGTGAAAGACTTTTTCCAGATATAAGCTACAAAGCAAGGTGTAGGAAAATAAACACCCACAGAAAAAAAAATGCAGCTTCGCGCCCTGGCATATGACTTCACACACTAAGCCAGCCTCCACTGAGTGCTGACAGCGTTGTTCATTAGAGCGGTGTGCTGTACATGCTGCCATCCACATGACACGCTCACACCAATTTGGCTCTATGACTACCTCTGCTGCAGTCTCTCATGCATCACACTGAGGAGCAACAAAGGTGACTCAGACACACACGGGAAGGAGTCGGTATACAAAGAGGGGCAAGAAAGAAAGTAAGGACGACAAAAAGAAAGAAAAATATGAGAAAGAAAGAAAAAACAAACGAGCGACGGGAGATAGGTCACAAAGATAGAAGGCAAAAACAGAAGTGGCAAGGAAGGAAGTAAGAAAAAAGAAAGAACAAGGAAATAGAAAAATAAGGACAGATGAAGAAAGTCTATGAGGATCCAAGGAAAGAATAATGTTTGGATAATAAATACAGAATTAAGTCAGGAGGTAGAATTTTTCCCCCATATTTTCCAAAAATTTAATTAAATCCCACACTTTTCCAGGCTGTTTAGGAAACCTATCTTGTGCAGCTGCAGTTGTCTACGAAGCCGAGTCTGTTTCCTAACCTTTTATGTCAACATTATATTAAATATATGCTGTAAAACTAAACAACAGGATGTCTCCTTCAGAGCATTTACCCAGTAAACCATAAACCATTACTGTTTCTCGAAGCTTTCATAATCGCGTTTGTGGCACATCTGTTCTCTGGTGCTCTGTGGTTCAGCTCAGGGCAGAAAATGCAGCACATAAATCCTAACATAGAAGCTGTTGCCACTGATTGTTGAAACAAAAAGGGAAGCGGTGACAAAGGGCGGCCGCTTTGCAGTCTTCATTAGAGACGCTGAAGCTAATGTGAAGAGACGAACCCAGGGGAAACCGCGGGCTCAAAACATACGACAAAGGACACACACTGAGCCGGCAACATCCAGCTCGCATCACAGGGTAACAGCGTGTTCATACTCACATCGATGATGTCGGAGAGGTCATGGATGTAATATTTGAAGACGCAGCTGTTGGTGGCCTCCAGCGCCAGCAGGTACTCATTCCTGGCCTTGATGGCCTTCAGCTTGTTCTCTGTGTACTTAGCTTGTCTCTGATAAGAAGAAGAAGAAGAAGAAAAACAAAGCGGGAAACCGAGAATTGTAAAAAAGAATCAGTAAAAGGGGAACACTGATGACAGGATGTGTGGAGGAATGACTGGGGGTAATAGGTGTTAAAGTGAAACGCCTCAGTATTGATTAAAGGGGATAATAGCTGCAGACCCTTGTAACTCTGACAAGCTGCCGCTTTGGCAGACAAGGTTAGCAGTAAGCCTGTCGAGCAGCTATAAATCATTCATGAGTCGCAGACATGCCTGTGTGACCCCTGTCCCCCACCCCGACCCATTACCTTCTCCTTCATCTTCTCGATTTTTTTCACACTGGAACGGCGGACGACTCTCTCTTCGGTCCTGATGTTGCCCAGCGTGTCGGGGGAGCGCGGGGTCTGCTTGTCTTCCTGTCGACTGGAGCGTCCCATCTGCTTCTCCTCCTGCTTCTCCGCCTCTTTCAGCTTGGACTCGGCATTGATGCTGTCGGTGTTGTACATGTGGTACGTCTTCATCACCTGTGAGCAGGAATCCGATCCTTTAATCAATGAGCACGACGGCACGTTTTCGCCCCTCCTGAGCTATGAGCTTGCATTAAAGTGCTAAAACAGTTGATGTGAGCATTTATGTGCAGTGTCAGCTGTATTTCATTGACCACCACCAGAGCTGTCATTACACAGTTCTGCTCGGAGCCTCAGCCCCTCAAACAGCAGACGAGCACAGTTTCCAGTGCGCGAGCGTACATGTGAGCGTCACTCAAACCAGATCTATTTCTATCTCTTGCTATACACTATAATTATAGAATAAGATTTGCCTTTATGGGTCTGGCAAACCTAAAGATATGTAGCGTGTTTTAGTGTAAACCCAGAAATACCCTCTGATTGCCTCAGTCAATGTATCATGGGACATTTGGATATTATAATCCATGTATGTAAAAAAAAACAAACAAAAATAAGAGTGAGAATTATAGTATGGGATGTTATTATGATGGCCATTGTGAAATGGAAGATATATAAAACAACAATGTATTTTAGAGATGTGTGTACTATTTAGTACTAAATAGTACTATTTAGTCCACTTTTATCACACTCTAGTTTTGTATGCCTGGAAAGTCCGGTTCATTTTGGGAAGTGTGAATGCGCAATCAAACCCTGATGCAGACCAAAAAAAAAACCCGACTCTGGTCTCAGTTCAGTTGAAATGAACTCTGGTGTAGATCGAATGCATATGTGAACGCAAGTGGACCGGAGATCACTCCAAAAGCAGGAAGCGGGCCACAAAACGTGGCATTCTGGGTAAATACCACTAAAACACATCGTGCGAGTCTAGCATTAGAGAGAGAAATGGATTATAGTCTTTTGTCAGAAACAAAAGAGAAATCCTACAGCCACTGAAGCCTTGCACCACTCCAGTTTTGTTTCTACCGAGTCAAGAAGGAGTTGTGAAAAATATTTAACTATGTCTCCAAATTATGGGTAACATCAGGTGGTATTGAGACTCAAAATCAGGGTTGGTCACATCAGACATTGGTGCTGATGATAACCTTTGTAAAATACTTTAGTTCTGTGTGGTGATATTGAAATAAAAGGTCAAATTAATGCTGTTTCAGCATCAGTGACCACCTCAGAGGAAGAGATTTCTAATCCTAACATAAGCAGAGAACATCATGTGTGGTAATAGCCCAGAGAGGTTTCCTACCGTGTAAAGTTCATTGAGGACTTTCATCAGGTCTTCCTGCAGCTGTACTCCAACCTCTTTGCTCTGAAAAGAGAAAACATACCTGCTATGTGAACAAAGTGCTCTAAGTCATACATTAACATAGTCTGCAAAACAAATGTCCATCTATCTAAGATTAAATAGTCTATCTAGCATGGACAGAAATGTGTAAAACCCGGGTAAATAAGCAAAAAATCAATTGAGGACATATTCATGGTTTCCCCCATGCTGGTTTTACTGCTGGTGCAAAGAGAGGGATGAAGGTCAGCTCAGTTCATTTTTATTTTGTAGCCCAACAACACAGATTTGTCTCAGTGAGCTTCACAGAGTGGACACCGCATGTCACTTCCTGTCTTTAAGGCTGGAATAGAAAGATAACATGTGCAGAATGTAAACTCCTCAAGCCTTTTAAAGTGCAGACAATTATGCAAAATAGTTTGCTCCGAGGCCAGACTGCATGACAAAGTTCAAGCGAAAGGGAAGTGGACCAAAACAAAAGTCCTGAAAAGTCTGTTAGCTCAACTAAATGTCATATGTGGGGGACATTCAGCTGAGGTTATGGAGGAAATGATGTCACACCCAATACATACATGTCGAAAAGCCAGCGAAATTTGCTAATTGCTGTTCTCAGCGACAAGGCCAAGGAGAGTTAGCAGTGCAGGCTAATTAAGTTTTTGCCTGCATTTACATCTTCAAACACTGAAAAACCAAACAGATGCAGTTCAGCGTACATTTAAGTTACTTATCACCACAGCTACCACCGGACTTTCTGAGCAAACATATTGGACTGTCACTGTGCTACAAATCAGAATTTAAACGTCGGTGGACAGGACAGCTGATTTTTCTCCCCAGGAGATTTTAAACTTTGGCTTCCGAGAACAAGCTGAACCGAACTAGAGAGCCTCTAATGCTAATCTGCACTATCTGATGCTCACATCTGACATCTTTTCATCTATTTGGTCAGTTGTGCTGTTTTTAAAGCGCTTATTGATAAATTTGGCTTAAAGCATTTAAACCTTGCCATCACCAACTTGGAGAAAGACCTCAAAACAACAAATAAATTAATAACAAATGCATTTACTGTAGACATAAAAAGGCACTTTTGTTGATTTCTTTAATGAGCTGACATGAAAGTTAAATCAACATCAACTATCTCAGCCGTCAAAGTGACAAGACCCAGATCTGTTTGATCTTCGCCTGTAGAAAGCTGGGCCAGTGATCCGTTACTTAGCTTTATCAAAGCAGGAAATATTGCGACATCAATTTTTTTTCCATAGCAAACAAACAGCTTAATTATGGATGATGTCGGGCCACGTAGAGGAATTATACCAAGAGTAAAGAAACGTTTTGAGAGACTGTTTAAAAAATGTGCCAGAATAAACATTTTGCTGAAAACAGTTTTGAAAACATTGATTCACTCAAAATTGCTCATGTGTTTGCAATACAAAGATTACAAAGAAGAGGGCTCATCTGTTTGATCTGAATCCAGCACAAAATCTTACTCTCAATGTCTCAAAATTATTCAAGAACCTCATTTCAATTCCTCATGGGACTGAGCATCCATTTGCAAATGTGGTCTCACGCATGCCTGAAGTAATTAATCAAGAGTTTCATTTGACTTATCAGATGTAAAGATAAACTAATGACACTAAGGATTTATTGCATGTTACAATTATGGCAAGTTAAGTGAACTGTATAAAAAGAAAAGATATAATTGCCAGGCACAAAAGGACAACAAAAGACAGCAAAGGTCATGGGTGTTCCTAGACATGTAGCTGGAAGAATAATTTGCACGACTGAAGTTATTGTGACACTACTGATGCAAAAGCATAAGAAAAATCGCTAACATTTTATTTGCAGGGTTGTGCATGAGACTGACATGACACTGTCATAAACATCACATGACATCTATTATAAACATGAAGCAGTCTTTATGAATGTTTATGACTGTTGTCATGAAGTGTCATTCAGCAGATAATGACACTTTTAAACAAAGTTGTACTGAAAGTTGCATTAAAAGTCCATTTAAAACAGACAACTTTGCTCTAAAAATGTCATTATTTACCAAATGACACTTTATGACAACAGTCACAACAAGTGTTATGTCATGTTTATGACAGTATCACGCCAATCTTATGCACACCACTTCAAATAAAGTGTTGCTGAAAAATCATCTCCAATTTGCTCACAACTGCAAAAATGAACTAAAAAGCGTTTGAGATTTTATTCTGAGAAGCGATGAATCCAAACTTTTCAAATCCATGGATCAACAGTATGCTTGGAGAAGCATAAGATAAAAAGAACTGGACCAAAATAGTTAAAGTTAAAATTTGTTCACTTTGGTCTGATTCAGACCAAGAGATGTGACAATGTCCCTAATTTTCACTCAGGCTCGGTTTCAAAAGAAGTCCTTGAAGATACTAAAATAGCCACCAAAGTTCCTTAACTTTAACTCTTTGAAAATCTTTTTTTTTATTTGACAGCAAAAATGGGTGTAGCACACAAACCCAAGAAAACTAGTGAATCAAGGCTTCTAGAAAATGAGGAATTGGCAGAAAGTTTGGAGGAACGGTAGCAGAAGCTGGAGGCCATAAATCATATTTTATAGAAGACCATAAAATTAAAAGAGTGTTCCCCTAATTATGAATGATTCTTGTAAAGAATCATTGTGAAATGATTCACAAAATGAAAGTGAATCATTTTGAGATTGTATCGTTCACCTGAAGCAGCATTTTATATGCAACTTTACTTATTGCAACGTAGCTGGAATATCAGCTATGCTGATGTATTTGAGCTGTTCTTGTCTGTTTTTTTTTTCTCCGAGCATCCAGTACTTTGTAATGTTTGTAATGGTATTCAACCCAATATTGGGTCAATTTCTATGTTGCAATATATCCAAACTGAATATATTACAGTTTGGAGAAAGGCTTAGACAAAAAAAAAAAAGAAGAGAATTTACAAAATAATTAAATCTTGAATGTTGAGGGATTTTTATAGTTGTATGAGTTCAGCACAGTTGATTTCAGTGCTTCTTTCAGTCAAACGCCGTCATTGTTTGCCTCCTTTAACACTGCCTTGTCAAATATGAGCTGTGGTGAGACCGTCATAGCCTCTGGCATTACTAGTATTACTGCCACTGAATGGAAACATAATAAATGGACTCGTTATGCGCTTAATTAGACTTTAGAGCACTATGTGGGTGTGTTGTTTGCAGGGTGCTTAAGAACCAGACAAGATGAAATCAACCCTTCAGTAGAACAACCAGCACAAGAAAAATACCCCCAAAAAGAAAATTAACGACGTCTCATTAAAATCCAGAAAGGAAAAAAGTGAAGAAAAAAAACATGTAGTTTTTTTAGTTGATTTGTTTTGGTATCAGGATCAGATTCAGGATGGAAATCGGCCGCCGCTGTCACAACATTCCAGACACGCAGACGCAACTTCCCTTCACGCTCCACACTTGTACTAAACAGTTATCTTCCTCTACCTGAGAGGGTTTCAGATTCTCCACATTCTTCTCCTCTACTGTTCCAGCCCTCTTTTGCTTTCATCCAACCCAAACTATTCCAACCTGAAATTAAATCGGAGCCAAAGTCTGATCTCCAGAAGCACCGACTTTCGGTAAAAATGACCTCATCCCGCAGCAACACTCGCTCTGCGGGACTCCTGCAGAACAAATAGTCTAAGATGTCCTTCCTGGCGATGAACAGCCGTCTCCCAGGGGAGAACTGCGCTCTGGTATTTGCTTCATCATGCTTAGCCTCCCCATCACCTCCATCTTTATCTTCTTCCTTTGCTTTTTCTGCTCTTCCATTACAATTCTCTATTCTTATCTGTTTTATCTCACAGACCGGGGGAGGCTTGATAAATGCAGACTCCTGTATGAAACCCAGACACTATAAACTGCACAGGCTTATGGTTCAGCTGTCAATAAATCAGTCAGGACAAAAAACAGACGCAAGGGAGACGGATGGACATGCCTGAAACAGGACATGGATTTATTATGCCCTCTATCTCTGCATCACCTGAGTTCCTCGTAACTGCGTTGTGTGTGTCTGAGTGTAGGCGTGGGATTACCTTCTTGAAGAGGCGCCCCGAGTCCTCGCTGATCTGCGCGAACCGCGGGATGATGTTGTTGAGGTAGAGGTCGGACAACGTGGCGTGGTCCCGACTCTCCCTCTTCACCTGAAGCAGCAACAGGTTCCAGCAGTTCACCGGAGAAGAGATGGTCTGCTCCTTCCTGTAAACACACACACACATTAGTCAAGTTGCAACAACAAACTTCAACGTGTACTATTGGTCTTTTTTGACACACACACAAAAAAAACAAAAAAGCAAAAATAAGTGCACCATTTTGAGGTGGGACAAAGATCAACGTTCAATCTGACATTAATCAGCTCCCGCCAGGAAAATGTTAAACATGAGTGTGATTACATGAGACAAAAAACATCCAGTAGCCCGGAACATCATCCTGAACGACTGGTCTCTATATGAAACACAGCGGTGGCGGCACCATGCTGTGGGTGTGCTGTTCTTCAGCAGGAACATGGAAGCTGCAGGGAAATGTACTCAGGGAAGTCATGAAAGAAAGTCTTTTACAGGCTGCACATAACTTGAGGCTGGGGGTGGAGGTTCACCATCCAGCGAGGCCGGAGCTGCGATGGGGTGACTTAGATCAAAGCTGTTCATGAGCCAAAATGACCCAGTTGTCTGAAAGTGGGACTCTGACACACTGCTGAACTCACAAGATTAAATATTTAATTCACGGGCTGTCATTAGTCAAACACATTCCAATGGTTCGGAGCGTTCTCCAACAGATAATCACATCCAGCGTCAAGATACAAACAAAATGGTGGAAGATCAAAGGATTAAATAGATTTTCCCCCATTTTAGTACACATTCTCTATCACTACAAATATTAAAACCAACAAAAACAAGACTCAATAATTTCAGCAAAAATACATAACCTGCCAATTAAACAATAAACCTTGTGTATTTCAGTCGTAATATTTGAAAACGTCGTCGTTTAAAGCTCCTCTCTCAGCTGCTAAGTTCAGCTTTTTGTGTGTGTGAGGTTTAAACACACACAACAAAAATATACAATCTCAACCTCAGAAACAGAACCGAAATCCCAGACAGATCAGAGCAAACGCTAGCAATCGTTTCTTTTTTGAACTCACACACACACGCGCACCCCCACAGAGAGACCGACAGCCAGTCCAAACACAGGCCTCTGCCGAGGTGAAAAAGCCATCAGGAAGAGGTAGCACTCCCTGCAAATAGCACAGCTGTCATTTCTAAGAAATCAAAGTGGGAGGAAGAAGAAAGAAAAACTCACAGCTATTTTATTAAACACATAATAACTCAACACTACAGCACTGACGTTGTTTCAAGTGGCCACGGTGCCATTAGAGTAATGCCACGGTAGTAGGTAATCGCTCGCTTACGCAGCATTGCAACTGCTTTCACACAGGCTGTTCGAGTGTGCGCGTGTGCATGTGTGAGTACAGTACGAGTAATGGGTGATCCGTGGATGATCTAGTGGGTAAAATGGATTATGAGTGAGTGTAAGTGGATGAAAGACGGCCTTTGTGTCGTTAAGAGCAGCTTTAGCTGGATAGAGAGAGCAAGAGCTGCAAGGCATTTACATCACACACACTAACACACACATGGGGGGGCTGGGAGGGAGTTCAGGAAAAGTAGAGCTGAGACCGTAGCATACGCAATGTCAAACAGACAGAGAGTCTTTGATTGAAGGGTATTGAGTTGGGGGTTTTGTCTGCGAGGAGGTGTGTCCGGGGGGACGGGACGGGGTGGTACATGATGTCACAGGTCAAATGGCTGTGATAATAACAATCGTGGCATGACAAAGGGAGAAAAAAAAAAAGTCCCCCACTGAAAACCAAAGAGTGCTGAAAGCTTCCATGCATCATAAAGTCATGTGTGCTCACTTCCCTCAACGGGGCAGCTCTTCGTCTGGTCTCCACCGGTTGCACAACGAGAGCGCAGTTCCTCTGTTGATTCAAGAAGCTGGCGACACGACACCCTTATCTCACCAGTGATCACCGCAGCGATGCCAGTCAACTCAAATACTACCCACTGCACAGACAAGACAAGAAGCCGGGTGACCCAAAGGTCACAAGTAGAGAAAGAGGCTTTTCTAAATGCCATTAAAATGAATCCTTCCACTGTAAAAAAAACAAAAATAAATTTAAAAAAAATCTAAATAAGTCAAAAAAGTTTTCTGGATGTCAAGTTTTTCAATAACAACCTACCTATTTTTATTTTAGAACATTTCACTCAACAGGAAAGAATAATATTGTGATGTGACTTTTTTACCTCGGAAATATAAATATAAAAGCACTTAAGTTCAGAAAATACACAGTGTCAATAAGGCAACACCTATTAGTAATTCCTCTTTTGGTCTAGTCATTCTGTATATAGAGCAATGTGTTATGATTATTAACAACCACTGAAAACCTGCAGGCTGTATAAATTTCTGTTAAATAAATAAAAGTCTCCATTTTACACAAGCATACAGCGGACCCAAAGTACACACAGGATTTAGGGACCATAAATAACTAAAATCTGTAAATACTTGCGACCCCTTCTAAAAACATTCATAGCTGCCTGTTTTAATTGTTGAAATATCAAGTATGCATTAATGTGCACAGTGGAGAATATTTGGAGAAAATCGCCGTTTTCCTTCTCTCTGCTATTACAGGTACAGAAAAGGAAAATGAACGGCGTGCCAAGTAGCATTTTGCCAATGTGTTTCGGCTTCCCAAGCTGCATTTTCTTTTGAATGTTCATATATTCAAAAGAATTAGGCCCGAGCAGCTAAGCGCTGCGAAGGCCTATTGTTTCTGTACTGTTTCTTATTATTATTCTCCCTCCAAATGAATTGGCTTTTTGGGGGCTTTATCATATTCAAAAACTCACCAAACTTGGCGGAGGCCTTAAGCCTGTTTCAAATTTACGTATTTTAAAGTCGACGCAAAAATTGCAAAAGAAATGGCTCAATAGCGCCACCTTGAAATTTTCAAAGGACCCTTTGCTATTCACTTACTTCATCGTAGAGACATGAAATTTGGTACACTTGTAGAGCTCCCCAAGATGCTCAAAATTTACAATTAATGTCATAGTGCAAGTATCACAGGAAGTCAGCCATTTTGGATTGAAGGTCAAATTTTCACCCCATTTTTGCCGTTTACAGCCTTCGTATTTGATCGAACTCCTCCTAGGGATTTCCATTGATCGGCTTCAAACTCGGTCAGTCTGTTCATAAGGCATGTCCCATCTAAAGTTATCAAAACGGTGAGTTTTTGAGTATGCTGAAGGGGGGTTAGCAGGGGTCAAAGTTCACCTACTCGCCATAAAAAAATAAACTGCTATATCTCCTACACAGAAACTCACAGAGGCACCAAAGTTACTGTGATTGATCATCATCGGGTCTCCTACAATATCCTATGGTCAAGTGATGACATCACTTAGGCCACGCCCCCTGAGAACAGGAAGTGTAATGTTTTACTGTGAACTTTCACTATCTGACCCCTTTGACCTCATCAACATGAAACTGTGCCCAGACACAGAGAACATGTTGGTGTTGAGGATTCCAACCCCGACCAGCTTCGATGGAGCAGGTGGACATGGGGGCGTGGCGAAGTGACCTGTAACGCCATCGCCATACGTTTGGCTCTCAATTCCACATTTTCAGGCACAGCTGCTCCAAACTCACAAGGATGGTCCCTCATCTACTCCCCTACAGGAATCCATCACAATATTTGGTGGGCGTGGCCTAATTTCTCTATAGCGCCCCCTAGAAAATTTTAAATGATCAGCCCCAAGCCATGCTTTAACCTACAATTACGAAACTTTGTACACATTTGTATCATGTCAGGACTTAAAAGAAAGTCTCTTGGAGCCATGGTCTAAACCCCACAGGAAGTCGGCCATTTTGGATTGAAGTTCAGATTTTGACCCCATTTTTGCCGTTTACAGCCTTCCTATTTGATCGAACTCCTCCTAGAGATTTCGATTGATTGGCTTCAAACTCGGTCAGTCTGCTCATAAGGCATGTCCCATCTAAAGTTATCAAAACGGTGAGTTTTTGAGAATGCTGAAGGGGGGTTCGCAGGGGTCAAGTTCACCTACTCCCGTAAAAAAATAAACTGCTATATCTCCTACACAGAAATTCACAGAGGCACCAAAGTTTCTGTGATTGATCATCATCGGGTGTCCTACAATACCCTATGGTCGAATGATGACATCACTTAGGCCACGCCCCCTGAGAAAAGGAAGTGTCATGTTTTACTTTGAACGGTCGCTATCTGACCCCTTTGACCTCATCAACATGAAACTGTGCCCAGACACAGAAGACATGTTGGTGTGTTGAGGATTCCAACCCCGACCCAGCTTCGATGGAGCAGCTGGGCGTGGCGGCGTGGCGAAGTGACCTGTAACGCCATCGCCATACGTTTGGCTCTCAATTCCACATTTTTGGGCGCAGCTGCTCCAAACTCACAAGGATGGATCTTCATCCACTCCCCGACAGGAATCCATCACAATATTTGTAGGGTGTGGCCTAATTTCTCTATAGCGCCCCCTAGAAAATTTTAAATGATCAGCCCCAAGCCATGCTTTAACCTACAACTACGAAACTTTGTACACGTGTGTACCATGTCAGGACTTACAAAAAAGTCTCTTGGAGCCATGGTCTAAACCCCAGAGGAAGTCGGCCATTTTAGATTGAAGTTCAGATTTTGATCCCATTTTTGGCGTTTATAAACCATTTCAGTAATTTGCCACTTGGGGTAAGTATTGCTCCACAAATGAAACATCAGATAAACAGGATGAAGAACAATATCAGTATTTCGCCAGTAGGTGTCAGTGTTTCCTCCACCAATGACAAACAGATCCACGGGCGGATGGGCGTGAAAACTTTGTGAGAGCGTTGCCATGAAATTTCTAAAAGGATAGAAATGTCTCACATAATTTTTGTTCAATTAAATCATGCAGTAAATGTAGCGTTTTCTTACTTCTTCCAAACCATTTCAGTAATTCGCCACTCTGAGTAAGTATTACTCCAACAATGAAATAGAGTGCTTTAGAAATACAGCTGAAAATGATGAAAAATGATGAACAGTAGTACTTCGCCATGTGCATATGATCGGCTGTAAATGACACGTGGATCATCCGACTGACGACAAATTGGATACGTATGACCTTTGTTGACCTCTAAAGAGAACAACAGCATTGAAATATATTTTGACTCCACTGCGCGTCCTACATTAATCCGCCAGCTATATTTCCTCGCTAAACCAATGAATCTGCAACACATTTTTTGCATCGTCAAGGAGCGCCTCCGAACGCATCAGTGCGTACCGCCTGGTGGACGGGCGCGGAAACTGCGCAACAACTTCTGTGTTAGCACGTGGACAGCGTTGATGGAAACTGAGCAACAGCTTCCGCGGTGCGGGCGGAAGAGCTGAAAACTGCGTGAGAGCTTCTGTGGTGGCTGGCGTGAGGCGCCGGATGCTAGTACCCCGCGGTGGCAATAGGCCGAGCGGCGCTTGGCTGCGAGGGCCGTTCGAGGGCTGCTTGCAGCTTTAATTTGCTGTTACATTCCATAGAAAAATCCACACATGCTGAGGCGGAGACCCGCGACACATCTTGTCAAAACTCCAGGCTGTGGCATATGTATCGGCTTAATTTCATCACTTATTGCATGAAATGAGAAACAGTTCTTGAGCTTCGAGTTGCTAGCTTGCAATCTAAGGCAGATCTTGAAGTCTTTAAAGACGTATGAGCAGAGAGCGCATAGATCTCTGCGCTCTAAAGTCTTCCATCTTTAGAGCACAAGTTCGAGTTAGCTCAGATTTTACAAGACATGCAAAATGTCCAAATCAAGTCCCCAGTCCTTTACTCTAACTGAAGCTCACCTTTCGGTTATCCATGCTTTCTTAAAACCTTGAATGAAGTTACCCATTTTCACAGGATTTATTTAATAGGCATGAGTGACCAAATGCAGATTAAGGAGAGCTTTGTCTTTGTCCTTGTCTGTGAAAGGCCCTTTGTTGAATCATGTTAAGTGCCAAACTTGTTATATTTATACATATATGGTTTCTTTTTGGGGCAGAAAAGGCCATTGGCCAGACCAAAAGAAGCACAGCAGATGCAAAGCAACATTTGTAGGCCACTTTTGGTCACACAGCAATGACAACAGTTTTTCTAAATCCATGTAAGTATTTGGTTACATAGACAATTGAAACTGGAAACTGGCCTAATATTTGGCTATTAGAGTGGAACTGCTCAGAAAACGACTCTCTGAACCAATCAGGGTACTCACACACACACACACACACACACACACACACACACACACACACACACACACACACACACACACACACATCATACGGTTTAACCATATAACCCTGCAGCCACTGCTGTGCAGTCTGCCAAATAACACACATACCAGGGATCTCCATGGGATCAACATACTTACAACCCTCACACCCCACACTGTTAGGAGCACCATTGACGCCTGGCCTGTTGAGAGTGTATGAGCCACAGGCAACTCTCTCACACACAGACACACACACACGCTCTCCTTGATTCAAACAGCCAGATACACACACACACACACACACACACACACACACACACACACACACAACCGAAAAATAGCTGAAATTCCAGCATGGCACTCTGACAGAGCAGCAGCAGATGCAAGAAGAGTGTTAAATACACAGATGTTGGAGGTAGAGAGAAGCTAAATAAATACACGGATAAATGCTGACCACTTTGTAATTAGTGGCTTCATATTTTCTCCTTGAAGACATCTAGATGGACCACAGCATGTGAACAAACAGAGGGGCTGTATTTAT
This sequence comes from Poeciliopsis prolifica, assembly GCF_027474105.1. Taxonomy (NCBI): domain Eukaryota; kingdom Metazoa; phylum Chordata; class Actinopteri; order Cyprinodontiformes; family Poeciliidae; genus Poeciliopsis; species Poeciliopsis prolifica. The sequence goes on along the minus strand of NW_026562378.1, from coordinate 10,007,323 downwards.
TCTGTTCCACTGGCCTTCTCTTTTCCACTGTTCCTTCCCCCTCCCCAAAAAGCAACACATGCTCTTCAACTGCCTGCATATTGATCTGGGCTGGAGGGTTTGTGCTAGGCAGGGGGGTGGATGTCCTCAAAGTAGGAATTGGGTTTCGTTTAGAGAACCTATTGATCCCTTTTAGTCTGCGCCTGTGAATCAGTCGGACCATGAATGCGGGGTTTGCCCCCAGCAGAGAAAAATGTGTTTCTGGCATAGTGTGACGGTTAAGAAACAAGCTGAGCGACAGTGGAGGATAAAAAAAGAGGAAGGTGACAATTTAGGAGGTCATTGGTGGATGGGAAATAAAAACAGGAAATGAGGCAACTGAAAGGGACAAATGATCCGGCCTTTCTCAAAAGATTTGAAGTCACTTTGGAACATCCAGTCGGTCAGAAACTCCAGCAAATGTTTCCCCTTTCTTAATAAGTCCTTTAAAATCTCCAAAGTGAAAAAAAAAAGCATGCGATGACGTAAAAAGGGTATTTGCCACCTTGTAAAATATTTCAGAATTTGCTCTTTTGTCACACTGACATGATTCACATCAAACACATTCTAATAATCAATGCCCACCCAGGTCTGATTTCTGCCTCATTCATAGAATCGACATCCCCAATTATGACAATATGAAGCAGGTGCAATAGCCTTTCACATATCAGTCTTAAACAGGTCATAAAGCCATTTCTAAAGCTTTGGGACTCCAGCAGACCACAGTGAAAGCCATAATCTTCAAATGAAGATTCCCAAGAGCGGCAGGGCTTTCAAATTATTCAAAGACGCGATAAAGGCTCGTCCAGGAAGTTACAACACAACTCAGAACAACATGTAAAACTTCAAATGTTATTCTCCTCAATTTAGTTTAGTGTTAGTGATTCAGAGTCCCACTTTTTGACAGTCATGCACGGTGGTGGAGCGATGATCCAGAACGGTTCTGCAGTCAGTCAGTACTTGGAAGTCTTCTTATAATTCATGGAGCCACAAATTTTGCTCTCCAGCAGAAAATGCTGGGGAATAACCAGCCATTAGTTTGTGAGCTTTAGCACACCACACGTGGGTCATGCAGCAAGACGATGATACAAAAATACCAACAAGTCAACTGAACGTTTTAAAGGGGTGTAGTCAAAGTCTGGACTTAAATTTGATTGAGATGCTGCGGCAAAACCTTTAACACGCTGCTTGTAAATGGCTGAATTGAAACATTTCTGGAGAGAAGAGAAGGCCAAAATTCCCTTATAGCGACACAAAAACATACAAGATGGCCGCCGTGTGGCGCAGCGATGGCACAACTGCTTTCTAGGGCTTGTGGGACAATTGCTCTTTCAAATAGAGCCAGTCTTTAAAAAATAAAATCTTATTTGATGATCTGAAACATTTAAGTGTAGCAAAAACATGAATAAAACAGAATAAATGAAAAAAGGGGCAAATACTATTTCACTGACACCAAAAGGTTTGCATCACTCTCACTGAAATGTTTGAATTCTTTTAACTGTTGCATTTACAAACAAGCATTAAAGCAAACTTTTAACTATGTTGCATGAACTGCAGAGATGTTGCAGCAACCAACAAGCAAGCTGGTTTCAATAGAAGAAAGCTAATCTGTCTCCTTGTTACTCATTCACGTCTCTTTTTTAAGTGTTCACTGATTCCATGTAAGACTAAGAGAAGAATGAGGAACTGGATTCTGAATTATAATTTTGAAAGAGTAAGCATTTACTGATGACTTACAGCTGTCATAAAAAGTCCTGACTCACTCATTGCAGCTGTTCATGCCTCCATGGACTGATTATTGGCAGATTTATGAAACTGCGGTGATGATTAGAGAGACCTTGGGCTTCTTCAAATCTGCACCCATGATTAATCAACATCTACACATTTCCACCCAAAAGGTCTCTCTATTTAACTAAACGCATAAAAATATTGTACTTCGCTGCTTTTGCCTGAAACTTTTATCCCTTAACATTTCAATGAGAATCACTGCAGATTGAAGAGTTCATGTTTAGGACTGAAGTGTGGCAAGACAAACTTTTAATGCAAAACACACTTTTATTCCTCAAGAGTTATGATGTGAAACTTAATCTGAGTTTGTTTTTGTATTTCACTATGCTTATATGTAGTTCCAAATTTTAAATGAACCAGTAAGCACGATGCCATCCAGATCTCACACGTGTTCATTGGAAAGCAAGCTCCAAAAGTCAGAATACAACAAAACAAGGCAACTGAAAACATGAGTCGACCTATATATCATACTGTAAAGAACATAAATGATACGGTTCAAACCTTGTCTTCCCACAGTGAATATATTAACAGGTTGCTGCTTTATTTGATCACTGCTTTTTTTTATGGCAGCTTGCTTATTCCAAGAGGCCAACAGGAAGGCTGAAGAAAATGTGAACACTTCTGTTTTCCAACTGGACTATAATCACAAATGTTGCTCTTAAAGTACAACTTACCAATTATTAAAAGAGGTTACTTCCTCTTTATTAGGTGGTGTAATTTTATTGCTAAAAGCCACACACTAAATGCATTTAACCATACTTTAAAAGACACTGGTATTTTTTTCTGCTTTCACTGAGCAAAAAGAGGGAAAGTTATTCAAAGGAACAACCCCAACAGATTTCAGCATACGCCACCAGGTAGAATTTCTAATATAATTGCTAATCGCTTTGGGACAGGTCACCAGTCCATCACAGGGCAACACAGACACATGAACACTCACTCCCAAGGGTAATTTTAAGAACCCGATAAACCTGAGAGACATGTTTTTGTGCTATGGGAGGAAACAAGAGTACCCAGAGAAAACTTATTGCTTCCATGAGAAGAATATGCAAACTCCTTGCCTAAAGGCCACAAGCTGGGATTCAAACCCAGAACCTTCCCGCTAAGCTGCAATATCAGTCCTAATGGTAACAACTGTGCCACAGAGAAGCCCTACAGTTACTATGAATATGTTTATAGCAGTTGATGTATTTTGGCATGAGCTGCTGTGCTCCTCTGGGCCTTGCTCTGTCTGGTTTCGCATAAAGCAAAAGGTGTGTTGACATCCAAAAAAACAAAAATAAATGTCATGGTCGTAACGATCACAGAAGCAACTCCCAGCTGTATCGAGAATTCCCACAAACACTTTGGCAAGAAAGGTGTTGTGACGTTTTAATCAGTGTCAAAAGTCAGAGAAGACAGATGCAAATAGGTACAGTTATGTCAGTAAAAAGTCACCCCTGGCTTCCTTAATTTGCAGTAGCTCTGCAGTAGTTTGCGTGTGTGTGTGCAGGAGGTTTATGATTAGCTAGCACTTCCCCACAGGGAAACAGCCTGCTCTCTCCTATTAGAAGCTGCCAGATAAACCGAGCTCCCTAAACCAGAGAATTTCAGAGTGCATCTTTTATATCGTCTACTGCTGATGGAAGAAGGGAAAAAAAATGGAAATTCAAGTGACTGACAGAGAAAAACCATCTATGGAGATAAAAGACTGGCCTATTTAGCAAAGGCTTCCTTCATGACAAGATGCTACAAAAGAGTGAGAGCACAGAAACACCACCTGGACATTTTTGGCAGCAGATTCTCCCTTTGTCATATGCACCCTTTCTCACAAGACGTAAAATGTTAAAAAAGAAATCACTGTGAATCGTGCGCTGCTTCAGTAAATCTATGTAGGAGGCAATGAGTGATTTAGGGGAAAATTCAATAGTACAATTAGGACATCTGTCACCTCTCTTTGTGCAATTTTTTTCTTTCGTTTCCTTGCCTGCTGCCTCTACTTCTGTATTCTTACAGGAAGGAAGCCAGCAGTCTGTGAAAAACTATGTTGCTCAAAAAGGCTAAATAAGAAGACTGGCTATTTTTGGCCCCACAAACCTACATGCACAAAGTACCGACCTGCAGCTCTGCTTAACTTTGTGCTCAACTGATCGACTCTTAAAGTACGTACTTGAGCAGATGGTCCTTGGTGCTGCGTGTCTTTGTGAGGAACCTCTCAGCCAGCTTCTCCAGGTTCCGGCTGTAGTCCATCTCAATCTCTGCCTTCTTCCTGAAGAAGTCCTGCAGGTCCTGAAGCAGCTGAACCCTCAGCTCACACTGCTGGTCCAAACACTTGAGCTGCTCCACCAACTGGGCTCGAACCTCTGCAAAGGCACAAAGAAGAGGGGTATGAAGTTAGCTTTGTTGTGGTAGCTATAATGCAGGTGTTATTTCACACACACAAAGGACTTTAAGCTTTTCTTTTGTTACAGTTGTTCAAACAAAATGTCCATATCATGCAATATAACCCGAGTTATGTTTGCATGGTTTTGCAGCACGGACAAACCAGACAAGTTCTATACTATTGCATTCGTGGCTAATGGAACTGAAGAAAAAAATGTGACTTATCACATGAACTAACAGATTTTATCAAGTTGGTTTGGATATTTTACATCCCTTAATAAATGAAATAATCAGTGTAAAACTGTGTTTTATATTTACTCTGGCTTTCTGACTCTGAGATTGTTTGACGACCTGACATATTTAAGTGAATTGGAAGAGTCACAATATCCACAGAAACTGCGTAGAACATTTGCTTCTTGATATTCTAAGATAAATGTTTGTTTACTCGTCAATGGAATGTTGTTACCTAAACAACAAGGGAATGCGCTGATGACAAAGGGTGAAGCCGGGCTTTCATTACAGCGTGCGAGACAACCATCATCAAGAACACCTGGAGCAGGAAGACTCCAGACTCCACGTCTGTCTCTCGCCCACCAGTTTATGAAGCACGAACCTCCCAAGCATGAGTATGCATCTTCATGTTTACAGCCAACTCTGCCCGGGTGCGTGTGTGTGCGCGCGCGTGTCTGCGTGCATATGTGTGTGTGAAGGGGATCAGATATCCCCTTTCATCTCCAGAGGCAGCCATTTATCCCTGCTTATCACTTTTCATTTTCCTCCTGCCTCCGTCCCTTCTACCCCGCTCCTGCATTCATCCCGGCCTCAAATTAATAGAGTGCACTCAGTGCAGACACACTCAGAAACCACGTTCAATCACTGGCAACACAAACATCCCCTGGAGAGCGCTGTCCACTGCAGGGGAGAGAGAGAGAGACGGCTGCAAAACGCATGCGTTTACGTGGATAAAATCAAGGGCACTGGCACCGACACACATGCACTGGATCAATGCAGACAGCTGACAGATTAATGCTATGCTCCCTTCGCAGTCTGCCAACGCTGAGACGCACGAATCCTCTCGAGTTGGAAAACAACACACACACGCGTCTTCTCCTACCTTTACACCGCTGGCTGTAGAGAAATCGGACAGTTTTGGCCTCCATCCTCGCTGCGCTGCAGTATTCAACTCACACTCAGCCACACAAACACTCGCAGGGACCAGCCGCCTGTCACGCCGGCGGTGATGCAGCTTTTGTGTTTACCAGCTGAGAGTGCAGTTTCTCATTACCACAAAGAGAAGTGGGATATCTAAATGTGTCTGTGACCACGCCGCTCCTCCCACCTCTCTCTCTTGCTCTCTCACGCCCCCATAGACATGGACCTTAATGTCCTGCCACTCGCCCCCAGAGGCTGTTCGGTCATTTTTATGCTGTTTAAAAGGCCACGAAGCCGCCGCCGATGATGCCCTCCCTCCTCGCCTTCCAGTGTCTCACCTCCTCTCTCAGAAGAAGCAGATGCACGTGCACTGCCCATGTCTGTGCTAATGGCCTGGTGTGAAGATTTGCTTTGACAACATGTGTTATTGTCTCACAGTCTGTTCATGTACATGTTTGTGTGTAATTTACTCATTGCGCAGCACTGCCAATGACGGGGGAGTGAGTCAGAGTTCCACTTCTTCAAGCCGTGACACAAAACCTCGAGATGGTGGCCTTGTAATCAACCCATTCAAGACAACAACAACGCAACGCACGCACAACGCTTCGGATGGAAACAATCCCTCCAAAAAATAGGGAGAGCAGGAACAGGGGGCAGAGAGCAAGTGGGAGGACGGCTTGAAGAAAATAATGGAGGAGGACTCTCAAATTCAATGCATTCGCTTCAAGTCACTCAGCCCCATCTGGTTGAACAATTAAATATTAATAAACACATTTATTGTTCTTTGTTGAGGTAAAATAATGTAATAATACTATTTGCCTTCCCCATCAATCAGCCTTTTTTGTGTGTGTGTGTCTTTGGGTCAGAAAGCATTAGTCACTCTGTGATAACAACATTAATCTCTTATGAATGATGCTGGCAAGTCCAAAAACTGACAGAATGATTGGAGGTGTTACTTTTACTGAGTTTGAAATTGACTTCTGTACATAAAAAATAGTAGGTTGTCAGTTTTCCACCAAGATATACAGCTAAACTCTTGCCTGAACCACAAATTATGCACCGTTTTATTTCCTAAGCTCGATGCAGTTAGTCATAGTTCTTGGAAAGAAAATCTGCCAAAACAGGAATCAGCGAGACGGATTTTGAGGAAAACTAATAATTTGCTCTGGCCAGAAAAAAAAGGCCTGATCGTTCCATGTCTTATTGACTTGCAAAGTAAAATGCTGTAGAGTGTGGAAATAAGAGTGAAATAATATTTGTGAGAAATTATCAGAAAAATAAAGTAATAACACTCTTTGCAGGATCTTAACTTCTGTTTTTGTTGCTCTGTAATGTCCATCATCCTGACTGAGTCCACAGTGGGGATGAACCGGAATGTGACGCCTCCACCTCCTCCAGCCAGTCCAGTCACATTTTCCAGGCAGATGAGAGCAGGTCCTAATATTGAGCTCTGGGAATCTACTTTACCGATGCTCTCCTCTCCCCTTTCCTCCCTCCTTGCCTTCCAGTGTCTCACCTCCTCTCTCAGCTGAAGCTACAGGCTGTCTCGCTCTGTCTGCAGGAGAGTTGTGCATACATTACTCACTCCGTTCAGCCAGGAGCAACAGACCAATAGGAAAGAGGATTTATCTTGAACACAGCTAGTTATCTCTGCAGGAACTGCATTTAAAGGAGGATAGTCATTTAGCGTTAGAAAATGCAGTCATCTTCCTGCTTATATTCACTGCAGCCACCTTTTTCTTTCCTTTTTTTTCTTTTGACAACCTGTGTAGGTGTAGCACAAATTCATGTCATTAACCTGGATTTGTTTTCTTAGTCCTACGCATGGCATAAAGATGAAAACAAGGAGATAATGGACGGAGACAGCAAACCACAACAGAGTGACGTTACCACCATGGGTGATGATGATTGCAGTTAATTTTGGAAGCAGGGTTGGGGCTCTGAGGCTGTTAGTATGGGTTGCCTCGAAGCGAACCAGACCCTCGCATGTGGCCGTGTTCAACTATGTGAATGCAAGGCCAGGATATAACAAAAATAAACCAGAAAAGGAAGCAAAAAAAAAAAAAAATACTGCAACACAGTCAGTCATGTGACATCCATCCCTCTTTGGCAAGCACAACACCGAGGCTAAAAATAATTTTCCTGCAACATTACGTCTTTTGGCTGGGTTTAGTTTTGGAGCAAAATTACGCCCAGAGCTTTAGGTTGCTTTGGCTGGAGCTGACAGGTGAGACGGTCGCCCTGGATTCTGCTCTGGTTCTGGCCTACATACAGGAGACAAACACGCTGCTCAGAGGTCTCATCACACTTAAAAAACATCATAGGGGCGGCGCATGCTCCCTTCTGTGCAATTCACACGCAAACCGCGTTTGACAGCACCCATCCAGACAACTCCTGGAAGCCCAAGCTGACTTCTTTATAACCGCTTCATAACACAGCAGACACACACACACACAGATGTGGCAACTGTTTGCAACTGCATGTGAAGACTGTTTGAGGCATGGTTTGAACTGGCTGCAGAGGAAATGTGACAGAGCAAAAACAACAGAGGAGCAATATCCCAGCAGTACAGACAAGCCAGCTGATTTAAAAGGCAGCTGGAGCGAACCGCAAATTTGATGTCACTCCAATGATATGTCTCCGTTTTTGTCATTTGGGTGAGAGATCAACGCATTTCTGAGGCACATTTATGTATTTTCCAGATATTTTCATTTTATAGCAAAATCAAGGTACTTTGTTACCATCAGTTGAAAAATAATATACATAACTTAAAATAAATTTGACACCAACATTACACCTTTAACTTGGCCTCTATCTCTGTAAGAAGTACCTGCTTTGACAGTCCACGTTTGTATCAGTAGGGTTGGGTTGAGAAGGAGTTTGCAGCAACCTTGCAGCTCCACCAGGTGTTTGCTAATTCTTGCTGCCGCTAGTCTGGTGGAGCAAATCACGGGGATAGGGTGCTCTATGGGGATAGGGTGCTCTATGAAGCTGCAGTCTTCAAGCTCGGCTCAGCTTTGTGGAAATAGGTGCCGCTGTGTATGACCAAGTGTCACATCCCTTCTGGATGCCTAGAATCAGTCAGTTTTTAACATATTTGTGACATAATTTAATCTGCCATTGCCAGGTTCCTTGAGAACTCAGTAGTGGGCTGAGGAGATAATTAACGTTTTGGAATCAGATCTTTGAATCAGTGAGGATATTTGCTTTCAAGCTGATGCTGTGTTGAGTAGAAATTGAGAGGAAATGTTTGCCACCTTGCCTGCATTAAGACTGGAACAGTTTCACAGAACCAGAAAAACATTTTTCACATACACATTCATTCTTTTCCTTCATTAAAATGTCCCTATCAATGCTTTAGCAAGATTATTTTTAGACGAGGAAACAATGAGGTGATTTCCAGAATATAAACTGGGATGAAGCAATCACTATCAAGTTGCCTTTTTATGCTGGCCCTGAGACTTACGGTCGGGAATGCAGTTTGAGTCTTGCACAGTGTTTGACTGGCCAAATCCAGTGAACAGTTTTCACCTTTTCAAGCCAACACTGACATTTGAGAGTAGAAGTATTTAAAGCACTTCTTGATTTAACAGCACTTTATTTATTTAAAGCTCTGTTGTGATTTTTGGCTCTCACAGGTCACTGTAACACCATTTTATTGCCCAACTCTTCCTCCAGGTACTGAGCTCTCAGCATAATCCAGGGAAGCCAAGATCTAATCCACTGAGATTACGCTATAAAAGTATTTGCCAACTCTGAGTGCAAGTGAGCAAAAACCTTGACAGATAATAACTAATGACAGCCGTAGCATAATGCCACACACGTAAGAAATCAGAGACACCCGACCAGGTGATGTAGCTACAAGCGCGGTGGAACATTAGCCATTCTTCTTGCTTTCTTTTGTGGTTTAGCGAGTGCGAGCTCGCATACCCGACGTGTTTATGCAGCAAGGCCTGGTCTTTGTTGCTCCGGGGGCTGATACTGCAGCACAGACTACAGAGCTGTGGAAAAGAGAAGAGGAGGGGGCCGGGGGTGAGTGGGAATGGTTTTCAGTTGTACCACTGTGAGCTCATGCTATTGTCCCCAAAAGAATTTAAAAAAAAAAGCAGAAAGAAAAGAAGAAAGAAACACAAAGTAGTGTAAAGGGTGAGTAAGAGGGCGGGCCCTGCATCAGCGTGAATAATATGGCCATTCATCCCTGTACACGCAGGAAGAGAGGACAGAGAGACAGGAAGTCAGCCGGACCGGTTTAGTGCCAGCAGGGAGCACACGGTAGAGTGAAAAGAGGGTGGGGGGTTACACTAAAACAACTGCAGGAAGCACGTGTGTGTGTGTGTGCTCGTATGACGGAGTGAACAGGATGAGGGGGATCGACTGAGGTGAGCGCCTATAAATGAAATGCCCTAACAAAATAACAGGCAGCCAAGGAGGTCACCAGTATAATATGAAACCAAGACTGGAGGGGGAAACTGGGCCAGGAGTCTGCAGGTTGAACGAGGATAAATGAGTGAGCGCCTCTGTCTGCAGGTTGTGTTTTCCTCCAGATAATTTAAATGGACAGGTTCTGGAGCCTCAGGTTGCAAGTAGTGATTCCTAATACGACTCTTCATCAGGGTGAAATCTATTGGTTCCAGACATCTCTGCTTGAGTGAACAGAGACAGACACACACACACCAAGTAAGGATGGAGAAGAGGAAAAGATAGAGTTACAGTACAGTAAGTGTTGGAGGGAAAACTATTGCAGGAATGGAAAGATTCCAACCAAAGTCTTTTCCTTGGGCTGGGATGTTTCCTCTAAAAACAAACACATACACATTAAACTTATGCTGGCATTTCCGTTCTCACACATGGGGTGCAAAAGGAAAAGCAGTGTCGTCTCATGGATGCAAATTAACAAGCTTAGCAACCAGAGGACATGGAAAAGCCAGTCGAAGCCAAACCACTGCGCAAAACGTGCAGCAGGGGAGAGCGAGAGGGGCAGGGAAGAAAAAAGAAAAAAAAAAAACTTTGAGCGGTGCCATCAATAAGTAAAGAACCCAGAGTTATAAAACAGGAAAAGTTACAGACCTCTCTGTTACTTTAGGACTTTTGATCAAAGTTCCTTCCTAATGGAGAACTTCGAATGGCGTGGTCAAGTCAAGCAAACATGATGCAATAAAACAGTGTACCCACTTGAAAAAATGGATTATGAAATAAATGAGGCAATAAGATTTTTTTTTTTTTTCCAGATTTCCACCTGGAAGGGATTCACATCTTTGACATTCTGAAACTCTCTACAGCATCCATTCAGCTTGTTTTTTCATGGCATGACGTCTTGTAGCACTTTAACGTGACCTTTTCTCAGTTTTCAACTCCATAAGAGGTTCACAAAACAGATGTATACATAAGAAGGGGTAATAAAAGAGATAAGATGGAAAATAGACAAGTAAATAATAGTTTCTGGAAATATTTCGGTCAGGTTCAACTTTGATTTGATAATATGTCGGCTAATTTCAAGAAAAGTATAAATTCCTCAAAGGTGCAGCAAGAGATTTTGGAAGAATAATAAAATCTACCATATGCACTTTCTTTTTATTTCAAACTTATGACAGCTGCAAAAGGAGTTTCAGTATTCTTAATGTAATGTTATTCATGTATGTTAAACTATATAGATGAACATAAGTAACAATCAATCAAAAATCCGTCCGAAAGATTAGATTTCATCTGAAGTGTGAGAATATTTGGAAAGAAGAGGTGCAGGGTGCAGATTATAGATCACCGCTGACTTAGGCAATACAGGAGAGACAAATATCACAATCATTTAATAGAAAACCAATTAAATTCCCGTCACCCTACATTATTTCCAGCTTGGTTTTGACCAGTAGATCTGCCATTTGAGAGGAGGAGGGGAGTTACTGTGCAGGCTGGTCCTCAGCAGGGATAAATTCCTCCACACAACTTCACACCCTGTTCAGTTCAGGAATTCATTAACCCTTTACTGGACTGCGACATGCTTTAGGAGAAAAAAGGCTAACAGGTTAAATTTGATAGTCATTGCTATTCATGGTACATGATGCAAGATTTTCGCAACATGTCACCTCTCACAACGATCTAACGGAAGACAACGTGCTATAAAAATCAGTAACAAAACCATTCATCGATATTGCTATAAACTTTTTTTTATTTTCACTCTGTTACTTTTGAATCTGACACTTTCACATTCATATCGTTCACTTTGCAATCCTTTTTGTGGAGCATTACTTGGAGGAAGAAGCATCACTTCTGCCTTGATTCTTCTCTCAAGGAGGAAGAATCAGGTTTACTTTGCACATTTGCATAAACCTCTAAAGGGTGTGAACAAGAACATTTCTCATCTGGTTCTCAGAAGAACAAGATGAACAAGACAAAGACAGACATAACTTGAAGGACATATTTACTGCACACCTTTTGTTTGATTTGCAGCACAAAATAAACACACAATCAAAATTTGTATCTCATTCATTTTGTCATAAAGGATTTGTCTCTGCCTAGTTTCTTCTGTCACGTGATCTGACATTTGCACTTAACTGTAGTAAAACACCAGCAACAATGCACTGAGCACTGAAAGATGAACAGCTAATTTCTCCACAGACACAACATTACCTCTTAAAGCCTGTCTAGAAGCACCCTCTTTGTCTCTGAAAAACCCTTTACCCCCACTGACAGCAGCAGCTCTTATCGGCTTGTGCAAAGCTCTGACTCCATCTCGGACGGCTGCAGACGGGTTGCAGGGTGTGGGACTTGATGTGAGGGTGGGCTGGGAGTTTCATACATAATGAAACACAGCTTATCAAAAGTTAATCAGCTTCTTTTTCATCTTACAACCACTTGCAACCTCCTGCTCTACTGTCCCAGTCTTGAAAAGGACACTGGGTGATGGGGTTTGTGTGGATGCTGCAGGAACTAGAAGTAAACGGTTTTCAACAAACCGGTATGAAATTAGAGGAAGTTTGTTTGCAAGAGTGTTTAATTTGTTTACAGTAAAATCTTAGTCTGTGTTCACAGGTTACACAAAAGGTCGCACAGTTTTACCTGGTTTTCTGCACAGTTTTGGAATTGTCTGGAAATGCATGGAATCCATTTTCGAGGTCTGGATGATTATGGAAAAATAGAGCTTTGTATGGGAAAATATCAAAGTTTTTCAGACCATCTCTGATTTTCAAAATGATCAAATAGTAATAATCTTTAATATTTACAGCAAATTTTACATTAATCTATATGTCTATTAGATCTCTTATCTGTAATTTGGTTCAACGCTCCTTTAGTTTAACATTTATCCATCAGTATTTCGTTTTTTTTACTTTTTGACTAAACTATTCAGATTTTAGACAACTTTAAATTCAGACTACACAGAACCTATGGGTCTTAAATAGGGTCTGTTAAATGCTAAACAAATTGTTGTTGTTTTTTTTTTACAAAGTAGAGGTACCAAGTTCACAACATGAAATTATCTATGATGGGATGCAGTGGTGGTTCAGGGGCAAAGCACGACCTACATATTGAGGCCGACGGTCGCAGGTTCGACTCCTGGCCTGGCGACATTTGCTGTATGTCTTCCTTCTCTCTCATTACACTCTTTCCTGTTGAACTACTTTCAAATAAAGGCCACTAGAGCCAACAAAGCCTTATAAAAAGAAATGATCTAGGATGTTCCAGTCATTACAAATTTTGAAAGAGAACTGAAGTTAAAAAAGAGCAACAAAACAACCCCAGCAAAATGGTAAAATTTGGATACCAAGAATGGAAACTATTTCTATTTAAATGTTTTTGGATGTAGAATCTACGCATGAAGCTACTATTCAAACAACTCAAGGTCAGTAATTTGAGCTTAAATACTACAGATTTTTCTTTTTTTTAATTTAAGTTTGGAAAAAAAAAAGTGTACTTCTGAAACGAAACAAATGCGTAGAATCTCCGTGTAAAGCTTATCACCTCCAAAGATTTGTCACCAGCTATTTTGATTAAGATGGATTAGCAGCCTCTGGGCGGACTTGAGAGCGCCCGTGCATGCGTTTCATCCTCGAGGATGCCGTCCACCTGGTGTCACCTCGATTTCCTGTCTCTGCTGGACGTAGCCATCTGTGCCTCCGTCTGCTCCAACAGCCTTCATCTCTGTCTCTCGTTCCTTCAACTCATTTGCTCTCTTGCTCTGTCACACACACATATAAATGCACATCGGGTTTGCTGCGGGGCTGCAAAGCATGACCGCGAGTGATCGACGCCATCTGTCAGAGGAGGTACGGACGGTTTTCAGACAAACTCCCTCAAACACACATGGCGAATACAGCAACCTGGGCCAACATGAGAGGAAATATTAACCCAAGGTGTCCCACTCCATGAGTGTTTATCTGCTTCCTTACTAGTTTTCCAGAACAGCCAGTGCATAACAACCACCTTAATCAGCTTAGCTACCAGTCGGGGGATTTGGCTAATCCACAACACTAGCATGTGAAGAAACCTACTGAGTGTGTGTGTATGTGTGTGTGTGTGTGTGTGTGGTGTGTGTGTGTGTGTGTGTGTGTGTTTGTGTGCCCACAAGAGAGGGCTGTCTGATGGTGTGTGTAGTTAAGTTAATTCAGCCTCTAAATCTTAGACTGTGTACGCTCGATCAACCAGGCATCAGAAGAATTATCTCAAACTGCATGTAGTGATGGGTAAATGTGGACAGTATGTGGAGACCCATCATTGGCTGGGTCAAAGTTCAATCCCATCTTCATTATAAGGTCAGTACTTGTCATGATTCCAGTGACTGGATGAGTTAAGACGCCTTTTTTCTAATTTAAACAGCTGTGAAAAGTCCTTCAGTCTGACTCAGTTTGTCTTCATCTTTTTCTTAGAATCTTTCTGGTCATCACTAATAAACCACTGTGACCTTGATGACTGCACAGGGCTGAGCTTGTCCACATTTACGTCGTTTTGCAGCCGGGGTCTGCAACTGCAGTCCCTCAGAGATACAGTGCAACTTTTAGATACATCCCTGCTTCCAAACAGTCCAATAAAACAACTGGATTACCTCTTCCGCATGACATCAAGCTTTGCAATGGTCTCAAGGTCTGGACTGGGAGGACATATCAGCAGCAGTGATATTAATATCAACCCTGGCCACACAGGATGATAACAGAGGAACCTAACAACTATAATTCATGCCTGGCATTAAAATCTATCTTCTGAATCGCCACTTAGCAGGCAAATTAGCAGCCAGGTCACAGAGCAGCCAACAGGACATGAACAGGTTATTGGTAATGTAATAAATGACAGCTAAGGGTATACGTATTGTGCTTTCAGGTTCCTTATGCTGGTAATACTGTTGTGTAAATCAGTAGACAGAGTTTTAGATGGACATTAAGCATGTTGTTGATAGAAAAATAATGACTTTCTTTGTTTTTCCTGCTCTGCCTCACATGCACGCACACACAGTAGAATCTGGATCCTCTACTCACTATTTGGGGTCTATGTTCAAAGGAAACTCCAATCCAAAATACATGAAAACAGCTGGGGTGACATGGATTTATCACAGATCACACTTTCCAAAAACTCGCATATGTCATTTTCTGATATTGAGTAGTTCTACTGCAAAAATACTTAAGTGTGTAGCTTTGCAGACGTGGTATTAGAGGAAAGGAAGGAATAAATAACGAGACCTCAAAAAGCTGTTTGTGTCAAAATGCAGACTCTAAAGCATTAAAGATAAATCCTGCATGTAAACCTTTCAACTGGAACATTTCTGTCTTTATATTAGTCCAGATATTGGTTTAGATTCAAGTAATTGTATCCTGCCTATCTTGCACTTTGCGATTTGGGTCAGTGGTCTGAAGATGAGCACAGCGTGTAAAGGCATCGCCTGAGAGCAGTCTAACACAGCCAGAGTCAAACAGTAAACCATAAACAAAACATAGGAAAGTCACACAGAAGGACATAAATGATACCAGCTTTGTCTACGTGACTGGTATGTACATCCTTAGACAGCAGATTCTTATCTCGACATTCCACAAGACTTGAGCGGCACGCAGCTAATGACTGCAGGAAAATAGAAAAGATGGAAACAGAGGATAGAGTTGGAACTGCGGCTGGGCAGTCACAGATATCTGCTGATGGCTACTGATTCTTATCTGAACGCCAGGGCGAGCACAGAGGCAATGAGAAGAGAGCAAAGGGATATGTTACATCAGATGAAGGGTGAGACCACGAACAGAAGATAGCATCAGCAAATCCACCTTGAGGTCACATCATTTGCATTTAGGGACTGAATTAAACCTTTTCACACATGTTTGGATCATTCCAGTGCGGCGAAAGGTGTGTTAGCTGGTGAGGTACCACAAGATCGCGTTCACCTGTCCTCTTTTCTCCTCCGTCTGTACGTCCTCGTTCTTACCGACCAACGACACCAAAGACATAGCATTAAGCTTACGCAGCTTTTGTATATAAGTCTAAATGCTTTCGTCGGATGCTTTTACAATGACTGCTGCAGAGGCGGCAAAAGAAATACAGAAGACTTTCAATGTGGCAGCAGTCTGTCGCAAAAACACAGAAAGAGCCATCTTAACAACCCCATGTCAACATAGAAGAACAGTATTGTTTTTTACTGTAAAGGAAAACACTTTGTACCCACAGGAACTCTTATTATGTCTTCATGATTGGAGGAGGTCTTCAAATGATCAGCTTGTGGGACCAAAACTCAGACATACTAAGCAAAATTTATGGGTATCCATAACCAAGCTCAAAAATATAATAACATTTTAGGATTTTTGCAAAGCACACTATCCATGCAGATACAATAATTCTGCACCTGGAGAATAGTTAAAAAAAAAAAAACATTCTGGGAGTTTGAGAGCTCCAGCCTACGGTATCTGCTCACCAGAAAGAGTTATGAATGTGCCTGAGTGAACGCCGCAGTTCTCTCTTTGTAAAAAAAGCAGACCACTCAGCGTTCCCACCTCCGCACATATCCACCGAAACATCTGTCTGAGCGCTGCGGGGACAATGGCAAAGAACAGAAAGGAGAAACTGGGCCAAGCTCTAAGGAAAGGGAATCAAACTCAGCAGACAATAGGGAGGAAAAATACTGCAACAGATTAGCACAAAGATGTTGCTAGAGACCTCACCAAGAGTAGGATTCACTTTACGGATGTGTGTCGTTTTTCTCTCATTTGTTTGCTGTTGCTTTCATTCTGACAAAGTAACTTTGTGGCTCAAAATGTAGAGAAGCGATCACTATTTTTATGCCTCTTTCATTTTATACTACACTTGAGCTAAGTTTTTGAGTAATTCTTTAAAAATGCTGCTACCATGCATTTAAAAAAAAACACAAATAAGGCATATCTAATTTTTAGATGACAAGGGATATAAAGATGAGTTCTGCATCAAGTGGTTTACATTACAGTCATCCATAATGCTAAAAGAGACCGATGGCATAATAAATGTGTTCGGATGGTTCAGTTTGTGGATAATTTCATTCAATTAAAAGCCTACTGCTCTCTATTGCTCACTCAATGTGAAAAACAGCAAATTATAACTGAAAGCGACGATCACATCAATTCACACACGAGGCAATTGTTTAAAGAAGTGAAACAGACATAGCCACAGATAAACAGGAAATAAACCCAAAGCATGCACAGGGCTTTGTTATTAATACACAGAGAGGGATATTGCTTGACCATTAGCTGTGGTGGTGAAAAGCTATCATGTGATAACAACAAATGGCTGCAGTGAAAAGGGAAATGAGAAGTGAAATTCACATTAAAAACATTTCAGATGTGGTTTCTGTTCTGAATTTGCAATGAAAAACCCTGTCCATCGATGAATATATTAGAATTCTGGATACAATAAATAAAAAGGCAGAAAATAAGATTATAGGCAGTTCATTGGTTTTCAACAGGCTTAATATGACAGTGAGACAGATTACACTAATAATTGTCTCCAAGCCTGTAGCACTTCTTATAGGGATGATAGTTCTGCACTACGTGCAGTGATGTGAGAAGAAACCAATTAGCTAATTCTGCTTTTGTGAGTTTTGATAGATCCATCTATCGCAAGCTTTTGCGAAAGAAAAGCAACTGTTTAGATGCACTTAGAGGTAGGTAATTGTTCAAATCAGCACCCATTATCTCACAAAACAAAGAACAATATAAGAACAGGAAAATTCAGCTGAATTGACTGGCACATGTGAAACTTTTCACACATCGTTGGACTTTAAAGAAGGACCAGTAGACATGGTTTCTACTTTTCAAGAACAAAAAACTAAGATATTTTAGCAAATTTACATAAAAACTTATTCCAAATGAAAGGCCTCGATAGTGATCAATTAGGATAATCAATATTATGTTAAACTAAGGTCAGAAACAGACACCTGAAGGCATTAGTTGTCACCTCCCAACTAACTGAAATACAAGAAATCTAAAGTTCTGAGGGCCAGTGAAGGGGTCGCCAAGTCAGTAACAGGCTCAGGATCCCAACTGCACTGCACATGCAAAAAAGTGAAAGAGTATTTTTTTAATAGCACCCTGGGTAACTGCCCACATGCACCACATCAAAATCCACCCTGAAGTCAAGCACTGCGATCTGTTTTAACAAGTTTAAAGATTTGCTCACAACTAGCAAACCTTATCAAGAAATCAGATTTGGACTGTCGAAATAGAGCAGAGCCTTCCATAAATCTCTGCCATGTTGTTCATTCTTGGTTGAGAGTTTTTTGAAGCCCTTCCAGTTCACCTGTAGGCAGCCTGAGGATCTTCTAACACAGGATCTAACTCTAAAGCTATGACTTTATGAGCCATGTGGATGTCGAAAAGACACAGAGATGCAAATGCAGTTTCATTACATTCTGTGATTCATCCACTGAGAGTTGCAAATGTTCACCTAAAGTAGTATAACCTGCCATCTGATGAGCCTTCAAACTCAATTTTTTACTTAACGTGGAGTCTGATTGTTTTTCCATCTTCTCACCAAAACATGCAGCAGCATGTTCAGACCCACGCTCCCTGCTGTCAGGCTGAATTACAGGATTGTTGAGTTGGGAAACATCTCCCTAAAATCACAAAGGACTTTCTTTAATTTTTAATTTTTTTTTAACATATATTAAATATTAGCAAAACCTTTAGAGCTTGAGATGCAGAAACAGTAACATTAAAAAACTACAGGCCTGTAGTTGGTCCTGGAGTTTGAGACCACTGATGCAAATTCTCACCCTCTAAAACAAACCCCGAAATGCTCCAGACATTTTCCTAACAAGGGAAAAAACTAAAACCTTCTATCGTCTACTGAAGTCCCACTTCCTGTTTTTACATGTTTCCACAGAAAATGCAGCTTCCTTTCTAAAGATTTCTAACACCTGTTGCTCCTCTGACTTTGTTTTCCAAACACTTCACTGACAGAGAAAATGACTAATTCTGACTCATCTTCAGTCAGTGACAAGCAGCTGAAGCGTCCAACCTTGTTGTGGGTAGCATGACCTTTTAGCACTAAGGTACAGTATGTTTACTGACAGGGTAAAAAAATAGATTTTTGAGTTTCTGATGTCCTGATCAGTAAAAATATGTAATCCAGCCAATTTCTCAAAAAATATTTCATTGCCTGCTGAATCGCCTGTCTTTAAGCCACTCTTGCAACCTCTCTGTACATTTGTAGATCCGTTGTCTCAGGCTTTCTCACCTTTGACACATGCCGGATGGTCAGTGAGCTTTTAACACATGAGCTCACTGACCAGAAACTGGAGACAGTGTTCTTCTTGTATCAGGACTGTCCATTCCTGCTTTCAATAAAGCTATCTGTGCTCAGGAAAGGACAGCCCTGATACCAAGAGAATACACTCCACATGGAGAACAGTGGGACAAGCCGTCGACGGCTCCACGTGGTGATGGTAAACGTGTGTTTGGTCAGAGTAAGGACATGACGGAATCAGAGCAAAACAATGGAGCACAACGGTGTGGGTGGACACACCTTTTCCTTCCACATTCTCCCTGAAGGCTCTTCTTTGGCTCCTCAAGAACAAAGTGGAGTGGAGGAGGGAGAAGAAAACTGGAAATAACAACATGGCCGATCCGAAAACAAAGACACAGGAAGGCAAGAAAAGCAAAAGCTTTGTAAAAGATCTGTCTGAGGAAGACTAGCAAGCACAAAAAAATGAGGGCATGCTAATGGATGAAATGAGAATAAACACTGAGGAATGCTGTGATTTTTTTTTTGTTTTAAAAGAGAGAATCGTCTGCGCTCGGTGGCGCTTAGACGAATCTTTGGCTAAATTATTGATGGCTCGCTTTGAGTTTCAGGTCGGGAAGATGAAACTCCCTTGCACAACTGAACCTCCTGGTAATTACCACTTTCCAGCTCTCTCGTCTGCGGAGCAGTCAGGAAAACACACAGTGACCGTCCCATGTGGTGCCAAGCGTGAGCTGATTCAGGGAGAGTCTGTGCTCTCAGAGGTGCGGTTTGCACCTGTTCTGAACTTGGCTCGGTAAACAAACAGATGATTGAATGATCCGCTACAGTAAGGCGGTTGGTGTTGTTGCTCGCTGCCTTACAGTCATGCTCAGCTTGAAAGGCTGCTGAGAGCCATCTTCCTGCTTTCCTTTATCCCATCCCAACTCGTGTTTTCTCTCCCTTCCCGCCAGGCTATCTTTCTTATCCGCAGAGGAAGCCTGTTTGATCTTGCAGAGTCCTGCTGTTCTGACTCTCTGGCTCCCAGACATCAAGCGAACACTCCTCTGTTTCTCTCTCTCTCTCTCTGAACATGGGAACTTACTCTCCTTATACTTCCACAGAAATCCCAGGATCACCTCCCAGAACCCTCCTCTTGTTAGAAATCAGACATTCTGCTGTTTTACCTCCAGAAAACAACAAAATTATTCATTTATTCAAAATGCAGCAGACGCGGTGCTGAGGACAGCTGTGCTGGCTGCGTAAGGCCCGTGCAGAATGCAAGCTATGTCAGCAATGTATTTCATTCAGGACACAGTGGCCAACATTGTCATCCCCAGGAGAGCACGGCACAATGGAGAGGGATACGACCAGGAACCTGACGCACACACTGTAAAGCCTTCCTGGCTGTTTGCTGTAACTCAAGAGGGGGGCAGAAAACAATGGGCAGTAAGTGTTAGCATGACGTGTGGCGGTGCAACAGCTGTGTTTCTATCCAAACCCAGCAGAGCCGCTCTAATTTATTGAAACGGTTTCATTAGATAACATCAGGTCACTTTGTATTTACAGATAAGCCCAAATTAATTTATCTAGGTAGTATATCAAATTGTAAATGATTGTCATTACTACTGTTCTTCTTTTGTTTTGTTAGCCTTTGTTTGAAATTTATTTTGTTTGTACATAACTTTGTTTATTCTTTTATTGCGCTTCGTTCAAAAAAGTCAAACTGCTCAATTTAGCCAGTAAGGATTTTTCTGATATTTAACTCTCAAAACTATGTAAATATGTAAAAGGAGCACAACTTTTGAA
Source organism: Poeciliopsis prolifica (assembly GCF_027474105.1). Lineage (NCBI taxonomy): Eukaryota > Metazoa > Chordata > Actinopteri > Cyprinodontiformes > Poeciliidae > Poeciliopsis > Poeciliopsis prolifica. The sequence continues at coordinate 9,986,545 of NW_026562378.1, read as the reverse complement.
AGAAGTTATTTATCTATTTATACTGCCATTTCTTTAGAAAATGGCATGCCAAAAACTATTTCATACTCTTACTTTAAAATCCTTTATTGGGGATAGCACAATAATAATAAGGTTTGTTTCTGATCTCCAAGTCTTGAAGGTTGGGAATTCCTCTTTGCCATCACCCTAATATGTAGCTCAGGTCAGAACTCTGATCAGGCCACTTTAAAACTCTAACACTACTTCATTCCTAAGAAACAAGTGGGTAAAAATACCAGAAGTTTGGATATATTTTGGCTTAACTTTTACCCTTCCAGACCAAACGGAGCGCAGATAGGTACCAGCACCTCTCACGACCCCACAAGGGACAAGCGTGTTAGATAAAGGATGGATGGATGGATATTGCCATGATGAGGTGTAAAATAGATGTGCTTGATGCACCAGCCTGAGGTTTTATGATTTCCTTAAAACCTACCATATGTGACACAGCTTCTGATCAGTTACTTAACAAGATGATACCATAAATTCAGCAAGCAAACAGGGCCACAATAATTCCCAACGCTTTACGATCATGCTATGGAATCCAGCATTCCAGAACAGATTCCTGATAGGGAACACCACCAGCTTACAACAAGAGCTCTTCTCACTCTCCAGTCACTTAGCCTGCTGCCTCCCACTGCAACCTTTGCACACAGAGACAATGCCTGTGTGTATATGCAGATGTGTCATGGGCAGCAACCTTTGACACGCAACTCTGCTTCGAACAGAAAGAAATTGCACAGAAGGGAGAGAAGAGATTCTGAGAAAAGAAAAAAAGAGTGATGAGGGTCACAAGAACATGCTGGTGTCAAACAGCTATGCCACAAATGTGATGGAGTGATTGATGGGAGGGGTCTTTGTGCGAAGCCTCAACCCCCCTCTCAACTCTCTATTCTTCACCCCTCTGACATGAGGGAGTTGACTTTTCTTATTTTGGCGAAAAACCTCAGAACAGGTCCAGACAGAAGTAAACGTCCCACTTTCTTCCATCAGATGTAACGGACTGCAAAGTGTATTATCTGTAATGGAAATAACACTGTAACTCCTGTGCTAAATGGGCCACTGAACAACAGGAATGAGTATGTGTGTGTGCATGTATGAGGGGTGGGATGTTCACGTTTCCACTCTGTTTGAAGCACATGGACAGAGTCGGGAATCTGCCGGGGGAGGAGAAGAGCAAAAGAGGGAGGAAGACAGGGGGTGGGCGAAGGGAGTAACCAGAGAGGAGTATCCCACAGTGCAGGCAGGCACATGGCCTTTATACACTTCTGTGGGCTAAAAGCTGAAAGAGAGGCACTCCGAAGGAAAATCACTGGTGTGAATTGTTCAGCCCTATCAGAAAAAAGAAAAAAAAAATCCTGACTGTTCGGATTACTTTATACCTATTGCAATCCAGGAATTTAAAGCAGCTTATATATAAAAAACACACGCTTTTTAAAATAATTGTTAAAACTGTCACCACGTTCTAGCAGCATAATGTGAGTCAGATCATCGTTAAGAATTTGAGCTCCTTTGCCTCCTCCCTTTAGTCCTACTGCCATCTGCAGAGATACACTGCTCCCTTTCAGAAACAACCAATCAGAGAAAGGAGAAGGGTCTTATCACTGTCAATCCTCCTTGTGTACGTGCTGCTCAAACCCTCCCTCTTGCTCCCTGCAGCGCTACGGCGAGTTCCCCACCAACGGAGCCTGCTGTGAATGTTCAGGCTCGTTAGCGTGGCCACCGATGATGGCGGATAAAAAATTTTCTTGAAGCACTAACTTAGCATATGTTTTTAACAGTGCTTAATTTGTGCAAAATACCCCATTCAGGACATGTGCAAAAAAAATATATGTTTGTGATGCAAGTGAAAAAAGCTTTTATTTATTAGTGAATTGTTTATTAGGTCACGCTGCCCCTGTTGAAAACTGACACAGAAATGAGAAGACTCCACCATCACAACACAAAGAGTCTTGAACAGAAAGCCTTATCAATATGGACGAGTATTTTTCAACTAATCGTACTTCACCATGCTTAGCATATCACAACTCTAATCTCACTGGTATGTGGATATGCATCTAGTCATTCAACATACCTCTGTCTCAACTGTAACAATAATAATAAAAAAAAGAAAAATCCCCCAAAAATTCATTGCAAGGCTTTTGTTCAAGTCTGTCTGTACTTCTATATAATATCCACGATGATGTCATTGCACCAAAGCCCCCCGGAATGTGCGACTGTGTGAAATGCATCAGCACAACAATCATCCGCTCTCTTTCCCTCCGGTTTGGAGACGGCTGGTTTAGCACATCTCCCACAGCCTCGGGACACACTTCACACATGCAAGAGAGAGGAGCACGAGAGAGCCTGCTCTTCGTGCCGCCGCACCTTCGGCCATTCTCAGTGAGAGCCGCTCCAAGAGCCTGCATCAGCTAACATGCTCCTGCAGCGAGGTAAATAACAGGCCTCGGGTCTGTTTCTTCCCGCCTGCGCAACCCGGCAGCCGGAGAACACAGCACGCTGCAGGTAAACCGCAGTTTAAGGTGGGGATCATCAAAACCCGGCACCGTGGCACTGGGCCACAGCGGCATGTTGGCTCAAAACGAATAGATGAATCTATTTAGAAACTTGAGAGATGAAACAACCACACCCTGAAGTATAAACTGCTTTGATTGGAAAATGATGTTGGTGCTTTGTCTTTAAACCGCCTTTGAGCAGTTTTTATTTTTTTACTTTTTAAGCGTAAAACTGCAGCCACCTTTTAATTTGAATTTAACAGAAACTCACCAAACCTGAATGGCTTCTTTCTGTGTGTTTGTTGTTTAAAGTGTAGACTGAAATAGCATCGCTTTATGCAAAATAATATGATAGTAACAAAAATGTTCCCATAAGCTGTATCTTTTTCAACAGGCACACGCCAGACAGAGTTGATCTTGAGCACATTTGATAAAGTTTACAGTAAAGTTCATCAAATGCACTCAAGATAAACAATAAGCATAGCAAAAATATAACAATCTGAACAAGAAACATGTTTGAAGTACATTTCAAATGCCAAGAAGTGACGAACCCGACTCCAGCGGTTACCGATTGTTGCTGCTCTGTTTGAAGTGAAAGCAACTAGATCACTGTTGTCATGATTATCAATCTGAAATCATGGATGTTAGTAGCTACTGAGCCTTTCTATTGTTGGCTGTTAATGAATTTGGTCCAAATGGTGGCACAAGTCTGAATAACATTTAAATCATAAAAACATTTTATATTTGACTTATACTCCGACTCTGGGCCTGACTTGGAGTCGAGGCTTGGAACTCGAGTCCCATGAACAATCTTTATCTCAGGTCATTCCCACTGTAGCTGCAGGATAAGCTGAAATATTCCCAAATTTAGAGTTTAGTGATCACTGGGAGTCACGACAGTTTGCCTAAAAATATACAGAACATTGCATTTCACACTTAGCTCCACATATCAACACTCTGCGTGTGTTCAGGTTTTATATTCATATGCACCAAACCGACAGGCCTGTGATAAATATTTTCAGTAATAATCAGTCTTTTAACCCTTGACTTTGATTTGAGAAGATTTCTGGTGGCTGCATGCATGCAGGAACATTTTTTTTTGTCTTTTAAGAAGAAAAGTTTAAGACACACTTTGATCTAGATGCAAAACTGTTCGTTCATTACAACAGACGATGTGAAACTGAGATCTGGGAAAAGACACAGACGCTCAACTCTCTCTGTTTTAAGGATCACAGACCCGGGGATGGTCGTTCGAAGGGAATGTGCGGCATGTTTTTTCAATCATTCTTACTGCGGATAACGAGCGCATGCGTGCTGACCGTGGGAAGCGAAACTGCAGCACTCCCGTGTAACCGTGGGCTTAAAGCAAAAGGTAGGACTCAGCGTTTTAAATCAGCCTGTTTCAGGAAAAATACTTGGAAGCGCGAAGTGGGAGAAATCCCTACCAGTGCCGCTCCAAATCTGGGCGAAACTAAAATAGAACTGGTGCATCCACATGGCAAAGCGTGGGGGGTTGCGGGGGGGAACACAACGTTCTCACACTCGCCCATACAGAAGGAAGAAAAAGCAGGAAGCTTGGTGTGTGTGAGTGTGTGTGAAAAGTGATGCGGATTCAGCTGAGAAGAGGTGATGAATGGCTTCATTAAAACAGCATTAGGAGAGGTGTGAACTTGAATAGAGAGGGCCAGTGTGCTGCGACTGCTCTGTTCCAACAGAGAAAAACCTGTCGCAAAAGCCAGATTCTCCCCTCGGTCCCAGAACATCCTGTTTTCTCTCTGCTAATTATTTACAGAGTTCAAAATGCAACACCAGGCTCCCAGAAATCTGCTGCGCTTCAGATAATATTAGTTTGGATCAGCGACTTAAACTGGAGAAGCAGCTGCAGGAATTTATTATTATTATTATCTTTTTATTAAAGATGAACTAATAAATCTACCAAAGATTGGCAGGTTAAATTCTGAAAAATTTGTTTTTCTTTCTTGTTCATTGAATAAATCAAAACTCAGAACTCCCACCACACTTTGTCTGTAACGGATCAATAAACTGGATGAAAAATCCTTTGTTTTTGAGTGCAGCAAATATACACGACCAAATCTTACATACAGAACAAAACAACAACAAAAGAAACTTTATTCATCTCTCATTCTTACTTTCTCAAAAATAAGGGGGAAAAGAGGGACAACAGCACTGGCGTCTCGCAGTAATTAAGGTATAAATGTAAATAAGAGTTTAAATCACTAAAGAGGAAAAACCTTTCAAAACAAAGGTCTGCAAATGGCTTCAAACTGTGCATGTGTTTGGTGCTAACCCGATTAACCAGGCCCTGCAGGGGAGTCAAATCTACATCATTCTTTTTCATTTTTTCCTTCTGCTTCTCCCAAACGCAGAAAAAAAAATGGGGCAAATTGGTAACCCTGGCAACCAAACTGTTCATCGGCGCCGGGATGGAGGGGGAAGCGGAGAGGAAGAGACGGAGATACGGCTGCTAGAAGAGCAACGCATACAAGGAGTGTCAGAGGCAGTTCTGAGCATCTTTAAAATCTATCCTGGCTTCCTTTCACATGTTTTCCAGATCCACCTCCTCTTTCCGCTCCTTTTTTTCCCCCCTGCCCTTTTTCCTCCTTTGGCGAGAGCCCCTCGCTCCGTCTCCTCCGGCTCTCCGTCCAGAACGAAGGCTGTTCAAACACAACCTGTTTCCTTTGGTGCCCCTCGGGAGAATTATACAACCTGTCTTCTGGAGTATTTTCTCTCCTTTCCTTCTCTGTTTATTTGCAGTCGGGTGACTCTTCACCTATTTGATTGTCTTACAGAGGATGTGACTGGGCCTTGTCTCCACCCTGCTTGGTTTCATATAGATCTCTTGTCCTCCTAAAAGTGCTGTCCACCAGCACATCCTCAGTGACACCTAAATATCCCAGCTTGTTTTTAAGTCAGCGTCCAGCAGGAGAGGGTGAGGCATGCACACACGCACCATATGTGAGCCGTATACTGTAATCAACGGTTGCAGATTATAGGTTTAGGTTGTCATAGGAGGATGAGGGTCATATTTCAAGACAACTGACAAACACCATGGAAGGAAACACAGTGGGGAGAAAGGAGGACAATATGGCGTGAATTTTGACTGAATGCTGACTGAAATAAACTGTAAAAATGAGGGACGGACATATTTTTTTAGATGATCGGCAGCCCTGATGACGACTCCACAGCTGATTAAAAAAAAAAATCGTGGTCGGTTTTCCTGGCCACTGAAGTTCATCTTCGGTTTTCCCAAATTCAGTTTTCTATCACTTTTGCAACCACATTTTGCATCGGACCGCCTAGTATTCAAGGTTTTTAGGACCACAAATAACTGAAATCTGCTTAAGAAACTCTAATGACTGCCTATTTTAATACTTCAAATGCAAACTGCTGCATCCAACGGGCACAAAAGGTGGTGGATCACAGGTCCTTTGTTAGACTTTCTAACCATTACTGAAGCCGAGTCTTGTTTTTTGTGCACATCCACATCTATATTGTTGTTCTTAAGTTAACCTTCTCAGCTGCATATAATTTTTAATCAGAGCATGTTATTTTCATAATGCTTTTTGACTCATTTTCAAACATCCAAATAGTTTTATAAATGACATTTCTCACACCTTGAAACAAAAATCATTTGAGAAGATGGTGCAACTTCCTAACCGTAGTGCCCACAAATACAAACACAGGCATGTAGCAACTTCTTCTGCACCACAACTTTATCATCGCACATTAACCAACTGTCTCAGAGGAATGCGACAGTTGACATTATGCAAAAAAAATTAAATAAAATCCCGCAGCAGGTAAGAACAAACCCAGCAAAGCCCGCAGGGCTGAGTGCGGCTGTGAGCGACTTTGTGCTTTACATGAACTAATTTGGGCTTTTCGTGCTTGTTTGAGTGCCGTTGCACAAAAGCTGACCTATTCAACCCGACTTTCAGGGGTGTAGCTCAACACACATTAAACAGTGAGCACCTGAAAAGGTGGGCGGGCCAGAGGGGGCCAATCAGAGTGACGGGATTAGCCAATCAGAACGAGCTGAACATCTGTTTCTCAATTGATTTCACGTCTGGAACATCTGGCACAGCAGATGAACTCTGATCTTTCACAACTTGAATGCACTTTTCTTCTTTACTAGATTATATTTCAAAATCCTTCTCATTTGTATTGTTTTGGCATGAACTGGTAACAGAGGCCATCCTTCAGCCAACAAGCATATAAGTTGTGGAGCTGACAGAGATGGATTAGACGTCTCAATCAAACCGCAACTACGCAGTGCTGCGTCACGAGGCTGCAGCCCGTCCACTGCAGAAGGCCACTTCAGCACTTACAGAGCTAGTAGATGTAGAGCTGCGTGTTTTCTTTCAGGTGCGGCAGTAAATTTTCATATTGAGCAGCAAAGAATAAGAAAGCAAACAGGCGGAGGAAGCAGGAAATCAATAAGCGCCGGGTAGAGTGCTGACACAGCATACACACACACACACACACACACACATCTTACAGGACAGAGGACACCTGGTTTGTTTTTTTGCCACGCCACGGATAGAGGAGGCTGTGTGTCCCATTCTACTCCTTTTCATTGTAGGGTGCAAGAATTGTAACTGCAGGGTCAAAATAAACCTCACAGACCACAAAGTCCTGCAGTTTATGTGTGTGTGTGCGCGTGCGTGCATGTGTTATATGAGAGGCAGCTGATTCCTTTGGCTAAACACAAAGCCACGGGCCTAAACAGGAAGCTTCACACACTTCTGTATGATCCATGTGTGTTCCCGTTTCACACAAACATCCTTCCTTCCTGTCTGATTATTTTGAGCCATGTCAGCAGTTTCAATCAGAGCACTTGGACGGGGCTGCAGGAAGTAAATGCTATGTGTTACGATTGCCCCATTGAATTGCATCGATTTGAACACGACCTGAATCCGCGGCGTGTTTTCAGCCGCGCGCGTCCGACGTGGAGCCGTTGTGTACATCTTCCCGACTGTTGTTTCGTTTTAATGAATTACAGCTGTCGCCTCAACGTATGGCCCAAGCACGGGGCTTCAATGAGACGAAGACACAGACCCACAGCCCCGCTCTGTCTCACCACTTCTCCCATTGTGTGGCAGTGAAAGCACTCTTTTATCCTAAATCATACGTTTCCACAGCTGCTTTGTCACACAGTTTAGGCCCCAATCCCTAAACAAATCTACACTGTTTCTGAATTTGCAGTGTACATTTGTGAAAATAAACTTCAATATATTACATTAGAAATTTTAATATGACAGGGCAACACAGTGGTTGTGATGTGGAAGGGAAAATGCTGATTTGTTGTTTTTTTTTTAAATCTTGGTAACACTTTATTTGAAGGAGTGTGCATAAGACTGGAAAATTACTGTCATAAACAAAACATAACACCTGTTATGAACATGAAGGAGTCTTCATAAATATATATGACTATTGTCATGAAGTCTCATATGGTAAATAATGACATTTTTAGTGCAAAGTTGACACTTTTAATGCACTTTCAATGGAAGTTTCATTACAACTTTGCATTATGTTTATGACAACAGTCATAAACATTCATGAAGACTCCTTCGTGTTCATGCCAGATGCTATGTCATGCTCATAATAGTATCATGTCAGTCTTATGCACTCGCCTTCAAATTAACTGTTACCAAAATGTTCAATGGATGGAAAGCATTGAAGACTCTGAGTTTATTCTATAATCCACCAAAACACGACAAACTGCCTTCAGAGGTCACCTAATTAGTGAATGAAATCCACTTGTGTGTGATTTAATCGGAGTGTAAATCCAGCTTCCGTGTGAAGACCTCAGAGATTAGAAAAATTTACACTAATGTACAAACCACCACAAGGTGGGACAATCTGGACACATGGTAACTGTTACCCGTGCATGCCACCAACCTGGCCTTTATGAAAGAGCGGAAACAAGACAGTCACTGCTGAAAGAAGGCCATAAAAAGTCCTGTTTCCTGTTTGCTACGAGCCATGTAAAAGGAGACAACCAACACGTGGGAGAAGGCACAATATGTTTTTGCAATGTGAGCAAGAAAACTAACATGTACAGATGGAGAAAGCATCCTAAATCCTAACACACAAAAAGGGTGGCGGCTGCATCATGCTGCAGGGATGCTTTTCTTTAATGAGTACAAAGATGCTGGGAAGGTAGATGGAGTCAAATGCAGAGCAATTTTGGAAGAAAACCGGCGAGAGGCAATAACAGATTCCACACAGGGGCGGAGGCAACAACAATCCCAAAACCAACAACCGGAGCAACAGTGAAATGTTTTAGGTCAAGGCATATTTATCAGTTAGAATGGCTCAGTGAAGGTAGAGCTAAATCCAATTTTAATTTATGGGGAGACTTGGAAATGTACTATATGTTCACATACACTCACCGTCCAGTTTGACTGAGTTTCAGCTATTTTGTTAACAATTGCTTTGGTTAAAGCTGTGAGAGGAATACCTCAAAAGCCTGTGAGTCCAGTGGCTCAGGGTTTATCAAAGTGACTCAGGAGGGTTGAACACAAGCAGGGTTTTTTTGTTGTTTTTGAAAATGTATTTCTCATAAAATCTGTTTCTTTTCATGCTTCAAAAAAATGAACTCAAATGTAAAGCCCTAAGACCGAAAAACAACAACAACAAAAAAACACTGAACTGTGTTGTATGTATTCATCCTTATTTGAGATTTCCCCTTGTTTCCTCTCACTGTTGTTCTTGCCATGTCTGTTTCTTTTTTCCTCTGTATTCTGTATTTTATTTTCTTTCACCTATCTGTGTCCCTTTAAATGCGCACACACATTCGTACGCGCACACTAACAAACACACCCTGTTCCTAAGCAAGTAGGAACATTCCTCTCCTCAGCCAGAATCCCATATCAGCACTCCATTTGTGCGAAGTACAGTAGACTCAGCGAGCAATGAGGGCACCAAAGCATCAATGTGCACGGCGAAAGCAAATAACGGCAACATGCTTCAGTCAGACTGCAACAGAACAATATCTGTTAGAGCCAACACTGTCTTATTTGGATTTATGGGTATTTCTTTTTTCTTTTATTTCCCGTAAAGCACAGATGAGGAAGTGAAAACTAGAAGAAAATCTAAAAAAGAAACAGTGAAAAACGAATAGGAATGGCAGACTGAAATGACTTCACTGTTACTGAAAGCATTCTGGACATATATAGTGCAGTAAAACGTGATATAAACACTACGAGGCTGAAGAGGTAACAGCTACAGCATAACTCTTAAATGGTCAGGCTAAGTAGATTCCTTAGCTGGTCAATTTACAATGCAAAAGCTATTTGTGAGGTGCATACTTGTACTGCTACTTCTGCGGCAAACTTGTCTCGTATCCACAGAAGGATTTGCATTTATTTTCCCCGTGATGCTGCGGTGTGTTGCTGCGGCAAGCGTTATCGTTTCAGAAAGGTATCCCCTCGGTCACACAACCACAAACAGCATGACAAACTGCCCCTGCAAAGAGACAACCTGCACATATTAACAGCAGACAAATCAACGACTCAGCAGATGTGCAGATTTACCTTTCCGTAAGTTCGAATGTGTAAAAATGTGCAGGTTCAAGTCAGAAACAGTGGCGGCAGAGCAGCAGTGCAGCTGATCACCCGGGAGCAGTGGAGTAAATGACTGTGGAAATCGATGCGGTGGGTCGATGGACAAACATTAAGTCCACGGTGTGACATGCGTGGCAGGCAGCCGTCACAATGCAGCAAGGATAAAAAAGCCTTCACGCCGCCTGTCCGGCGTAAACAGCTGTCTAGAGGGAGATTAAGACACAAACACTAATGGGACGGTGGTGGCGACTTCACAAGAGTTTTCAAACAGGCAAAGAGGAAGCAGGGAACAGTGAGGTGAGTCACTGCAGCTAAGATTCTTGTTCAGTTTACAGGAAACGCCTGTAAACTAACACCTTTGGTGTCAGAGTACGGATAGTTTTGACAACGGAGCAAATATTCACTGTGGAGAAACATGCAGGGCATTATGAAAGTAATCACACGACTTAACATCTTTTGCCATTTTGTCACTGTAAAACTGTTAACTTTCTGTAAGGGTTCTCCAATATTTTTTGCAACACAAAAGCTGAAAATTTTAACATGACTTTACGTTCTACTCCGTGGGACCACCTTGCGCTGATGGGAGTCTTTTTGAGTATTTACCCACCAACTTTGCACACAGATGGAAATTCTACCAAGATTATAGCTCATACTCAGACGTGTCCATAACTTCGATGAGAACCTTCTGAGGTCATCCCAGAACAGCTGTCTTAAACTGAGCTTGAAAAACAAATCGATCGGGTCTAGGGTCATGAGAGTAACAGGAGGCAAGCCACGCTTTTCGCATTTTATTCGTCAAAGATTTTGAAAACCCTGTACGTTTATTAGCGTCATTAGTCACAATCCAAACAAAGCCCGGTTTGCAATTCTTTACGGTCATTACCGACGACCATGAACTTTTCCTTTCTTGTCATCGGTCTGAGTCGTCTGAGAGAGGCACGTTTATCTTCTGAACCTTTTCCAAAGGAAAATAGTGTTCCAAGGCTCCACACCTAAACGTTCATCTTGTGTTTTCCTTTCAATTTGTGTACTTTAACACAAGAAATTCCAGTCCAACTGCATAATTTATGCCTCTTCCCCTTGCGGCTGACTAATCCAGCTCTGACAAAACAAGTTGATCATGGAAAGCAGTTTCTTACTGAGGAAACGGGGGGAGCACCTGAGGGTGACAGTGCAAGTGAGAAGAAAGGATCAGACCGGTCCTAAGCGGAGGTGAGAAGTGGTGGTGATGATGATGAGGCAAGTGGTGGCCCATCTTATCAACTGATCCAGCAGAGGCGGTGGCAGAGCTTGGAGCACACAGGCTGTTCACATGGGAGGATCATATCCTGTCTTCATCCCCTCTCCACCTACCAGCCACCCCTGATTTTCTTTTCCCTTTATCCCCCCTGCAGCTTGAGGTATGAACCACATAACCTCACAGATCTGATAAGCAGTCACTTTAACTCTCATAGCCCAAGCCACTACAGAGCCCAATCAGTACAATTGGATTGTACTGATTTTTTGATTTATTTATCTCATTTTACCAGCCTAACCTGTAGATGAGCATGCAGTCAATGAGCATGCCTCCCATCTTTGAATTGCAATGTGTGTTTAGCCCATAAACGAGGAGTATAACGCAGGATAGCGAGGCAGACACGCAGGAGACACAGAGGGGAAGAAAACGCCCTTCACCCCAGCTTGTGTTGAACCCCCCCGTCCTTCCCCTCCACCTCCTGCTTCTACTACACATCACCTTTGCATATGGTTTTCCTCTCTCTCTCTAACAGACCGCCGAGGCCACATCTGGACTACACCTCTGATTTCTGCGCGTTTTTTCCTTCTTCCTCCCCCTGTCTTTGTTAGCCATCTCTGCGCTGCCTCTCACCCATGCGATCACACGCTTGGAGACATCATAATTACCCTGTAATGACTCCCGATTAATTAAATAGCGGAGATCTGATTCATCTGCCTGGCGACAAAACTCGTTTTTCTCGCAAAGGATCGGCGCAATTTAAAAGGCGCAGGAAAGGATGAGGTGAGGGCGCAGACACAGGAGGTGGAGGGAGAAAATCACACGCCGATCCATAGAAAATATTATAGTAAGGAAGCGGATGGGGAGGCGAACGCGACACTGCGTCACTTTGTGCAGCGAAATGCGTTAAAAAAAAAGGAGAAAAGTTGTACCTTTAACTTGAGTTTCATATTCGGCCACGATCTCCTTGTCCTTTCGGAATTTCGCCGGAGACGTCATGGCTGAGTTTGGAGATCAGATCCCACTTGTTTCCCCCCACTCTGAACAGCTCGCTTAACCGGCTGTGGGTAGGAAAAAGAAAAAAAAGAAAAGAAAAGAAAACGACACTTCTAGAGCAAAAACAAACAAACAAACAAAAAGAAAAAAGCACGGGGAGATCCCGGGTGGGGAGACGGCAGCTCCTCTCCTCTCGGTGCGGTCTGTATTGTCTCCCTGCCTCGGCTTCACTCAGGGCGCATTGTGAGTTTGGCGCGGCGGCTGCTGCTGCTGCTGCTGCCTCTCCGCCTCCTCAAAACCGGTTGTGGTGAAAAAAACTTCAAGCGGAAAAAGAGTCATTCCCCTCATAAAGGAACGATGAAAATAAGACCTGAGACGCAGAGCGCATAAGTGAGCCCTTCCAAAACTTGCTCCGACGGCGAAAAACTCTCCGAGAGGCTTTTCGCCTTGGTGCCCGCCCGCCCGCCTGAACTCAACTGATCTGTTCTTCTTCCTCCTCCTGGAGTGAGAGAGAGAAAGAGGCAGGAAACCGAAGTGGTGATGGAGTGTTTGGTCAGCTCTACTGCGCAGGACAAGCATGGATGCCTGCGTGCACACATGGGCAGAACTCACACGGGCAAGCAAGGGAGCAACATCTTATACCTCCACCATGGAATACAGTCCAAAGAGTTTTTTTTTGTGTTTGTTTTTTAAGTTAACAGACAGACCCTTTTTTGGTTCCCAGAGCAGCGAAAAGCTTTGTGCCTCTTTCAGATTTGTGTTGTTTATGCGATGTTGTCACACTTCAACAAGCGTTCCAGATTCTCAGGCTGATTTTAATATCAGACCATTAGAGGTAATGGAACAATCAGTTTTCAGTGATTTATTAAGGGAGGAAAAGCTATTTCAAACATTTCAAACTATCTGAAAATGTAACTTTATGTTGTTGAGTTACGTTTTATGCCTCTTTATCCATAGTTTTTCTTTATATATATATATTATTAATTTTTTTTTTTTTTACCAATTACATCCAAGAAAGATTACTGCCAGGCCTGTAAATGAAAAAAAAAAAAAAAATTAATAAATTAATTCAAAACAACTCAACAGGTAAACAGAAGTCTCAAAACTCAGCACATCACAAGAAGCAAATTCACTAATATAATGTACATCAGTCAGGAAAGGATAACAATGGCATTTCTAAAAGTGTAAAACTCCATAAAATCACAATTAAAGCCAATATCAACGACACAACGATGAGCATTCCCTGGAGTTCTCTGTCCTGCCTTTATTTCTAGCGAAATGACTCCAGGAGGATACTGACAACTCATCCAGGGAGGTGACGACCCAGAACAACCTCAAACACTCTCATGTTTTTACCTATGTTGTCTAATTGCTTGTTTTTCACCCATCTTTATTCTGATCTCTATTTTATCTTTTTTTTTTCCTTTACTGCACCCATGGGAAGCACTTTGGTTCAGCACTCTCTGTTGTGAGAACGTGATTAATTGTGACAAGAAAATCAAAAGCAGAAGAAGTCTGTAAGGGGGCATTTCACTAAACTGTCCAATTTGCCGCTCAACAACATGTCAGTTTGTCTTTGGTTTTGTCTTCAGACATAAACAAAAGATATTGGTCATGTCTTTTGTGAAACAAAAACATAAACAATGTCTTTTGCTGTGAGACAATGTTTATATATATAAAAAAATCTTAATAAAATCTAACAAACTTCCACATGTATGGGTGAGCTCAAATAATCCAAGTAATCAAAGCTTATTTGGGTTTCAGAATGCTCAGCTGTGTGTTTCTGTCATTGTTTCCTCTTCATTTAGACATTTGAGCATGCGGTGGCAACGTCCTGTGGAAAGATGGCTGATTTAAAATTCCATCCCTTTATATTTCAACTTATTACACACTTCTGAATGCTTCACTTGTTGCCATTGCGGTGGGGATGCGTGTTACAGATATGTGTTCAGATAATATTTAATCGACCCATATATGTTTTCGTGGTCAACATTGCACAACACCTTCGCAGAAACAGCGCCCTCTACAGTCACTGTGTGTGACTATACCAGGTTCATGTCTATTAATTTAGTGCGTGGCTTGTTGATTGGTGGGATCAAAATAGAGCAAATACGTTAAACAAATTGTGCGTTAGCTATTTTTAACAGAGGGAAGCTTTAATTTTGAATGAAATATCAAAATTAAAAATTAATATCCTGACATTTTATTAATTTGATTCAAGTTGGGTGGGAAGCAATTCTTCACAAAGTTTATCATGTCATTAATTGCTGGCAACATGAGCAACAAAGTTTAACAGAGATAATATAACAACTATGAGTGCCCCAAATGGAAAATCAGGTTTCACAAAATCAGTTTTAAACCACTTGCAACCATTGTAGAACGACTCAGTCCAGACTTTATTTGTCTGGCTCTTCCCAGTCTAATGTGATTCTAATCAAGGAAACACTGAAAATTAACTGTTGTTGTCAACACCAATAGAAAAAAAGATAAATCACAATATGTTTTTAGAGACTCTCTTTTGTAACTGAGCAATGGCTCAGTAACATTGAGTCATTGCTCAGTTACAGGATTTTGAATCAACAGATAACAAAATGCAATCTCAACTCTTCAAATCAAATACCAAGACCTTTAACCTTATCATACCATACCAATTAAGATTTAAACATCATCAAAGGTGTACAGTAAATTGTTCTGGTGTGCATAGTCCCATTCACTAAACGACTTCCATGAAGTGCTTAAGTGATCATAACTTTTTTCTGTTTTGTTTTGACTTTGTACCTTGTCAGAGAGCCATTTCTCATGTTACTTCCTTTTTCCGTCCTTTATTGTTCTATATTTTAGCAACAAGGTGGAGGAGTTCAACGATGGATCTGCTCGTTTATGCCCCGGATGCACTGGATGAAATGGTTGCGCAAATCCCGTCTACCCGGAACACCACTTTCTGTCCCGTTGGCTGACAAATGATGCGGACCGACTTTTAGCTCCTCAAACAGTGGCACGAGATTTAAATGGCATTTCACTTAACAAGTGTATTTATTTTATTTTATTATATTTTTTTACATTATTTACAGAGGGCTTTTCAACTTCGATTTTCAACCAATCAGATTCCCGTCCTGCAAAGAATCTGGCCAATAACATGAGCTCCTGCAGCAGTCGTCCAATGAGAATCCGATGTCGGGTCTTTTAAACGTGGTTTTAGGAAGCGTCGTTAAACACCAGGAAGTTGTAAACAAAGCTGACAGCTATTGAGTTAGCTGTTAGGTATAGCTGCATTGGTCTTGAAATAGCTGAATAAAAAGGCGATATTCGTTACTTTTAAGTAATAAAGCTAATCGGTTTCAATGTAGCTGTCGTTTTGCGGACATTCCTCGGATGTATTTCTCTTAGGTACGGTTACCTGTCTTCCGTTTTAGCGCTGAGGGGAGAAAAAACCCCCAAAACAACTAACGCTTTTGTACAAGGACGTTAGGACCAGTTGCCGTTGCAGCATCGACAGTAAACGTTAATCGTCCGCTATTTACCCGATCCACACTGGTTTAACACCGCCGGCTTTGAACAACGAGAGGGGGTTCATCTTTGTTAGCTAAACAACAATGTCCACGTCCAACGCCAGCTTTAAGAACAAATGCGTGGCCCAGGTGAACTGCATCTACTGTGACAGTCTGTTGTGCACCAGGGGGATGAAGGCTGTGCTTCTCGCAGACACCGAAGTTGAGCTCTTCTCCACGGACATCCCTCCAAACAGGTAGGTGCTAACTTGGTTAGCCTAGCTGCTAGCCTCTGTTTATGTCCGCCACTGGGTAGGAATTAGCTTCAAAAGCTGTTGTTCAGTGAAGTATTGCGCATGGCAAGACTCGATATTATTTTTTGTCCACGTATTTAATGGATTGTGTGTCTATTTGAATGCTTCCTCCCGTCAGGACGGTTGACTTTGTGGCCAGCTGCTACTCGACCGATAGCTGCAAATGCAAACTGAGAGACATTGCATGTCTCAAGTGGTGAGTTCACTTTATCGTTTTCTTCCAGGCTATCAATAGGCATCATATTAACTCAGAAATTAGGCTTGTTTATGTTTTATAAACAAAAAGCTAACTTCTTTTAATTTCCCACTTGCTTTGGCTACTTGAACGAGTCACTGGTAATTGCTAAGCAGTTTCATTGCTGTAGATTTGAGGTGAGTTCACAGTGCAGCACAGTTTGAGCCTCTTTTGTATTCCCAGTCTTTTGTTGTTGTACACAGGACAAAAAAAAACAAAACAAACACCTGGCAGATAATAGTGGAGTTGGCACTTTTCACACATGTCCCCTGGAAAAGAGCTGACCTATGGTTTCTTCTTTATTCCCTCTAACTCCTGCTCACAGTGGCAATGTTGTGGGTTACCATGTGGTTGCCCCCTGCAAACCCTGCTTGCTGTCATGTAACAATGGCCATTTCTGGATGTTCAACAGCGACGCTGTGTCCACTCTCAACAGACTTGATGCTACGGGTTAGTATAAGGTCTCCCTCCTCTTTTATGATTTTTTTATTTATTTTTTTTTTTACCAGGAGCTTTGTTCTTTAGGCACCCATGTTAAAGATGTGCAAGACACCTTAAAAGAAACTTTTCTTTTACCGCTGAAGATTAAGGGTTGAAAAATCGAACCTTTGAAATTGCACTCCATTCCGTCAGTTGGAAAAACTCCCATTGCTTTTCAATATAACAGTCAGTAACATTTCACTATTTGGATAAAATAAATGTAGCTGAAATTGAGTCTTTATTAAATTTCTCAGCATCCTAACAATTTATCGTCTTCTGTTACCCAGCTGGTCATTTTGTTTCACACAATGAAGATCCATATTTATTTCATCATACACAGAGGTTTATGTTTTCATCAGAAAGCCTTCACCTGTGGTTTTTGCTCCAATCATTTGCTATTCATACAAATATCTGATCCTTACAACCATCTTCTCAAAAGATGATTTTTTGTTGTGACTTGCTGTTTTCAAAATTTCTAATTTAACTTTATGTAAACACCCAGTGCATTTATCTATTCCAGACATCTTCCTTTTAATGTTGAAGTTTGTTTCAACAAACCAAAATATCAACAGATGAGTTGATATGTTTGTCATCTGATTTTATTCAAGTTTGATTAGCATTGACAGCATTGATTGTGCCGCTGTTCCGTTCGTTTTGTTTCCCTCCCCCCACTAAATGAATTGGCATATTTAAATACATTTTCAGTGTGAAATTTTGCAGCCGCAGTGAAAGATTAATTCTGTTCAACCACTTCCATGTCGTTGCAGAGGGCGCCAATGTGGGCTGATATAAACATGTGGTGTCTTCCTGTTAAATATTTAAATGTTTTATTTATTTTTTTTAACCTAAATATCCGTGCAGGTCTAAATCTGCTCCTTTGGGGAGATCTTCCAGAGTTGGATGACAGTGAAAACGAAGAATCGGAAAGCCCGTCAGAGGAGGAGTGCATTAGGTAGAGTGCAACACGGACAATGTAAGAGGAACCTAGTGGACGACATTCATTAACTGGGGAGGTGGAGCTGGAAGAGTGTACAGACTATGCTGGGAGGAGACCAAAAAGAGAAGCATTAAAGGGTAACTGAACACTGAATCGCATAAGGCTGATAAGCTCTGCTGTAATCCTCTGTGTGGGCTGTGACTGCAGCTTCTAATCATTCGTCAAACTGATGCTGCAGCAGGTGTTTCGTCTTTGATGGATAGCGGGGAACACCTGCTGTGACATCATTGGGGCGTGGCAGTGAAGCAGAGGTGCACCAAAGTTTTTGTTGAGTTACCCTTTAAGCTGTGGCCATGCCTTTCTCTTCTTTAATTTACAATGGTAAAGCACAGATATATATATATATATATATAAAGCTGATTTATTCAAGCTATTATAAAATATGTAGCTGAGGAGATCGGAGGACATTCTTGCCTCTTACTTTCTTTTTGTTTAACGATGAGTAAAGCAGAAGAAGCGATAGAAGATGGCATTTAATTTATTTCCGACTCTGTGAAAGGATGGCCACAGCTCACCCAGTTGTGTTCTGTACAGATAACATGCTGTGATTGAGAGCTGTGTCTTAAAGGCCTATATGTGTTCTCGCTGTGTGGCTTGGTGCTGAATGAAACCTCGAGTGCTTTTTGAATCTCACATATTAGAGAAATGGCACAAATATTCAATGATGTACACGTTCCTTGCTTTTCAAAGGGCACATAGTATTTAAGGTACCATACAATTTCAAATTGTATACAAGTGAAAGATGTTACCATGGATAGATTTTATTTTTGGTTTGTACACTTGTGATGGCAGCGTATTTAGTATTTAACCCCAAGGTAAACCAGTTTTCCTTACTAACATACTAACTTATACAGTATGTAATATAAATGAGGGATCTAATTTAATGAAATGAGGGAATGTATCAAACATAAGCTTTGCAAGGGTGTCAGGATCCAAGATAAATTTATTTATGCAACATCATACCTGCAGCACCTGAAGAACAAGAAACAAGTCAACCAAGGGGAATAATCATGGATAGTTAAAATATTTGCCTTTTATAAATGGGCCTTAGTCATGCATTTTATAGGTTGATCTACAGAGCTTTTTAGAGAACTGTTCAGGGTGGCACACTGAATGGTGAAGCTGACAACTTCTAAGGTTCAAACCTCTTTTCACATTGTGTTTGCCGACAATGAAGCACTGTCCGGTTCTGTTTGTTGGACAGAAAGGACCAGCAGGTCAGAGTTCAAACTCAAAAGGGCTCTGGGTCAAATCGCTCCTTGGCCAGTTTGTACCTCAATGTTGCCATTTTCTCCCTTCTTACATGTATATTTTTACCTGCAAGAAAAAGGTTCATACCTGCACTTAGCCATTGTGCACAAGTTTAAATTAATTGAGCAATTAATTGATTAATTCTATTGATGAGCAATCATAAAAAAAATGCTAAAACCCCAAATATTTTACATTCCTTGTACTTACTGAAAACATGAAATTATGCCATATTTCCACTAATTGCGGTTCTGACAGACTGACTCCGACACAAACCAGAAAATGGTTTGTGTTGGCAAAATATTGGAAATGACCATAAAATTCATTGTGAAATGGGTACAGAGTGTTTCTCTGGTGGATATGAAGTGATACTTGACTGGTCCTGTAAAAAGACTACTCCTTTTCATTTATGGTGAAGTTGTGCATGAAACTTGCAAGACTAGGAACATTTGAAAGGTGGATGTGACCAGGAACCAACTACAAGCAACTACTCTCTCTGTATTTGTTGATTCGCCTCTTTGAGCTCTTGCTCTCGCATCTTTGCTGTGTAATTCTATGATCTGGTCTTAAAGTTACAGTGAGATTAGCATTCAGTAAGAAATTAATAAAATTTACTTGTGGTGTCTGCTATCGCTGTTGAGGAATCGAACATTGAATGTTTTATCGTTAATATATATTTTTTTCTTTTTTTTTTCTTCACCTGAAGGCTGAGGATAAATAATGTGACTAAATAAGTCACTTTGCCCCCACGTTCATCTATGCTGCAGCTTTTAATTCAGAAAAAAAAACACATTTAATGAGAAAAATCTTATTTTATTTTTAAATAGAAACTGACAGTCTGTATCTTTTCAGACCAATTTCTGTCTGTGTAAGAAATGGTGCATTACCTACATATTTATTAAACTCAAAAACCAAAAGACTGTTTTTTCTTTTCTTTTTTTAAAGTTAACAAATGGATTGATTTGTATTGTGCTAATGTTTCTGTTCTATATTTAATGTGTCGATCTTTAGTGCTTTGTTTTGTACATAAAGGGTTGGATGTGTACAGTTTTACCTCAAGATGGTATGATGTGTGAATTTCCTCTGGCTAGGATAATTGTTTAAAAGATAATCAAATTACTTAAAACGGTTGTTTCTGACGATTGATTAACAATGCCCATATGGAAAATACAAATATCTATATATTTTGGAATTGCACTAAAACTGCACTGGTAGTTTAAAAATGATTTGTTGTTTTGTATGCTTGTTAAGTTAATAAACTTTTTTTTTTTTTTTTCCCCAAATGATCTCGATGCCATTATTTATTTATTTATTTTTTCCATCAGGTTTTGTTCTTTTTTTTTTTTTTTTTTTTTATTGCAACGTTCAATCTGAAACTTTGAGACGGACGGCTCTGCTGATTTTGGTCTCGATAAAACACAATGCAGCAACGCCAGTCGATGAAGTTCCTCACTAAATCACCACTGACTGGAAAAATCACAGCAGCTTTGGATTCTGTGCCTCCAGCGTTTCTCCATACTCTTAAGACCTTGATTTCCAAACTAAGAGGATTGTGGACCACTACAAACATCCAGTGTTTTTAGCAATGATATTTTGTGGCTGTCCCACCTCGTAGGGGTTGGTGCCCGTCTGTGGGACAACTTCTTCCAGTCAGCATTCTTCCCCCGTGATTATGTGAGGCCTAACATGACATTTTAGTGAGACCATCTGATCAGGATTCCGCTTGGCTATATCCTTAGGGAGGTTTATTTATTTATTTATGTTTTGGGCATGTTCCGCTGGACGGAGATCTCGGTGCAGACCCAGAGATCACTCAGGGGATTATATGTCTCTTCTGGTCTGGGAATCCCTTCAAAATCCCTCTGGATGAACTGCAGGGTGCCGTTGGGCATAGAGACAACCAAGTTTCCATGCAGAGCCTGTTAACCCTATGACCTTATCTCTGGAAAGCAAAGACAACTATTGGTTTAATAAAAAAAAAATAATATATATATATATATATGCAGGGTTCACAGCAAGTTGAGACATACCATAAAAAACTTGCAACTCTATTGCAGCAAACGGCGATCATGGAAATGGAAAATGTTTATTTGTGCGAACTTTTCATATTTACTTTTGTAAGATGGTTATTGTAACGTCTCAAAATTTGGAAAAAAGTTGTAAAAGTTTTTGCAAGACACGGAACACAGTTTAAGCTTACAAAGAAATACAGAAGTCCAATTTAAGTCCTGTGAGCTCAGGCACAACCAATAGCACTTAGCAAGTTTATTCTGTGAGCAAAGACTAACAAAGTGTCTACAAAGACTGCAAAGTAATGTCAACATTGACTGATTTCCATCTATTATCAATGAAGATATTGTAATGTCAGTGTGTGAGGCTGTTGTATTTTTCCATCTTAAACACATTTTCAAGCATCCCTCACACATGGATGTTCTTGTGAGCCACTGTGTTGAGCAATGGTGAAAATGAATCATAATTGATGTTCATTATACCAGCTTCTCCTGCTAAGACATGAATGTTTTGATAAAGTTTCTTCTATCCAAATATTTACTGCCTCAGGTGAAAGCCAATAATAAGGTTAGAGAAATAATGGAGCGCTTATGCAAGAAGCGAAAACACTCTCACTTAAAGATGTCTTAATGACAACACTTTGGTGTTTTATGTTTTTAGGCTTTTCACGTTAGAATCAAAAACACTCAGCCCCAGTGCGTTGTGTGATCATTTTATAAGAGTGTAACCCTTGCCACGTAGTTTGGGGGGGGAAATCTCTAAAGATGACCGTGGCGCCCTCTGCTGGATCGCACACGCAATCAGATGCTTAAAAAAAACCCAAACAAACTTGCAGCCCATCAATCGTAAAATTGAAATAAGAAAGTCGCTTTCATTTGAACTCCAAATAAACCTAATCCCAATTTGATTCATTCTCCTGGCAGATTTAGATTAAAAGTAACACTTTTAAATGGAGACACGTGTCATTTTTTTTTCCAGGTTTTACTTACATTTTCTGTAAAGGAGCCTTTGTGAAATTATTTACATCTTTTGAAAATTATGAAACTGCAGAAAATTCAAGTTTCTACACTGATTGAAATAGTCCATGCTGTTCTGAAGCATCCCAATTATACTGATATATAATTGGGATTATATATCAGTATAATTGATATATATTGATATCAATTATATATATATATATATATATATATATATATATATATATATATATATATATATATATATATATATATATATATATATATATATATATATATATATATATAAAAATTCCCTTCTCACCCACCGCGGGTGGTTCTTATCCTCTGAGCTCGGGTCCTCTACCAGAGGCCTGGGAGCTTGAGGGTTCTGCGCAGTATCTTGGCTGTGCCAAGGACTGCACATTTCTGGACTGAGATGTCTGATGTTGTTCCTGGGATCTGTTGTAGCCACTGCTCCAGTTTGGGGGTTACTGCCCCGAGGGCCCCGATGACCACAGGCACCACTGTGGTCTTCACCTTCCAGGCCCTCTCCAGTTCTTCCCTGAGGCCCTGGTATTTCTCCAGTTTTCCGTGCTCCTTTTTCCTGATGTTGCAATCACTTGGTATTGCTACATCTACCACAACGGCTTACCTCTGATGTTTATCCACTACGACAATGTCTGGTTGGTTCGCCATTACCATTTTGTCTGTCTGGATCTGGAAGTCCACAGGATCTTAGCTCTGGTGTTCTCTACCACCTTTGGGGGTATTTCCCACTTTGATCTCGGGGTTTCCAGTCCATATTCTGCACAGATGTTTCTGTACACAATGCCTGCCACTTGGTTATGTCGCTCCATGTACGCTTTCCCTGCCAGTATCTTGCACCCTGCTGTGATGTGCTGGACTGTCTCAGGGGCCTCCTTGCACAACCTACACCTTGGGTCTTGTCTGGTGTGGTAGATCTGGGCCTCTATTGCTCTGGTGTTTAGGGCCTGTTCCTGGGCGGCCAGGATGAGGGCCTCTGTGCTGTCCTTGAGTCCAGCTTTTTCCAGCCATGGTAGGATTTACTGATATCAGCCACTTGGGTTATTTGCTGGTGGTACATCCCATGTAGGGGTTTGTCCTCCCATGATGGTATCTCTGGCACCTCAACCTCCGTTCCCTGTTGTCTGAGACATTCACTGAGCACATTGTCTGTTGAGGCTTTGTCCCTGATGTATTTATGGATCTTAGTTGTTTCGTCCTGGACAGTGGTTCTCACACTCACTAGTCCTCTGCCTCCGTCCTTGCGGCTCGTGTACAGTCTCAGGGTGCTGGATTTGGGATGGAACCCTCCATGCATGGTTAGTAGCTTTCTAGTCTTAATATCTGTGGCTTTTATCTCCTCCTTTGGCCAGCTAATTATTCCAGCAGGGTATCTGATTACTGGCAGGGCACAGCTATGCCCTATATATATATATATATATATATATATATATATATATATATATATATATATATATATATATATATATATATATTATATATATATATATATATATATATATATCAGAAGCCTGTTTGATGGAAACAGGTGTTTCCATCAATTTAACAGGTGAAAAAAGGAGCTCTGCTTTGTGGATTGTGGCACTTTATCTCTGAAACAAATGCTCATTGAGAACCTGCAGCTGAACAGTGTGGAAGGTCACAACTTGTAAGGCGGCTACAAGGCCATGTGTATGGCCTCATGTCCTAGAGGTCAGAGCAAAAATGGTGTTTAAAAATCTAATGTGTACAACAAGTCATGGTCTCAGAAATGTAAATAGAATCTGATTACTACTAAGGTTTGAAGAATGAGACCTTTCGTCTTCTGCTCTGTGGTCAGATGAAACAAAATCATTTAGCCACAACGATGTTTTCAATTGGTGTTAAAACAGAAAGCAATCCTAAGAACCCCCTGTGACCCCGGTCCACATGGACAAGCATCATCCTGGGAACTTAAATGCTTGGTGCTGTTTCACTGGGGGCGGGAAACCAATCAAATGTCTTTATTTTTATTTGCACTTTATTCATACAGGTTGTCTAAGATCTCATTTACCAAAAAAACACCTGTTTTGACAGAACGAAGTAAGCCCAACAAAATAAATAGACTTATGATATATTAAAAAAAAAGAAAAAAAAGACAAAGATTCTTAACAATAAAGTGCCAAGTAATTTCCAGAGAAATGTAGTCATTTTCCACAATGAGAAAAGAATTGGTCATTTTTATTGGACGGGTTGTGAATAAGACTGTCATGACAATGTTCTAAACATGACGGTCCTGAACATGAGTAAGTCTTGATGAATATTTATGATTGTTGTCATCAAGTGTCATTTGGTAAATCATGACACTTTTAATACAAAGTTGACATTATTCCAAATGTCTTCATCATGACAACTTGTCATTTACCAAGAAATCATGATCTGACATAAATTTGTTATAGAAGCATTACTGATTAAACTTTAGCTTTAATAACATAAAGCTACATCATTTTTAAAGATGGAGTTTTAATCTTTTATTCTGTTAGTCTCGTTAGAGAGGATGTCTTATTTACATTTGTGGATCTCTGGTTTATTCAGAAAAACAGTCTCCGGACAAATAAGTAAAATCAACGTGTGTGAGGCGTGTGACTGGACAGGTCTTAAGTCTCCCTTTCTCGTCTTTACACACTAGATGGTGCAGATGCACTGTGAATAGAGACTACCATGGAGCGGCTGCAACACATACAACCTGCTCAGCGGTAAAGAAATCGAACGCAGTAAAGAAACCCAAATGGTCTTTAAATAAAAAATTTAAAAAAGCCTAATTCCTTGTGCCTTCACCACTTTTTTTCTTGAAATCTTCGTCTAACTTAAATAATAAGTCAGAGATATTGATAGTTGAGCCCCAAAATGTTCATACATCTGCCGAAGTTGGATTCATTATTGTTTTTAATTTAACTTTTGGCCGCTGATATATCTCAGAATATATAAAACAGTGTTAAGAGACTATAAATTTTTTGGGAGAGGCACGGAGATGAAAGATTTATCTGTTCATATTTACATTTTATTAACACAGAAAAAGTTCAAAATCTTTTTTTTTGACTTACATTCTTAATAATGAAAGAAAAAATCTTTATTGGCATTATACAGTTAAACTTCTCTTCTAATTGACGACCATCTTTTTGCACATTTTCTCTGGCTTAGGGGTCACAAGGTCTCCTTTCTATTGCCCTAATCTGTAGCTTCCTCCATAGACTGCATCAAATTTGAGTCACGGATATTTCTAGTCAAAAGAAACATGCTGGTCAAAGTGAAAGATTACTCAACTTCCTGGATGCAAATACTGCTAGACTGTTTGTCTGATCTACGCTAAATCACCTTGTTAAACAGAAGATTCTCAGAGTCATTTATAATTTTAAACAAAGTAAATATTTATACGTTTAAACTCTCCAACTAAACATAAATTTTGTGTGTGTTTTCCGTGATAGATGAAGGTTACCATCAAATCAGAGGCAACCTTGAGCTTCAGGGTGATTTGAAAGAGCTTCATAAACTCTCTGCAGCCTGTCCTGGTCGTCTCTTGATGACAGACCTAAAAGCCGGAGTGATGTCCAGCCTTCCTTGATTATGCATATTTATGACACCTCAAGAATTATTCTCTTTTTTTTTTAATTCTTTTTTTTATTATTTCAAGTGGGTGAGGAGGGCAAATGGTGATAAATGGCAGAATTTATTCACTTAAGGAATAAATCCTTTAATCAGGAGAGAGCATTTTCACGAGATTGGTGGACCAGGCTGCTGGAATTCTTAAATAATTTAACAAAATCAATTTTATATGTAATATGATCACTTACCCGCAAAAACATCTAATCCTCGAGGAACCTCTGAAGCCATAAGCGCTTGTGCTGTAATTAAGGGATAATAAATACAACTGCGTTAGTCTGGGGAAAAGTAACTGCAGGTGGCACATGCAACATCGCAGGTTTCCAACAAGCAGACTGCCTACTGGACCATTATTATACGCTGAGGATAGCTGCACTGGGCTTTTGTTCAAGTACTCAAGATAACACAAAAGGAAAACTTCAAACGGGGCTTCTTATTGTGCTCAGTTCTTCTGGGCAAGCTGATTACAGTTAAGGATAAAAGTTGTTCCTATACAGTAAACTAATGCGGGGAATCAGAGTGCGCTAATTAAGTCATGGGGGGATATGAGGCGGTCTGCTTGGATGTTCTCCCTCTTCCCGCCCCAAACACCCGGACCGTAGGGGATTACTGAGAACTTTTTTTTTTTTAACAGCCCAACAGCAAGTCGGCATCAAAGGTGTTTATTGTCAGCTGAGTGTCCGGCAGAGGCACGAACCGCTGGATCTTCGCCGCCGCCTGGGAGAAGAAGCAGAAGCTGCGCAGCTTCTCTCCCTCATTTGTCTATTCTCCTCCCGTCTTCTTCTCTCCATCCCGCTGCCCCTGCCTGCATGCCACAGCCAGGAAAGCAGCACCGGATACCAACTTTTTTTATTTTTATTTTTTTACATCAGCTTACTTTTTCTCATTGCTTAAAAATAAATGGATGGAGATATTTTGGGTGTAATCACTGCAACTGTGTCCTTTCCACTCACGCTTGTAAGAAATTGGGCATTTTATGAGTCTATTTACTGCAAAGAACGGTGAACCTGCGACCCTGACCTTAGTATGAGAGAAGTTATGTGCAGTTTTAAATATAATTCCAATACATTATGATTAAAAGTGTTTCATTGGATGGATTGTGATCCCGGCTCTGAATAGGTACCACCTGCTCGTGTTCGTTTCCCAGCCTCAGCAGAGACGCTGAATGAACCCACCCTGAAATTCACACATCGATTTGCATTGTGAAAATATTTGAGAATTCTGCCTTTTTTGTTTTGCAAGTATATGGTATGTCATCCCCCCCATGTCATTTTAGTAGTATATGAAAAGATGAGGCTGTTGACATTATATACTTTTCTGTTTTATGTGGGCTGGCTTCGCAATCTGTCCTTGGGCTAGCCTGTCCTCTTTGAGCTCTTATAATGGCCTTCTTTCATTCACTTCTGTGTGTTTCTTTAATATTTCTCACAGAGAGCACTTGCCTATAATCTTATCTTGGGAGTCAGAATGTTTTGGTTCATTTAAAACTCAGCGGAGCCTTCATGTGATCAAAATGGTGAAATGTGTCTACACACACGCTTTGTGTCATTCATTTGCATGTTCAGGAGCAGAGCGCGATATGAAGGAAAAGGTCATATAGTGCCTTTGCAAAAGTATTTTTAACTTTTCACTTTTTTTTTGTGACAAATGTGTCATTAGGATTTTATCTCAAAGACTAAGCAGGGAATCATTCCCAGATAGAAGGAAAAGTATGGATTTCTCATATTTTTACAAAAGAAAGGTTAAAAAGTGTGGTGCGCATTTTTATTTGCCCACTTTACTTAATGCTGTAGTGTACAGACACCTTTTAGTTTTTGTTTTTTTTGGCAAACTGTAAACTAGACTTTATTTTTGTTACTCTTTCATTGAGGCCAGACATATAAAACTCACTCAGCAATCCACTCTGGTGGTTTTTCTGTCTGCAGATCCTCTCACCTGAGCTGTGAATCTCTGTAACTCCTCCAGAGTTACGATGGGCTTCTTGGTTGTTTCTCAAGCTAATGCACTCCTTGTCCAGCCTGTTGATTTATACATCAATCTACTTTCAACTTCTCCACAACTTTATCTCTGACCTGTGTTTGTTGGGCTTTGTGATGTTGTTTGTTCTAAACCCTGAAACCTTTTACAGAACACCTGAATTTATACCAGGATCAGTGGATTTTGTGAATTGAGTAGGTGGTTCCTGGTTATACTGTCAAATAGTCTGTGTACAATGTCATGCTTTTCAGATTAATTGTAAAATTGTTCACTCATGGATCATTCTCTCTCTCTGTACATCACTTTATGTGCTGCTTTGCCACATAATATTCCAATAAAGTGCATTTATGGCTAAAGGGTGGCAAAATCTGAACTCATTTAAGGTATATAAAAACTTTTGAAAGACAAACCGTATGAAACCCACAATGTGGTGATCAAGCAACATTTTGTTTTTAACTGTGCTTATTTAATAACCATAGAGTTGTCTTTTACATTTAGCTGTGCCTGTTTGTAGTGGTTAACACACAACCAAGCGCAGACACATGTAACTTAACTTCCTTTTTTTTTTTTTTAACATTTGTAAAGACCAGTCCCTCTTCTTGTATCCTTTTTTGCAAATCACAATTTAGTACTCCAAGAGTTAAAGCGTCCTTTCAGCCCACTTGGAGTGTATGCATGTGTGTGTGAATGTCAGAGGGGGGTGGGTGGTTAGAGTGTCTGGTAGAAAACCTTTAATCCGGGTGCTGTCAGGCCCAAACTCAGCTTGACGTCCCATTGATGTGGAACAGAACAAAACATAGGGCCCCTTCCTAAGCTCCCACTGGCTCAAACACACACTCACGCACACGCAGGCACACACTGACCCTCTTTAAAGCACCCAGCTTGGGCCCCCACTTTCGAAACGGGCAGGGCATTACTCAGCCTAAGCACATGCACGTGCATGCACAAACCCACTCGCTCTCGCACACATACATGTACATGCATAGGAAGCTGCAGAATCTGAAACTGAAATGGGAGGGAGGAAAAAAGAAAACCTTTTGGAATTGCAGGTACTTCAGATACTTGCTGAAGGTCCCATCCTAAAGGAAAGGTTTAAATTTACCACTACAAATAAACCAAATATGACCTTGACTCCGCTGACACCTGCTTTTTTGTGTGAGCAGCTATACAGGGCTGGAAGAAGCCAGCTAAAAGTGTTTATTCAACAAATGGTCATTAATGGCTGATTGAAGAATGACCGTCCAGAAGAATCTTTCATGAAAGTTACTTTGAAGAAAAGAAAGCAGAAAGACTCACATGCTGACCGTCAGAGAAAGTTGCATGAAATAAAAAGAGCCGGTCTGAACCAGAATTTATTTGAGTTAATGGACTGGAGCTGCAGAGATGCTGTGAGATGCTGTTCGCTGACCAGCCAGTAGGTGGAGATAGTCCTATTAGAAATCTACGAATCAAAGGCCTCTTAAACTTGACGTAAAGGTTCAGGCATTTGGTTCAGAAGGTCACTTTCAGATTTTTACTAAAGGTGGTCCGTAATGCTCGGATTTGATTAAAGTACTCCTATTGTAAGTAAAGAATCCCCATCTGTTATGCATAACCACTCACACCTACTATGTGGTCAGCTTGTTTCAGTCCGGCGCTTTCTCCAGGATAAAACCTGCTCCTCGTTTCCTCCTTTAGATTACAAAGATCTTTAATCCCGCCGTGCTGGCATTCCGTCGGCCGCGTCTCGGAATGCCAAAACTCCGGGGTGAGCTGTTTGTCTGGGCCAGGCTGCGGCGCGGGGAGACTTGAACAGGCCCAACAAAAATGTTTTTATTGACGGGTGAAAGCAGTCAGACCGACAGCAGCGATTGGATGTAATTGGTCGGCAAGTCAGCGCCGCGTTTGAAATACCCTATGTAAAGTAGCAGCCTTTAAGAGCAGACACACACATACACGTACGCCCACCCCAGTTTTCCCCCTCCAGTTGCCTTAAGAGAAGCCAGATGGGCCACGGGGAAGCAATCACCTCTCTATTTGTCTTGGTGCTGATCAGGTTAGTGAAGTGTTCTCAGGCCTGGCCAGAAGTCGACACACTGCTGCCTGTTGTCCTCTCTGCTCTCTGCACTGTGCGACTCAAGCCAGCCGGCCCGGTCAAACCTCTGTGCGACTGTCTAAACAGCTGTGCTGAATGCTGAGCAGAGGGAAATGGTCTGTCACCGTTAAAAGAGCAGCAAAAGTTGGCAGACATGATTGTGCCAGAGCTGGGCACTTGACGTAGGTGAAGTGAGAGGGAGAGGACAGTGAGAAGAAACTGTAGAAATGGTTCTAGAGTGGACAATTTATGCACTTATTAGGGTCTTTTATGTTAGAAATTAGAACAAAATCTGCTGCCTCTTTGGGTATTTCAGACTCTTACTTTAAGTCTGAGTTTATGAAAAGGCAGTCGACATTTCCAGATTGAGCGCAATCAACTTTTTAGAGTTTTCTGTTTTACTATAATGTTATTCTCGCATCAAAACATACCTGGCCTGTTGCTTTCATTCTTTCATGCATGTTTGAGATATCAATTTAATGCTCCGTGTCTAAAGACTTGCTCATACAAACAGCCGCCTCACTTCTCCAGCTGAGCTTCCACCTCACAGAGCATGACTCCCCTACTCCTTCAGACTAGTGACGGAAGAAATTGGCATACACCCGGTGGAACTGTGAGTCTACTGAGCTCGTCACACAAACTACTTTCAGTGCAACGCACCTAACAATGGCTGGTAAGGGCAAAATGAAGGCAGAGTGTCCTTCAGTGAAAAGACACTGCCTTTTCACTGAAGGCAGAGTGTCGGAAAGAATAGGAGCTTCTTAAAGAGACAAAGGCCAATTTCAAGGAGTCAAAGTACAAAGTCAAGTTTCTGTTCAGTCATTTTTGACAAATATAACATTCTTACAGGTGATATTATACATAACTAGGATTATGTATTTTCCAGTTATTGGAAATGAAAGTGATTTTGTGGAACATGTTGTCTTGCTACTTTTTAAAAGTTTCTGTTTTTTGATTCTCTCCGTGTTGAGCTGCTTCAGGACATATTAAGTTACTTTTGTTGTGATGCTACTGTTATATTTTATTAGCATTTTTTTCGTTACTTGAGATCAGCTGATCATCTGGGAATTAAAGTTCAATACTTCCAATAATCCCAAATCAATGATTATTTGCTGAATTAATTAGATAATAGGTCCTGTCTTCAGTTTCAAGGTTCTCCCATACCGAGGATAGCAGAGCATTTACATGGGATAGAGTAGGAGTAAGTTATGTTATTATTCAGCCATCTCTGACATTTGAGTCTCAGTAGCAAAGGTGGTACAGATACACCTTTCCCTGTTGATCTGGACACATGCGTGATAGCTGTGGCACATGATGCGTAGGGATTGTTCAACATGTCCAAAAAGTCAGCAGCAGTTTGGCTTCTGTGGCGATCCAGTAATGGCCTGTTAAATGCATAGCAGGAAATGACATCATTTTCCCTTTGGCATCTTGTCTGCCTTTCCTTTTGAAACTCAGAAATTTAACAGTGTTGTGGGAATATTACTAATTCTTAAAATAACTAACCTATTGTCTTCTTGAAACTTGAACTTTCCCCAACAACAAAGTGCATTGTTCTCTCTTACTTTGACTGTAGTAGACTGCTGTTGGCAGCTGCATTTACTAATTAGAAAAAAAAAATAACTTTGACTAGTCAGTGATAAGGGCAGATCAATGTGATAACTGATTGGACATCAGACAGTTTTTGAGGTGAATATGAGGTGGGATGAGATGAACAGCAGATATAAACTTACTGCTGCTAACTAAGCGGTTGATAAATTAATATGCAAATGTTCGGGCCAACCAGGAAGTTGGTAGCTGACATCTTTCGTCTGCTGATATGGACACCAGCAGTTAGCAGTGGGTCAATGAATGGGAGGTGTTTAAGCAGGGGCAGCGTGTGGGAAGGAGAACATTCCACCCACTGAATGCGCAGATGGTTTGATTTAGAGCAATCCAACGAGCACCAGACACTGAGCAGTGACAGTGTACGAAGGCCTCGTCGATGCACATACACACATATGTAGCGCTGACTGGCCAAGTTAATGGAGTGACGGAATCCAGAAGGAATTTCATCAAGGGGCTCGGAGTGAGTAGCCCCTTCAACTGGCCTGGGGAAACTCTGGAGGGCAGGATGTTTTTTCACATCGAGGTACAGCTATGGACTCTTAACAAGGACATTATTTATGTAAAGATACAGCAGTGTGTAGAGAGATTCAAGAAGAAGGTGACAAAAAAAAAGAAAAGGAAAGAAAAATATGGCAGGATAAGTTGTCCTGGAACTGGGCAGGACCATCTAGCAGACTCTCTGGCAGTGAAACCTTATCCCACTCAGACCTGGCCACCTTCTCATTGGCTGGCCCTCCCATGAACCCCCGACCCCTGACTTTGTCTGGGGCTTGTGACCTTGAGTGAGGTCCAGGCTGAGCGCTGCACATCCTTTCAGACCACACCTCCTCTGTGCACCCCCGCTCTAGTTTCTCCTCTCTGCCCATTCGTCTCCAGTGAGAGATGCTTGGCGGGGAGGAGATGGGGAGCAGAAATGTCAGCAAGACATTAAACAGAGTGCGTCTGTGTGTGCTCTTAAAGTCCAACCTGTCTGATTTCCCTCTCCTCCAACCCCCCGCCCTTTTCCTACCCCTCAATATCTGTGTCTCTACAGAGCAATAAATTCATCCTCTT
Source organism: Poeciliopsis prolifica (assembly GCF_027474105.1). Classification (NCBI taxonomy): domain Eukaryota; kingdom Metazoa; phylum Chordata; class Actinopteri; order Cyprinodontiformes; family Poeciliidae; genus Poeciliopsis; species Poeciliopsis prolifica. The sequence continues at coordinate 9,954,110 of NW_026562378.1, read as the reverse complement.
CTCTCTAAATCTCCAAATCTCTTTGTCTTTTTTGCTCCGTCAACACCCTTATCACATCTTCTGCTGATCCATTCGGCCTCCAGTTGCCCTCTTGTGGTTTATTATGGCTGGTGTCAGGAAAAAATGCTGCTTTGCCTTTGAAGAGAAATGTACACCATTTGATCAGATGTTGCACATTATGAATTTATTCTTCAATAAAACTTTTTGGTTTTGTTTTACCTTGGCACAGTTTAGTGAGGTATTTCTTGTGAGTTGGTTTTGTTGTCGAGAAGTGACTATGAACCTCTCTAATATTTTTTTGAAAATATAATTCTTCCAAACAAATTGGACCCGTCTGACAACATGAAGTAGGTTAAGAAACCTCAAAAACAACACATCTGATCTAAAGACATTTAAAAACAGATGGAAAAACAATATTACTAGGAACTATCAGATTGGAAACAGCTACAAAGTGATTTCTAATTATCCACAAATGAATTATAACCAGAATTACTTTAAGACTCATCTGATGACTCATCTGGGAGATCATGAAACTTGAACACTTGTTCAACAATTGAACAAGTGTTCAAGTTTCAATTTGGAAAACCTTTGTAGTTACTCTGTCACTTTACCCTTGTCTTATTCTAAACTTTGTTTGATCTGAAACATTTAAATATGCTAAAAAAAGAAACCCGTAGGACACAAAAATCAGCCATCTATCATTTTTCACAACAACATACATTGTGTACGGTAATGTGATTGCGACTGCGTCAGTGGTTGTGTGACTAAAAACATAACCAGTTTTCAAGCCGACCTCCCTGAAATTAAAGCACGACTAGACTTTTGCCAAAAAAACAAACAGAGCACGTATTTCCAGAGAAGTGCCTCTCACTTTTTTTTTGCCAGACCAATTCTACATACCACTAGAAATCTGGTTGATTAGCAAGCTTTGCCCACTCTGACTCCTGTAAACCTTCTTACCACTTCTAGCCCAACCCCATCTAAAAATATTCATGTGGGTCAATCATTAAAAAGTAAACTACTCTGTCAGGCCCTTTTGGCCTAATAACATTTACATGTTTTGAGCTAAAAGTTCAACACTCTTTACACAGTCAATAAAATCCCCCATGTGATCAAACAAGCACTGGGTTAATTTATTAAAAGACGGTGAGCCACTCCAAACATTTTGCCTGCCAGGTTGAGTGAGTGAATCTTCGTCGGTGCAGACCGCTTGTCTGCATAGCGTAACATCGTATTAAATAACACAAATGGGGGCAGGGAGGGAGGTTCTGTCACTTGGATGACAATTACATAAATGTCACAGTACTGGGGCCCATGTGTGACGTGTGTGGCATCTAAAAGTTTGATATGGCTGCCCAACTGCATTGTATATCAAATATTGTATGCATCAGAGTTGGAACCATAGAAAGTTGGGGTATTTTCTACATAAAGCTTGATACACAATAGGCAGTTTTGTACTGAAAGATTCTTCAGATCAAGCGGTGAAGTTGCACAGAAAGAGGGCTTCTGGAAAACACATCCGAGAGTAAAAGGAGGAACCCTTGCTGCATCCCATCGTATTAAAACTTTCCTCCAGCTATTTCTTTCAGTTTATCACAAATGTTAAAAAAAAGAACAAAAGGGGGGAAAAAACAAAAAACAAATGTATGAGCTTTTGAGAAGTTCTGTATGTTAAATATACACTTTTAAATCACATTTTAAGCCAAATCTGAAAAAAATAAAGTTTATATCTACCTAAAAACTCACAACAGATGAAACAACATTCCAAAGTTGGATATCCAGGCATCACCAGTAAGTCAGTGCAACATGCTGCGCACCCTGATGGCAAGAACGTCAAGTAAATCAGTTTTTAAAACCGGGCACCAACTTCTAAAAAGAGTCAAAATCGCTATGACTACATTTTGACAGAGAGATCTCCATATATATGTAACAATGCCTTTAAAATGAGACTACTTGAATAAGGTGAAAAATTGATAGAAGTGCTGTGCAAGTATCGCGGCTGCTCTCTATTAACTGTGAAAGATTTCAAAACAGAAATGTATTCATTTCAAAGGCTGCATAAATCTACCGTAAGCAGATAGGCTGTTTCATTCACTCAAAGTTCTTTGTATTTTCATGCAGTTTTAGAAGGAGATCTCTTTGTTGTTCGCTTAATATATGTACGGTTCAAAACGGATATAAAGTTATGAACGCTTCCACATGGAGCAGGCCTCTCCTGTCCTTTCCCACCTGCAGACACACACTTCCTCCTGCCTGCGCGGAGGTTCGCTGCAGATAGAGGCCCGTCTCCGTCGTCCCAGTTCAGAATGTGGCAGCAGAGGAGTGCAGCGCAGCACAGCTGAGGGGTGTTTATTTTATTGAATGTTTATTTCACTCTGTAAAACATGCCACTCAGGGACGTTACGGAGCGATGCACTCAGCCCCCCCTTCTCTTCTCTCCCTCTGCCAGTGTAAACAGTGTGTGTGCTGAGAGTGTTTCCTTCGCTAGTCTGTGTAGATGTGTAATCCATCCAGTCAGACATGGTAAACAACATCTCTGCATGTTTATAAATACTGCCCAACCACTCTAATGAATTTATGGTAATGCCTTGTTCTGCTGCTGCTGTATGCGTCGACCCCGCGTGTGTGTGGAAGGTGTGAGTGAGTACCGCGCGCTTTTTTTTCCTCTGCTTTCTGATGTTTCTGCGGCTTGGTTAAAAGCTTAAAACGTGTGACAGCATCAAGAAATGTGGAACTGTTGTGAACCAATGAGCCACAGTAAGAAGTCCATTAGCAACCAGCTCCGGTTTGTACCATTTCGTGAACTGAATCTCGCCACAGCAAGCGCTGATCTTTTAATAATGAAGCGAAGGACTTCGGTTTTCCAGCAGAAGTTTGTTCCCGTCTTTCATAAGTTGATGTTTCTTTATGCACTTTTCAGCAACCTCTTTCAACATTAAAAATACGCATGTGTTGTTAAACTTCCCATTAGCTTGTCAGAGTCTTATTGCACTGTGTTACCTGAGAGAATAATAATAATAATAAAAAAACTAATATTAGAAATTAATTCAAGTGAAGTTTTTTTGTGTAGCACATTTCAGCAACAAAGCAGTTAAAGTGCTTTACACCATGAAAGAAACATATTATGGTAACCAATTATAATAAAACAGCTACAATATTCCATTTTGGGTCTTCAGCTATGATTTAGAGGAACTCAGTGTTTCAGCTGTTTTGCAGTTTTCTGGATGTTTGCTCCAGAGTTGTGGTGCATAGAAGTTGAATGCTGCTTTTCCATGTTTGGTTCTGCTTCTGGGTTGGAGAGCAGACCAGAACCAGAAGACCCGAGTGGTCTGGAAGGTTGACACAAAAACAGGAGAATTAAAGAGCAAAACATATTTGCTTTTATCCTGAATGTTTTGTAGTTTTGAGGAAATCATCCAGATTTATCCAAGCTGAAGGGGTTTGTCCTGCTCAAATATTTTATGAATTCAGGCTTGTGAAGCCTTTACATGACTTTCGTAATTAAATACGACAATTTTTTTCTCTTGCCCTTGCATAAGAACATTTAAAAAAAAACAAAACATGACTCTTTAAAAGTAATGCAATTGGGCACTTTGTATTTTTAATTGCAAAGCGAAGACATTTCAACATATTGTTATATGGAGCAGGTTTTGGCAGCCCAAAATTTCACAATGCAACACTGACTAAATGACAAATTTGCAATTGCACAAAGTGTTTTTCAAGTGATTAAGTTGAACACAATATATCCTACAGAAGTTAAAAAGAAAGTGTAAAGTGTACAAATAATCATACTGAAGTCTGTACCCCCTACTCTAATTTAATACATTGTTAGTAGCAAATATAGCCTAAAAATGCAACCCCCAGAGAAAACAAGTATCAGACAAACATTCTAATCTATTTTTCTGAAACATCAAGTGGACATTAATAACATGACATCAACAGTGAATAGAAATAGAAAATGTTAGTGTTAGAAATAGATTTTGTTGAGAAAATAGTGACAACAAAACGATTAACGTCGTATATGATATTAATGGTAGATCAAATTGAGAATAAACCAAAACTCAACACATCGAATAGAGACTTTACTGAAAAACTACTAAACAGGTATGCAAATAAAAAAAATTGATAAATATTAAAACTTAAGAATAACTAAATTACAGAAATTCAAGTTTCATTAAAATTTTTTACATGGAATCCATCAACTCATTAGATGGAGAAACTTGATTTGGAGCTTTTCGATGCAAGTGTCTTAAAACTTTACATTCTGGCCAAATATGTCTTAGTGTGTATTTGCGACATTGGGCAGCTAATTGACCGCTAATCCCTCTGGTGTGCAGGTAAACAAGTATTTGGTGTCTCCTTAGTGCGTTACGTGTGCATTATTGACTTGATTATCTTGAGAGGCCGTACGAACACACATGTCCGTCCGTATGTGTGAGGGTGTCTGTGTAGATCCGTTGTTCAGACTAAGCCATCACAGCTCCCCTCTCATCAGGCCTGACAGGTGTTATTACATTGAAATGAGAGCAGTGATGTATGCATCTGTAATGTGGGCCTGTCCTCTTCTGCTTGATGGAACCTGACGCTTCTCATTATTGTGACATGTTTGAGGAAAGAACAAAGTAGCAACACTTTGCCTGGAGTGCGGCGCGCGCGGCGTCGCCAGGCCTCATAAGCACATCTCACGAGGACGTTGACGGAAAGTGGTACATCGCGTTTTTGAAATGCTTTCAGAGGGCTAACAAATCTAATGTCAGTTTCATTTAGCGCAGATGAAGAAAGTTGCCGTCACACTTTAGGTCAAGAATGTTACTTTTCAGCAGAGAGAGGAGCAGACACGAAAGGTTTTATTTTTATTTGTAATAAAGGTCAAATATATAAAAAGATGTTAATATGCCGCCTAATGGTATTGATTGGGTTAGAAATGTTAAATGTGAGGACTTTCTATTGAACAAGCTTCACTTATGAGTTACGACGTCAAAAGGAGAGTTTGTGCAATTATGTGGCAATCTAATGCTTTTGAAAGGGAGTCAGTTTGGGAGTCCATTGAATCCAGAGATGTGGCAATTTTTTAAAGGACATCTGTTTCACATCAGGCTCCTGTTGACTATGCAAATTTTATTCAGCAGCTAATGGACAACACAACCTGATCTGTCACTAAAGTATTCCAGCAGCCTTGACTCACACATCTCTGCTCGCCGCGCAGCATTTTCACAGAAAATCTTTTATTCAGCTCCTGCCTCGGTTTATTCAGTTTCCAATCCTCACTTGACTTGTTTGTTGTTTGATGAAATTTTCTTCATATGATGCGTTCCCCTCTCGGGCTGGAGGGATTGTTGTGCCACATGGATTAAAGAAAGGGTAATTGTTCTTAATGTGCTGCAAGAGCGAGTATTACTGATACGCTAGGGTGATTAAACACAATGAGCAGCACTAAAATGAGGATAAATGCATTGTTTATTGTTTGAAAAGATCATAAAAAGGAGAACAAAAAATGCCAATGGTATTTTTGTATCTTGCCCAGATTATATTTGCTTGAATTTGCAAAAAAAAAAAAAAAAAAACAACAACAACAACAAAATAACTATCTAGTAATTGCGCTGCATTTGCCATAAGATTTTTGGCTCTCAGGTACAGCTTCTCATATTACCAAACAGTTCTGAGAAAGAAAAAGTAAAACTAGCTATTTATCATAGTAACATCTAAACAGCTGCACATCACAAGGTTTATTCTTTCAATGTTAAAAAGTCCAGCAGATGTCAAGACTTTTCTAAACACATGGAAGAGAAACTTCACAAATTGCTGTGCTCTTGTTTTTTATGAAAATTGTCTGATTGCTGCCTTATAATTCAATTCAATCCCGTTTATTTGTAACGCAACAGTAAAACGTAATTTCAATCCAATTATACATTCATCCCAGTTATCAAACAATGCAGCCAGGTTTAGTTTAATATTCAGATTGATTTATAAAGTTTCCTATTAAAGTAAACCCAGCAGATTACATCAGATTACATCGGCAGTGTTCAGTCCTCCTGAAGGAACACATAACAACAGTAGGCAATTGCTTGTGGTGTGTCATTGACCTTACAGCAATCCCCATTGAGCAAGCATGCAGCGACAGCATTCAGTTACTACATGCTGAGATGTTCACACCCTCGTAAAAACATAGTTAATCTATTTAACCTTGAAAAAGTTCCATTGTCCCAACAGGACTCTTCTGCCACTTGCTGTATCCAGTAGGCGTTTTCAGGTGCAACATTACGGATGATAAGAATACGGTTTAAATCAGCATCTATTCGACATCTTCCATGCTCTTAAATCAGCCTAGAGCACAGTAATTGTGTATTTGACATTTTTAAGTGAAAATACAGGGATGGGGTGACTGGGACATCACTGAGTTAATTAAAATAATTAAACTTGATTAATTACATCTGAAACATAAAATCCTACCTGATCCAATTGCAGCAGTGCTGACGCTTCCTCTCTGGCGGTTCGTCGCTGCTTCACCTTGTGAGTTTTTGTAGAGAAACTGAAAGGAGAAAACATTTTGTGTTTTTTTTTTGTGTGGTCATTTTTGGTTTGTCTTCCTCATCCACAATCACCTTTCATTCATTGGTAACTGATGGGGAAAAGGGTCTTCGATCTCCAACCTCACTTTAGATGCATGTTCAACATGCCAAACTTTTTCAGAATGCAGATGCAAGTCCTAAAAGCGCTTCTAGACAATAACTGAACAAAAGACAAAAACAGTGTAAAGAAAAGCAGTTATTCTTCTTGTGCGTTTGCCGAATCAGTGTGAGCTCGAGTCTGATGGTTAAAAACGATTACAAGATCAACCCAAGTGTACGAGTGAGTAGAGTATACACGTTTTGTTGCCCATCGCTCCTTTATCAGTGGACGTAAAAGGCTCTATTGACTCGACTAGGCTCACGCAGCGCACAGACAAGCAGGCAATCCCGCGTGTGCTGCCTGAGTTTGTCCATGCTCGCTCCAACAATCGAGAGGGGACAAAGGTGAACAAACTGATTTGTTACAGTCGCTAAAATAATAGAGCAATTTCTTTCCTTTAATGCTCACGTTGTACTTTTGACTCGCACGCAAGCACGCAAGCACGCACGCAAGCACACGCATTCAGGTGGCCAGGTCTGCTGAGAACAGGCTGTTCACTCAAATCGTCCTCAAACAATGAAGTGCCGAACAGATCACATCAATCTCTCTCAAGAGAAATATTACTTTCCTCCTCCCTCCGCCGCTTCCCTCCTCCCTGTCCTCCCCATCTCCACACATGCTGGAGGAGAGGCTTTTCAGCCAGTGAGTGGAAACGTGTGGAAGTGTGACATTGGGAAAAAAGACAAATGTTCGGTTTGTCCTAAATTCGCTTCAGGTCCCTCCACAAGTCACTCACCTGTAGTTTAAAGAGACGGCGAATTTCCTGCCGAAGCATAAAGGGGCATGGTGGACGTCACTCATGCTGTTTTTTCTGTGCTTCAAAGAAACGCAAATCAGATTTTTAAAAAATGGCACTTTAATTTAATTTGCAGTAATTCATAGCACTATATATGTTTCATGGGATTGATAAAGTTGACGTTTGGCACATCGCGTGCCAATTGTGGAAATAGGATGAAAAGTTTGCTTTGAAAATCTAAGAAAAAGAAGAGAAGAAAGACGAACTGATATGAGCAGCTTAATATTTAAAGATGCTTCTATATTTCACTTTTTGTAAAGCTCTTCCCTCGCCTCCTAAGTTTTAAGAAAGTCATTGTATTTGGTTCTTCCACCCACCCACTAATCTCTGTATATTAGCTCTCAGGAAGGAAAAAGTCTCTCCCTGAGCTCTGGTGTTTTAATATCTGTCATCTTCATCCTGTGCTCCATTCCTCTGCTTCCTCTTCTCTTTTTTGGGCTTTCTGTTTCCTCTCGTCGTCATATTTCACTCCTTTGTTTGACTCCTCTGTCCTCGTCTCCGTTTGCTCTATCGGTCCTCGTCAACGAGGAGTGCTGGACAACACTGTGTGTGTGTGCGTGTGTGTGTGCGCGCAAATTTGCGTGTGTGTAGTTCCAATGCTGGTGATGAGGGCGACACCATTTAGTGTTTTGTCTCAGCGTGTCTTCATTCAGCTCCTCGCTTTTTGTCAGAGCTACCCAGGTTTCTTGACGTTCCATGTAAACACACTGATTACAGCTCGAGCTGTGGGACCTTGGTGTGTGTGGGTATTTTCTTTGCGGTGTTTCGCTCTAGCATGTGAAAGTGCAATGTCTAAAGCACACCTGCGTTTGAGTTTTTGTTCTCTGGCAGTAGCCTTCAGCAGCCTATCACTTCCAATGCATTTGGTCTCCAACACAAAGACTCACCCGTTTCAACTTAATCCCTCATATCAGTTAATCACACTTTGGTTTTCATCACTGTCAAGGCTTACCTGACAGCATCATCTTACTGGATAAAGTGGCTCTCAAATGTGACCATGTATATAATACTGTAATAAATAATTTCTCAATATTCTCCACACACAGTATTTTCTATTTCTGTGTGTAAAAATAATGTGATGGTCAGAGTAAATAGTATGTCGAAGTTGCCACATGCAGAAGTATATTTGATTCTTGTCATATTCTGTGCTGTTGGTTTAAATTTGACAGTGCATGGATTTCTGTGTACAGGCAGATTTTACAATAAATATTTTTAAAGTGTTTCTGGCTGCAGTAACGTGTAGACTTTTGAACTTCTGTTTCCAAATAAACAAAAAAAGAAAAGTTGGATTTTCCATTTCTATCGATGGAAGATTTTAAGTTTCAAGTTTAGACTTGACAGAATAAGTTTGAGTTTGAGGGTGGACATATCAGCAAATATGAAGACTGAAAGATTTCTTTCAGCAAAGTTTTATTTCAGTGATGTTCAAATTCTTGCAAATATGTGTATCCTCCTGAGACCGATCATTTCACCGTCGTTGGTGTTGTTCTGTGGACTTGCGGGATCCTTCAACTCTGTCCAGAATGCTTTCAATAAGATTTTTGAGAGTGATGTTTACAAGTAACATCTAAAGAATGTAAAGTTTTGTAATACTTGGGATATTTAAGTTACTAATAATAAATAATAAAAAGACAACATGAAAAACATTTGAAAGCAAATACCTGCAGAAGCATGCCCTGATAAAAAAGTTTGAAATTTACGTTTCGTTTTTATGGTGACAGTCATGAGATTCACGTGACATATTATATAAGTGAAAGCTCTTATAAAATGCACTTTTCTGTCATTTGGCGTTGTGGCGGAGAATCTAGGATGGATATTTTAAAAAGGAAAATAAACATGTATGTATTCAATTTGAAAATGTATGTAAAAATGTGACTTATTATGATGATTCAAGTTTTCATTAGGGTTACGTCTGTTCATCTGCTCTTACTCTCTGTAAAGATCTTTATGTACAACTTGGACACAGAAATATATAAAGTTTGATTTGATATCTCCACAAATCCCAAAATTATGAAGAGGAAAAAACTATTGTTTCATTTTATGACATCTTTTGAATTTAGAGTTTCACTTTGATTTAACTTTTTAGATTTAATAACCAAAATTAGTTGACAAAAAAAAAAAATCATTATCATTATATGCAGACTCTGTTAATTATGGTTCACTGTCAGGTGACTTTAAGTGAGGGAAGAAATCTGGGATAATGACCGGCTCAGAGTGACTGCGCCTTAAAATCAAACTAATTCTACAAGCGCGATTTGACTGGTTTCCCACACAATCCAAGCACATGAAAAGACAGACGGATAAATAAATAAGTACCTCCTCTAAATGTGAAATAGCATCAACCAAAAAGCATTACTTCCTAGAAGAGTGAGTGCTTTTAGGGATTTCTTTTGTCTTTTTTTTTTTCTCCCCTCAAGTTAAAAAGACACGAACAAGGTATTTATGTACACACGCATGTACGCACACACACATACACGAAAACACACAAATGCTCAAGTTGGCCGGGGCCAACGTAACAATGCAAAATGGAAAAAAAAGAAAAGAAAGGAAAGTAAAAAAAAAAAAAAACCACGAGCTTCTGTATTGAGCGTGACAAAAGATGTCTGTAAATGAACAGAGTAAACCACAGCAAATGAAGAGATGCATCAAGGTGGAGGAGGCCGACTGATAGATGAATGGAAGCAAAAAGGGTGAAACTGGGAGAGGCTGATTTGCGTAATGCTATCGTGGAAATTGACTTTTAACTGAAATATTCAATTTTCATACTCCTGCAGGTGAGAGAGCACAAGAGCCTGGGCTTTTTCGGTTAATAAAAATAACAAAATAATGTACTTGACACATCAAAGCAAATAGAAAAATGAGAACGGCCGAGCTTTTGGAGAGCGGAGACACAACTCGGCTGCACACAAACAAGGTGTCTTCACTGACAAGGCTGGGAGAATCAGTTTCCACTTTGGCCTTTCAGGATTTACAACAGCAGGAACACACTAAATGTGAACAGTGATGCCCAGATGGGGAAAATGAAAAGAATGGGGTTCTAATTATCCTTTTCACAATCAAGTAAATGTGTTCAATGTGAAGAGTTAACCACAATTCTTCTCAGAGCTGACCATTAACAGATTATAAAAGTTAAAAGAGCAACTAAAAGATCAATTTAAATACTCCTAGATTGTTAATGTAGCTTTCAAACATCCAGCAGCCACTAATTATTGTTTAGAGTACAGCATAACTCCTGCTGCAGAGCAATATTTCAGATAATTCAAACTGATAACTATTTAGTTTATTCATCTTTTGACTTTAGTTGGATTTCATAGTTTGTTAACGTTTGTGAAAATCGGTCGTTATTGTTATCACACCTTGCAGTACAATATTGAGATGTCAAGTTTAATGCAGCGCTCCTGAAGGGTTTGGCATTTTTCAAAGGAAAACTACAAAAAAACAGGCACATGAATACTGCTACATCAGAAAGGTTATTTAATTATTAATGTTTTTATTTCGTGAGGAGGAACTAATGGAAGTACAGAACATTTTTCCAGTTTCAAATGAGTAAATCTTTGAGTTTAAAACAACCAAGGACAAAAAGAGACAAATTACAGAAACTGAGGCAGGAGAAAAGGTTGAACATCAAAAATTTATTGACTAAATTCTTACCCAGATAAGTTCCAATAAAGAGTTATGTCACATGATTACACATTTTTCCTCAGATGGTTCAGTTGCCTTGTCATTTACAGTGTAAAATTGATGACAGACTTTCGACTGTGACTGCAGCATATTTAGCCTCCTGTAAAGCAAAACTATGAGGGCTTTGCAGACTACACTGTGGCAGTGGAGCAACTTCACTGCATTGCTCACAAAAACCCAGTCATGATAAAAAATGGATAAACTCAGTGCCTATGCACCAAGCATAGTTACTGTTACCAAAATGTTACCTTTTACTGTTACCTTTTCTGATTTATTTTTATTCGTTATGATAGAACGTTTTACGTGAGGGGATTTGCTGCCCCTGGACACAGTGGCTCCCTTAGTGAAGAGCCACAGTACACATATCCGAAACCACTACTTGTCTACGAGAAACAAAGAACAAAGTGCATTTTGTCAGAAAACTCTCAGAAATTTTATTTGGTTGGCCTTTTAGCCACACAGGCTACATTCACTATGTGCCCTTACAAATGAAAGAACTCAGATCTCAATGTAAAACACCATTTCTGATATTCAGATTTGTATTACACTGCTAGAAGTCAAGTAGCTCTTAACATTTACAGTATATTCTCCTTTTACAATAAATTAGAATGGAAAAAAAATACAGAAAGCATGTAAGGACAAATGACTGAAATTACTACAATGTTATTGAGCAACTTTCAACTTAAAGCTGAAACCAGAAGGACAAACTTGTGGGACATTTACTGATTTATTTCCACAGGCTTTGAGTTGATTTATCTTTTACACAGTAGAGCTAATGTTTTCCTCTCCAAGCACTGAATGTACTGCGAGATACAGGACTTGTCACTGATCCGTCGCTGGCTCTCCATAAAGCTGTGAATTAATCCACACTGACTCACAACAACAGGCCGTTCGGAATAACAAAGCATAAAAGTATTTGTTTTTCAGAACTTGGGGATAAGGTCCAAGCAGTCAATAAAAGCATGGTCAAACTCACAAAAAACACTTCAGCTCTTTACAAGACATGGAGCAGTTCCTAGACTGGTTTCAGAGCTGCTTAAATACCAATCCAGACTGGGGTTCTTCACCCCTATGGAGCACATTTAGATCACAAATGGATGGATGAAAATCTTATGTTGAGTAAAAAATGTAAAACATCTAGACGAGAAAAAAAGTTGAGTTATGGAAGATAATGTGCGCAGGCTGTCCATCCGGGTACAAGTTTTTTCTTCTGGTCTGTCTGAACATCAAAACTTGTTTCCTTTACTTTGGATTGTTTGATGTTTTAAAAACATACACAAACTAAGATGTAAAACCAGACTTTCAAAGGTGAAATGAAAAGCTACATGACTGAATCTAATCTATCTATAAAGGAAAAAAAAAAGTCATTTTGAGAGTTCTGCCTTTTTTTAAAGTATTGTATTTTTTCCAGGCTATAAAATGACACTGATTGTTCCATTTTTTTTAGAGCACAATCAGTGTCAGATTGAGAAGTATGATGGTATGATGTTGTTTGCTAATTGCTGCTGCTAGTCTTGAGGAGCTGTGAAGCGCTCATAAAGCTGTGTGAGGGAGCCTCAAGGTGGAGCGGGTGGAGCAGGGTGGAGCTCCACCCTCTTTGGGTAAACAGAACTTTGCTTTTGTATGAGCAGGCCTTTAGGCACCCCTGCATGGTTGCTATAGGTGAATCAGGAATTTATTATATGTACATCAAAGAATTAAAGGAATACTACAGGTATGTTTTTGATGAGGGAAGAACATTTTAGCATGATATGAAAATAAAAAAAACGTTCATTTTACACATCACCACCCTTTACGAAGAATTTAATGTTACCCATGCAGAACAAAGTAAAAAGTTGTGCCTCTCTGCAGCTTGCCTCCACGTCCCCTCCTTTCTGGTTTCTTCGTTTTATGCACCTCTCCACACGGCATCTCTCACCCGCTGCACTTTCCTCTCCGCTTGTTTACAGTAAGCAGGTCCAAGTGGGATAGTTTTACCTTTTATGGCCATTCTTCATCCGCGGTAAAAGTGCACTAATACAATGGCATGTTGCCCTCCTCCTCCTCCTCATCCTGTCCTCCCCAGTGGAGGTGCTCAGGATGAGTGTGTGCGTGTGTGCGCGGCGTCGATCGCGACGTGCCGCGAGACGTGGGGTTTCTGTGGTGCGTTAAAAGCGGCTTTTAAAATCATCTCACCCGTCCGTGGAGACAGATAGTAGCTGAGGCAGAGGTTTGTTTTGAATGTCTGGCTGCATAAAAAGCTCCTCTCACAAGTGTTTAGGTTAGACTAGAGGTCTGTAGATGTGACACACACCCAAAGCAGGTAGGTGTTATTGAGGAAAGCCTGCTGTGAGCACATCCAAGTATTCAACGGCTGGATAAGTGTGAGTGTGAGAGAGGAATATGACATGAAGCATTGTGCAGGCCTGTTGGGAAAGAGCAGGAAATGCCATTTTTCCAAGCAATGTTAATTAATATGTGACCACAGCATTAAGGTCCTGTCTTACTTAAGCTCTCTAATTCTACTTTTCAAAATGTAGTGTCAATTTAAACCTTCTCTGCTGATGCTCTGTGCAACCCAGTTCATTGGTTTGTCACTGGCACTCTACTCTAAAATTGGAAATAAAAGCTTATAATGATAATCAATGCATCTGTGTCTTGTTTATGTGTCTCTGTAGGGTGCAGCATTATGGGCAAAGGTTAGTGAAAAATGTGCTGTGATCTGACCTCCACAGGTTATGAATTGTTGGCATGTGTGTTTGTGTGTAAGCTCTGGAATGCCAGGGTCAAGGGCCTGAGAAACAGCCGTGTACAAACAAACACGAGCTCGTCTTTCCCTGCTGCCCTCCTCCGGCCTCTATCACTCACATGGAAAAAACATCTCTCGCACACAGAGCAGCAGTGTGGCTGCATGGGCGCAGTATTTATTATCTCAGTGTTAACTAACAGCGATGCCCTATCTGAAGTTCTGTAATCAGATTTACCTTGCTGTGTTTTTCTTTCCTTTCACTGAGCTCTCGTCTTCTTTCCTGTCCTCCATCAATGTTGTTTTTCTTCCATGAGTGGTCTGCAAAAGACAAAGGTCTGATCAAATCTTTCTTGCTTTAATTTAGCTGGGTTGCAAAGTATTTCTAATGTTTTGAACCTTTCCCACATTTTTTTTGAGTCACTATGATGAACTTCAAGGAATATTTGGGATTTTTACGTGACAGACCAAGATCCACATATTAAGATTTTCTTCATTTGTCTTGGCTCGCTTAGATTGTACGAAAAAAGTGTGAAAATCTATTTCCACAGTTTTAGTTTGGGTTTAGGTCTGGACTTTGCAGCATTCTAAGGCATGAAAATGTTTTTTGTCTAAACCATTATTGTACTTCTTGCTTCATATTTTGAGTTGCTGTCCCGTGTGAAGGACATCGTCCTTGATCAGTGTTCTTGTCAGGGCTGATGGGATAATTGGCACAGAAACATGTTGCCACCCCCATGTTTCAATGTGAGGATGGTCTGCAGGTCAGTCTTCCGTGATACATAGTCTCATCTCTCTGTTGCTTCTTCTGTCCCCTATGTGGTCCGTGGCAAGCAGCAAACATACTACTTTGCCTTTCTTTCAACAATGACTCTTCTCTTGATGCTCTTTTGGGTAGGCCAAATTTGTGGAGTCCACAACTAATACCTTTTCTGTTCCAGAGTCATTAAAGTTTGAAAGATGACAAAAAGTGAAAAACTTACAGTACTATAAATATTTCCTCAAGGCCGTGTAACTTTTTCTTTCTTTTTTTTCTTATTATTTTGTAGTTTTTCTTGTTTCCTGGGGAACAGAAGTGAATTGGAATCTGCCCTCAACACCATTGCTCTACCTGAGGGCTGTTTCACCCTTACCTATGGGGGTGGTGCACCTTGCTGTGGGGTGTGTGTACATATGCAGAACCTCAAAACATAAACTGTTACATCTCTGGTCCCCACTGAGCAAGTGAAGTCTCTGCGGCATCATTGAGAAAGACTGTTTTTCCCTGCAGAGCAGAGGTCGCAACCTGCTTTCAAGTCTGATTCAGTCTTACGATTGCTGGTTTTGCCTTTTATGTGTTTCCTGTTCTCTCCTGGCACTGTACGCTTTGGGACTTGGAGGCAGAAAAACACTATGCAATCATGTATGTGTACAGTCATTATCTTATGACATAAGCCCAGAGGAGAAAACTTCCTTGGTAAATGGCAGCGGTTTGTATCTGTTTCTGTTTGTGTGCGTTGGTAGCTCGTTTTAGCTGCAATCTTTGCTCGCAATGAAACTTCTTGTTCTGTTTTGGGAAGGAAAAAAACTAAAAATGTCCCCTCTGCGTTGGTTTGAAGTGACCTTAGAGTGCCAGCCACAAACTCCTCTTATGGTAGTGTTATTGGCCATCTGTACAGTGCTCTGTGCGGACGTCCATGTGGGCCATGCCACTTTATTTTCCCCTCCAGGTTTTAAAGCCTTACATGGAGCCAAACAGACACCAGAAACCACATGGAAGTTCCCCAGACAGGTTTTTGTTGTGTGTGCGTACATCTGTGTGTCACTCTGTGCCTTAGCATACACAAACCTTGGAGGCCTATGGGTGAAGGCTAACATATCAAAGGTTCAGCCACCAGGGATTAAGTATCACTTCCCTGCTAAAGAAGGCTTGTGGCTCATGTTTAGAAGTTGCAACAATAGGTGGCAGAACATTAGACCGTCACTAGAGGGCTGAAATCCAGTCTGCTCTGCCCTGAAGTACATTTGTTTTAATCTCTCCAGTTTAAATTTTATGAGCCTTGCTACTGCCAAGATCTGAGACCTGTCTCATACCATCCTGCTTGTACTTTTTCTCTTTTTTTTTTTCACCTGGCCTTCACTTGTTTTTGATCTGTCTTTCAATACTAAGACACATGTCTGGAAATGAAAGACAGGCAGGCAGGAGGGAATAAAAAAAACAAAAGGAGAGCTACTCAGCTGCCCCCGTTCACTCTCGGCCCCCTCACCTCCTCTTTCTCAACCTCCCCTCCAGGGAATGTTTTGGGGCCCAGCTCATATTTTGTTTGCACAATGCATTCCTGCAGGCTCTTTATTTATGTCAATCTTCCTTTTGATCAGAGTCCGGTTACCACCAGTTACCCACTCACTGCTCCTGTGAGTGAAGGAACCCACCTGTGATACAGGACTGTGTGTGCCTGTGTGTGTGTGTAAAAAAAAAAAGTCTGGGGCCTTCGTCCCAGGGCAAGTTTACCATCAATTAATATGGCTAAATGATTCCCTCACATGGTAAAGTATTTATGTAAGGTGATCTGGCTGGCGGTGGAGCTAAAGACATCTGGCTGTGATCTACATCCCAGATGGCCCTACCTGCACTGCACATACACACAAAGAGAGGGTCTGCATGTGGGGAAGTGGGCTTTTGTGTGTGAGTTTATTGTGTCAACTGTGTGTCTGTGTGCTGTCCATTTTAGGCATTAGTGTTGCTGTTAAAAAGAAAGAGGCATCAGAGTTCAGGCAGCAGCGAGATCCACATACACACTGCTGGGAGCAGAGGTCATGCATGCCTGATTTTCTGGCTTTGTGGGAAAAAAAAGCACTGGAAAAATGAAAACTTAATAGATCCAGATTTTAAAAACGGAACAGTCTGAGCACAATTTCCAAAAATACTCATTTACAGATTTGGACAAATTGCTGCATCATTGTTTATATAGTTTTCCTAACAGTTCATTGCTGAATAACTGATTGTATTATTAAAATATATTTCTTCTTTTCTGTATGACAGATGTGGGATACAGCAAGATGATACCAAGTAAATACAGGGACAGTACAGCTAATATAGATTTTTTTTATTTTATTATTATTTAAGTTTAATATATAATCAAACTTCTGATCTTCAGGGATTTTTGTAGTTAAACAGAATTTAGACCAAAACAATATTTTTTTTTTTTTTTTTTTTTTTTTTTTACATATTTGTTAAAGCTGTCACCATGTCCTTACAGTAGAAAAATAAAAAATTAAGCTCTTCCACCATCTCCCAGTGCTGCCATTGACATCTGAAGAAATCCACTGCCACCAGTCAAAAACACCCAATCAGAGCCAGGAGGAAGGTTTCAGTGCTGCCAATCACCACATGTACACACTGCCTACAGTGTAATGGCGGAGAAACAACTCACCATTCAGGAAAACAGTCTATCAGCCATCAGGCGTACTGACTAGCCTGAGCGTTCATGACAGGCGCTGCTGATGGGGAGAAGCTGTAGTGCAGCTTACAAAGATACAAACCCCACCTGCAAAGATATCTACAAAATACTTGAATAATATAACCATGATAAATAGAAAAAATATAAGTTATGTGCATAATGCATATTTTGCAAACATAAAATGAAAAATATAAGATTTGAAAACTAATCTGGTTATAAGATTTCTGAACTAAGTTTTGACTGCATCTGGACAAATCTGTTTTCAGACATTTCATTTGAAACTGGTTATAAAGTAAATGACACAACAAGGTGTAACAAAAGATAATCTTGTAGGCTCTCAATATGTTGTAGTTTCTGATCTACCAGTGTTCTGGGGAACAGATGCACAATGGTGCCTTCTAAGGGCCCAAGTGTGTCTAGCCTAAATCAATTGTTACCACAATTATATATTCTCAGGACAATATATAAAAAAAAAATCAGTGTCCAAGGTCCAAATCAATGTAATTTATTCTCACTCAGAGCCATCTTTTAACCACTGAGATGACAGAAAAGAGAAATAGAAATATTGGCTATTATATGATAGCATACAGCTCTTACAAACATAGCAAGGTTCCTTGAATTTAACCAGAGTTTTCACTATCTGCTTTCTATAGATAGATGTGAGAAAAGCAGTGCATCGATATTTTTTGATCATGGTTTCCTGGATTGTTCTATAGATCATGAGGGATGTTGGGGTTTAACCATCCGTCAGGTACAGTGGACCCCCAGTAATTGTGAGGACTGGGGATCACAGCTGGCCATGAATAACTAAAATCTGCAAATACTTGAAATCCTCTCTAACAATGCTTAGAAAAGCTAATTTTAATAGTTCAAATATCTTAATACACACAGTGGAAATTGTCTTAGAGCCAATGCAAAAGCTAATATCTATATAGTTGTCCTATTCGCTTCTTTTGAGGCTACAGCCAGTCAGCAGCAAGGAAAATAAATCCGCTATTGGCTTAACTGCTTTGCAAACGCCAACCAGTAGTATCAGATTGCATTGCGCCTCTGCATTTCACCTCTCCAAACTGCATTTTGCTTAATATATTTTACATGTGGTCTGTAAAATAAAAATAAAAATCTGCAAATAGGTGGATTTTCAGAAAAATCATTAGTCAACATAGATTTATCATTATCTCAGATTTTCCATTCCACATTAATCAAATGCTGCACTCTTATACTTAATGAACACCATTTTATACTTAATATAACTCAATTTATTGGAATCTTGTCGATATGTTTACATATTAAACAACGAGAACAAATCATTTATTCTTAATACATGGTCTTTAGTTTTTGATTATGCAAGTTCTGACAATAAAATGTCATGCAAAAGTTAAAAGTGCTTAATAAGTGCTGCAGATATGGGAGGGGAGGGGATTAATCTGTGCCAGCTGCTCAGCACAAACCAGTTGATGTCTGTGGTTGAACTGGGCATTTCCCCAGTGTGAAAGTATGGCTTGTGTAAACGTGAGGGGGGTGTTGCTGAAAAAAGAAAAAAAAACCGGTTTGCTCGTCAACTTTCCCTAGGAGGATGTAGATGAAAATACATGAGTAAACATGACATTAATTTTGATTTGCTCACCCTCATGGGTGATGTTGGTCCAAAAGGCCATTCTTGACTTTAAGAGATGAACGAATATTTCCCAGAAATGAACCCTCTCTCTTCTTGTTCTTCTTCTACCCCTCCTCTCCATCTTTTCCTCCTGAAGGAGCCCTCGAGAGATGTGTGTACCCTCTCGCTGCCCGTATCCAAATAATTAATCCAAAGCAATTACTCTCCTCCTTCATCTGTCCGTCGGCCCGCTAACAAAACATTTCGACACGTGTCCTCATCACTCCCCTTTAATTAAGGGAGAACTATTTATCACTCCCCTTTAATTATCCTAGCCTGTTTATCAGTCTGCCTTTAATGGAAAAGGCACCGGAGAGATACTCGCACAAACACACCCCGCTATGCTTTCCTCGCTTCTGCCAGTTTTGAACTCCACCGAAAAAAATAAATAAAATAAAATAATAAAACACACACAAAACAATTAGTCAAAGAAAGCAGGAAAACAGGGAATTTAAAAGAGGGGAACTTTGCGAGGCTGAGAGAGAGATAGAAGTTGTTGTTTTTCTTCCTCTCCTGGCAATCACGGTGATGGCCACACTCGCGCGCTCCGCTGTGCTTTTGTTCCCCCCGCTGAAAGCTTCCGCAGACTCCACGCGGTTCACACTGAGTTCAAACACGCACACATGCTTGCGCACACTAGCCGAGATCAAACGCACCTCCACAATAGTTCCTTTGTGTTCAGTAACCATGGTTTCTGTCAGGTTTAATGCCTAGCAACATGTGTCACGGGGCAACCACTCACCGGGGAGGGGAGGATACTTCAGAACGGCGTAAAGTGTTTGACCACAAAACAAATTTAACTGTCGTGACACTGGATTAGAGATTCCGAATTGAGACGTAGCACTGGGAGTTTCTTTTTCCCAGTGACGAGTTTAATAACTACGGCAAGTTCACATCCCTGCGAGGCGAGAGAGATAGAAGTTGTTGTTTTTCTTCTTCTCCTGGCAATCAGGGTGCTGTGGCCATTCCGCCCTGACTGTTTGCGGGCGCCTTGTTGCTGCCTTTATACCTGGACACGTCCATCTCTCTGTAACCAGCTCAGACAGGCCAAAAGTCTCAGGAGAACAGAGGCAGGGTTCCAGCATCGCCTCCAGATGCAGAGCTCCTCCCCCCTGGACCCAGAACTCACCGCTCCTTCTGAAAGCTGCCTCAGCCTGGGAGCAATTTGGTGGATGTAAATTGTAACCCCCACATGCGGCGAGCAACTAGTTAAATTTCACACATACACATATGGACAAACACACAGACACAAACAAGCAGCTGGTAGGGTCAGAAGTCTGGGTGTCACACCCTGTCATTGCAGATTAAGTTATGCAAAGTGAGGTGGTCAGGCAGCCAACCCCTGGGGCTTAACAAGCAGGAAACGCTAATTGGGTCGGCTTGCTGATTGCCATAATTGCTACTGTGTGTGTATGCGCGTATGCGTAAACGCTTGTGTGTTGGTGCCTGTGTGAGTGAGAGAGATGGAGAGGGAAAGGAAGCTTGTTCACTGAGCTCTCCGAGAAAGACTGACTGACAAAGTTGAGGTTTGGCACCGCAGCGTTTAGGACAGCCTGCCGCTCTCTGAGGAGGGTCAAGAGCAGGTCGAAAACAAACACAATTCTTATAACAAATCGTAGCAAAGAAGCATTCATGTTATCTATTCGGGAATGAATGAAGAGGTTATAAAATAAAATTTGCCCTACTGTGTTTTATTTGTATTGAGCCACTCACTCAGGTGTCCTTGCATTACATGGGTTGTTCCACCATTGTTACATTTTTATGGATACCGCTACGGTCACATAAAGCAGAATTGAAAATATGTCACTTTTCACAAAACGTACACAATTTGAAAACCTAAATCTACAAGCAGAAAGCAGAAAATGGCGGATCAGGTACGATTTCAGCTCAGTGAGTGAATGAATTAGTGTTAGCAACACGGAAGGGCTCATTTTTACTTTAATGGAGACAACGGTGGTTTGCAAAGTTAAAAAAGACGCATATTTTCTTTGTTTAGTTGGGATCGAGGCCATTCTGTCTTCACACCAGACGTAAACCGCACCAGTTCGTCCAAAAGTGAACTGAGGCACACCTGCATAAAAGGTCCACAACAAAAGGGGAAACAGGTTCTGGTCTGTTTAAAGTGAACCAAAAGAGTCACAAGTGAATAGAGGTTTGCTAGACTAAACGAGGAGGCAAACTGCATCATGTGGATGAAGGAGCCGACAAATAAAGGAGCGAGATTAAAAGATAAATGGGGTATGAAACAATATCTCAACCTTTGAATATCTCACACAGCACTATTCAGTCCATCATCTGTAAATGTAAGATGTATGGCACAACAACAAACCTAATGCTAAATATTTGACGTGTGGCATTTAAGGAAGAGTGGGAAGAAGAAAGCCATTGTTGAAAGAAGTGCTGTTTAAAGTTTGACACATGTCCTGCAAGGGTGTTCTGCATGGAAAAAAAAGAACAAATAAGACTAAAATAAAACTTTTTGGCCGACCCCCAAAAAGCCGAGCTGCAATTGCTGTAAAAAGTGGTTTTACAAAGTGTTGACTCCCACCACATTTTGAAGATTTAAAGTTCTAAATTATGTTGAAAACTGTATATAATTTTTTTCTTCCATTTTCTAATTATTAAAAAAATAACATTAAGGTACAGTGGAATTGCAATGTGCTTTGATTAAGAGGCATGGATACTTTTGCAACACTTTCTGTTACTGTTTTCCTCGAGCTCTTGTCAAACTCGCATCCTTTCTATTTGATTTTGGCACATTTGTTCATATTATGGTCATGCTTTGTTGTTTCTTCCTCCTTTTCCTCTGTCCCAACTCTTTTTCTCCCAAATGCAACACTCTCCCACAAAGAGAGGCTTTAACCTAAACTGTCTCTGCACAAGTTTCCTAGTTAATGTGCTTTGGATGGGTACACTTGTGAAGCTGAATGAAGCAGCATCCCTCTTTTGGTCCTAATTGCCTGCTTTCATCAGCCCCTCACTGACACATACACATGCACGCAGTTGTGAATGTACACACTCTGTATGAAGTGCTAGTGCTCAGTGTGGCTAACTATGCACAGCTCCATAAGCAGCGCAGGGGCCTGTTATTCAGTTAGTCTCTGTGCAAGTGCTAGCTGCAAGCATGCAGGATTTTAGGGTTTAGTGTCCCACTGAGACAGAATAATAAGTGTATGTTTCTAATCTGTGTGCATGGCACTGTGTGTGTTTGTGCAGCAGCAGAGCTGGAGAATAATGAGTGTGTGTTGCTAATCTGGGCCCTGGGAGAGCGCCTCTCGTTGCTCCATGCAGCGTCTCAAGTCTGCGGCCTCTCTCTCTTTCTCTCCCCATTTCTTCTTTCCTCCTCTTGCTCCCTGTATGTAGGCTAATTTAGCCGCGGCTTTGATGCGTTCTCCTGCGGGCCTGCGTTTCTCATATCCAAATGCAGGGATTAGCCGGCTTTTATTCTCCAAAGCCCATCTCATCCTGTTCTCCCCTTTTTCTGTCTGCTCGCCCGTCTCCCCGACCCTCGGAAACAGTGGCAGGGACTTAACAACCTGACAACAACTGCTTTGTTGTTGTGTTTTTGTGTATCGGTTGTCAGCTGAGACTCTCAGCCCTTTGTGGGCCTGGTATTTACTTGTGCGTACTAAGGATACATGTCAATAGGGAATGGGATGGAGGGGAGATTTGCCATGGCTGACGGGAAAGGTGAGGAAGAATGGAACAGGAGTGTAATTTAACAGCTGCTATCTTGTTTTAAGATTCATTAGGAGGAATAATGAGAAATTATGTGTAACTAAGTGCCGTCTCTGGGTGACATCATGAATCTCTTTGTAGCCTTCTGAGTGAGGATATTTCTGAACGTTTGTGCGAGTGGGATGTCAGTGTACGTGTTTTTTGTGTGTGCGCGTGTGAAAGAGAGAAACGGATAAAGATGGCAGGTCTCTTGGTGATAGTCTAAATCCCTTTGTAGAGACAGGGACTGTCACTTCTGAGCGTGTGCGTGATGAAAGTGAGTGCTAAGCAGGAGACGCAGTCAGCATGCTCCCACAGAGACAACATTATACACACACACGCACACGCACACACTTAGACTGAGAAAAAGTCTCCTGATGATCTTTCAACAGATCTGCAAAAGTGGCTTAGGCAGAGAGGACGCCTCTGGGACTCTTCACAGACCCAGACACACATGCATCAGACCACAAATACATACCCACACCTTCCAAACTTCTGTGGAACTACAACGGACAGATACTTGAGAATTAAGATAAGATATAGATCTTAATGAAAGGTGCTATATGCTCAAACACCTGTTATTGCTGACTTAAAACTCAAATAAAATTCTCTAACAGGAATTTATAGAAATCAAAAATTGTGAAATGTAAACTTTCTCCAGAAAAAAGTTATTCTGAGGTTTGTGATAAGTGCATGTGTGACTCAAGCATTTATTTGCTTTTAAACGTTGATTGTGTCAGACGACACATTTTTATGCCTTCTCTTCCAACCCATTGATTATTCTTAAGGGGAACAACAAAAAAGATCCCTCTTTTTCAATTTTGCATTTCTGTTACAGTAGAAGACTCAGTGTTGTCCATTTGGCAAAAGGAAAGGATCACAAGTAAAGTGATTTTGTTCATAATTCCTTGACATCATGTTATTTTCCCTCACTGAATAAATTCAGTCAAATTAAAGGTTGGATTTTGTTTTTTGTTTTGTTTCATATCTGATGTGAAATTATGCAACTCACATAAATATGACTAAAGCAAAAAACATTGTCGTCAGTCGCCATGAATGAGTAAATCATCTGCAGGTTTGAACAACTTCTTCAGAACTCATCAGCCACGTCTATTCAACACTCAGCAGGTGTTATGGTGACATGTGCAGATGGAACTGTGCATATTGGGGATAACTAATTACAGCAGACAGGCACTCGGTTATATTTGCTCTACGTGTTGAATGAACACGTTGGAGGCAACAGTCTCCACACTCATTAAAAAACCAGGTCTATTCAAGGAAAGGCAAAAACAAGCGCACACAGAAACAACATGCATCCATCATCACTAAAACTCTTGAGCTTGCTTTTGATCCAACTAATTATAATGACTACTTAAGTGAGATAAGTGGGGTTGCTTATATGCAAATATATCCTCTTCTCTACCTTCATTAGCTCTTTTAATGATTTACCTCATCCTCTCCGATTAAATTGCTTTATCTCCACCCCAAAATCCCCCACCTCCACCCCTATCCCTGTTGTTGTTGATATGTTGTGGCTTGTGGAGTTTTATGAGGCTCTGGTCTGTGTTGACTGTGATTGAGAGCGACCTTTGACCTTTCCGACTCTATGGAATTCCATACATGGTGCGTCTGTGACCCCCCCCTGACCTCCAGCTGCGCTCCGATTCTATTGGCTGAAAGGCTCGCTGTGCTGTGAAGCGAAGGGCTGACAGTAAGAATCAACAGGTCAAAGGCTGAGACACTTGGAAATGAGGCAATGAAGTACGGTCTGCCGTTTACAGCAAAGCAACAATGCCATCATTCTGTACACACAGAGTGGCGCACATGAAAAGAAAAGAGCGAGACTGACAATGACAGATAGATGCTGGGAAAGCAGAATATTGTTCAACTGGGCTTTTTTTCCCCCATGTTAAAAGTCAACTATAATGTGAATAGATTTTCTTGACTTTAAAATAGGTATTAATAAAAACAATATCTTTAAAAAAATACTAAAACAAATATTAAGATGGTTGACTGTTGTGATGTAAGATTTTTTGGGGGGATTTTTTATGTGAAGTAAATCCTAACACACAAACAAAGAGAAAAAACAACATTATTTCTCATGTGTGGCCTCATCTCTATTCACTGTTTTCCCCGTCTGCCTCGAATTGTCCGAGTATTCATGTTTTGGTTTTCTTTTAATTTGTGTTGAGCAGTTTCTGTTTCCGTCAAATAAAGTTAGCCCGATATGCCTTTGTCATTTGTGACATGTTTAGATTTCATTTCTTCATTCACTCTTTTTGAGTTCACACCTGAGATCAACTATAGTGAATCTGAATACTTTGAAATAACGTTCAGCTGACCTTGTAGGACTTTGCTGGTTTGTGTCTTAATTGAAGTTATAGTTAGCAGGAAGGTTACAAGAGAGTCTTATTTATATCTGGTTATAATAAATATTCAATCATTAAAATATGTAATTTTCAATAACATTTTAAAAATACTTTAATATATCAATGCAATGATATGCTGCGATATACTCAAAGTGCCCCAAAAAGTTTGCAGTTTGCTTTTGAAGTTTTTCACATTTTTAAGATCTTACACCTTCACTCTTATATGCCATCAGTGTCCAGACTGTCCAAAACTTTCTGTGATCCGCCTGCAGTCAAACTGTACATCAGCTATACTTCATCCACGCCATCCTAACATTTAAACTTCCGTCTTTGTCAGACTGTAGCAGCCTCTGTCTTCCAGGCAGAGACAGGTGGGGGTGGACGGGAGGCTGTCAGGGGCGGCAGCACCTTAACATGCATCCGCCTTGATCAAGGCCCTGATTTGGACATGAACATGGAGAGCTCATCTCTGCAAAGCCCTCAACCTGTGACACTGGTTCAGAGCCGGCTGACAGAAAGTGCCTGAACTGTCTCTCTTCCAGGCCTTTGAATGTCCTTTAGAACAGGCAGACACAGAAATGGTGGAGGAGAACGAGAGCAGTCCTCCTTCTTTTTGTCTTAAACCTGACAGGTTCCTCTCATTTTGCTCTTTGCTCTCTCCTTTGTGCCTTTCACGTTTTGGTAGCAACACTCTTTCCATTTGCCTGTCAAAGTTGAAAGAAATAGCTAAAAAAAAAAAAAAATTACAGAACTTCCATCAGGAGCTTCCCTCAAACTCCTTCTGTCCTCCCGTCCCCAGAAAGCTGTTTTTTTTTTTGTTGCCTCTCTTGTGGGATCCCTTCTCGCAGGAGGAAGGAGGGAGTGAGTGAGGTGGAGCGCTTGGAAAGTGAGAGAAGAGGGTCCAGAAAAGCACCCTAAAATAACTGTCATGCAAGTGGACAGGCAGTGATTAAGGATTTAACTGATCATCCTGCGGCTGACAGTGAACCAGCTATTATCTAGCAGGAATCAAACGCTGCTCAAAGCCCTGGGAGGCTTTCTGCGCCTCTCAGCATCTCTCAGCTCCTCTTAGAGGCCTGGCCAACATGAAAGGAGACGTCAGGGCCTGGCAGCTGACAAGCCACGGAGAGCGCGGCGGAGAGTGAAGTAATGAGATCTTTATTTTGGCCGTTACCTTAGGGACTGTTGATCTGTGTTGTGGCGATGTGCAACGGAATACAAAAAGCCTCTCTGTTTGTTTGTACGGGAACCCTGCCCTGTGTGCGTCTGTGCATGCACATGCATGTTGCCAGTCGCTCCGAATTAGAGGAGTAACAGTCATTCATTAAGCTAACAAATGTCAGGAAACTCGATGCTACCAGATGCATGGAAGTAAATCTTATAGCGATTGTGGTGAGAACATAATTACAGTCAGCAGGAAATCAGCACATTGATTTGTGGCTCTGTGTGAGTGTGTGTTTGTGAGTGTGTGTGTGTGGTGTCGGTGTGGTTGCACTGTTTGTGTTCTTCCTCATCAAAGGCCTTTCCATTACACAGAAGACTTTACACTTGATCCTCTTGCTGATCTTCTTGGTATCTGCTGCTTTTTGTGGTGCGATCGCGCATGCCTATGTGTGCATGTGTGTATGTATGTATGGTGTTATGTACAGCCTCATATTGGTGTTCAGTTTTACCCCAGTACATTAATGGAAAAATTAAAGCAAAAGAAAAGAAAACTAACTCTGAGTTAAACTCAACCACATTCAGTTAATCAGCTGTAAAGCTTTGAAAAAATGTTCATACTTTCACTTGCAAAAGTACAGAAGAACATGCTTCAGTTTTTTTCTTGCATTTGTGAAAGGTGAGATAAAAATGTTTT
The DNA here is from genome assembly GCF_027474105.1 of Poeciliopsis prolifica. Lineage (NCBI taxonomy): Eukaryota > Metazoa > Chordata > Actinopteri > Cyprinodontiformes > Poeciliidae > Poeciliopsis > Poeciliopsis prolifica. Next base: position 9,927,198 of record NW_026562378.1, on the reverse strand, counting down.
TTGGCTGGTTGGGGCAGAGTAAGTAAATGTTTTTTTTCTTTTATAAATAAATGTCCAAAAAATATGCCATGCATTTGTATTTTATGTTGTTGAATTTTTATGTATAGATTTTTTTCCCCAAAAAACCTGATAAACAAAACCACAATTTTATTTATTTATTTCTTTTTTTAAAATTACATATAGCACTTTCTAGATGTTTCTGTCCAAGTCTCCTCTTTTTTTGTTGACAGTGTAGCAGCAGCCTTAAACTGGGTACACTTTGGTTCTGCGAGTCTTTAAGGACCACAGCTTTCTCCTGCTTTAGCCTCAAGAATGCCCACTAACTCACACAGGCATCCATTTGAGTACATACCCACACACATAAGCTCTCTTTGCTCATGCAGAGATGAGTGCTGTGTTCCTTCTTGAGGTCCCTTCACACATTAGACCAACTCTAATAATAAAAGGGAGAGGCAGAAGAGTGGATCCTTTGAGTGTTCATGTGAGGGTGGGTGACCCACTTATCCATTTCTCTGGCTTTGTCTGGGCCTCTGGGTTAACCCACTTACCCACTCCCCAGGCTTCTGCCAGGCCCTGGAGTGAAGGCCGGCTCCTTTTCTCATCAAACAACTGCTCTTAATAAAGGGCAGGGCCTTGGGAGCCTGCAGCCCATGGAGCCCTGTGTCAGCCTATGGACGTACTCACACATACCAACATGTACAACAGTGCTCTCAGAGTGGAAGAACAAAAACCCACTTACGTGGTCCTCTGTAGCATTTCCCTCCAACACCAGATTTCTTCTTAACCTTCATTGTTAGGTTGCGTGTGTTTTCTGCAAGGATTTGTCTGTGTTTGTGTGTTTCTCCTTCCGTGCGTCTGTTCCTGTGTGCATATCAGCTTAGAGATCTCGGTGTGTCTCCAGCACCACCAAACTGCATTTGCATTTTAATTATGTCAATGTTTGTTCAAAAGCATGACAAGCGCTCAGACATGACAAAATGGAAATAAGGGACTTAAATTGGGGAATTACAGCACCATCCGCTCATGTTTTGTACGACGCTGACACGATGTAGATCCCTGTGTCCCGCATGTGAAAACCTTATTTTTCATGCTTCTTAATCCTGCTGTGGGGGTTACAGAGGAGGCTCGCTCAGGGAGTCACAACAGTATCAGGAGCACAAGGAGGAATCTATTATGTGCCATCAAATTTGCTATTGTGTTCAAAAGTATTATATTAAGGGTGGGCAAGGGGGTGTATCAGTTAACACTGGCACCTAACGGCAAGAAGGTCTCCAGTTCTAACCTTGGCTTAGAAGGCCTCTTCGTGCAGAGCTTTTGTTTTCTACCTCTGGAGTGAATGCAAGGCTTTCTAATGAGGACTTTTCAACTGGTTTTCTGACAATTTGCAATGTTGTCAGGTCCTGTGGCCTAATTCATCATCCCTGTTCTTAATCTGTTGTTATGAAGAATTTCGTCTGATCCACTATATACTTGCTGAAATGCCCTCTCATGGATGTTTGGCAATCTGAGTGATCCACGATGCTGCTCATGTGGGGGTTACAGAGGAGGCTGCAAAATATATCCAATCATTAAGCCTGACACATAAAATGGTTAGTAAAATGGTCTTTTGACACTTGGATAGTCAGATAACAGGAGTGGTAAACAGGTTGCCAGTAACTCTGGCAAAAGCTTTCTTATCTGACAAGTGAAGTCTTAAGTCTAAAACCAAACCCACAATACTTATATGGCACAGTCTACCACAGACCCTCCACTCTGGTCAGTCACAGCACCTGAACACACCTGACTTTCTAACCTCCAACCGTCACCTTCAGAATCAACAAGGAAATCTGAAAGCTCTCAAAATACCATCACCTCGAGCTCTTCTTTCTCTCTGCCAGCCCTCTTCTCCCAGCCAAGCAAGGCAAAAATATATTACTAAACAGAACGTTGACATTTATGTTTGTCCTTGTCACAACTTGTTTTGATGACACAAGGCTGAAAAACAAGAATAAACAATAAAGAAAAATTATTTGCCATATCTTAAAAACTCTTAAAACCATTTTTAAATGTCTCTTGTAAAAGACAAAACCCTGTGTAATTGTATATTTTAAAACACACAAATTTCTACTTCTTTGTTGCTAATTTTTACTTTAAACGCTGCCTTTGCGCAAAGCTGGTTTGGATTAACTTCATGAAACTAGAAGTATGCAATCTCTGATCTTTTACATTCTTTATAGGTGCAAGTTTTTCTTCCCTACTTCTTGTCCTCCTTCTCCCAATCTCCACTGAGTGGCAGGGCCAGAATGGTGCTTCTGTTGTGTGTAATAAATGCTCTTGTATTGAGCCCACAGGGAAACTCTACTCTTCTCTCCCAGCCATTACTGTCTAATGGCCAGATGATGGGAGAGACACACACAGAGCCTGTCACTGACACACTGATATACTGCTCTGGTGTGTGTAAGCTCACGCATGCGTGTGTGTGTGTGTGTGTGTGTGTGTGTGTGTGTGTTGAATGTGTCATATATAGGCTGATATAGCACCTTGGCCTCCGGGCAGAGGCGGGGAGAGAGGGGTAACAGTAGTAACTCACTCGCAACCTGATCAAGCAGTGATAAATCTTCTGAAGCCATCCCGTTTCCTGACAAACACACACAAACACACGCCTGCACGCACGCACACACACAGCTCCACCCTCTTGCTCCTTTGGAACCACTGAACCCTTAGGGCAACAATGAAAAACATACGCTCATCACTTAAACTGTCCCCTATATATACGTGTTACGTTCCAGAACAGCTGTTAGAGTCCTGACTCACCAGGTGAAACTAAGTGTTTTTCTTCCTTGTTAAAAGTTTTCTCGCAGAGGCACAACGCTCACAAATCGTTGTTCCTCCACTCAATATGTTTTAATGGGATGTTGGTCTTCATCTGAGAAGTGAGAAGTGTTGTTAGCATTTGGGACATGGCCCAACTCCTCAAAAACACAAGTCACATCCTGTGACTTTCATTAAACTTTAATGATTAATGGTAATCATTAAAGTTTTAAGATGAACAGTACCTTGTAAAAGTATTCATGCGCTCAGGACCCTTTCCCACTTTGTCATGTTACAACCACACAGCTCAATGTATTTTATTGGGATTTTCAATGAGCCAATGACACGTAGTGCATGGTTTTTAAGGTGGAACGAAAATAAAACTGGGTTTTCAAAAACCTTTGCAAGTGAATGCTGAAGAGGAAAAAGAGCATTTGTAGTCATCCTCCCAGATGTAGCACTTTATAGAGCCAACTTTCACTGCAATTGCAGCTACAGATTTGTTGGAGTATGTCTCCGTCAATCTCTATAAGTCTAAAAAATGTTGCTTTCTCAAAACAGCTCAACCTCAATCAAATTTGACAGAGTGTCTATGAAGATCAGCTTTCAAGTGTCATACCACACATTCTGATTTAGATTTAGGTCTGGACTTTGACTAGGTCATCCCAACATGTTAGTGTGCTTTTTCCTGAACCATTCCACTGTAGCTTTGGCAGTGTGCTCTGGGTTGTTAACCTGCAGAACATGTGAGCTTCCACCCCTGTCATAAAAATGTGGTCTGTTTGCAGCCCTCAACAGTTTTTCTGAGGCCTCTGGCTAAAGGTCAAGAGTTGCAGAAATTTGGCCTGCCAGTACAGTGAGTAGCTGATCCGGATTAATCTGTTTTTCTTAAAACATTGAATTTAATGTTTTCACAGATGTATTAAAATATTAGAAAATGTCAGACACAACACAAAGTCAAAGGTTTTTGATTTTGTCTTGATTTCATGGTCAATAGAACCAAAAACATCCAGTCAATTTTGTTCGTAAACAGACTTATCTCTAACATAATCTCTGATGTTTACACAATAGCGTCTAGACAACATTTAATTTCATTACTCAATAATTACAGGAACTATATGTAGGAAAGGATGATTTTCCTTTCCTTGACAATTATGTGCAACTTTGTGTGTTTCTATTGCTAAAAATCCCAACAAATGTGTTGAGATGTTTGGTTGCAACATGACAAAATACAAATGACTTCAACAGTTATGAATCTGTTTGCAAAGCAGTGTAGTTTCATGGACATGAAAGGTATGAAATTTTGGTGCTCAGGTGGTTTAAGCATCTTAATCTTCCCCCATGGCTACATTTAGATGGGTGGGTTGTGTTTTTCAGTGCTTCTAATGAGATTCAAGGACAAATAATTTGAGACGTTTAAACCATCTCCACTTTTTGCAGTGGTTTTCTTTTATATAATACAGAAGTGATTTGGTATTCTCTGATTTAGTTGCGCCTGAGACAAGATAATGGGACCTTTTTTTAATTTTTTATTTGGGGTTATTTGTGTCTGCTTGCATACTTGAATAATGTTTTGAACTCCATTTGGTTGTGTAAAACTGTTGAAGCTCTCAAGGCGCACAACCTGTATTCAGTATTTGATCGTGTTCTTTGCTAAAATGTTCTGAATGAATTCCAGACTTGGAGCTAAGATTTCTATTGAGGGCACGGTGACAACCAATAAAAATGTTGTTTTTTTTTCTTTTCACAAATGTGTTGATGCATGGAAGTGCACAAATACAATCTATCCTTCTGCCTCTCTCAAACACATGCACTCCTAAACACTAGACACCATACAAGGACTGGACAGTGCAAGGACATCAACACACTTCAGCTACAATCAGAAAAACCTTGAGAGGCACTGGTCCTTTCTCCTCATCCAGGCTTAAAAATAATTTGAATACCTATATAACTCAATGAAATTAAACTGCTTTGAATGACAAAATTCATAAATACCCAAACAATTTGTATTGCCGCCTTTAAAATCTTGTCTGCAAAGACAAACACTGAAAAAAAGTTTTTTTTTTGGAGGTTCTTTTAGCTTTAACTTACTTTGAAGCACCAACCGAAGCTGCCGATTGTGCAAGCACACAAAGAACTTTACTGCTTTAAGGGAAAAACACTCTGGCTATTCAAACAGAAAAAAAACTTGATAACAAGTTAGATAAATTCTGTAGATATTGATCAAATCCTTTGAAAAATAAAATAAAAACGTTCCCTCTTTGCTGATTATTACAAGTTGTCTTAGAACTGTTTAATGCCCTCTTTTTTTGTTTAATCTCTTGATTTTATCACTGTCCTTGCAAATTAATTCCACATGAACTGAAATCTGTTTGTGTTCTGTATAAGCACACTTTTGTTGCATCATTGTTGGCTGAAAATAGAACACTAGTAAATTCCATGTATTTTATTGGTTTTATGAGAGAGATCAACTCAAAATGGAACATTACTTTGAAGAGGTGTGATATTTACAATAAAAAAATAAAATAAAAAATGTGGGTTGCACATCCATTCTGATACCCGTAAATCAAATCTAGTACAGCCAATCCCCTTCCTAATTTACATAGTTAGTAAATAGACTCCAAATGTGTGTAATTTAATCTCTGCATAAAACCAAATGTTCTGTGGAGGCCTGGAGGTTTGTTACAAAACATTAGTGAGGAAACAGCAGTTTGGAGACCAAAACACACAGCCGACAGGGAAAAGTTGTGGAGATATAGAAAGCAGGGTGGAGTAAAAACGGTTGGGGGGTTGAGTCAGAGAAGCAGTTTTAGCATCATTGCAATGCTTTGAACATTTGCATCTCAAGTCTTCATCTGGACATGACAATATTATAGCACAAATACAAAGTGTGAGAATCATGGCTGTCCACATAAACTCATAAGCCAGGTTAAAAAAACCAAAAACAAAATAGCACTAATCTGGAAATCACCAGGCGACTCTCAGTGACTCTGAAGTACTTGTGGAGATTTTTTTTACAGAATATCCCATTTACAGTTTACCACAATCGTGGAGAAAGCAAGGCATGTTTATTTTGTATGGAACATTTCAGCAACAAGGGAATTTAATGTGGTTTAGATGTAAATACAACAGTCAAGCTACAATTATTAAATGTTTCAAATGCTACGCTTAGAAAATTTTATCACAAAATGTATTTATTTTTCCATTGTACTTAAAAAAAAAAAGAAATCAAATTTCAAAATATAAATATTGCATAAAAATGAAACACTTTAGCAAAACTTTTCATATGGCCCAAAACTTAAATAATTAGTTTTCTTTTCTTTGTTTTTATCAAGTGGGACGATTTTTTGGGGTGGAGTTACAGTCCATGATTTATGATTTACTTTCCCCCAATCAGCCAAAAAAAGACGCTCGTGGCCGTTGTTTATTATTGGAAATGGAAGAAGGAATCTTTTTTGTATATGAAGAAAATCTGGAAGACTTAATGGGAGTAAATTATATACAAACATACAAGTATGAAGCTGAATTGACAGCCAGATGTCCACAATCTAATGAAAACGCTTCAGCTTTGGATTCTATTGACGTCATGACGTCATCGCCGTCATGACGACGCGGCAACGACAGAGTTCTGAACGAGAATGGTGAGATCCGTCAATCTTTCTTAATGTACAATTTGAGGCTGTAGTGCAACAGCTATTCTCGTAATTGTGTCCAGCATATATCTATATGCTTGAGATACGTTCCTCTTGTTGACTGGTGAGTACGTCCTCCTCTCTCTTTGACTTTATTTCTCTAACTTTTCTGACGAAGTTTTGTATATTTAGGGAAGCTTAAGAAAAATTTAAAAATAAGTCGTATTTTCTTGCCGGTTCGAACAAATACTACACTAAATCACGTTACACCAGTATTCATCCGCTCTTGATATAATAGGAGTTAAAATTGCATCCGGTCGCTGTTCTTCTTCTTTTACAACTAAATGTTAATGGCGGTTGGCAAACAACAATATGGTGCATTACCGCCACCTATCAGTAAGGCGAGTACATGAAGCTAATAATGTGCTCCACCTCTCCAGAGATTTGATACAAAGACAACATGTCTTTAATATATTTTGGTGCTAAATCACTTGGTGTTTTTTTAACAAAATAATGCTAATGTGCATTCTAGCTATAGGTAGCTTGTGTAAGGACTTTAGGAATGGGCAATTTTGGCAATAGACTACAAAGAGCAACAGAGTCAGCAATAAAGCAACATTAAACATACAAAACTCTTACGAAACGGTTTAAGCTGGAACATGTTCCAGTGGTTACCAGAACAAAACCGCGGTGCTTAGATCATAAATTCATTCAACTTAACATGTTTGATGACACATCTAGAAAAAAAGGAAGAAAATACAGTGACTTCCAGATTTCTTTAGGCCACTTCATCCCTCATTTATTTTCTAATTAGGTGTCTTTGTAATAATAAACCAATTTTGGGAAGTCATTCCGTACTTGAAGGTAAATAGTAAATGATATCCAATCATGTATAATTTGGCTTCATTCACCTTCTATATTTAGCAGACTCACGGCTACATTAACACAGCTTGATGTTTGCCAATACGTTCTTTGTTGCATTTTTTTTCTCAATCAAGCTGTAACTCGTGACATTAAAAAAACAATAATTAAGAACGACTGTATCCTTAAAGCTACGCAAGTGCTGGCTCAAATTTAAACTTGCACATAAAAAACAAAAAGTTGTACAAACAGTGTTTCAGAATCAGCATCCAATCAGCAGAAAATTGCTGTTTTAAAATACTATTCTATAGGTATGGAGGGGTTGAAGTAGAGGGATAGTTTATTTATATTATTTCATTTCACATAGAAAGCAAATATTATATAATTGAAATGTCCTAGCTACCAAAAACTGTTTACATGCCATAGGACAGGAGTTAAAATGCTTTTTAAAAATAGGGTTCTTTGTTCCAAATCTTTATTAAGCAATGACTTATACCTTGCTCTTTGGAATGGATATTGTAATCAGTGGCTCAAAAGAGACTTTTGGGAGAACAAGTACAAAAACAACTTGAAACGATCAGGTTTGATCTAATATTTGCTATAAATTGTATGTAAAACATGAGAATCTCACAAAGGCTTGTCAAAATCACAAAAAGACTGAACAGGACAATGTGCGTAGACCTAAGGACAGAACAAAATGTTTGTGAAACATATTGCCACAATATGGAAGAACAACCTACATTTACAGTTCTTATGAGACATTTACACACACATAAGACTTTTAATGATGAATCTGAAATATTCTGTTATTATAGTATATTCCAGATGAAAACTCAGATTTGAGAGCAAATGCTTTTGTTCAGACGACAATCCAGATGATTGGAACAGGTTCCTATTGGTCAGCACTCTCTCATTCTCTCTATTTGACAGTTAAAAACTCACCTTACTATACACAAATACACATGATGTTCCAGCAGTATTCAGGAGTAGACAAAATTCATAACAAAAGGAAACACCACGCTCTGTTTTATAAAACCCCAGAAAACTGAAATGTACCTAAATCTGACATGTGTTTTACACAAACATGCTCTACATATTTAAGCATTAACATGCTTGGCCTTGTGCACCTATGGATGTGCGTACATGTGGAGTGTGTGTGTATGTGAGAGGCAATGTGTTGCTACCAGATGAAAGGTGTGAGTGTTGAGCCTCGCTGTCAGTCCTTGCCATGTTTTACAGCCTGTCCGCTCTGCACAGTGATTAGAGCTGTCGACTGTGATGTGATGACATGGGCTGAAACCACAGCAGGGGAATGAGAGCAGTGAGTGGGAGAGAAAGACATACCGACAGAGAGAGAGAGAGAGAGAGAGAGTCAAGGTGTCAGGTGGAGATCAGAAGAAAAGTTTGGAGGGAAGAGGGTTTTTTTGGCAGGGAGCTGACCTTGACTGCAGCTCCAGTAGCAGCTCAGAGAATATTGTGAATGGAAGTTGGACCTTTTGTTGCAGTTCAGTCACTGTGGAGTTCTTCGCCAACCCACTCTACTTCCTAGAGTTTGCATGCAGAACAGCCTGCAAAGTTAGGGGGAAAATAAAAAATGATGCTCTGCTAAGGATGATGCTGCACAATCACATTTTTTTGCACAAGAAGTGAAAGGTAACACTTTGAAGTTGAAAACTTTTTCTGGCGGTACAAATTTTGATGTCGTAATCAGCGTTCTGCCCCATCTTTATTAATAAGAACTCTTTAAAAGTTTAGGTCAGCAAGGTTAAAAACATTTTTTGATCTTCATAATTTACTACTAACATGAATTAGTTTGCGCTTGTTTGTCATATTTTACCTGAAATATTTAAAGTATTTCAGGTAAAATACTTTAATACGTTAAGGCCTACTTCCATATAAACTTAGAAATTAATGTCTCAAAAAGTGTATCTTGCTTGAAGACCTAATTTTCCTGTCCAATGCTTACAATCGCCACTGTGGCTTATCTCACCTGACAAAATCACATTCTGACATCAACTGCTTGGCTCCGGTGAGAAATACTGCGGCGTTTTAATATTGCTTGTGGCACGAGATCGAAATACAACCTGAGTGGAAAGCTATATCACACGTCTTAACACATGTACTTCACTGGCATTTTCCTTCCTTGCTCTTTTACCTTTTCACATTGTTTCATTTACACATGTTCTTCATCAGACCCAGCAAGAGGGAAGAAGAAAATCCACAGGGAGAGCAGGTCCTTTTTCAGTTTAATGCCTGCTCCTTCCCTAATAGAGGATAAATAAACACCACTCTGTTGTCGAGTGTGCGATTCTCACACACACATTCGGAGACGCAGACAATCTACCTACTTGTTGCGTGTCCAGTCGAAGCTAAAACAGCAGAAAATAAGCTCACTGCCCTGTCCTCCCTATGTGGTAAAGCTGCTATTACTGGAGCCTAATAAGGCCCAGATGCCTAATATTAGACGTAATCTGTCAGAGCAGTGTTGTTTATGTAATTTAATTTTTGCAGCCAGTTGTTTCCAATTAGGTTGTTTAACATTTTTAATTGAATTAAATGGGAGATATCTACATTAGGAGAATTGGCAAAAAGTCAGTGCCAGAGCTGGGGCAGACATGTGGAAACAATGTTGTTTTCAGACTATGTGTATGACTGCGTGTGTGCGTGCGCTTGTGTGTGTCTGTGTCATGATACGCACCTATCATTACAGCTTTTCCATTATTGTCAAGCCTCTCTGATGTGAGGGGAGCAGCGTGTATGGTAATTACGACGTTATGAGGTGGCAATTACTTGGAAATGTGTTTGACTGTCATACGCCCACTACAACGACATGTCAACCGGTCTAGATTGGCAAAAAGTGTTGAAATGGAGAGAATAAAAGAAATAACGTTGAGTGACTGCATTGCTAAGGAACCGACACAGAACAAATTATGGCCAAAAAATTAAAAGTCTAGTTTTTGTAAAGGGTTCAATTTAACAAGCTTTTGCCATTTGACAGAGTGCCTCACAAAGTATCCATTCCCCTTTGACCCTTTAACTTATGTTGCATTACAACTACAAATTTCAATGTATTTTTCTATGCATTTTATGTAGTAAACCAACACAAAACCAGTAGCTTTTATGAATGGAAATTTATAAAGTGTGACATGTGTTTCCATTTAGCACACCAGTGTCAGTTTTCTCACTTTCTATAATTACCATTCACTATAATTATAGACACAAGTCCTTTAGGCTTTGTCCTTTCTAGCTTGGGAAACATTGGGCCTGAAATTTTTTGCTGAAATTTGTTAAAGAATGTTTTGCAAATACATTAGTCTTCAAGTCAAAGCCCAGATTTCCAGGTGTATTAAGGTTCTTATATTGATATACATCCTTTTAACACATTTTGCTTTAGGACCGTTGTACTGCTGGAAAGTGAACCTCTGCCTCTTTTGTAGCCACTTAAGGGCAATTCACATCAGTGGCATCAGACATACCCCCATTAAATTCTATCACACTAAAATCTACTGTGAATTACCGAGCCAACCTTTATCTTTTACATCTCTAATGACGAGTGTCAATGTTTCTGACAGAACTATGCAAGGCTGGAGTTAAATGTCATGCCCTGTCTAGGTTAACTTAAGCGAAATGCATCCAGAGGTGTCAGTTTACACATGGTGACTGACCAGCTGCACTTTGATGCTACAGATAAGCATTCCCCTTAGCACGTTTTTCTCCAGGATTGCCCAGTATTTACCTCCTTCTCATCAACTCTGAACAGTTTTCCTATTTCCCTGCTCAAAAACAACATCCACATAGCATGATAGGACTTGCTGGGGGGATAGTATTGTTTATGGTGATGAACCTTGATGTCTTGTATCTCCAGATGTATGAATATCTTTATGTTTTTTTTCTTAAATGGCTGCTTCTCCTCCACAGTTTTTTTTTTTTTTTTACATAGACAAGTGTACAGTTGTGTTATAGTCCTTCAGTTTATGGATGATTGACGGAAAAGTGAGATATTCACAACGGGAGACGTTGTTTTATGACCTAACCCTTCTTTTAAATTCTCCACAACTTTGTCCCTGACATGTCTCTTGTCTTCATTTGTCCTAATAATGCTGTTTGTTCATAAATGTTTTCTAACATCTCTTATGCCTTTAAAGAATGGCCATCTTTATACTGGGTTTAAATTATGGTGAAGTTTCCACTTGCAAAAAAGAAAATGGTACAGTTCAATTTCAGACCTTTTTATGCAACATTTAATTCAAACATTATATTTATGGGAAAATTACATCTATCTATATTTTTTAAAGTTTTATATTGGGACTCCAATTACATCCGAAATTGTATATATATTTTTTTCAATAATTGTTTTAACCACAAGGGGCAGGTGTAAGCAGGTCTGAATATCTCCACCACAAAGCTGAGGCTGTGAGCCTGACACTTATCCAGTGAAAGTTTCAAAATGATGTGGTTTCTTAGTGGAAGGATATGAAGGGGGCTGGGAGTTACTTGGGATTGAGCAAAGAGCGGGGTGAGGAAAATGCGTCTCAAATATTCTACCGAACGAAAACCTAAGTTGGCGTTTGAGAGAATTCCAGGGGGGAGGAAAAAAAAGAAAAAGCAGAAGAAAAACAAGGATCCCTTTAACAGTCAGATCAGTTTTGCGTGACTGGCATTTCATAAACACACCTCTCCACACATACACCAAACACAGACATCACCCGACTATGAATTGTGCTATGATGTGTTTTCTCTCACTGGTAACTGCAGTATGGATGATTTAATGCTTAACTGCAATCAGTGTTAAAGCGTTCCACAAGGCTCCCTCAGACATAGCTGCTGTGTGTATGCGTGTGTGTGTGTGTGTTCTCTCCCAGCCATAACAGACTCCCGGGCTGTTTAGAGAGGCTGCCTACAATGCGGAGGACAGATGTGGAAAACCCCTGGCTCTCTAGACAAGGGCCTCCTTCATCCCTCCTTCTGCTGTCCTTCACTGAGACGGGGGTTGGGACGCAGGGACGGAGGGATGGAGTTACTGAACTAACTTCCTGGATTACATCAAACACCCCTCTAAAACCAGAGCACTAAAAACCTCCTACCTTCTCCTTCTCTCTCGATCATTTTTTTTTTTTGCTTTTCTTTCTCTTCGTGTTTTTAATTGCAGGGAGCCTCCACCTTTCCATCAAAACACACACACACAAACATTATGCTTCATATTGCCTGAAAACTACCTTTATTTTATTTCAAATTGGATTAATGAGAATATACAGAATGGCATAAACAACCTTTAAAATTCTTAAAAAAATAATTCACTTTGTCCCATTTTGTCACGTTCCTATCTTTCATATATTTAAATAAAGTTCAGTATATTTTAATGGGTTTTTATGTGATGGTCTTCAAATGAAAGATGCGACTCTGTTCCAATACATGTGAATCAAATGGCTGAATTACCTCGTCAGTATACAGTTAAGTTCTCCAGACTCCTGCTAATGACCTGATCACATGATTCAAGTGTGTTGAAGCAGAGACGCATTTAAAAGTTGCAGAACACCGGACCTCAAGACCTGGATTCGAAGACCCCTGTGACAGAACAACATAAGGAAGAATGCTCACTGGTTTTAAGTTTCTAGAACCTAAAATCTACTTTAGTTTCACATCTGTGTGTGTCTGTGTGATTTGTCCCTTTAACTTAGAGTCAGAAGGAAGAAAAAAAAGGCCACCAGGTAAATAAATAAATAAATACATCTGTAAATAAATGGCAAATGGCTGAACGAAAAGAAAAAAATTCAAAGAGGAAATATTAGAGGACAAAATGAATCAATGTTTAATTAAAACAGTAACAGGAAAATAATATAGAAAATGAAAAAAAAAGACAGATAATCAAAAGAAATATGGCAGTAAAAGCATTGTGCTAAATAAATGTAGAATATATAAAATGAGAAAAAATAAAACAGGAAACTAACAAAACATTAAGATTTCTAAAAAATCACTTAAAAGTGATGTAGAAAATAATAAAAAATATTACTTTGTGTCACTATGTATAATCAAATGCATTTGGAAAGTTTTTATTTTTGAATGCAATATTTGCCACACTACTTTATTGAGTAATTTATTTATTTTGCCAATTTGGACAGTATCAGTCCTCCATCCACTTCATCTTCACACATCTGCACATCCAGTAGCTTTTGACCTTACATGTGTGCAAATGTTTGCATGAATGAGTGAATGACTAAATGTAGCGTTGGAGTCATCGGATTTTATAATTTAGGAAGTGGTATACGAATGCCAATTTTTATTTGCAAATATTTTTGAAGTCCATTCATTTCCCTTCTAATTTTTAGCAAATATGAATTGTGTTACCTTCCAACATGTAACACCATGAAAACAAATCAAGGGGTATTAACACTTTTCCAAGGCCCTATATATTCATAGATTCACAGGGAAAGAAGTTTGACATAACCAAAGGAGAAAAAAAAACTTTTCTTTTTCAAGTTCTGCTTCAGTTGAGTGCTTCAGAGCATTGAGCAGCAGGTGTTTGTGCTGTTTAAAAGGCATGGCTAAGGCATCGAGCTGCAGAGGGCAGTCAGTAGCCACTGAGCCACAGAACAAGTCGGTTCCTGGGGATTGGCCCTTATCTACCCAGTCGTCTGCAGCTGTATTTACAACCATTGTTTGTTGTTCCCTAAGCAGTCGGAGATATGTGCATCTGTGTGTGTCTGCGTGTGTAATTGTGTGTTTGCCGTTCCCTTTGCGGCCTAGGGAGTACTGGGAATTTTCTGTTTCAGTGCGTCAGAGGATTTTGGCTGGAGCTTTGTTGATCCTGTCTTTGTTGATCCTGTGTTGTTGTAGCAAGGGGGGCGAGAAGATTGAAGCATTAGCCATGGCAGCCAGGACTTAACCCTCTCGCTGCCCTCTCTGCGCTGCTTACCCCACCCCTGAGTCTGGCCATTGGGCAGGGCCCATCATCCCCTCTGACCTATCCCAACTACTTACTAACTCCAGCATAAAAACAGAGCAAAGCCACTCCTGGTTCCCCTCTTGGTTTTGTGTCATGCTCCCTCAAGCGAACCAACTTTCAATTATTGTCCCTCTAGTTCACCCAGGCACCGCTGGCTCCAAGTGTGTGATGTTGAAAGTGTGTGTTAGAACCCAGTTTGTTTGTGGCTGTGAGCCAGGTGATCCAGAGGCCTTTATGCTTCTCTGACCATTTAAAAGATAAAAGTGACGGTTGCAACTGTTTCCTGTTTGTATGATCTGAGATAACGCTGCTGTTTTCATTAAAGAACATCTCCTCGCATAGGACGGGTGTTGAGGTCTTGGCACTGGGCGTTAGACATCGTAGACTCGCATACATACAGTGACTTGTTTTAAATTGGCTGCTTCTCAGACTGCTGTGAGCTGTGACCTATCCTTCGATGAGCATCCAGAAGGTCAGGATAAAAAGTGGCCCATCTGAAGTGGAGGTTGGGAGGTTTTAGCCTCCCAGTGTGACCTGCCAGTTCCAAACCAGCAGTGGAAGACAAGCTGCTCTGCTCTACAGGACAATCCTCATGAGAAAAAATGAAAGAAAGAAAGAAAGAAAGAAAAGAAACTTCTGCACCTTGGCGTTCAGGCAGCAAGATATAGCATGTTAGAATTGTGAAAAGTGGAAAAAATGTTGTTTTTTATTGTACACAAAAACAAATAAACACATAGATTGAGATGTACAGATTTGGTCTTTTTTCACATTTTTGGTTGAAAA
This sequence comes from Poeciliopsis prolifica, assembly GCF_027474105.1. Taxonomy (NCBI): domain Eukaryota; kingdom Metazoa; phylum Chordata; class Actinopteri; order Cyprinodontiformes; family Poeciliidae; genus Poeciliopsis; species Poeciliopsis prolifica. The sequence continues at coordinate 9,912,189 of NW_026562378.1, read as the reverse complement.
TCTGTGGGAAACTTAAAGATGAGGAGTTTAATTAAAGTGTGACCAGAGGCCAAAGAACTTCCAGAGCTCATTCAGACAGGTGCAAGCATATGTGCATATTTGTACCATTCCGTTATGACTCCTACTTCTTTTTTCAGGTTTGCCCAGACTTGTTAAATGACAAGCGGTCTTTATTTATCAGCAAAAGTGATGATCAAGCAGTTTAGTACATGGATAGAAAAAAAAAATCTTTATTCTGAATAAAGGTGTAGATGTTGGCTGGCTAGTTGGGCTAAACTAAAGAACAGTTATTCAAAGTTCAAAGTCAAAACATATAACTATTATAAAATTATTTTATTTTATTTTATTTTTTTACATATTTGTTGAAACTGTTTAAAACACACTGTAAGAGCAGCTCTAGGAATAGTGGATGAGAGTGAGCTTTTCACAGCTTCTCTGTTTTATCTTATATTGTGAAGGCATGATAACAGTTTTAAAAATATATGTGAAAAAACAACTTTTTTTTTTTAAATTAAAAGTTGCATACTGCAGCTTTAATCATCTTGTTTAAGATATAAAATATTGATGTGGTCTCTGTTGCCCAACAATTCTTTAAAACACCTTGTGAGAGAAGTTAATTTTCAGGAAACAACAAAACAAAACATTTGCAATGTTCCCCCTAAATGTCAAGTAATAGTACGCAAAGTTATTTTGGCAAAATACTAAGAAATATGCTAATACATTTCCAAATAGGAATATATTTTTTTATCTGTGTGTTCTATATCTACCCATTTTTATGCCTATTAAAGATTAAGCTTTGTAACTCTGTTCACATAGATCCTGGCCACTTGGGTCCATTTTTATGTTTATTTTATTAATGTCAAATGGCTAATTCTGTGTTTTAATTCACTGACACATATTAACTTCATTCTGTAGCAAAGAACCAACCAAATGCATCAGTCTAGCAGTCTCCTTCCTCTTTTATCCGCCTCTGCAGATTTTTTTTGCGCGAGGGAGCACCTCCAGCTTTTGTTTTGACTGGCTGCGCTTTTTGTCATGAATCATGGTGAAAACCACCTAAATACAATTTAATTAACAACTGTCTGCAGCACAAGAAGTGACACAAAGACTAGGAGGATTAACAAGCAGTTAAATTTGGCATGAAAACGCATACATTCACAGATGACGACTGAAAGCCCAAAAGATGCATGTGTGAAGTATGTGATCTTGTTGGCGCCCTAAATATTAAGAGACTGCAAATGAAGAAAGAGATTCTCCCTTTTTTTGTCTGTGTGGAAGGATCTGTCAGTTAGGTGACAGTGGGTTGTGCATGAGTGTGTGTGAGAGCGTGCACTGACTGGAAAAGCAATCACAGAAACAAATTAATTAGTCTCTCCTCTAGCAAAGGAATTTGATAAATTGCTCATCTTTCCCACCACCTCTTCTTTCCTGCTCGCGTTGCTGCTTTGGCTATTTGTCTCTCTGTCGCTACTACTTTTTTTTCCTTCTTTTTAACATCCTGGTCTCCACACAATAAACAACTCATTACACTGTCACATCTCTAATTATTTATCTTCTTTTTCTGCCACTTCTCCCTTATGCTTTTTTTGTCCCATGACTAAAAAAAAAAAACATGGACCAATATATATTATAGTTGATACACGGAAGCTGCAATATGCATCCTTAAAAATGTCTCAGCATGCAAGTTTCTTTCATGTGCATTAACTGGCTTACTTAGAGCTTTACTTTGTGCTGCTATATTCAACGTGCATTAACAGTTTCTTACAAAAGGCATTAAATTCCCTGAAGTTTTCACAGTTTGTCATAATATAGTTGCAAATTTCAATCTCTTTCAGGCAGACTTGACTCAGAGTGAAACATAATTATGAAGTCATGTTTCACAAACCACATAAAATTTTATAAGGTTTTCAATTTTTCTTTTTAAATAAAAATGTTAAAAATGTGGTGCGAAATTGTATTGCATATTCAATTGTCATGAGTTAACACTTGGTAGAAAGACCTTTTGCCTCATTTTTCTGCACCAAATTTACACATGTACTGACCGAAATGTTTGACCATTTTACTTATAAATGTAACTCAGTCAGATTGAACAGAGTATCTGTGAAAAACAGATTCTCAGCTTTATTTAGGTCCGGATTTTGGGTCTCTGTGATAAACTATGCTTTGGTTTTATCTCTGGTTTGACGCTTGGTGTTGTGGTCCCTTCTGGAAATTGAACTGCAGCACAGTTAACTCTTTTTTTTACCTCCAACAACTCCGACCAGTCTCCCTGATCCTGGTAAAGATGCTTATTCCCACAGCATGATGGTGCCACCACCATGTTTCACTGGGTGGACTGTGTGTTACTGCCGCAAATAATATCTAACAGGTTGACTAAAAAGCTTTATTTTGTTCTTATCTTCTCTGACCAGAGCATGTTTTAAAAGCGTCTGCTCTTTTGTAATAACCAGATTTGTGAAATACACGACCAAAGGTTGTCCTCTCTATAGATTCTCTCACCTAATCTCTGGATCTCTCCAGCTCCTCTGGGGAGACGGTGGGTCTCTGGACTCTTTCTGTGTTTGATGTTCTTCTTGCCCGGCTGGTCAGTTTAGGAGAATGTCTACTCGTTTAGAGCTTTGAAGTTATTTTCCAAGCAGAACAGCCACATTTATACTGATACCATTAAACTGTGCTTTCTACTATCTGTTAATAGGTCACACTGGATTTTATTTAGAGGTTTCAGAGTTAAAGGGACTGAAAGGAACATATGCCCCGTTTTTCAGATTTAAATTTTTAAACGGTCTTGAAGTCCGTCCTCCACCCATCCACTCAGCTATGTGCCATCTTGTGTTCTGTCACCTAAAATCCCATTGTAACATTTATTGAAGTTTGTGACAAAGTGAGAAAAGGTTCAAGGAATATAAATACTTTGCAAGGCACTGTAGATAGGCTAATATGTTTTAACTACTCATATTTCCAGTTTTCATTAGCCCACTTAAACATTATTCTTCGTTTTGTGAATGAGCGCACTCATCATCGCAAACTAAAGAGCGCCGCTCGCACAACAGGAATAACTAACTGGCATGCAAAACGCATTCATGAGTTATTTTCCCTGTGTGGGCGCTGGGAGCTGGAATGAAGACCCGGTCTCTTTTCAATTACCACACTCACTCGCATGCATGCATGCACGCACACATTCACGCTCACACGCATGCATACACACACAGCATAGAAGCACAGCAGCATTAAGCGGTGTGTGCTCATTAAGCACTCTCATTATACACAGGAGGAGATCCCTGCAGGTGCAGTTTACCAGAGTTTAGTTCATTTCCTGCTCCTCCTCCTTTTCCTCGCCCTCACATCTTTTTTTATTTTCTCTCCTACCCATTGCTTCTTCCGGCTTTATTTACTTCACTAACCACAAACTCGGAGCAGTGGGGGTCTGTCATTGTATGTGTGGTGCGAGAAATGGGCTTTTTAAGACCCTTTAAAAAGGTTACCCAACATATAAAATGGGAATGTGTTATGTGTTGGGCGCAACCAGCAGAGGCTGCAGGTGCATCAATGTGCAGGAAACCAAGAAAATACCTGAACAATGAATCTGCATCTTCTCTTAGTTTTTACTCTTTTCTGTCTTTTATCTAACCTAAATGCCTCTAAAGTGTTAGAAACTTTATTTGTCACTAGGATTTCTATATGCTAAAGTGAATCTTTTGAATGGATATTCAGCTGTATTATTTTAGGGGCCTGAATGCTTCTTTGTGGCAAACCTCTCATTTTCTCCACATGCTCATATGCTTTCGCCGTCTTTTTGATTGACACACACAAAATAGCCCTTTATACCAGACCCGTTGCAACTTCAGATGTGCCTCCCCAGAGGGGCTATGTCTCTGCATGTGTGTGTGTGTGCATGTGAGTGTGAGTTTGTGAGTGAAAGAACAATGTGATAATAAGGACAGGGAGCCTTCTCAGCTCTTCTAACAGTTTCATTGGACTGTTGCTACCTGAACACATAACATAATAAGTGCTCTGGAAAAACCTCCTGACCCAAACTTTTTAGCCTTTTATGGTTCATAATGTCTCTCCTAAGTAGCACAGATTATATGACCTTCAGAGTGAGGGAATGAAAATTGTGAAAGTTGAAAGAGTTTACCCACATTGTGTTTAACTGTGGAAACAAAGCATTAAGAGTGACAGACAGGCTTTGGAGGAATCAATTGGGAGCGGTTTTTGTTCTGAATTTAGCTCCACATTCTATAATATTAGCCCTATGGTTTAAAAAAACAGCCATACCAACTCTTTGCAAGATGTTTCAATTAATTTTCTGTAATTCCTTCATCAGCTACCTGTCTTTTTTCCATTTACAAAGCGAGGAAATAATCCATTTGCCTCTTGTGTGCTGCACTGCAGTTCTTCTGACCTACTTATTCTGCCTTTTCTACTCTCTGCTACCATCTCCTTTCTGCAATTATAAAAAGTAAATTTGCAGCTTTGTCTTTTGCAAGTAGGTCCTTTTCCACCTGGAATGTGAGTCAAAAAGTGAGATCTTATAAAACAACACTGTTAGGCCACTCTGTGAGTTTTAATTAACTCTAAACGATTTTACTGTTTAAATATGCCTTTTCAGATGTTTGTAAATTTGATTAATTTTAATAAATAAGGAAACAAATTGGTCATAATTTTTTAACAGATTCATTCTTGGCTTCCAGAAAAATATTCTGGTCTCTTGTATAATCTGCCAGTCTCTTACTGTCAAGTGACCAGAGGCTTAGTAATTAAATTAATTCTTGCAGTGCAAGAACTTTAATGCCTTGAGAACCAAACGCATAAAAAACTCTTAATTTGGAAAAAGAAGCTAAAAAACAATATTTTCTTGCTGCATTCTGTATCCTCATTCCTCACCTCTTGCTCTCCTGGTATCTGACTTTGTGCATGAGCTTTCTGTCAGAAAGGCTTGAAAAGTATTTTATTTTCTCATATTGCTCCAAACTGCATCAGTGAAAGATGAATTTTAGGAGTGTAAACAAATTCGAGCTAATTTGAAATAAAAAATAAAAGACATCAATCAGCCTTGGGTTTAGAAAAACATAGGCGCTCAAACCTGGGAAGAAATGCTGTTCTGTAAACCTTTAAAAATTTATGAAATAAGAAATTGAAAGCGCGGATTGTGTTGATTAAACATAAAAAATAAAAATAATAATAATATGGAGGACAGAGAAAAACCACACAACTTTGTTTTAAAAAATAAGTAAAGTGCTGCGTGTCAGATTGGCATCTGGGAGAGGTCATCTCACTACTGGAGAGGACTGATGCCACACATGATATTTGGAAGTTGTGCATTCTGTTTACTTTGCTGCATTGCAAAGAATATAAAATACTATGCCGAGCATTAATTATATTTTCTTAACTCTCTCATTCATCCCCACTAGTTGGTTGCTCCTATACCCAGTGTTCCCCTCCTGCCCTCAGAGCTCCGGTGCTGGAAAACATCTGATCAAAAAGTCTCAAATTGTCTGGTGCCCAAAGATGTCGAAGTGAAAAGAATTAGTAGGGAAAAACGTGACAGAGACAGAGGAACAGTAAAACTAATGTGATGAAATTGACTTTTGACTTAGCGCTACACTCTGCTAAATGACTGACTTCCTAATTTGATGTTGAACAGTAGCAGCTAACTAGCCAAAAGTGGCGCTAATCAAAATGTAGTCAGGTCATTTCAGCAACAAGGCAGTTCAAAGTGCTTTACACGATTAAAAGGATAACTCATTAACCAGCTGAGAGCAACAAACAATGCATTTTCTTAAATGTCATCATCAAAATAATTTCTATCAAATATTATAGTGAAGACGAATTAAAATCTCCCACGAGGCACACACCAAAGTAGCTATAGGACCGACCTTAACCTGAACATGCCCTTCTTTCTAAAAACCTTTCAGTGTGTTGAATTAAAATAACTTTTCAAAGAAGTTCTTTGCCAGACTTAAAGAAGACTTATTGCCATCTAAAAGAAATGCTTGATGACATTTATTCCAGCCAAGGGTGGGACAATCACTTAAGCTTGGGGAGCAAATAATTTTTCTGTTGGTTTGGATAGTTTCATCCCTTAATACATTAAATTGTTATTTGAAAAATGCACTAAGTATTAATTCTGGTTATCTCAGTCTTAAGACTTTGAAAGGACATTGTATATCCTGGCTACAATAAAGGGGAATAGGCTGGTTGCAGAATTTCCATGGCTTGATCCTTAGAGAATTTGAACGATTACCAGGCTGGCCTAATGCCAGGGTAACAACTTAACCACACCTACTCTGGACCAACATGGAGATTGGAGAGAAGGGCCCAAACCTCCATAATGTGCAAATGGTGGGTGCTGGAATAGTGGAGAAAGCTATGAGTTTTTCAGACTGACTGTCTGTCAAGCTGTTAAAGAATAGCTCTGGCATTGAAGTTAGATGGAGAAGAAAGAAAAAGCACAATGAGCAGCTCTGGCAGGCTATAAAATAAATTTAAATAAATGTTCAAGCACTCATTAACAAAAAATTGAGATCCAGAGCCGTAGTGAAATTAGCTTTCAATAATTAGTAAAAACACAATGATTTCTTCAGTTATCTATGAGATTTGTTCTGATTATACTCAAAACATGTGGACAAAGTGCTGCACTGCAGAGAACTTAATGTCCATTAAGCTAGGTTCTATGGTGTTGCTGTATAAAAACTGACATGATGTGAATAAATTGGTTTCATAGCAGTTTTGAGAAATACACAAACGTCCTGTCCAACTTCAAATAAATAAATGTCACACGTGAAATAAATAAAATTGCGTGAGAACTGTATGAAAGGTAGCTTTGACAACAGTGCCACGTGATCAGTTCAAATAACATGCCAAGGACATAAACTGACAAAGTCCAGTGATTGTTCATATTGATGTGACCATGACTACCCTCTTTAAACATCTTCTCAGAACTAGATTAAGTGCAGAGCAATGTCATTGTGCTTAGTCATAGTGAACTCGAAAGAGACAAAAATCAAAGGCGGAACAGGCAAAAGATTAAAGAAGATGTAAACAGACAAGCCGCCTTTGCTGAGCAAACCTTGAGCAAATACCCACAGGTATCAGGAATCTAATCCAGGTACTTTTCAGGCCTTGGTAATGGGCCCATGTGTGTTATTTGCATCACACAATGCATTTAACCTCTAGGTGAAGCTAATTCTGACTTTAACTTTTTTTTGAAACATGAAGCTAGACTAAGGCCCTTTGAAGCTTTAATGAAACTCATTTTCCTATACTTTGGTAATTTTATGTGTGTCCTCAAAGCACTTGTGGAGTAAAACATTTAGATCAACAATAATCCTACATTGTATGTAGACAATGGTTAGAGGGTTAGAATGCTAACGCTGAAGTGGAGCAGAGTACACCTTCACAGACAACCAAACACACCTTCAGACTTAGTTTAAAAAAATACATATATATATATTTTTTACTAAACAGGCTTGTCTTTTGTCTCTTAAAAGATTAAAACTCATGGAGACACAAAGACAAAATACAAATGTCAAAGATCTCAGGTCTCAGATCTCTGCTGAGTTTCTAATCAGTTACAGCTGCACTTTCTTTGCCCTAAAAGTGACTATTATCATTAGTTTAAAATATTTTTTCTACATTTATTGTTGAGATTTCTTTCAGATACCAACTGCTGCCAACATTTTTCCTCTGTGACCATGGCTCCATTAAATGAAGTGATCCCTGTAAAGCTCCGATTTTATTCTCTGTTCAATTCTAACAAAAATATTAGATTTTAGCAGGTCAGAGTTATCCTATTGTACCTAATAGAGAGGTAGTATCTGCCACTGTATTTGGCAGATTGGCATTACTTTTGTGATGCTCTTTGAGTTGTATGTTGCAAGGATCCACCAGTGCCTGTGGTGGGCAAAATGAGGCATGAAAGATTATTATTAAAATTTAAGATATTGTCCCAGTCGACATTATTTGGGAACATTGGCAGCTTTGTCATCAATCGACAATGCAGAGCCACACTGTGTGCTCTCATTGTGCATAAAACAGGTGAATAAACAAAAGAGCAGGATTCTGATCATGAAATATGGAACAAAACAATTTAGTACAGAAATGTACAGCTAGCAGAGGTGGTACTTGTTAGAACGACTGAAGGAATAAGAACATTAATACCTCTAATTCAAAAAGGCTCCCTAATTGGAGGAGTTAAAAAAAAAAACAATGAAGTACAATATAACTGTTAAGAATCAGATTAAAATCAAAGTGGAACAAAATTACAATTAAAATAGGGTTAAATTGGGGCTAAAAAGTCTTGATTACTGAAAGTCAAACATAAAACCTCAAAATGGTAAAACAGAGACAAAAAAAGTGAAAATATGTTCTCGGGAGCATTCTCACAGTGAGATAAAAAAAAAAACTTAAACTAGAATCCAGTATATGTGGTTTTTACATTTATATGAAATCTACATTCTGGTTCTTTCTCTAAAGAGGTTATTAATATTACCATTATAATTGTTAAAACTTCAGCTTTGTCTTGATTCAGCTGAAAAAAAATTCTCCTAAAAGCTTCAAATTGAGAGACGATGTTCGCCGTTTACAACCTGAATAAGGTCGATTCAAAATGAATGAACATACATATCTAATCTTTAGTCAGAAAATAAATAAATGTTTGAACCAAAGAGTGAACTATAAAATCTTGCTGAGTGTGACCGTCATTTTCGACAGACTTTGCAAAGTGAAAGCAGAAAATCTGATTCGTCCGTATTCAAATATTCTTATAAATTTATTGACATTTTTCAGGCCTTTATTTCTTGTCATTTTAATAATTATTTCTTACAGAAAGTTGAATACTTTAAACTGATGGTGTCACACCATATTCAACACATTCAGAGGTTTCCAGAGCATCTAAATGGTCTGTCTAAAACAGTATGCTAATCAATCATTAGAAAGACTACTGAACTGAAATATCCAAGCGACAAAGACAAATGCGTGCATAATTTTTGCATATTCTGCTAAAGTAGAGAAAACACAATTGTCTTTTCGTTCAATAAATCACATCTGAATAATTTGTTCACACAAGAACTCATTAAAAACGGGGCAGCGACGGATGTAAACACTTTAATGAAATATATTTACATTTCAGCCACAGCACCAGTTCTCATCATCATATGTCAAAGAGGACTTCCTTATCTTATTTAGGCCTTGGACCCACAAGTGTTTTACTGGGACGTTTTGGGAAACTGTAGTCAGCAATTTCACAGAAGCGCTTTGGATTCAACACTTTCGAGTGACAAACCCAACATTTGATGAGCTGTGCGATGCTGTGAGACCTCTGCTGGAGATGGCTGCGCATTGTCCAAGGAGGCATCACATGACTCAGGTGATGCGGAAAAATTGTTTCCATTGCGGTTTTGTGAAATACGGCAATTTCGATATAAAATACACCAATTTTTGCTCATCTTGGAGGAAAAACTTTTGCAAAAAACACAATGTTTTTCAGATGCAGTGAAGGCTATCAAAGTAACTTGGGGTTCCACTATCCCTCTGCAGAAATACTAATGAACTACCTCTATATGCAACAAAGCGCCAAGATATAAACATAGTTTTAAAAAGCCAGATATTTTTGTCTAAAGTATTCTTTTTTGGTGGTTCTAATGTAATAGTTTTAAATCTTGTCTTAAAACCCATCTATTTTACTTGGCTTTCAACTCCAGCGAGATCTAGTTTTACATTGTATGCTTGTTTGTTTTAAACTGTAAGAGTTTTTATTTGTTTTTATTTATTTTATGTACAGCACTTTGTATCAGCTGTGGTTGTTTTAAAGTGCTTTATAAATGAAGTTGGTATGGTATGGTAATAGTTAAATTTTTCTGAGACATGGAAGTACGGTGTTTCATTTTGTGACCCATAATCAAAAACTTTGACATTTTCACACTCTGTAATGGATGGAGTGTCACTCTCTGAAATGAGAGAAAATTTATTTTTTTTCTTTAGATGTATCTGTACATCTGTGTGAAAAAAATATTATTAATTGTATCAATTATTAATTAATTGCTGTGTTTGGTAGCAAATTAATTGCCAGAATGTTATGGTCTGGATTATATCAGATTGTCCTAAGATTTTTTAAGTTATTGGAGTATAGGGATTCAAATTACAGCGTTTCCTAACTCGGAGTTTAAATCATGATTCTGACAGAGAAAGAATTATCTGTAATTTTGACAGCAAAATTATGTTTCTCCAAGTAAAGTTCAAGATATATTTATTAGTTCTCTCATAGTTAACGCAGGGACATCGCAGACGGAAAAATAGCATATGAGTCCAGGCCTATGGTGAACCTGCTATGAGCTTTATGAACAGCGTGATAAGAATTATTAATTAAAGGTGGGGGGAAAGTAATAATGAGACCCAGAATGTTATGCATGACTTATTTTTTTTTTCTGCAGAGCTCAAGGTCACATCATCTCTTTTTAATATCAGCTACAATTTTGTGATTCTACCTCAGATACTTTAGAGCAGCAAAGCAGAGCACCGAGGAAAGAAATAGAGGCTTTATGATGCACAATATGATACACATAATGTGGTGGGTGTTTTGAAACCTTAAGGTCTTTTGTTCTTATTGTATTCACATCTGTGTGCAGGACTCATCTTAAGTTAACATGCATTCATCATGGGGATGAATCGCATGCTAATTCTGGGTTCTTAATGGTTTATTGGAAATTCAATTACATTTTTTATTGTGGCTTTCCTACAATGCACTAAAAGAAAAAACAAAATCTGATTACCACACATCTTCAATAATGTTTGGTTAACTGTTCCTAATATGTTGCAAAGAAACTTTTTGCAAACATTGTGAGCTTTTGTCATAAAGCTGGGAGGGAATTTGACTCTTGGTGGAGTTCATTTCAACGGTTCTGTTTTCTAGCACAGACATGGCTTTTATTCCAGAGCCAGATTAGATATGTGTTTGTGGCCAAGTTTCAGCTCCCTGGAAACTTTTGGAGAACCATTTTACCATCTATGAATCTGACAGCTTCAGACATCACTGAAATTTGCCGCTGCCTCTGGAGAAGGAACATTTTTATAGAAGGACGGCTATGATAAAAAGCACTGGATATATCATGATTAAATTTTTTGAAAATCCCTGACAGACCAAAACAAACTAATATTAATTAGCCTTATGTTTCAGATGAAAAAGACTGACCTAATATAAATTTGCACAACAGAAGCATGCTAATTTCTAATGGCATTTTTCCTATAGGTTGGGTTGCATATTTATCTGTTAGCCTCCATGTTTCAGTTTGACCTGGTATGGTTCAGACAGCACCCTTAAACATGAACCTGCATGTCCCTGTAACTTGTGAATCTGTGGTTGCAATGAGCTGCGGCATAATGAAGCTTTATTAGCAAAATATAAGTTGGAATAGTTTAATCGTCTTGAGTGAAGAGTGCTAGAAATCTTGCGTCTAACTGAATCTTTTTTGGAGCTCATGATGAAATTTTCAGAATGCATAATTCAAACACTGGTTTCTCTTCAGTACCGACAAAAACATATTTCTGTATTCTCCGCCCTAACTCACTTCTCCATCATCCAAATCAGCAAAACACCGAACAAAACTTATCTACTGGAAGGCTCGGGATGTCGGATGGCATAAAACCTCCTTTCCACAAATCCACCAACCCTTCAGGTTCAAAGCAGAAGACACACTTCACATGATGCAACCCTTTTGCACTTATTGTTCCAATTCTCCCTAGCATTCAGACGATTTTTGTTCGGTGAGAGATAACATTCAGGGAGGGAGTTATTGTGTTTGCCAGTGATGGGAGTTAAAGAGGCAGCATCCCACCAGGGATGGATTCTTAACATGCCTCCCAGTCTTTTGTTAGATATGATGCAACAGTGATGCAGTGCTGTCAGTGTGTGTTCATGTTGTGTGTCAAGCAGTGAATAGGTGAGGAGTTAGGAGTCAGCACTGATCTGAGCAGGGTTTTTTTTTATTTTCCCAAACTATGGGAAATTATAGCTTCTCTATTCATGTGGGAGGAAAAGCCCTCCCATCCCAAACCTACCACTTCTTAATGTGTGCGCACATGCAGATGGATGGGTTTGCACATGTGCATGTGTGAGTGGCAGGTCTGCTATCTGTGCCATCATATGTGGATGTGTGTGTTAATAGAGAATGCCCCGCGCTGCAAGCTGCCTTTGTTTGCGAAGAACATACATATGCATGAAGCCTTTCTTTGAGCATTCGTGTGTATGTATGTGCATGAGGGGGGTTTACTAATTACTAGATTTCTATCATGAATATGTATGACCGCATCCTTTATTATGGGATTGGCTTAAACACATCACAAAGACAGATGAGTGGCAGAGAAAGAAAAGCAGGATTGAGGGGTTGAGATATATTTCTTTAATAATAAAAAAAGGGACTGAGGAGTGATTTCCTTTCTTTAAACTATTTTATTTTTCAAATTATATTTTTCTACCAATTTGTCTTGTACATGTAGTTACCCTCTGTTAAGTCTTCATCAATGATTAGTTTCAACCAAATGAAAAAAGTGACAAAAAATTGGAAAAAAAGAACTTTAAAAGAAAATGCTTAATTTTGACCTTGATCATAAAAGGTACTGACTCTTTTGGTAGTAATAATAATAATAATAATAATAATAATAATAATAATAATAATAATAATAATAATAATAATAATAAATTATCTATTATAAGAGCAATCAAATATTACTGATTCTTTCCCTTGTTGCTTCTACACAAGGTGATGAATAACACTTTCAGACTTTTCTTAGCTATAATTCAAATCAATTCTTTGCCAACATTATTTATGAAGAATTATTGTGTTGCTCCAAAATAACATTGACACCATAAATGGTACTTTATGTATCTTTCAGTCAATGAACAATGCCACTCAATAAAAAAGAGGACAAAAGTTTTTTTTGTTTTTTTTTTCTAAATAATCTCAGATATTTTATTTTGTCTGATAAAACATTTTTGCTGGCCCAGTCAGAAACACCCAGATCATGATCTTTATATTTTTTTAAATTAAATCGAAAAATAAAATTCACATCACAGCAAGCTAATATTTTGTAGTTCTGGTGTTTTGTACTGTCGGCACAAACCTGCAGCTCAGATCTCTGACCAGCTTTTGTGCTTCTTCTCTTATTACTGTCAGAGAAACGAGTGCGATGCTAATTAACGGTCATTTCTTTAGAAAAGTTAACGATCGTGTTCCAGTCGCTCCCCGGGATTAAACTCACAATTACGAGAATCTAATGAGCAGCTCTCTGATAGCAGACGTCGTGTCCGTAAACAAGTTTTACTAAATGTTGTGTTATAACCGAAAAGAGAAATGTAACTTCTATCATAGTCTAGCAAAAGACCCTACAAATTACAGTGAAATACTGCTACTTCCGGTGAGCGCCGGAAGTGAGCCTCCCAGGAATAAGGTGGATAAGTACTCCTGCAGCGCTCTTCCTTTGAACCAGCAGCTCCCGAAGGAGAAAGGCTGCCGTACTCCAGGCATCCCACCAGTCATTTCAACGATGCCTGTTGATCCCCTCAAAACACAGAAAACCCGGGCATTATCGTCAATCAATAAAATCCCCACGGGCCGAACTTGAAAATTGGAAGTTATGTCGCGAATACTTAGCGTTTTGTCAACAACTCGGAGCAGAAGTCAGAGCTCCACGCAATGCAAATAATTGCATTGTGTGGAGCTATGCACGCAATGCACGTATCGCACTGTATTCCGATACAGTGCGCTAAATAATAAAAATAAATTAACTAAGCTTCGAGGCAGGTACATTTTCCTCGAGGAATCTTAATAAGCGAGATGCTCGAATTATTCAGGGAATCGTTTCAGCCGTATAGACACCACTTCCCGTCACTGCTCAGGTCTTTTAAAAGTTTTTTGGTGCAAATTTTGACATTTCAAAAGATAAAACCGAAGCATTTGTTCTGCATGTAAGAGATTTAAATATTTAGGCCTAATTTTCTAAAAAAATTTCCCTTTTCTCTCAATCCTCTTTTTTCACACTCAGCACCACAAACCAAACAGCAACCAGTTTAATCTGACATACATACAAAATACAAAGCATTAAGTTAGGTTTATTTCTGGCTTGTATTGTTTTTCCACATGGACGAACTCAATAATGGCATCATTAGTGGTGGAAACTATTTAATGTTGGAAAAAAGAAGACAGAAAAAGCGAGCAGAGAAGTTAGAAGTGACGTGAAAGTTGTACACAGGACCTCTATGAAAGCGGTAGTCTTCTACCGCTTTCATAGGTTTAGAGCTCCAGCTGAGCTGTCGTTCCTTTACTTTTATTTCTTTCGTTTTTCAGAGCTCTAAGCAGAGTTAAAAATAACTATTAACACATCAAACAAAGCAAATAATCTCTAAATGTTAGTGCTTCTATCGGTTATCTTTGCCTCTTTCCGTCTGTCTGAGAAATATTTGGTATTTAAGCATTTTCTTAACTTACCCCCTGAAATCACACAATCAAAAGACTTTGAAAGCAGCTATCTGTCCACAACCCTTCGTTCCTGCCCCCCTCCCCGAACTATAGGTCTGACAATAGTCTGGCAGTCTGAGGAGAGCGAGGAAAATAAAGGGACAGGACAGGTTTTTTTAAAAAAAAGAGAATGTCAACTGTCAGTCTGACGGCTATGTCCAAATCAGCCGAAGCCATCAAGCTTCTGTCCTTAGAAAAAAATGGGTTGGGGGGAAGAGGGTAAGGTGGCATGTATTTAACACAACTGTAAAAGGCAATAGTGGAGGAAAATGAAAGGGCAGCAACGGAAAATATCTGGTAACTCTGTCTGAGTTTGAAGGGTTTGGTTTGTCATTTTACACCAAAACTGCGCCTCCTTTCTCCTGCCGGGACACGCACGGTGTATTGTTTGAGAGGGAAAGCTCTTCATTTTAGATTTTTTTTTTCTTTTCTTTTTTTCATGTGATGCAGAGACAGAAAGCGAGAGAAAACAAGTAAGAGGTGAGGTCAGCGAGCGTTGACACAGACATCACAAGCTCCCAATGAGAGGAGGGCAGCGGGGTGCAGCAGGGCACCGAGCTGCAGAGAAAGAGAGGTTGAAGAGGAGAGTGGCAGAGAAGGGGAGGAAGAGAGGCAGCGGTGTTTGAAGAGAGCTGTTGAGATAAATCAGTATGTTTACGTTCTGGAGGAACAAAGTGTTCCATTGGCAGAAGAGCACTCGACTGTCCGTTTCCCCCTGGACTGTTTTTACTGGACTCTTTAGTGTGTGTCTGTGTGCCTTTATGGGACAGCGTCAAGGCCAGCTCTTGTGTTGTTAAAGTCCTATCAGCTCAATATTTATGACTCTTTACCCATATGGACAGTAAGATGAGCACATTAATATTAAGAATCAGTGAGAGTGAACATAAAAGAGATTATTAAGACTTCTGACTGAAATTACCATAAATGTCAGAAGGAGTGACTGGGCATAATTTTCGATTTATATTTTATGCAATCCTGGACCTTAAGTGTTCTTTTGTTTTAAGATAAAAGCCCATAAGTTTTCATTGTTCTGGAAGCATCTGAAACCTGTTATTGAGTTAACCAACAGAATCAAGTGCTATTAGTAATTTTACTACCAACAATACCTTGTTTTCTAAAGTAATATAGCAAACAAAAGTAAAATAGAAAGCAACATGATGGCACATCGCATCTAAAAGACAAACAATGAGGAGAAATGAACATTGAGATCCAACTTTTCTCTATATAAAGAAAAGTTCCATCCGTGTCACTCAGAAGCTTAAAATAAATTATTGTACACAATTTGGATTTTTGTTGCCTGAATTAAGTTGGAGGGAAATGTTTATCAGAGAGTAAAAAAAAGAAATGTTCTTCAACTGAACACAGCTGAACTGCTAATTTCAAACGAATAAGGGAATACTTGATACTCCAGAATCAGTCTGTCACATTTGTGTGGTAAAATGATCCTGAAGCTTAGAGCTCAGCTTGGAAACTGCATCTTCTTAAACAGCCTACTGGGATGTTGTTCGGTGTTTTTTTTTTAGTGTGTTCGGTCATCCTCTGATTGGCTGTCGGCTTCTTCAGAAACTGGCCTTTAAATTTGATCAATGCAAGATGAAAATTCCTCTGGAAAAGCTGCCTTTGACCTTTCGCTTTTGAACGATAGTGAAGTAAAACAAAACTTGTCAGAACTTCACAAATGAAAAAGTATGTAAGAAACATAATGTTACCAATATCTGTCACAGTAATTAAGTGGGTAAAAAAGATTTTTCTAAATAAGATACTCCCACAAAATGCAGTTGAAATGAGAATATCGACAAACCAGTCAAGTTGCAGTGAGCTGCACAGGTGAGAGAAGAGCCGCATGCATTCGCCACTCCTACCCTAACTAATGTATCCCCCCTGCACTACACATTCTTCTGACGCCCCTGATGTCACCTCTGGGACGGACGACAGAGCTTATCTATGTACCATGAAATGGTATTTGACTGTACGAGGCTGACCCTGAATCAACATCAAACGCCTCAAACAAGTTACCCACTGTAATGACATCACAGAATAGGAACTTAAGAAAGTCTTAAGGGACGTCACATTACAATGAGACAGGTACAAAACACTTCATGACAATATTTCTTTAACTTAAGCTATTTTCTGGTCTGAGACGACAATTAAGAGGAAAAAAAACGGTGGTAAATGTCTACGTATAAATCTTGGTAAAAATTGCAATTTTTGACAACCTCTCTTTAGAATAAAAAAAAATATTACAGCTGTAAGTAATGTCATGATGAAGGCCTTCGTTGATATTTCCATGTGCAAAGAGGTTTCTGTGAGTTGAGGTTGCTACAGTTTCATAGTTAAGCTAATAGTTGGCAACAATGCAATGGTCTCTGGAAAAGGTCAGAGGTTTGAGTGATATTTGAAAGAGCACCTGATTGTAGACTCTAACTACATTCAGGTTTTCCAAATTCTGTGTGATTTATTGATTCAGACAGACATCCTGGAGACCTGAAATTTCAGTTGGAAAGAAAAAGTTATGGAAAAACATTTAAATGAATAAATTTGAACAAAGTTGAACAACATGTTTTCAGGTCATTTAAATAGCAAATTATAGATGAGCAAGTTGTGTATGAAAAGAGAAAAAGTGAAGTGGGCCAAACAAAAAAAAAGCACTGAGGGCAAAGAACCAAAAAGCCAATAGAACGAGCGTCTTAGCGATAGCAGAACTTCAACATATCTGCTTCTCCCTTTACAATGTGTGCAGTCACAAAGTGAAACTGTCCTGTTTAAATACATATCAGGCACAGAGAAGAAAACGAAACTGTCCATATCTCAGTTATTCTCTCTCTTCCTTGCTCTGTCCCTATCCATTGTCCTCACATACGGTTCGTCTATCAGTGTCCAAACTGCCCACAGCAGAGAGAAAAAGGCCATGTGGGATGGGGTTGGGGCTTGAGTCGGTCCTGAGTGTAAGAGAGAGAAGAGAATGATAGCCATTCCGCTTTATTATCTGAAATGTATCAACTTAATCACAGCTCCATTCTCTCCCAGTTCTCCCCTGGGCTCAGTGGGACACACTGAAAGAAAATTGGAAAAGTATAGCTGAGATGAAGGTAGGAACGAATGGAGATGGACAGAGCAGGGGGATGGGAACCCGTACGAAGAGTAACTACCGTAAAGGGAAGGACAGAAATACTCAGAGGAGAGGGAGAAAAAGATGGGAAGAGGGAAGTGATAAACCTGTGAATTTTTCATGGCCAGCCGTTCATAATTGCAACGCTTTGTACCCTGAGAGCTTTTAAAGTTGGCCAACTTAAGTGCGAGGATTTACATGTGTGTATGTGTGTGTGGAACTGATGGACTGGGCTTCATTATAGGGACTCCCAAAACACTCCCTTTAGCCATTCACACTACTGATTCAGGACTTCCCGAAGTTACAATAGTGACTATTACCCTCAGATAGGAAACTGCACCACCTTAAGGCTATTAAAGCACTTTAACTTTTCCTTTTGTCATATACATCCAAAGATAGATCTGTTGAACTAACCGGAAAGTGTCTGAGCAATCAAAAATGATCCTGCTCTTGTTTTCAAGCAGTTACAAAATTATTTGATCAAAGATGACAAGATCACTTTGCAGTTCTAGGTCATTCGATTCCTCTCTCCTCTTCATGCAAGATTAATGTTTTACGTATGATAAGCTTTAAACACAAAGAGCTAACTGCTGTGTTTGTTTAAAAGTTGACAGCTGCAGCACCTTGCAATAGTATTTACGCTCCTCATACTTTTTTAGATTATGTCACGGAAGATTTTTTATTACGTTTTTTATGTCATAAACTGACAACAAAGCAGTGCTTAGTTCCTAAGTGGAAGAAAAATAATTCATGAATTTTATTAATCTTTTAAAAGTATGGTGTGCAGATCCTTTTGCTTTAAGACCCCCAACTGAAAAGCACGTCTGTGTAAATTAAGCTCAATACACACATGCATTTGTTCTATGAAGGATTTTCTTGAGAACATTTCGGAGCAAGAAACCAGAAGGATGGAGGAACCCACTTTGGAGAATTACATGATAAAGTAGTCGTAAAGTCTGAAGGTTACGAGACAATGTCCCAAGTTTCGGATATCTCAGAGAGCATTGCTCAGTTGTTCGTTGAACATGGAAAGAGGTTTGACACGACTCCAAACCTGCTGCTTCACAGACAGACCAACAATGAGAGAGACTTGTGGTAACTCTGGAGGAGCTGCTGATATGCAGAGGTCATGTATGAGAAACTGTGGAGAGGATAATTTATGAGTCAGGCGTTCCAAAAAATCTGGTCTTTGTGGAAAGTTACCCAGAACAAATACGTTGTTAAAAGAAAGCTATACCTCTTGTTTAAAAATGCCCAAAAGATGTGCATGGGACACAGTAGACATGAAGAAGAAGGTATTCTGATAAAATCTAAATAGAATTAAAGTTTTTGGCCTTCATGCACTATGACATGTGTGGTTAAAATTACCCGCAGCTTATCAGAGTGATGTGACATGCAAATGTGTTACAGTGATGCATGGTGGTGGCAGCATTATGCTGTGGGGATGTTGTTTTTGAGCAAACCATATTGGAAGCTTGGCACATTATTGGGAAGATTTGTATGTTATTTAAATTTTTTATTCAACTTTTTTATTTTATTTTTATTATTATTTTTTTTTTACAGCTTGTCTCATAAAAAAGAGACCTGATTTGAGAAGATGGGGGGGAAAAATGATGGAGCTAAGTACAACGTAATATCGTAAGACACCTAAAAGCATGAGTGGGACATGAGCTCCTCTGGCAGTAGGACAAAGACCCCAAGCCCACTGTGGACCAGTTTAGATTAAAACATATTAATATGTTAGAAATGTGTCAGAAATCCAAACCTAAATCCAGTTGAGAATCTGATGAAGAAGAATGGACAAAAGTTCCAGTCTCTTGATATGAAATGCTAGTAGATAAATACCCCATAAAACCTACAGCTGCAGTGGCTCTGAGACATAGATTTTAATTTTCACATAAAATTCAAACATAATTTTTATTTCAGTTCAAAAATAATGTGCTATATTCTATTGGACAGTGACATAATTTTGCCTTAAAACACAATAAAGTTTAAAAGTTGCAACGTTAGAAAACGTGTGAAGATTCAAGGGATGTGAATACTTTTGCATGGCCCTGTATTCGGTGTGATGTGGCACCCTGTCAGAATCCATCAATAAAGCACTATGCAGTTCACACGCACATGCGTGCGCACAGACACAAGAGCACAAATCTCACTTGTGCAGGTTAATAATGAGCATAATCATCCATCTTCAACACACAAAGACACACACAAACACAGTTTGGCAGTGCATTGCCATGTAAGGGGAAAAAACCACTGTGTGTGTTTACACTAAAACACAGCTAGTCTGAGTGGCTTTCGAGCCCAAGCAGAGCAGGCAAGTTTAACAAGCCTTAAAAAAGGCAAACACACACACACATGCAGCCTTTTTGCCTTTGTCTTTTTCCTCAAAGAAGAAGAAGCCCTCTGCATTTTCTCATTTATCTCGTTACTCCGAAATTTGACAGGAGCAACCTGTCTGGTCAACATATTGTGTGTGATAATAAAAGCCTTGCATCCCAAACAGGATGTGTGAAAGAGCAGGATGAGTGTCTGTTATGTCAGTGGCATTAAGTTTGTCTCTGGTCCCTTCCTCTGCTGTACTCTGCCTACATTACAAGCACTTGCTTCTTTTTCTCCGGCAGAGAGTGTATATCGGCATGCTTATCAGTGTCTACTCCAATCTGTGTACATATGTGCGTGTGTGTGTGATTGAACACACAGGTCAGAAAGGCAGCATTCGTTCTGTGAAGGCCCATAAACATCAGCATACCCTTTTAAGGGATTGTTTAGATTGACAGAACAGGAAAATAAACGTTCTCAAGGAGGCGGGCACTCTTTGCTGACCGTCAGATCGCTGCGAGCAGGATAACATGTGCATGTAAGCATTTATGGGTGTCAGTTTGTGTGAGCTAAGCCTGATATGACAGGTCCTTTTTGGTTTCTTTGGCGATCAAATGGCTACTTACCATGAACCCTAACTGACCTCCTTTTTCTTCCTTTTCTGTGACCTCCCCGATCGTAATATATCCTCTTCCTCGGTAGATGGAAACTGTAAGCAGTGCATACCTTTCCGTTTTTCTTCCTCTCCTAAAAGCATGTTTTTTTATTTTCCCTTCACCTCCGCCCCATGAGGTCACCCCTACGATAACCTTCTCTACTTTCCAGCAGAAACGTCTCCTTGTCTCTTGTTTTTCATTCGTGGCCTCTTCCTAATGCTGAGGAGTTGTTGTGTCTGGATAGCAAGCAACATGTGGAATACATCAAAACCAGGTCCGTCTCCCTCTGTCTTTCTGCCTTTTATTCTCAAGCATGCAGCTGTACGCAGATGGATCTCGTAGCGGCGCGCTGGCCTTCTTAAAAACATCCAACGTGAGGAAATGGGGTGTCTGTCCAGCCGTGATTTAGGTCAGGGAGAAACAAGGATGGGAGCATTCTCTGTTCTCTGTTTATTTGAGGCAGGAGCCATTACTGCTGTCTCTGAGTCGTATTTATACACAGACACAGAACAGACGAGGCTCGATGCAGCTCCACTGTTTTCTTTTTTTTTTTTCCTCCCTCGGTGTCTGGATGAAAAAAGAAAGGGCATGCATATTATGTGACTCATGAGGGAGATGTGTGTCTGTGTACAATGCACAGTAAAAATAAACTGCTGTGATTTGTGGTCTGGGCCTAATAGAGGATGGGCCGGCGCTTTTAGCGGGAACAGTGTGCAGTGCAGGGCCTCAGAGAGGCAACATTAGAAGTCTACAGGGACTTCTGGCTTGACTCCAGGCCAGTCCCAACATACTTGATTCATCCAGTGAAAGACATCTAATCACCAAACTGAAGTAAAATAAGCAAGCAAGTCCATCTGCTGTGTGAAGCATGAGTTCAGGGTTTGCAGAGTTAATGAAAGTGTGTATATGTGTGGTCCAGGTATTACTCAACTCAGGAAAAGCTAAGTCTGTTTACAAAGTTAGGGAAGGGTGCGTCTCTTTTAAAAGTGCCTAAAGAAAGTTTACGTGATGGACAAAAATTATGTTTATGGGTGGAGATGTGTATTTAATGTCATGGGTAAGGTTTTTTAACGGTAAGGTGAGGGTTCTGATTTCTAGGTTCTATTGGTTGTAGCAACTGTGTCCGACTAATGTATAGGGTATCTTGGCCCCACATTTATGCTCCAAACATCTAAAAATCACATTCCATAATTTTGAAACTCATTTCACAATTGCGTCTTGGGTTATATTGTATTTCCATGTCCAACATTGAAAAAACGAAATATGTGCAACAAAGAATGAAAGAAGAATGAAAAAGTAAACACAAGGCAGCTGAGAACTCCCTCGAAAGTTGCTGAAAAGTCATAACATTAGATATGCTAAACACAATGGCTGCAAAAGAAGAAAATCCATATCTATGTCCTCATGTCTGTGCAGGGTGATGGCGAGCGGTGCCTATCTCCAGCGCTCATTGGGCGAGAGGCAGTGTACACCCTGGAAGAATATTATGAAAGCTAAGTCTCCAACCTAAATTTGAGTTCATAAGATTCATATTTATATCACAAAAGTAATGTAGTCTGACAGCAGTAGCTTAGAGACTTCACACATTGGCTCACTAGATTGGGATTTAGGTTTTCTATGGTGTGACCAGTCTCATGTGCTAAATGAGACCTTGAAGCAAAAAATATTTGCCTAATTGCTCAAATCTAGCCAGCACATAGATGGAAGTTACATTTTTTACTCCAGTTATGAGCAGCATTGCTGCGCCGATGCACAGATGTCCTTTTAGTCCCAAAAAGTCTTTCAACAGAACAGCCCACAGTGGTTGTGTGAAACCAGTAAATGGTAGTTGAAAGTCTCAGTTTCCTACAAGTGTAAGTTTATGTTTTACTCAAGTCGGTTTAAAGTCATTACAATATAACAGCTGTCAAAAATGTTGTTAGACCACACAATTTGTACCACAACTCTAACTCTTTAAGTTTGTATCAGGTTTGGCCCTGAAAAATCCCACTGTGCTTTCCTGCAAACTATTACTTACACTCCATTACTTGGCTCAGACACTAAGAAATGACCAGGTGGTGCTACAGAGGATTGGTTGGATTCTCTCATAATAAGAGGATGGTTATTGTATTGATTTATAACAGAAAATGCAAAGAAAGAGGGAAGGCAAAAAGCAGAAAGAATAATGAAACAACACCTTTTCTTAATTTTTACTTTGCCTTTAAGTGACACTTTGTGGTTGCTTGATGGCCCGACACCATCAAGAGTCACCGCCATAGACTGGTGACCCGACTTTATCATGAACTGCACTGTTCTCCTCCCTCAGCAATAGAGAGATTGTTTTTGGTAAGTAAAAAGAAATAAATTTTTTTCAACTGCTTGCTTTCAAGAATGTCACTACTTATTGGCAAAGTCAGTCATTTTACTGTATTACTAAAAAGCGTCCACTCTTTCATCTGACGCATTTCAGTTAGGTCTTTTTAATTAACACAACTTTTTTTCTTTGCAGCAGCAGACGTCATGTAGTTTTAGACACTGTGATTCCATTAGCAACATTATCATCATCAATTTAATGTTTTTTTTCTTCATGATTTGGAGTGGTGTGTATTAGTGCATTTTAAATTTATATCTGCTTTGGAAAACAATTGCTGTTGCTTTTATTTGTTTCATGGTTTCAGTTTTGTCAGTTTTCTAATTCTAAAATATAATATTTGGACATTAAACAAAGAACACAAACAAGCAGACACAAATCTACCACAAAGTATTTTTGTGAATAAATACTGATACAATATTTATTTGAGCAGTACTGTGTATATATATATTTACATATATAAAGACATCTATATAAATAAATAAGCTTCCGTCTCTACTGATATTCAAGAGCTGTGTTGTACCCTCCAGTGACATCTGTCATTTAGAAGAAGACTATGGGAAATCAAGAGAGTTTCAAGTGCTCTTATAAAAAATTGAGATGTCAAACATAAGACAGGCTTAAAGACTCAGTTTGACAAATTTGAACGTAAAATTTTTAACATATAACTCAAAAGTTCTTCGATTTTTTTTGTACTCATCTGCTCTACTTTAGCTCCATTTCTAACGTAATCCTTCACCCCATTCTGAGGTGAAGGATGTCACAGACTTCAAGGGCTGCAACCCTGACAGCTGTCAAAGTGGAAGTGACTTCTTCTGGTTCTTAGTGGTTGTTCTGTTTTTTTGTTTTTTATCTTTTTTTTAAAATCAAATCTAAATCTTTCCCGTAGCTTATAAAATCCAACTAATAATTGGTGATGACACTGTTTGGTTTCTCAACTGAAAATGTGCTGGTTGGCATTTTGTTTGTATTTGCATGTTCTCTCTTTGAAACTGTCAGATTTGCCCCTGCAACAAACATACTCAATTTGTTTTTTGTTACATCTATTGTCGCATCGCTAATGAAGAGGTTCCGTTTTAGAGACTTAGTAAATGTCTCTAGCAGTTCTGAATATGATGCAGTAATAGAAAACGGAAGAAAGTGAATGTAAATCCATGACTGAGTGTGCCTCCGTGTGCAGCCTGGTTATGTCGGCTCTGTCTGCTGTGAAACAGTCCCATGGCATCTATTGCCAGTCTGTCATTACTGCAGGGTTGCCACAGCTTGTAAAAGCCTCGTTAACACAAAGGCCTGCTCACATGTTAATTGTCTAATTGACTAATTAATTTTTGCATAAAGGCACACACAACGAAGAAAGATAGCTAATTGAAAGTGACTATAGGTTTAATTACGTTATGAAACACTGAGGAAGAAAGAGCCGTGAAGGTGGCCCATTTAAATACCATATTTGTTTAATTCGTCTTATTTGTTTATGAACTCCTCGCTCTTGCCTGTTTTTTCATGCTTTTTTTATATTTAGCTTTTCATCTGCTGCGGCAATCAACTTGAAATGATTCTTATTTGTGTGTCTGACACATTGAGAAAGACTGACATCAGATTCAACGCTATGATAACCTTGGAAAAAAATATCCTCGCTTCACAATGCAAATTACAAAAACAACAAAAAAAGAGAAATGCAAACATAATTTAATTTCTTTTAATAAAAAACTAATATGGAAGTTTTCTTGCTACTTTAATTAGAATAATTAGAATAATATATTATCATAAGACAGTGAAAGAATATTGCTGCATGTGTTGAAATTTACTCAGGTTTCGAAGTTGTGACATGAAGATTGAAATCCTTATGTTCCCATTAGATTGGAATTGTTTTATGGGTTATTTACGTATTTAAAAGACATGCCAACTCATCCATTGTTACTCTCATGTTATCTGAGTTATAGCTTGGTTGGTTTGCCACTTTGCAGACATTCAGCACAACAGTGTCCCTTTTTTTTCTTCAGGAAAGTTCAGGAGAATGCATTTCCTTTTTGTATCACACACAGCTAATAATTAGCTTCCACCAACAGGATATATGCTGACTTTCATACTCTGTTGCCAGAGTTTGTTCCAAAACACCAACACATTTCTGTAACTAAGGGAAATTGCAATATCAATTTCAAGACAGCATTTTCTTGTGAAAAAAAAAATTACAAGCCCTGTTTAGAATGGAAACTTAAGTTAATATACAATATTAATATGCAAAAGATATGCAACTATGTCTTGTCTTTCAGTTTTTCAGCAACTATTCACTTACTGCCAGACTACAGCAGCAAGTTGAGTAAAGAGACTCTTACTTTAAATTTGACTTTGGCCCTAGTGTCAAAACAGCATTACTTTGAAAAAAAAAAAAAAGGTGGAACTCTTACTGTATCGAATAACATTTTCTGTACTTTTTAGCACCGGAAAAGTTTCCAAACAGCTGTTTTCTCTTTTTCCACCAAGAGAGAAAGATAATTCCCTTTCTTCAGACAGAGTATGCTGCTTACTGACAGCTAGCAGCAATACTTGGTGAAAGGGGAGCAAGAAGTTAACAAGTTATTTCATCCATTTCAGAAATCTGCAGCAAGCTGCTTGTACAGCTGAAAGTCATGCTGACTCTTGCTGCTAGAATTTGTATCAAACTCCAGGGGTATCCAACTAATAGTCTTTGGGATTTTATGCATCCTGACAAAGCTAAAAAAAAAGTCCTGGAGATTTTTTGTTTGTTTGTTTGTTTGTCCATCAGTCGTCAAACACAATTGACTGGCAACAACAGGTTGCTGGGGCATTACTCCACACTTTAAGTCTCTTGTTCTTCTTAAAACATGTTAAAACTAAGGGAACAATATGTCCAAATATTTTACTGTGACTGCCTAATTTGGATGAAACATGGTATTTCAGACAGTGACTAAAATGGAAACCAGAATCTACAGTAAAGCTGATTGAAGCTGCTTGTTTTCCTGAATGCTTTTTGCATATTCCCTTCTTTAGCGTGTTGCAAAGAGATAAGTCAGGTGTGACTGACAGGTACAATTTCCCTCACAGTTCTGCTGCGGCGAGGCTTTGGTGTGATCATGCATTCGCATCAACAGTAATCTAAGTCCAATTATTGAACAGTATGTAAAAGTGACACACACACACACCCCCACACACACACGCACACACACACACACACACACACACACACACACACACACATGCACAAAACAAGGCAGAGACAGAAGGAATGTCCTGCTGAACAAATGTCTGTTAATTCAATTCCTGCCCACCGCTCACTAAAAACACCACCACAAATTAAATTGGCCAGGAGAGCAGACGGCTAACAAAGGAAATTAACAATGATGCTGCCTCTGTATTAGGCCATATGGATTCGCTGCATGTTTGCTGCGTGTGCGTAGCTGCAGCCCTGCGCGTCTGTACGCAAAGAGAGGGTGGGGAGAGGCCAGTTTTAATCAAGAAATCCATTCCACTTTTCTAACCCCTCTTCACTCCACCTCCTCCTCCCCCAGTAGCAGACTTGTGTGGAAACAGAAGTGCTAAATTACCCTGGAGCAGTCAGACAAAAACATCTTGTTGGGTTCTAAATTGGTTTGCATGCATGTTAATTGGACAGAAATCCCTGCAGTGTATTTGGGGTTGTTTGAGCATTTTTGTGTGACTTTGCGAGTGTGTTGCACCGCGCCGTATCTGCCCGTGCACAAACAAGTCCGCGTGCAGTTTTTGCCTGTGTCTACGTGCGAGCGAGTGCCGAGCAGGATTTGCGAGCTATTATAGCTGCAATGGCTTGCAGAGATTTGGAGGTTATCTGTTTTTGTTGGTTAATTGTGGAGCTGATATTATCGAGAGTCCGGGCCAATTCAAGTGGGCTTTCAGCCAAATTACCTCAGTAATCATCTGTGTTCAAGTCCCTCAATGGCCTCGCTAAGACACAGCCTTGGAAGCCCTGAAGTTCAGCGGAGAGGGGTTAAATCTGACCCCAGCTTTAGACAGCTTACACTGTAATTGAAATTATATATTTTCTCTCCTGCTGTTACTGGATCGCTGGCAAGATTCCACCAAAAATTTATCCTGTTTGTTTTTAATTAACGTGGGCAGCTAATGAACTCCGAAGGGATCTTAGCCAAATGATCAGAATTTTCTCAGTTTTCTCGCTGTAATCTTTAAAGCAGCAGGGCTTTGAAATTAGAGCATGAAATTGTTTGAAAGCAGTGCAGGAATTCGCTCAGATGAAGCCCACAAACACTAAGTCCAATACACACAGAGAGGACACTGCGTTTGTAAATGACTAAAACTAGCGATTATATGAAGCTATATAACTAGTTTATTGTAGCAGGGGGATGAAAGGCTTATGAAATACAAATAGTGTTATCAGAAATGTTTTTCTATTTAGATTTAATTAATTCTGAAGTAACGTGCGCTGTATATACACATTTAGCATTTTACGGTTATGGTTTTTTTAGAGTCTCGGTCTCACTTTCTGTTGTTCCCTTTGATAAGTCGCCCCACACACGTCATTGTCAGAGTTGCAAACAGTGAAAGGGTTGTAAAATAAATGAAATTAATGAAATGGAATTAAAAGAACTGGGTAGATTTCTTCGCACGGTCTCCTTTTAAAATGGACTTCTGCTTCTCTGGCAGACAAAAGCTGCCAAAGATTCTAATCTTTACTGCTGTTCTTTGGTAAAGACATGAGCATTTATGAGTAGCAAATCTAACAAGACAACAAAAGAATCATAGGTAACCAAGACTTATTATGGGCCTTGTCCACTAAAACTTCTTGACTGAAGAATATAACATTTTTTCATCTTAAATCACTATTTCTGTTTCCCTGGTTCTGAATAAAGTGCAGCAGCATTTGTGACCTGTTTTTCCATTAAAGACCTCCAATTATTACTCAGAACTTAAAGTTGTCTTCATCAGAAAAGATACCACTACCGTATGAGAAATGGTGCCCATTCTCAACTGGAACATGTCAAGGTCGATTAGTTTTATTAAAATGTTGTATCAAATGTCAAAAGCAGTAACTTACACACATGTTGAAGTCTTTGTATTCAACTCTTCCAAACACATCTGCAGCCATGAATGCAGCGTCTACTGTAGGCATGCAGACGCTTTTGATATAAAACAAAAAATAGGTTTTTCTCAGAAGCTCAGTAAATTCTTTGATTGGAGGATACCAATGCAATCAGTCCAAATTTACTCACCACTAAATTCACTTATTACATTATTACAGTAATGTGGGAGTGATTGGGAATGATAAAGCAACACAGCCACGATGTGGTAGGGAATGTAAAACCACCAAGCCAGATCAGCAGGTGCTGAGGTCCATAGTGCACGGAGGTCACCAACTATTTGTAGAGCTGAAAGCTGCAGACCTCCAAGCTTAACGTGGCCTTTGGATTAGATTAATAACAGAGAGTGGAGAACTTTAGGGAGTGGACTTACTTGGCCAATCAGCTGCATCCAAACCTTAAGTGCTTCAGATGGGGATGCAGGCATCATATTGTCTTGATTAATTTCTAGTATCTGTTCCTATAAAATAAAAATAAAAGATCTTATGTCTCCTGTCCTGTCTGTTGTCCAAATGAACTCCAAGGTATTTCTACTCCTGAACCACCTCCACTTCTTCTCCCTTCATGGAAATAGTTTGACATAATCTTGGAACTCTTAAACTCTACAATCATCTCTTTTTTTTCTTTTTAACATTCAAGGGAAGATTCAAACCATGCCCCATTTTCTTTTTCAAAATCTTCCTGTTATAAGATTTTTCAAGACTTTTTGCACCTGTGGAGCCAGTAATTCTGTCTGGCAGTGTATATACAGTATTTCATTTTAGTTTCAGCATCTCGGGTTGTACCGTAGGTTTTGTGTCTGTGTGCAGCGTGAGCAATTAATAGAGATCTTCACTCCGTTCTGCAGGAAAGTGTGACAAGATGTCACCATTTGTCACTGTCACTTAGTTTTGCCTTTACATTTTTTTTCTTCTTCTGAAAGAACATTCTGCTGAGCACACAAACAAAATATGCAAAAAGGAGCCAAACACCCACAGACACGCAGCACTGTAAGAAGCTGTGAACATAAACACTTAACCCTGGAAAGATTCAATGATGGCGGATAAAAGAGTGATTTGTGTTCTGCTAAGGGGAAAATGAGTAATCCTATCACTCAGCGTGACATGCAACACAACACGCCGCATCAGTCACAGACACAGACGCACACACTCGACACAAAATGCTGCCTATCAGAATGATAAAAGCGTGCCTCACCCACACAATAAAGCGTTTGATTTTTCTATTTTCCATGCTGTTCATTTTTCTCTTTATACTGCAACAAACCTCCTTCATTCTCTTTCCCGCTGGCATTACTACCCAACACAAGTACGCATATTTGTGTATTTATGTAAATATTTCATGTAATCTCTGTGAAAAGTAGATATATTTATGAGCTTTAATACCTTTGTGCTGTAATTCTACACATGCTGAGCGTTGGGTAATACATCCTCAAGACACACAACTCTGGGCCTCATACAGAAATACACATTAACAGTGAGCTTGCACTGGGTGCATACCAATCCCCTGGTCTTTCTTCTTCCTGCCAGGGCATTAATTCCTCCCCATATTTCCATCTGATTATGGTTCTGTTATACCCGCAACTAATTGAACATTAAATATAAAGAAAGTTAATGAAATTGTCCTTTATCCCTTCCAAACTGGGCCTGAGAATGCATCTATTAACTCAAATTAATCTAGCCCCAGTATGTGTTGTAGGGGATAAGATATATGCACTGCTTGCTGTTTTCATCTCTGACCCAAATTATGATTCTTTCCTTTGAGCTGGTCGGTTCAATAACAAAAACCTTGTTCTCTTCCTCCAGAGAATTCCTGCAGAGTCTTCCAGGATCCTCACGTCTGCTCCAAAACATTTTTGACATCGATGGTGAGACTTTCTGATTGAGATATTCCTCTCATGCTTGTTTCGGAGCATGGGTTGACCACCGAGATCCGACTGGTTGGATTTTGATGCAGTGTGAATAACTTCGCAGGTGTTGGATTGGTCGGGTGAAATAAAAGTAGTATTAACCCTTGAACATTGTCACATTTTGCCATGTCACAACCACAAACTTTGATGCATTTCACTGGCACTTTTTTGAGAGACCAACACAAAGTAAAGCTCTTTTCAGTTGTGTATTCAGTCTCCAGAGCTCATGCTTTGTAGAACCAGCTTCAAATAGCAAAAGAAAAGAAAGAAAGTCACTTCAAGTCTCTGCCAGCTTTTTAACGGTCTGCACAGTGAATATCGTGTCCATTTGTATTTGCAAATAGCTGAGCGCCTCAGTCAGACTGAATGGAGAATGTCAATTTTCAAGTCTTTCATGGGGATGTGCAGTGTTGCTGTTCTGCAAAATAGTGTTTTTAACGCAGTCATAATTAGCATTATACAAAATAAATAAAATCAGTTACATTTTTGTTGTATTTTCTACATGGCTTGTGGAAAACTTCACTAAAGCCTCTTCTTTAGGTCCTTATAGAAAGACTTAAATGAGATTCCTTGAATGAGGATTCGTAAATTAACCATAGGGAACAGCTATGGTTGATTTCATTCGATCATAGCTGTCCTCTTTCTATGCTTGCATTAGGGTCAGATGTGGAGTACACTCTCCTACCTTCATTTGTGAATCGCTGCAGCTCCTGCAGAGTTTCCATGGTTCTCTTGGCTGCTTTCCGGTCAGTTCACATAGCCCCGTCATGGTCAATTTCCAGTTGTGTCGTCCTCATTCAATTTTTGAATTAACAATTGAACAGGAAGCTTAATTTTTGAGCTGCCTGCTGTGTTCTTTGGTATCCAGGAGACTTTATATTTCTTTCACTGATGTTCTTTGAAGAAACTCTGAGGACTAATTTGAATAACTGTATTTATATTGACATTCTAAAACACACAAGTGTATAATATTTATTAAATAGGCTATTTTTAGAGA
Source organism: Poeciliopsis prolifica (assembly GCF_027474105.1). Lineage (NCBI taxonomy): Eukaryota > Metazoa > Chordata > Actinopteri > Cyprinodontiformes > Poeciliidae > Poeciliopsis > Poeciliopsis prolifica. The sequence goes on along the minus strand of NW_026562378.1, from coordinate 9,881,249 downwards.
CGGCTACATTAGGGAATTTGGGGGTATTAAGACAAAGGGGACTGACTACAAAGCAACGTCACAACTTATGGATTTTTACTTGCAATAACTGGACAAAATCCATGTTTTCTTGTCCATTCACTTCACAAATATGTCACTGTACATCTAAGGGGATATGCTTAGCTAAATTAGAAGTGTTAAAGTGAAGGACATCTGGGCATTGAGTTTCACTCAATGTCACTAAGCAGCTGTCCACAAAAATCTGACAATGTTTTGTTAGCTCTACACTTTGTGTGCTTTTCCTTCTTAAACAACCGTTGGATTCATGTGGCAAAGACAATCACCATGAGTATGTCTAACAGTCTGATATATGCAGGAAAAAACACAAGATACAATGAATGGAATAAACTGCCAATATGTTTATTTTTGTCTATTATCCCACTAAAAGCCCTCTCCATTCCAGTCTCTCCTTCTCCTTACTCCCTCAGGCCCATCACATTAGCATCTCTCCTGGCCAGGAAGGGGTTAACAAACCCGTTTAAGGGGAACCACAGAAAACAATACTTGAGCCCCAAAAAAGACAATGGCGGAGTCTTTCTTGTCCGTATTTGTAATTTAACATCAAAAGGCTCCTCTCCCAGCGACCTCTGAGAGCCAGCGTCTCTTTAATGAATCGCCCCACCCCCTTAATCACATTCAAATTGGTTAGTGTTCAGAAAATAGAAATATGTATTAGATAGCAATAAATTTTCATCATTGGCTAAGCCTGCTTCTTAATTGTCCTGTCCCAAGGCTTGGGAATTTCATTGTTCGTTAGGTGCTTAAGTCCCCCATCTCATTCAGTCTCTCTGACATTACTGCTGAGGGCTCTAATGCCCAACTAATTTGAATGGGGATTTACATGATAGAGCAGGGAGCATTAAAATGTGGAGGGAAGGGGAAAAAAGAGAAGAAAAAAAAAGAAAAAAGGGGGAAAAGGCTTCTTTCACTTCAAAAGTCACTTTGTTCAAAGTCAAATGACAGTGTTTAAAGATGCTCTATCTCGCTCCTCAGGATTTTGGACAGCAGTGCCAAGTTTAATGGTTCGTTATGTTAGCCCCTCTCTGTCTTCCTTACGTCTCCTTACCTTTTTTTTTGCAGCCAGCCACATGCTTTAGTGTTCCTTGACACCAAGCTGTTTCAGAATATACATCACTTCTTACACATTTTGAAGAATGAAAAATTAGACCAAAGTTCAATAATAAGATAATAATTCTGTTATTCACCATTACCTCCTCCCTCCTGTTTCTGCTGCAGGACACGCCGCCACGAGGGATTTAAGAACCTTGCTGCAGAATAAATGCCCACATCTTTGTGCACAAACAGCCTACATGTGTATCCAGGAGTGTGTAAACCAGAAAGCTGGGCCCACAGCTGTTATTTTGTTCCCCTCCAGTCGCCCATGTAACTCATTCTGACCAGTGTTTCATCCTGTTTGTTTTTAGAGTATTCCGAATTGGGTAGATATGCTATATGTGCTTGTGTGAACTGGGTTGTGTTTGTACAAGTGTGTCAGTTTTGGATGAGTATGGAATAGATGCTGCAGCGATAAAGAGAACGAGAACGCCTCACATTTTTCTGATCTTAGATAGTGTTTCCATGTACAGCAGTTCAATAATAAGAACCAATAATGTGTTTTGAACTTTTATATTTTCCTCATGCTACAAACAAAAACTTCAATGTATTTCATTGGGATTGTGTGCCCATCATAAAACTGTGTAATTGTGAAGTAGAAGGAAAATATGTGGTTCTGACGTTTTGTTTACACGTGGCAGCATTTTCAAAATGTTTGTATTGAACCACCTACTACCATATCTATACTTTCTAAAACAATTTTTTGCTGCAATTGCATCTGCAAGGTTTTTGTATATCGAGAAACTGATGGGTGTTGCTACACAAAAATACTCTGTCTCACACCACCCTATTGTAGCTCTATCTAGATATTTAGATTAATTGTGATACTGAAAGATGAACCTCCTTCTAAATCTTGCTGCATTCTTTAGACAATTTCTTTTGGGACGACACTCTATTCATTCCTATCCATCTTCCCACCAACTCACCTTTTCTATGGCAGGCAAAGAAAAGAATCCCCAGAGCATGATGTTGCCATTTTCATCACCGCAATTTTGTGTTCAGTTTTCCACCACATATAGCATTTTGGTGAAGGCCAGAGAGTTAAATTTTAATCTTCTGACCTTTGTTGCAAGTCGTGTTCCCCATAATACTCTTTGGCTTTTTATTCACAAATGCTCTCTAGTCAAACTCTGAGGCCTTTGGAGCAGAGAATAAACTGATTAGATCACACACAGATGGACTGTATTTACCAATTACACCTGAATGTATGTGTTTGCACTCCATTCTGAGAATGCAAACACAGATTTGTATTTCTAAAAAATATGACACACAAAATCAAAATAAAATACATTGAACACACAAACACTACATTTATTTGGACTCTGGTGTTTGTATTTCAATGTGTGCTATTGAAATACAAACACCATGGTTTCTACTACAGGATGACCTGCTGCATTGTAGGATTCAGCAGTATTTGGTTGAGAAAAGCTGAATTATGACCCGGTGTCATGCATTTCTGTTTACCATTTTTTAAATTATTGTTTGCCTCATTCTAGCCTATAAACACTGACACTTCCCACCTCCGATTCCCCATAATTAGTGTGTTTGCTTTGACCCGCATGTCACCACAGATGAGAGTAGGTTGCACGGGGTCAGAACTAATGAGAAAGAGAGATTGACCTTATTCACAGACTCGACCTGGGGCGAAGAGGGCATCGTCATGCAAAAACACAAAATAACACACAGTTCAAAAACTGATAGAAATTTACAGCATTTGTTGCTTCCATCAATGCTAATGGTGGCATGCTGGATAATTAGGAGTTAATAAAAGAAAAATACCGTGAGAGTGCACAAAAGGGAAGCCTAAATCAATTTTGATGGCATTCATAATGAGATTGGTGTTGGTGATAAATTATTTATAAATCTTTCTGTCAACACGTTATGGCCACATTCTCTAATTAAAAACATTTAGTTGGGATCTGGAAATGTCTTCCTTGGCTCTAAGTGCCTTAATGTAAAGCTGGTTATCAGAGGATATTGAACTAAATGCTTAGTGGTCTAAGGATCACAGTGAGAAAGGGGAAGGTTACCTGTGATAATCGTCTGTATCGATCTGTGTGCGTCAGGAGAAAAGCTGCTGCTTCCCAAGCAGCCGACCATGAATGGTTATTGATTCCATCATAAAGACCAACCATGTCCCAAACTTGTGCCGCTTTACGTAATCACCACTACTTTCTCTGATGGCACTCTGTCTAGTTCATAAATTGCAGCTCTCTTCCTCAGTAGACCTCTGCCACATTTTAGAATCATCTCTCCGAAATGGCTGGAGTCAATGTGCATCCTAAATTTATGTCCCATTTGTTTAATTTGTTCAACCCCGAATCTGTCTGTATTAGCCTTTATCACATCCCTCAAAAGCTGTCCTGCCCATAGCTCCACGTTCCTCAAAATAGGCAAATAGGCACAAAGACAACTGCAGAAGAAACACACATTAATAAGGCTTATGATGCTCCCGGACTAATGGAGCCGTATGCCCTGCTTAAACTGCCTCTGTAAAAGATTAGGCAGGCTCTGGTTTCGCAGTATTTGTGAGCTTGCCATTAGTGATAGCTGCTGGTTCCCTACTTAATCACATTGATAAAGCCCCACTGGAGCTTTCAACCGAAGCTATCAACAAATCCATTCTGAATTTGTGCATAGGTGCTAATGGTCATAGATGCGTGTCTATGCTGAGAACTTAAGGGCGACACTCTCCCACGATGCAGCTCTCCGATAAGCGAGATGTATGAGAACCATTAGAACACACAAGACTTCAGCTGCTGTCGCACGCATCTTATGTATGTTGGCTTTGAAGATCTGAATGGGGGAAAAAAAACTGAAGCCCATTTTTGAAAACGTCATGTCCCAGTAGTTCTATATTTTGTGCATTCTTATATGTCATATATCAGAATGAACTGTGTCATTGTGGTTTGCTACAGTGATGGCTCTCTGTTTGATTTGAGTTAATCTCACCACTACATTCTGTGGGTTTGCATTGTATTTTAAGAAATTAAGTACCAATATTTTTGGGTCAGCAGTTTCACAGGATTTCTATAAACTCTACATCAGTGCCGAATGCGTAGCATGCATTTTTCCTTTCTTCTGCAATGCAAAAAAAATGAAATAAAATAAACAATGTCATATGCTTAGTAAGATTATGACATTGTTTATTATTATGGTGCATTATTATTTGCATAAAAACCACACATCTTTATATGTCATTAAAGTGCATTTGAGATATGTAATGGTTTGTTGGATGTAACCAAATGAACACCTGCCAAACCAAATTAAAACATTTTCTCTCTTTTGCTCATAATCTCTAATCTGCTTCGAAATGAGTGATAAATAACTGAGACCTTGTCTAAGGCCTTTTGGACCAAGAGACTCAGCGTTATTTATTTTTTAAAGGTAACTAACATTGAGGGGCAACATACCGAGCGTATCTAAAATAAAAACAAATAAAAACATACAAAGCTGGTGTTTGGTAAAGTAATTATTTCAAGCGATTTCATTTAACCAATTTTGCGCTGCTAACACTCACTAATCACACATACCAGAGCACTACTGAAAACTTGTGCACACATCTCTAAAGTCCTTTTATGCAAACGGTAAGAAATTTATATCCTCATTTTGTGCTGGTTGTTGGAAAGTGGGTGTGATACCCTTTTTGAATGCCAGCATAGAAACAAAATATTACTCAAGGAACACACACAGACTTACACAAATAGTGCACATGCCCACACACACCATGGTCTCTTCCTCTCTGTCTCTCATAGACTCACACACACGTGCACAGACAAATGAGGCCTTAGTGAAATAAGTCGTGGGTTTTCTGCTATGGTCATGATTTCCTTCAGGGCTGTGAAAACACTATGCATATGGAGTCCATCTCCTCTATGGCTTAGCACTGAGGTGAACACACACCGTGCATCAACGTGTACACGCACACAAGAATAATATTCCTCTCTTTGTACAATCCAAAGTAAGTCTTTGGTTCTTGGTTGGTGTAAAAAAAAAAATAAAATAAAAAATAAACTGCATCAAAAAAGTAGAACTTAAAAGTTGAATTCACTGCTAAGGGAAGAAGCATCGGTCCCTTTTTTCAAAATATAAATGCAAGATCTTTTTTATCCTGAAGCCATTTATTTTACATGGGCATTATTTGTGTCCCTTTCCAATGAGGTTCAGAATCAGGTTGTTTATGTAAATTATATTTACTGACCCTTGGAGTGTCGTCCTCCTACAGGACTGATGCTCCTGTAGCTTTAGGGATTTGCGGATACAGATTCAGATGCACTGAGATCTGAGATCTTCAGAACAGAAACTATTTATGGTCCCTCACATTCGCTTTAGGACTAGCGGTGGTTGTTGGACCAAGATTGTGGCTTGAACTCCCACATTATGACTATTGTTGGACTCCATTGATACATTTAAAACTTCAGCTATTGTTTCAAACAAGCATTTTAGCCACATTGACCCCTTCACAGCAACTGTATGTTGCTATGATGCCTAATAGTTTCTTTCATTGCGTTCTCATTGTTTTTTACTGTCAACAAACGAAGACATTTCTTTTCTTGAGCTGTCTGTCACACAACTTTAGGGTTTTGACTTGGTACATTGTCTGCGTCCGAATTGATGAGCATATTCAGTAAAAACCTTATTGTGGAGCAGGCACACAGACACTTAGTGTGTGTCTCTCTGTTTTCTTTCCTGTGGAAGTATTGACCAGTGGCCAGGGGATAGAAGGTATTGACTGTGACTTATCCAGCTGTTTATATTTGAACCCTGGGTTTAACCTCTTATCGACTGACACACACCTCGCAGTTTGCAAAGTGTTCTACTCTGTTTCCCACTAATTGGCTGATGTTAAACAGTGATTTTGTGTATGACCATTTAACTGTGTGACACTCTCCTTTTGAATGTTCATGTAATAAAATAATATGTTAAAGATTTTACAGGGGGGAAAAAGAGCATAGCTTCAGATTATTTTCAGTAGGTGAAGCAAATATATCAAACAAAGACAGTTTCAATGAAGATGATTCTTTTTTTTAATCGTATCTTTTTCAGTTTTCTATTACCTTTGTACCACAGCAAGTTCTCAGAGATCTTCTGATGTAATGGTAAGTTTATTATTTGGCTTAATCACATGCTTCTCATTCCATGATCACAACTTTCTAACTATATCTTGACTCGCAAGATGTCACCGTCATACTCTACGTAGGAACTTCTTGCAGACACACTGAGACAATAAACACACAGTTTGCCTCAGAAGGTGATACTAAAAATCAATTCGTTACATTTAGGCCTTAAAAAAAAAGAAGAAGAAGAAAAAAAGTTATGCTTTTGTCTGTTTCTCTCTGTTTTGCAGTGCCACTGACCTCGCACCAACACCCGACCAGAGCTGGTTCAAAGAGCCACTTATAATGTGTGAACCCACATGTGTTTGTGTCTGTCTGGGACTCAGTGTCAGACTTTCACAAAAGGAAGTAAAAGGAAATTTGCCTCTGAAGTGAACTTTTAGTTTGTGCTCGAGTCTCATATTGTGTGTATACCTGTTTCCTGTTCCCTCCATTTGAAGGATTGTAATGAGTCATCAGGGAGAGCTGATGTGAATTAATAATATTCAATCATGACATTGTTTATGAATTAACTGAAGCAGGAGAAAAAGTGAACAGGAGACAATGAGATGGTTAAGCTCATACTTGAAATAAATACATAGCAGGAGTAGAGGATGAAAAGGTGAGGAGCAGAAAGGCAGCGTGCTGGTGAAACCAAATGGGATTGCTTTAGAGAGGTGTGTGTAGTACTGAGGTTTAGCTACTACATTTACATACAAAAGAAAAAGGTGTTGGTACACATCTGCAGAAAAGCAAACCTTTTCATCTTTTGTTTTCCTCATTTTAGTCACTAACCAACTAATTAGCTACCACTCAAGATCCCTGCACTGGCCTTATGCATCTTTCCAGGTTGATGTAAACCTACATTTAAGGATTTCTTTTAAGCTTTGAATTACCTTTTCTTGAAGTGTTTTCCTGACACCAGACTCCTAAGATGCAGATCTGGCATTAATTCCAAAAGTTAGGACAAGGACTTTTGGAGACACGTGTTACAGAGACTCACAACTGAACAGTCTTCCTGTCTGTTGAAAGCAACAATAATTAATAAAACAGCTTTGCTCCAGATGTGCATTTCTCTCTTCTGTCTCAACCAGATTGTGCATGTCAGCCTTGGACAGTTTTCTCATAAATGTTGATTCTTTTGAATAGAAAGGTACAAAAAGGATTGACTTGGAGGGCTGGCAACAAGTGTACAAGTCTTTGGAAGTAAGTTGACCAAAGTGTGTTTCAAGGGACGGTCTTCATTTTGGCAGGTGTTAAAAGACATCCAAACTCTGGTTTGCACTAAACAGGCAAAGCCAAGTTATCTTGCATCAGAACTGCAACTTCAGGATCTGTGTGGTGTGATTTATCATTTAACATGTGCCAGTTGTCACATTTAACATGCTCTATATGCTTTTTGTTGATGTAGGTCAAGAACATATCAGTGAGATTGAACTTTGACTTCCTTTTTCAAAAGCATTGATTTGTCTGAGAAGGGCAGATTTTTGATGTGCTTTAAGTCGCAAAATATTCTAAAATGTCTTGGAAAAATTCAACTGTATTTTTTCTTATTTTTTATAAAATTACATATAAATTATGACGTTTCGAGGGAGTAAAAGGTGAAACTATGTGATGTAATGTTTTGCACATCATACCGTATCTAATTCAAATATACAGCTGTAAAGCCTCCATGCAAAAACATTTACTTTGGAAACAGTTTTCCTTTGTCATTAGAGAAACATCTCCACACTGCATTTATTATGAAAACTAAAATAAACATCCAGAGATTATAGACTATAGTTCAATCTATCAACTGTATTGCAGCTGACACGTGTATTAAAGGGAATGGGATTCACTCTCAAAGATTGTACAGGAGAAACCACTTTCTCGATCAAATCATAGAGACAGATTTAGAGGAAACTTGAAACCTCAACAAACGAGTGTAAAATGGAAGGATGGATTTTAAAATTGCACGAGAGACATCTCTGGACACCAATACATCACCCTCTGTTGGCACAAATGTGGTTACTCAATGTGTCTTACAGGTGCTGTTCAAGATGTCAGCTTTCATTCGCTGTAAGTTGTTTTTCATGGTGTGGGTCCAGGGTTATTGACATTCACACTATAATTCTGCACAGGCATGCCCGTGTGTGTTTGCGTGTGTGTTTGTGTGGAAAAGAAGAGAGTCAGAGAGGGTGTCCCTGATAGGACGCCTGTGGTGCATATAAACAGCTGTCAGTGATGTTCCGTTTTGATGTCTGTGTCTTCTGCCATCACTGCTTGAGCTGGATTGAGGTTGCAGGTTACAGGTTATCTGATCCTCGCAAAGATGAAACACATCAGCGTGTACTTCTCACACACACACATATTGTGCACGCATACACATACATCTTTGTGCTTGTAAACCTGGCTTGACAGTTCTATCTCTGGGAGCAGACTCTCAGGCTCTTGCTCTGTCATCTCTCAGGTTCCCTCCAACTGCCTCGATGTTTGTTTGTGGATCTGTGCGTTTGATACCGCTGAAAAGATTGTTTTCTTCCCACCCATTATAATTCTTCCTCGCTAATGTTACAAGAGAAAATCTTCCTCTCTGAAAAGTTGTGTTTGTTGGGCTCCAGCATGCTCCCATTGTGCCTGATTGCTTTTTTGTATTAGGTTACTTTTCTGTTACAGCATTGCTTTCCTGTTGTAATTCTGTAGCATAAAAGCTGCTGTACTTGTAAAGAGAAATTAGGCAAATTCAAAATCTTGTAAATAGGCGGTTTCGCATGTTGCACTTTTGGCATTACAAAACCAAAAATGCCATTGAGGGAAACCTCATGACCCTGTGTTGCAAAACTCCTTCAGCTGTCCTGTGCACTCAGGCAGCCGTGTTTGCACAGACAGATTCGAGATTCATATTTATGTCATTATTTGCAGTCTTGTTGAAGTAGATGTGGATCTGAATATAGTGTATGTGACTCTGTGTGGGTTAGTGAGACAGGCCAGAGGTGGAACGGCAGAATGCTGTATTCAGTGCAGATTAAATGAAGGTTTTGTTCAGGTTGCTCCAGATGTTGAGTCTGTGTGTTTTATTTTCACATTCTTGGACCATGGCCCATATATATTTTGGAGTGGATGGGGAGTATATAATATCAGTGGAAAATGCTGTGGTCTGGTACCTTTTAAATAACATTTCCTTCTTTTTCTGCTGCTGTCCTGTTTTTCTTTCCATGTTGTCTTTTATCCCGGGAATGAGCTCTGAGAGGTGATGTTTAGAAAAGTGCTGAAATGAGACTGGCTGCGGGGTTCAACGAATCACTGGAGATCTTTCCGCACATACGTTCACATACACACGCACATTTCTACAGATGAATTCAAGTGGCGGGTAAAGAGGAAAAAACTTTGGAGCTAAGAGGAAAAAGGTCAGAAGGGTGGCCCTGCATTTTCAGGTGGCTTTCTTTAAGCTCCAGGGAAGTGGAGATGCAGTTGTACTAATATTTGACTTTAGCCCTTTGGCAAGTCGAAAGAAATAAACCAGGGAGCCACATTTTGGACTTGTAGTTCATCTATTGACTTTTTTTTTTTCCTCAAAGGCTCTCGGGTGTGATGACCTAATATCAAGAGGAAGCTCAAATGTTCATCTGAACATGAGTGCTTCTTCAAGTCTTGTTTGGTCCTTTGTCATGAGAGAAGGTCTCATATTCAGTAAAAGATGAGTTTTCTTTAATCTTTTAACCTGATAATGTTAGTTTTTAATTCATATGAAGTCTTCTTTCTGATGAGCCATTTTCACCAAACAAGATAATGCTCAATATTGCCAGACATCTCTGTTGCAGTTTTATTACTCTGACTATAATTTCTGTGTGTATTTGTTGGTTTGATCTGTTTCAGAACTCTACAAGACTTTCGTTAAGCAAATTGTCTTTAAATGGGTTTTACATTTGGATTAATGTAATATGTATATAAGTGTGCATACTTTATGTTGGTGCAAAAGAAGACGATTGGAAAATGAAAGACTGTGGAAAGAAAAGCATAAGTGTGAACAGTGTATTGTGTTGTGTTTGTGGACAGCAGTTGGGAGGAACAACACAATATTCCACCTTAGTGCACTTAGTATGCAGCAGCTGGTCTGCAGGGGCTCTCCATGGCTGTTACAGTGGCATGCATGGGGTGTGAAATAAATACTGTCCAAGAGTGATGTTGTTTCTGCTGGTAAGTATAGAGCCTGCAAATCAATGTTATAGAATTGCTTGACATTTTTAATAAGCATAATATGACTGTTTTAAATCAGGGCCCATTTTAATTTCAATAAAATTGCAGAAAATTGCAAAAGATAACATTTAACTATCGACCAGAGTTTTATTTCTTTATCTTTACATAATGTCCCCACCACTCTCCATGGGTTTAGCATCTCAGCCGTCTCCTTCTTTTCTCCTTTTTCTTTTTTCCTCCCTGCACTTGAAGTACTCAAGGTAAAAACTACAGTTGCAGTGGTTTCCTGTTATCTCCTAAACTAGGAGCTATAATACTTAAATACAAATTGATGGGAGATGTTTGTCTGTCTGTGTTTAACCTTTGCTTGGTTCACTCTGATCCATTGTGGCGGCTTCTGTTCTGCCTGTTCTGTAACACATGTGAGGTATCAGAATTATGCAGTGACCACCGGCTCCCTATAGAAAGGAACACACTGACCAGAGAAGAAGAGCAACCAACAGCTCTCAACTTTCTCAGAACTGAGGGACTGAATGGGTTTTACTGAATGAAAGCAAAGAGAGGTGTCTCTGCACTCAGACAGAGAAGGTGGAAGGGTGCTGGGTCAAAGGTCAGTCAAGAGAGGGGTGGTTGTGGGGGGGTGGTTACTGAAGGATGTAACAGAGAGAGAGAGGGACTGCATCTGGATCCAGAGCTGTTCCCAGCCAAGTGGCGTTTGTTTAGTCTGAAGGACGGTTTGGAGGAGCAAAGAGCACAGAAGAAAAAAAGGTAAAGGACCAAGAGAATGAAGGCGTCAAATAACAGTGACAAAGGAAACAAAGTGCAGGTGTGTGACTGCTACGTGTGTGTGTGAGGTATTTTATTTTAGTGTTCATGTGCTATTCAAACATTAAGTTCTAGTGCGGAAATGTTTTACTTTCTGAAAAGACTTTAAAGTGGTGCATACTTGGGAAGTGGAAGGAAAGTAATGCATTTTTACCAGATTCGATACTTTGTTTAATGAAAGTACATGAAGTTTCCCGTTTTGGCCCGGAGACTACCTTTTTTTTTTTTTTTTTTTTTTTACCCCCATTGCCACTGTGCTCCGTAATGTTTATGGTTGCAGCCACCACGATGTGTCATGCTGGAGATGATCTTTTCAGTGTTTTGCATGTAGACTAAGAAAATCAAAAAAAAAAAAATTGTACCTTTGTACCTTAAACAGAACAGGCTTTCCTGAAACACTGGATGTTGTGCTTGCCACTTTTGGACCTTGTCAACAGGTTTAGTGAGAGGTATAACAGTAAATGGGTCCATGTGCAATTGCTGACAATTTCAACTTTTGTTTGCAAATGTTGGAAACCTTATACCCTCCTGTTACTTGACAATTATTCATTAAAGAGAATTATGGTGTTGATATCTTATGATGCCCCAGTAAAATGCATTGAAATTTGTAGTTGAAACCTGAAAGAATGTCAAAACATTCAAAGCATTTGGATAATTTTCAAAGCCGCTTTCTTACTGCAGGACAAAAAAAAAAAAACAGCTTGCTCTCAGTTTCCCATGATGCCTCTACTCCTCTACTCTGGATTGAGGCCTCAGGGAAGGTCAGCCCCTCCTGACCTCTACGTTCCACAGTCAGACACAATAAGTTGACCACACACGCACATACATCAATATAATTTACACAAGACGTTACAAACACACGCTTCCACACGCAACGTCCCACCTCGTAAACACCTCGCTGCCCCAACTCTGATTATTTTGCTACTGGCAAACTAATAGATTCCACTTTACAGAAACAAGAAAGGGTTAAACTTTCTTTCTGCCACAACAGAGGGAATTTAAGAAGACCAGAATGAGAAGACGGCGTTTTCACCTATCAGAGCATCCCCTTTATGTTACAGACTGTATAGGCAGAGCTTTGTTTAGCTGGAATTTGGTTTTGAGATCCCTGAGCATTCCCTGGCCCCTTACTCGCTGACCCCTTGGCTCCTGGATGCACACACACAAACATTCACATACACTCGCACGTGGGGATTTCCAGGTTGTACAGCATGCAGCATTTTATTCTGAAAAACTGAGCTCAGCACCAGACTTTGTTAAATATTGCTATGCTAAACCCGCAGACGTGTAATATGCCCAAATGCTTATTTTCTCTACAATATCCGTGCTTATATTTACGACAGATTTCCTTGTAAAGTGAGTTTATATGAAGGTTGACATGGTTAATGGAAACAATTTATAGGTAATTGCAGCCGCGGACCTATTGAACGGAGTAAAGTGAGGTTTTTTGTGTTTTTTTTTATATCGGTCTATATGGCTCCATGACCCTTGACCCAGTGTCTTCTCTGTGACCTCATCAAAGAGAGACAAGAAAACAAGCATCCCTCTTGAGGACAGCAGCCATTCATCACTCCATCTTTGTCCATTTTTAGAGCCTTCAGTCTGTCATGAGGAGAAATCAATGTCTTAAAAGGACAGCGGGAGAGACGCAGAGATACAAAGAGCACAGTGTTGCACACACTCCGCTGTAGATGAATTCATGTGCCTTGCTACTTTATGAGTTTGCAGGGAGGCTGTAGCCGTTGTTTGTGCTCAAAGTGCCTGACCTTGGGATGAAAGGAACAAAACAATTTTTCAGCACATTTTGTACTTTAAAGTTAGACTGGCGTCAGTCCCTTCTGATAGTTTTTTTTTTTTTTCAACATGAGGAGCTTCTTTAGAGTTCCTATACAAATGAGCTAACTCTCACAGGTAAACACATTGTATTGTATTTTTTTTTTCTCCCAACGATTATACAGGTAAAGCTGAATAAATTAACATATTCAAAACAAACTGTGTACATACATATATATGTATATTTATATATGTGTGTGTTACACATTGAAGGCTATATATGCATATGTATGCTGTGACTCTTCCGTTGTGTGTACATGTTTGGCACTCTGTAATGGATCAGTATGAATGCCTCGTTAGCAAGCGGCACTAAAACCCTGTGGGCCCTTCAGAATATGAGTACCATTTTAGAGAGCGGCTTTTGCAGCAGCATTCTAACTACCACTTAAATAATACGTTCAACACGCACACACACACACGCACTCGCGGACTCCAACCCACGCAGATACACTCAACAAGCACTTGCATGTGTGGGCAGATGGCTGAATTGATGAAGTTGGATTCTGCATCCTCTGGGGAGTACAAACACACCACTCTATTTAGCATCAGAAAGACTACATTCACTCTTTTCATTTAGGAGGTGAACTAAGGAATGCCCTTAAGGTGTTGACAGCAGAGTAAAGATGGTCGCAGGGGACCGGTGTGGGATTTCCTTTAGTCACCAGACTCTCTCAAACCTGTTTATTATAAGCCTCACGTGAGGCACCTTTTTTACGTTCTCAGCTTCTGTCATTTAACAGTTCTTCACTGTTTGCTGCTGTAACACCCAACACTCCCTATTTTCTGATAATGAATTTGCACCAATTCTCTCTCCCACACACATCGATGCACGCTGCAAAGTTTCTCCTTGAGTTTTTATTGCAAAGCTAAACAAAACATGAAAAGGTACTTCGCCAAAGAACGTTTGTTGGTAGAGGAGGAAGAAAAGAAGAGAGGAAAGTTATTTTTCACTGTTTTCCTTTTTTTTTGTTTTTTTGAGGCTGTGCCGCATGTACTCCTGACAGGTGGGAGGGGAGATGAAGCGAGCATTGTGTTCGTTGCTAATTAGCATCATTAGCGGGGCCCTGTCCGCTGTGAATGGCAGAGATAGCATTAGTGAGGTTTATGCACAGCGAGTGGCAAAGATAGGAAGAATAGAGTGTCGTACAGGCAAAAGCCGAATATGCTAATGCTACGTTAGGTCTGATAAACTCGCAGGTCTTTAATGCACTCCAGAAATGGAGGGAGGGAAGCAGAGCGGCAGGAGAAGGGGGAGTGAAGGAGCGAAAGAGTGTACTTTGCTCTGCTTTAGGATTTTTTAAAAATACAGTAAATACACCCTCAGTTAAGTTTATAAAACCCCAGTAATGTGTAAGACTATAAAACCCTTCTTTATGAAGAATCATCAGTGATGTTCAGATCTCCTTTCATCTTACCTGTCAACTAATAGTCTCAATGTTGGTTCATAAGCTGTCAGCTGTACGAACAATTTAGTTTATGAAATCATATTGTAAATAAGCCCACTGCCAAGTCATGCTCGTTAGTTCTCAAGACAAAAACTTGTTTAAAATCTATTTTAAGGTTTACTGTTTCTCATAGCAATAATATGTGTGCATAAGTGTATATTGATGTTTGTCTCTAGCACACTGGCCCAGGAGGCCACATAGAAATGAGTTTCATGCATTCAGCAATGTTTGTAAATAGTAGTTTCAGCAATGGGAGTGAAGGAAGTGAACAAAGCCATTCAGTCCGTATTGGTCACATTTCCAAATATTTAATCAACATCAACAGCCGTCTTGTTCAGATTGCCAGTTATCTCTTCGCAGTGGAGGATGCTTGTTTACATCACAGACAATTTCCGGCTAACATCATTACATATGTCATGAGCAAACGTTAGCGATTGGGTAAAATTTTAAACTTCAACAGAGTCAACGCAGGAAGCAAATGTTTCTCTAATCGAGAGCCCAGGCCTTCTGGATGAAGCACATAGCGTAGGACGATGGCCTTGTTTTCACTATGCTACTTTTACATACAACAGAAAAGCAAATATGATCTTTTATGTTGATAATTATGTATTATACCTAAATAATTCAGTATCTCAGAAGATTTGAGTTTTATATTCAACTGATAAAGAAACGTGTAAGGAGTGGTGTCGGGGTTTTTGTCTAGTCGCTGACAACACCCATAGGGTCATTGGTAAAATAGCAGATTGTTAAACTAATGCTATTAATAATGAATAATTTTGAAGCAGGGCTCATTAAAGACCTTTTGAGAGATTCACTGTTTCATACAAAATGACTTGTGACTGGAGTAAGTGCTTCAAAACCCAAAACACACACACATACTCTGGACATGGATAAAAGCTATCTTCTATTCTGTGCCACTTCTGAACCAGAGGCAACATCAGAATAATCTTACCAAGGTTAAGCGGGAAAAGACTGCTGCCAATCAAGGTCCCAGAGTTTGGAGACACACAAAACTTGTGCCCCGGTGGTCCAGTGAGTTCTGCTGATGTTGCTGCATTGTGTTTTATCAAGTCCAAAGTCAATGCAGCTGCCTACCAGGAAGTTTTAGAGTGCTTCCTGTTTCCCTGTGTTGTCAAGTATTATGGAGATGCTGATTTTATTTTTCAGCAAGGAACATCTAACCCATTGGTAAAAGGGAGATGAAAGAGACCAGATCCAATAATTCAGATGAGTTGGAAACTAATATTTAAGCAACCTGGCTTCCCTGATACCTCAGCAGAGGCTACGACTGATTTTCTCCATGCCACGCTGCATTGACCCAGTAAGCATTCACATACAGTACATGAGCATACTTCTCAGTCAACATGTTTTGAAAGCAACAGTCTTGAACATTGGAATAAATACTTATTTAATTTAGCACTCTGTGCATGTAACAAATCTATATCATTTAAGTTTAACTTCTTTACTTAAATTTAATCTATGTTGACACACCCATAAATGTGCTTGTGTGACCACAATGCCGGTAGTTTGCTAGAGCTGGCGCACAGATAAAGAAAAGCCAGGAGCCCTGGGGCAACTTGTAGCATCAATGGCATCTACCTTTTATCTTTAGCTTGGCATTATGCTAGAACAACAGACCATTTTATTTAGCTTAGAGAGAAAAGATTAAAGGAAAAATACCCATAAACAGATAGGCTCATGTTACCTTCTTATTTTTGAATCATGGAGACTCACCTTAGCTGACACAGGTGAGGCCAGCTCTATTTCAGGTGTTATTCTGGGTTCTTTTGCAACTTTCTGGATGAGTAGCTGATGCACTCTTACAGAAATCTCGCTTGGCTGATTGCTCCTCGGAAGAGTCGCCACTGCTCAATGTTTTCTACATTTGTTTGTGTTTTTTAGAGAACCGTTGCCTTACAAATAGACTTGTCACCCTTTACCAAACTTTGTATAAGTATTGTAATTTTAGTCAAGATTGTTACAAGATGAGAATATTATACACACTGCTTACCAGGGAGCACAGTTTAATTGAGAAATAAAGAGGTCTGCTTCTAGATATTTCCTTCAGAATAATGGTGGATGTGTGAGATTACAGTTTACACTGGCTTTTGGCTGTGATGAACGTTTCCCTCATTATCCCAAACTTCAGTGCATTACAAATCCCTTCAGATTGCGGCGACATCTCACAGGCCTCTATCATCCTTATATTATACAGCGGAGAAGCGCTTCATTACGCTGTCCCTCGTCATAATCCTCCGTCCAGCCATCCGAAGACTCCCGGGCAGACGGGGAAGAGAGGGAGAACGCAGACGGTAACGCAGCACTGTGTGTTTGTAAATAATCTCTGTGTCACAGCGATAAATAGCTGTTTATTTAACAAGCATCACATCACAGGAGCACTTTCACCCTCTGCCGCCCTGTCTCTTCCTCCTCCCGTCTCCCTTCATCTCTCTGTCCTCTGCTCGGCAGTTACTGCTCGGCATTAATAGTAATAACAATGATAAACAGAGAGTGGAGATAACCGCGGCGGTGTGTGTATGAGAGGCCGCCGAGCTCAGCCAGCTTACAGCGCTTAGCCCCCATTAAAGAAGGGATGCCGAGGGGGCGGGTGGAGGTTCCTGCAGGAAAAAATAAGAAGCTGTTATTTTGCAT
The DNA here is from genome assembly GCF_027474105.1 of Poeciliopsis prolifica. Lineage (NCBI taxonomy): Eukaryota > Metazoa > Chordata > Actinopteri > Cyprinodontiformes > Poeciliidae > Poeciliopsis > Poeciliopsis prolifica. The sequence goes on along the minus strand of NW_026562378.1, from coordinate 9,864,070 downwards.
GATATTAACCACATGAAAGCGCGCAGCTGCCGGGGACAGTAAAAGTCTCTGGAGTAGACGGAGGGAGGGCGCTGGAGAGGGAGGCTCCTGGAGGTATAATGTAAATAGTGACTGGTTGAGTTATTGGGAATAGCACTGTCAGATGTGTGTGTGTGTATCCTTGTGTGTGTTATCATACCCTGCGCTGTCAGACGGCCCATTGTTTGGGAAGCGATAAAAGGCAATTTCCCTGAGTCCCTTGTAGAACCACACGCTCGGCTTAATTTGAGGGCCATTTTCCGTGACATTGTTGACAGTTTATACGTCTCTCTCTCTATTTCCCCCCCACCCCTCCTCTTTCGATATCTTTTTTTCTTCTTGCATTCCCTCACTTTCTCTGCTCATGCTGTGCATGCATGCTCACTTTGTAGTAAAGAGGCTTCTGTGTTTATTAGTATCTCACCTCTGTGTTCGGCATGTTCCCTTTGAGCAGGCAACAATACCTCGTACTCTAATACCTGTCAGCACACACACGCGTACACACACACGGAGCCCTCCACGTCTGATAGGAATGTTTTTCTCTCTGCCCTGTCTTAATCTTGCCCTGACACAGAGCATTGTGAGCTGTGCTGCGTTGCCATCAGAGGAGAGCATGTCCTCTCATCATCCTGAGAGAGGGCCTATTAGAGGAGCTGAGGAGGATGGGAAGCGGAGAGGAAACAGGGAGAAAAGAGAGGAGAGCGCAGGTTCAGGGCAGGATAATTGACACGGCAGCTCCCGCTGCCTGCGGAGGAGTTTTTTTTTTTTCTGTACTGTGCCTTTAGTGAGAGTGAAATGTAGAGAACAAACAAGATGCTGTGAACAAACCAGCACCGGCAAACATATATACAGTCCATTTCCATGCACGTAGCAAACAGCATTTTCCCTTATGTTTATCGGTTTCTGTGAGATCTGCACTGATTGCTTCACTTCTGGGTCTCGAAAATATATCTGTCAACTAATAAGTATGAAAGTATTTTGCTGCCCTGGGCAGTTTTTATCGTCACCTAAATATTTTATTGCTTTAATTATTCTATAGTTTCAATGCCTAAAGTAATGAAGACTTAATTTAAAAACAACCAAGTTCAGCAAACGCTGTCAAAGAGTCTAAATAAGTTACTAAAGTCCTGTAAATAAAAAATAAGTTAGTGGTGAACTCAAGACGCCAGGTACTTTGCTCTTTGTTTACAAGTTTTTTTCACATTGCAGTGCTTAATTTCTGCACCTGATGAAAAAAGCAGACAATACACAATATGGACAGATGTAAAAGTGGCACGAGAAGTCTGTGATGTGAGCATTTTGTACCAATTTTGGCATTAAGATCCTGTTGAAGATACATCCTTCAAACTCCAGGTCAGACAGTCTGTATTAGGACAGACTGAAACTGTGTTTCTAAATTTATGCATGATGTAGATCAAATTGTAAAAAAAAAAAAAAAAAAGCCAATTATAAAAAACAGAAAGAAAAAAAAGAATTGGAATCGTTCATTCCTTCAACAAAGTCAGTCAAAGAAGAAAAAAATAATATTAATTGAACTTCAAAGTGTCTGAGTTGTGTCAGACTGTCTATGGGAAGTACTATATGTGTTTGCATTTTTAAGAAAATAAGCATCAATTCTACCCATTGCAACAATCATGCACTGTTTTTTGTAAGCTTCTTTTTCTGTTACCATGAAATTTAAACAGGTCACACTTTATTCACAAAATTCAGATGTTGCAAAAATAGCTGATTTTGACACTCATTCTGTTTGCTTAGGCTGTCATGAACAGAAATCTTGATATTTTCTGTCGTTGAATCTTTCATGAATGTTCTCAAAGTAAAATCCATCAGAGCAAAAGATTGTATTTCCACTTGTTCCTTTTTGTACATTTTGCACACATTCAGCCAGTGACATGAATGGCTTGGTAAGATTTGCCTCAAGATTTACAAAATGCTTTTCTGTTTTTCTAACATTTGACATTGGTATCCTACATTTGGCACTCAAACATAAAAATAATTGTTGGTTGAAGATTACCGTTTGGAGAATTTAATTAACATCCCAGCTCTAGCAGTATATTTGCCTGTCATGAGCCAATTATCACTTCAGATGATTACTTGCTGTCACTTACTTTTGATATTGCCAGAAGCAGGTGCGTTCGTTATCACTTGACAAGCTGCTGGGACCTTGAAATGTCTCTCATGCTCTACACGTGTGTCAGTAAAGGCCACTAATATAGCTTCTATGTTTTTGATGATTTTAGCAGCAATTACTAATTCCTGTCTTAGATTATGTTCATGTTTTCTTTTTTTGTTGTTGCAATTTTGCTTGAATACCTTGAAATGGAATTCACAGATCAGAAATTACAACATAAGACTTAATGTTATTTGTTGCTCATTGAAAAAGTGGAACTCATATATTTTATAGATTAAATATCAAAATATTTCAAGCCTTTATTTCTTGGAAAATTGATGATTATGCCTCATCGGTAATGAAAACACAATATTCAGTGTTTCAGAAAATACAGATATTACACGAGATTGATGTATTTTAAACATAAGCGTCAGGCTTCTGAAAAGTATGTTTTTCTATACACTCAATATTTAGTTGGGGCTTCTTTTGTATGAATTACCAATGCAGTATGGCATGGAGGTGAGTGCTGAAGTGAAATGGAACCCCAGATTACTTTATTAATGACCTTTTGGTCATCTGCCTAATTGAGTCTGGGATTCCTGATCTTCCTCTTGACAATACTCCATAGATTCTCTACGACATTCAGGTTGCTGGCCAGTCGAACACTGGCCATAATCATTCACAGTGTAGGCAGGTGCCAGGTCTTGCTGGAAAAAGAAATGAACATCTCCATGAAGCTTGTTAGCAGAAGGAAGCTTGAAGTGCTCTAAAATTTCCTGATAGATGACTGCGTTGACTGTGAACTTTGGAAAACACAGTGGACCAACAACAACAGATGACATGGCACCCCAAACCATCAGTGAGAGCGGAAACTTCACACTGGGCTTGAAGCAATGTGGATTCTACGCCTCTCCATTCTTCCTCCAGACTCTGGACAGACTTCGCTTACATCTTAGAAGAGGACATTGGATAACTGAGCATTTCAGTTTTTCTTCACCTTAGCCCAAGTTAAGCATTTCTGATGTCGTCAGGAGTTCTGGTATGGCTGGACGTAAAGAGAGTAGATTACAGATTACACATTTTGATGCTTGATTGACAAAACTGGTATGAGATGTTTTACTGGTGGGTTGAAACCGATGCATGAACAAAAACTGCAAATATACAAAATGTAGAAGGAGTAAAATGACCAATCTTCTGATTTTGGTATTCTTTATCAGTATGTGTTTTGCTCCTTTTAATAGAAGGTTTATTACAAAACTTGCTTTTGTGCGTTTTAAAAAATAAAATAAAATTGGGAAGCCGAATGCTATTAGGCAGACTCTTGCAGGGGAGCGAACCAGAAACTTTAAATTGGGTTTTTCTTGTAGTCAACATTTCAGTAGGTACTATTGGAACAACACTTGCATGATAAGTCAAGGAAGGAAAGAAGAAAGGCAACGTTTAGGAAATGAACATTTTTGCATCAAAACTATATTTATTGGTCTACATCTATATTAGTCCTTCCTAGCACCCAGAACTAGCAGAGAGGAATAGCAAGCTTACAGGCACTGTTGCATTTCTTCATCTAAGCCCCAACTCAAGGAGAAACAGAGAGCTCAGACAAAGATAAAAAAATGTGCGGCTTTCTGCTTACCTTAATCTGTAACCTATAAAATAAGATGAAAAGACGCCTGGCCACTCTGTTCTTTAACTCTGTTATCAGCTTTTCAAAACCAAGCTCTTCTGCTGTCTTTCAAGCTCAGGTGCTATTTTATTGTATTGCATGAGAAAGTATTCTATTGTAGATGTTTTCATTATTACTATATTTCATTGTCTGTTGAGATTTTTCTTCACGTGTGTGTATGCTTGAGGAGGGTTTGATAAAAATACATTATAAGTTTGATGGGGCACTATCTGTCCTCTTTGTGCGATAAGGCTGTCTTCAGAAGAAAATGGATTAAACGCTGTATATGCCACTCTATTTTTAGTCTCACAGAGATGCACACAACAGGACGAAGGCCAGGCACCAAAAAGCACAATCAACACAGGTTTTAGTTAAAGCTCGCAAGTTTTAAGATTGCTTTAAAAACAAACTGTGGACTCTTCTGACCTGTGAACATACTCTTCTCTTGGTCCTTTACAAATGGCTTTTCATATGGAAAAAGTATTGTTATTCCATGCTTAATAATGCTACAGGACTCCATCACCACAACACTGCTCTATCAAACTCCAAGTATCTCCAGAGATAATTTAATCACCAAATGCCAAACTGCCACGCCATATTTAGGTGTAATTTTCATCCATGCAAAGGTAATTTGTTTCAGTATTATGAATTAATTAAAGCCTAACGAAGATGGAGAAGGTTGTAGAATGTCTAATCAACAGGCCCTTGAAGACTGATTGATTCTCTTCCCTGCACGCACTGGCTTACTGAGCTTTGTCGCCTTTACTATCACAGCTTCTTTTCACTTTTTCTTTCTACTATTTTTCCTATCTTAATAGGATGTTTTTTTTATCTTTAGCTTAAGGCTTTGACGTGTTTTCCATGTTGGTATTTGAAAAATCAACAGCAACAACAAAAAATACATTTGGAAACATAAATGTCCTTGTACATACTTCCACTGTTTTTCTCATGTGTCTATAAAGAAACAGGCAGAGATGTGCTGGTTCAATGAATTTTCAGAAGAAAGAAGGACGAAAGATTTCTCACAAAGCTTTGGTGCAACTGTTGCGTTAAAGGGGCGATATTATGCAATTATGTTACCTTCAGTTGTTATAAAATTCACGTATATATCAAAAATAGATTCAAAGAAATTTGACTTTGCAATCGGACACATTGAAATAGATCTTTGTCTCTATAAGAAGCTTTCTTATATATCAGCTAATTTGCATATTAGACCAATGAATGATGTTGACGATATCAATAATTTTAATGATGGAGATAAAAACACCCCGAATATGTTTGGGATAACTACAAGTGAACTTCCATTGTCAGCTCTTTTACTGTGACTTTCAACTTGGGTATTTGGGATCAAACTACTTGCTATTTTGCAAGTAGTTTATAATTTCAACATCACTTTGCTAACACATCTGTACAAAAAAAATAAATAAAAATCCCATGTCAAACATGAGATACGTGACATTTATAGCCTCATCAATCCGTTAAAGCAATGGCATTTCATCACTCAGTCATTAGTCATGTTGTGTTATAGTTGCCTGATTATCAGTAGGTCTGCTTCTAAATGAGTCTACGCTCCACAAATTGAAAGGAGTGAATTGTGCCAATTATTTACTGTTCAGTTCAGTTTTGGAATTTGCTGACAGTACGAGACGATCCCAGTGGTTACAGCAATGATTTGTGGCCACATGCTAATACGCTGCTTGAATCACATTCTGCTCAGTTCTGTTTGTTTACAGATCAACAATGGCTCTGTGGTCAATTTTATTGTGCTCCTTTTTTTTTCTTTTTCTTTTCATTTTTTTTTACCGTGAACAAACAGGGCATTTTCCCAACAATAAACACATAGAGTACTTCACCAACCCAGTGGTGCACCCTTTCCCCCAATTGGACAAAAACAACTATAAAGTTTCTTTTATCTTATTGTGATTTTATGCTGCTGACCAACAAAAGGCAGCACAAAGTCAAAGTGAAAGAAACTCACACAATATCTAAATCTACATCTATTGATTGTTAAGTTGGTTTGCTTTTAACACTCCTCAGAGGGTTTTCACATTGGTAACATTAAGACTAAGGTAAATCTACCCAGCAGGTAAGGAAACATGTTCTTGAAAAGCTTACAGCAACGCTTAAACTTCTTCAAATCAGGGTTATAAAACTATGTCCCAGCCTTTCTAATTAGTAGTCCAAAAAGAGTAAGATTGCAATCATCAGCTTAAACTTAAGTATTTTACAGAGAAGCAGCCAATTGGACTGCGATAACTCTGGAAAAGTAGCAGAAATTATATCAGAGGTTGGAGACTATTGACAAGTCTATTTTTGCATCACGCATATTGAAACTATATTGGGAGCTTTTGACTGTCAATATTAGGTGAATACTCCACAAATATGACCACGTTAGAAAAAAAAAGCCAGTGGGAGTTTGCCACTGGCCACACAGCATGGAGGAAACACATGGACAAAGTATTGTTGGTCAGGTGAGACCAACATTTGAGTTTTTGAACCTCAGTCATTCTTCATAACCCTGATCACCCTTCACTGTATCAGAACATAGTGGTGGCAGCATCAAGATGTGGGGTATTTGTGGACCTACATGACTATAAATCAGTTTAAAAATATCAGAAATTGATGTTAATTTGCTAAATTTTTAATGCATCCTCTGCACTGAAGGGAATGTGCCTTGGACAGGAACCACACTGTTACAGAGTGGGTAAAACTAAAGTGAAATGCTTGAAACACCACAAACATGACAAACCACATTATGCAGCTCCATCTGTAGCAGCAGGTATGTTTGATCTTACCTGCCATTGTTAACCAGGGGTGGGATAGCTCCAACATGCTACTGCCACAGAACCTTATTCACTGTGACTGTGCATTTTCCATGGGGAATAGAGAACCATGTGCTCCAAATAACAGCAGTGAAGTCACACAGATGCAAAAAGGAAGTAAGCTGAAAAGAAACCTGGAGTGGACTGCCAGATTTCTGTCTATTTCTGTTTTATTTAGTTACTGATGGACTCACTGTTGACTTGTGAGTAAGGTATATGTGCTTTTTGAATGCGTGGAGGTCAAGAGTTTACATGTAGCTGTTTACACACATTTTTTATGTCTTCTTTTGTTTAAATTTCTTAGTTTGAGATTTTCTTTTTTTTTTGGTAGAACTCAGATCTTGAAATGTTCAATATCAAAAGTCAGGCTTTTTCTAAATTGTGTTAAATTTCTGCCATAGAATTTTTTTTTCCCTTAAGAAAAAAGTTAATGATTTCTGACTTTGATTTAAAGAAATAAGTAAGCTTTCCAAATATCTGTCTCTCTTTTATTATCGTTCACTTTATTCTTACTTACATGTCAGTTACTGGCAGCAAACTACGTTTCCATGCTGCAGTTCGGCTTCATCATCTTTTATCGTATGGCCAAATTGTCTTGTTCATTAATTATAGTTGTTGACATTAGGACAACTCTTTGACGCATTCCTGCCTCCTATGTATGCCAGAATAAAATGTACAGGGCGTATCTGTGTGTCACTCAATCATTCCTGCAGCTGCAGCTCCCAGGGGCCCAGGAGTTTGTTTTCAGATCCGAGTACAAGCCGCAGGGTACCAAAAAGCGTCCTTTTCACCCCCTAAACATTCACGGCATGGTACAGTAAAGGAAAAGAACACAGTGCATCATAAATCAAGGTCAGAACATGGCAAAGCCATACACAGGAAAGCACACACCCCACACGTCAGATGTTATCTGTCTTTAAGATCTGAAGGCACACTGTGTTGTTTCACTGAATCACACACATTCACAAACACTGACGTCCAGACACACACAGTAAATACAACAAATACCTTCTCATCTACCAATAACAACATACCTGCCATCCAGCGTTTGATAATATAAATATTTATTCTGCATGCTTGAGATAGTCAGAGTTTGCTACGTGGTTCAGACAAAAGGTTTCCAGTCTCTTGGCAATCCTGGTTAACAATGAATGAATGTACCCTGTACAAACTGTGCGGTTGCAAACACAACAAACACAATCTTGGGTTATGAAAATCCCGTAAAGACTGTGGCCTGACAGCCAGTTGCTTTAAGCCATAAATCTAACCCAGAGTACTTTTCTTATCATGGGAATTTAGAAATGTAGTAAAGGTTTTTGGAAACGAACTCAGTTGTGATAAGTGGGGGTTGAGGAGGAGGGAGAAGTGGGGAGGTAAATGTGTCTTTCTTTTTATTTATTTTTGGAAATATGAGAAGCCTTAAAGAATTTTCACCTGGGGTTAGGAGCGTTGAGACTTGTGAGTGTAAATATTTACCATTTAAACTTTCATGAAAGGTAATGTATTATTTATTATGAAACCAAACAGTGTCCATTTTTAAAAAATGATTTGTTATTAATCTGCAGTTGCAAAGTTTCCTATCTTACCATGTGTGCCAGTGTTTTTGAAAAACAAGTTTTTCTTCAGTGCAACCAAGAGTGGAACATCAACTAATTTGTCCCCTTTTGTTGCACTCGTGCTCTGCATGGTCGATATATCCTGAGATTAACAGAGAGGAATTCACAATGTCATGCTGCGTCTTGACCAGATGTGTTACTTTTCTGCAATGTCTTCTTCAGTTTTCGTTTTCAAGTCAAAGATCAACTGATGATTTTGATGTTAAATTTCAGAATTAATCAGACACAATTAAAACTGATGGTTTTACTTTTGGTTTAAAACCCCAGTATTCCAAGGTGAAATTTGGTGGTGAGGTTGGGTTCTGGTTGACTCATCTTGCTTCCTCCTTACTGAGCAGTTCTGGTATTTTTGTTGGGTTTGTTGTTTTAATTATCCCTAGGTGATTTTGCTTTCTTTGAATTAGTTAGGTATTGCCTTGGTTGTTGTCTTGGTTCTCTTTTGACTTAATTTGGGTTGGGATCCTGCCATACTTTTTTTTTTTTCCTGGTTTAAAACTTGCATTAATTTATTAAAATCATACAAATCTGCCTTAAAATTGTTTTCTTTCTTTGTCATGACCTTGCAAGCTGATAAATATTGAAACACATAACAGTGAGGTCTTCCATGTAAAATAATATAAAAACAATCTCTTTAAAGTCATTCATTTGTTCATATTACATTGTCCTGGTAGGGTTCTATCATTTTTAGTGTTTTTTTTTTTTATACTTTTTGTCTGTTCAGACCAATAGCAGGAAAAGTATGTTGCTTTTTGTTTTTGTCCTTTATGTAAGGAAATATAAGATCTTGTTTTTTCAGCTGCTTTGCTTCTCCTTTCTTAGGCTACTTGTCCAGCTAAATGTTCATTGTTCGGCGTTCAACAGCTTCACCTACATGAAACTAACTATACCACATGTTTTCTAAAACCTTTGACCTGTGAAACACCAGTTTCGAGTCTTGCACTAGACATGACTTTTCACCTTTGAAGCTTGTAATGATTGATTGTACTTGTACTTGATTCCTAGTTCTTTACAATTTCTTTCAACTTTCTTATACTTACAGGTCCGAAATCCTCTAAGAAAGAAACACAGAGATTATGTTTAGAAGACTTGGTACCTGGTACAAAATGCAGTGAAAAAATAACAGCTTGTTCTATTTGTATTAGGAAGTTGGAACTAAAATCTAAAAGACTGTCAGCTCAGCCAGAGTTCAGATATAGTACGGCAACTGGGCGTGTAAAACACAGAGAAAGTTGTTGCAAAAACATGTTCATTTGCACCTCTGATGCTTAAGTGCAATGACTTTTGCAAGCTTACTTTGTTACTATTTTGAATAGAAACAAAATAAACATGATATCAGCTTTTAGTGCAAGAAGCAAATTATACTGGTTTTCCAGCTTGCAGCTACAACCCAATATACTTCTGTGTGACACTAGTAGAAGACAATTGGGCTTAGAAAAAAAAATCTTCTTTCACACCAAAGAATTTCCAAACTATTTTTCCTCTTAAAAAGAAATAAGTCTTTGTACTGCCGCTTCATCAAGTTGTACAGTAGGTGCGATGTAGACAGAGAAAAGGGGGTGGTAATAGAAACTAATAAGTTGCATTAAAAAACACAAACAAAAGAAACTGGTTCAAGGCATGAGAATCAAATGCATGAAGGGAACATTGTTTAGTGAAAGGCATTGGGGTGTGTACGTGTATTTGTAAGGCTGTTTATTCAGACGCTATGTCGCACCATGGGAAATGCTGCAGGGAGTCACAAAACAAACAAAACAAGTAAACTGAAACTCGAGAAGATGGTACACCCAAATTATAGAGAGACAACTTTTCCCTGAGGTCTTTTTATAGTCATTTTGACATTCATAAGGGGGTAGAAATACTTTATCCATTTTTTATTCTCACATGAAAATTGTCATTTTGCTCAAAATAAATTGCATTGAGTTCTATTATCTGACTTGGTACAGTTCTAAGAGGTAAACTTTAACAATAATTTTCTTAGCATAGCAGAAAAGTGAAATACCTAACCTCTTAGGTAACCTCTCCACATTTGCAAACAGTGAATACACTCTTAAAGATTAGTGAGACGTCTCACTGATGTCTTAGACGTTTGGATATTGTTTCATAATCTGAATACTCCTTACACTTGTACTCAAATTTATCTCTGATCAGTCTGTTTTTTGATCTTCATGATGCTAATTGTCAATAATGTTCTCCAACATTAAACAGTTATATTAATATGAGACTATGTTCATATAATGCATGTCACATTTTCACTGGATGTCAACATTTTTACCAAATTAGTTTGGTAAAAATATCATCATCTCTTGTTTTTTTTTTTTTCTTTATTGACCAATTAATAGCCTTTTGTCAAACTTTGTCAAATTTCCAATCAGAATTTAGTTATGAGGGAAACATCACTGCCTGGTCAGATGTCTTTATTCTTCTCTCCCCATCATGCTGAGGCTTTTACACCTCACGTGTAACACACATGTACAAGAAAGACGTAAAAAAAAAAAAAAAAATCACATGCACGCACACACATAAATTCAGCACACCTTATTACTCTTTATTAATCTGCAGGGTGTTAATTGAACCTCCACCTCCCAGCCCCCTCCCTGAGTTGGAGCTATACCTGCATTCCTGCTCTCATTATGAGTGAAGGTGCCTTTGGGAAATGTAGAAGGAGGGAGGACGTAGAAGAAGAGGAGACTCTTGTCCCCCTGGATAGACTGGTTGTGCATCAAATCTGGCTGAATAATATTGAACGACTCTGTGTTTGTTTTCTCTCTCCATTCAAAACAAAATTTTCCCTTGAGAAAAAAACATCCGTCCTTTTTCTAACACACCTGTCCCTGGTGGGGTCAGGAGGGTTGCTGGTGCCTGTCTCCAGCTAACGTTCCAGGTGAGAGGCGGGGTTCACTCTGGACGGGTCGCCAGTCTGTCACAGGGCAACACAGAGACAGACACAGGACAAACAACCATGCACACACATAGGGAGAATTTAGAGAGTCCAATTAACCTGACAGTCATGATTTTGGACAAAGCCGGAGTAACCGGAGAGAAACTATGCATGCACAGGGAGAACATGCAAACTAAGTGCAGAAAGAACCTGGGCCAGGAATCGAACACAGGACCTTCTTGCTGCAAGGCAACAGTACTACAGCCCTCTGAGAAAAAAAACATTTTAAATATGTAAAGTTATGCAAGAAAATATGTGATCAGGTTCTCAGCAGCTGCCTTTCTCTTCCCTCACTCATTACCTTCTACATTTAAAATCAGGTGTGCAACAATCTGTTGCACTGTGAGAGTATTTGAAAGTCCTGAGCTTTCTCTTAGGCACTGCTTTCAGCATTGGTCCTGGACAATCTCTCTCCCAGATAAAGACTTCTGATAGTTAAAACAACACTTCAAGTCTGTTGTTAAGTCTGTAATTTTAACAAACATTCCACACTGCAAGAGGAAACAAATTCAAGGCACTGCCGACTTCTGTCTCCCTATAATAAAGCTGTCAAAACACCAGTTGTCAGCCAACAGTTTTCTTTCTTGTGTGGGTGAGTGTGTGTGTGCGTGTGCATGTAGGTGTGTGTGTGTGTGTGTGTTTGTGTGTGTGCGTGCGTGCGTGCGTGCGTGTGTGTGTGTGTCTGTGTGCGTGTGTGTGTGTGTGTGACACAGTCACAGTGTCCTAAATTTTCTCTTAGAATGTTTATTAGAATGAGCTGTGAACTTAAGTGTTTACTTTTCTCTCGGTGTGACGATCCTGCCTGCCGTTTTCACATGCTGAAGCAAAAGATTAAAAAAAAAAAATCCCTACACCTGAAAATTACAGACACTGCAAGAATTGTGAAGCAATGGGTGTCTCCAGTGTCCCAAAAGAAACAAGAAGAAGAGAATTCTATTCAAGCATCTGGAAATTGTTCCCAAGGATGAACCAGCCTTAAGAGCGTCGCAGTTCTCTTCCTGATGTCTCGGCTGATTTCTCCAGACTTCCAATCGTGTCAAACAAGAAAGGAGTGTGTTTCAGGTGCGACTTTAAAATACATCCACGGATGTGCCAGATATCTCAATTAACTTTGATGATGTCAAAAGCCATGACATCATCATCTGGGCTTTTCCTCATCGTTTAGAGATTTTGCACGTAAACTTATGAATTTGAAGAAAGTCACAAAAAAAAAAAAATTCTGAAAAAAATACCTGAAAATCTTTCTTGATCGGTTTTCTGGTATTTAGCAAATATAACTAATTTTGGTTGTTCTAACGTTGAAAAAAGAGAAGTTTGGTTTGGTTTAACATTAGACGGTGAAAAAAAGATTTAATTTTCATTTGGTGTATGCAAACTTCTGGTTTCAGTTGTTTTATGAATGGATTCTTTCACCGGAGTCCTGAATCACTGCAGATCCTGCAGTTACCATAACTCTCTTGGCTGCTTCTTCAGTCAACCCTCCGGCTGGCCTGTCAGTTCAGGAGGATGGTCATGTTTCAGCATGTTTGCGGCTGTGTCACACTTCATTTTTTCTACTTTACAACTACTCTCTTAATTTAACGCACACACCAAAAAACCCAGAAAATACAGGGTATGGTGTTAAGAAATAATAAAAATTACAGCTGAAGAAAGCATGAAATGAAGGTGTCTCACAAACTCAAATGATGCTGCTTAGACTTTAAGTTTTTGAGTTAGGACATTTTTACGTGATTTAAAGACATTTTGTGGACCATAGATTTATTTCTTTTTTTAAATTTTATTTTACTTGTAAACCTAGTTTTTGTATGACTATGTAGTTTTGTAGTGTTTCTTGCTATAAGCCTTAACAAAATATTTAGATCTAAATCATGGCTACAAATAGAAGTATCATTCCCTCATGTGCACACATGTTTTTGTTGAAAACAGGTCTGTTGATCCTTGGGGAGCTGTATTTACTTCTTTTTTTCTTTTGCCACTTCACAATTTCTGGTCGTAACGCCATACATTAGAAAACATTCAAGAAATCTTAATGTTTTCTGCAAGGCTCCTTGAATGTTTCTACCTGCATAGTTTCAGATTTTTTTTTCTAAATGGTCTTCCATCCAAATAAGCAAGTCGAAAGGTTTATTTTACACAGATGTGGCTGGTTACAGGGATGCATATGCGTCATTTATGGTGCTGAGAAAAAGAGTGCGCATGAATAAATTGTATGCTTACATGCATGCGTGTGTGTGCGTGCGCACACGAGTGTGCGCCAGGCGAGAAGAGGATCCGATTAGTTCTACTCTGAAAGTAATTACCTTAATTAAAGCAGTAATGTGTGGAGACAGAGGGGAGAAAAGGAGGGAGAGGCAGGGGAGAACCTGCCATCTTTTATAGGGCAGTTTAGGGGCTGTGTGATTTAAGGGCACACTCAACACAGACGAAGAGAGGAGGCAGAGATGAAAGAGAGGTCTGACTCTGAGAGAATGGTGGTGGATTTTAGCTATTTTCAATGTGAAAGAATAGAAATAAATTAAGATGAAAACGTGGAGGAAATTAAATATTTGGAAGGAAAAAAGATTTCTTTGAATTTATTACTTTTGGTGTTACATAGGCAAAAATTATTTCATTGCGGGAGGGAGGGATACTATACCACAATATAGTACTACACCACAATATAGTACTATACCACAATATAGTACTATACCACAATATAGTACTATACCACAATGCAGCACCAAAAATGTACAGTTGCCCCAAACAAGGTTTAGGGTCAACCTATCATTGGCTACATTTAACCAACTTTCCCGTCATCTACATATTCTAGGTGGAAAGCAGTGATTGGGATTTATAGGTGCAAAGAGTCTGAACTCTCATTGCCTTCGTCTTGTTTCATGTTGGGTGCTGTTGTTCTTACTTGGGCCTGAAAACTTTTTGTTCACCATTTCTTTGAATTTTCTCTTCTCCCATGCCAGTGAAAGTAATGATGTAAACTTACTCTGATACTTACCCAGGCACTTAAACTAAAAATGTCTGTCATCCTGAATATAAATAAAGACTCAACTCACCATTTGGGCTACTGTACGCTTTGCTTGAACCAGCGGTTCTTGCAATAATCTAATAGCTACAATATCTACAGTCAGGATTTCATTTCTGAAGGCTCTTCTCCAAGTCATTTATTTTGCAGACATTAAGCACTAGCCTGATTCTAAAACATCTGATTACTGTTTGTGCTTGAAAATGTTATATTTTTAATTGTGGTTATTACAATTAAATTACATTTTATTAGCATTTTCTCACTTAAATAATTCACCAATGACATTCTAGATGCTACAGTCTGTCATTTCCATGGACAGTGACAGATATTTAGTTGTAACTGGAGTTTCTGCAGGACAGTAGTAATGTCCTGCTTCAGCATGCCTTGCTCTTGGTGCAAAGTGCTAGGTTGGCATCAGCACGTTGACTCCCAGTTTGCATACATGTCATTATTATCGTGGGTTGAATTTTAATGTCGTTGCAAGCTAATAGTTTTCCTCAGAGCTGGCAGAAAAAGTTACTTAATATTTAATGACGTGATTTTCAGCGGCATCTTACGATTCTCTCCTGGCTCCATAGACATATTAGCAGACATGTAGTGGAAGTCATATGACACAGACAGTCAGTCTGCAGCAGTCAGTTCAGTCCCTCTTGTTATTCTCTTCTTGGATTTTAGATCGTTGGTAGAAATCCAGATTGATTATAAAAAATACTGTAGAAGTCAATCATGGAAGCTGGGCAAGCAAACTTAGATGAAGTAGGCAATGCAAAGGATAAATACACAGCTGACACTATTAGTGTAACTGGCTTACGATTACAGGCAGGTCATGAACAGTTCATGGGATGTGAGTGTAGTTAGAGCCATGATAGCAAGCATTTAAAGGCTTCAATCAGAGTAGTTCAGCTTTTGATGTTGGAATTCAGTTTCCATTTTGTAGTCAGAAAGGACGGTACATCATGTTCACTGTGTTTAGGTTGCATGGAGTTCTAAAGACAGACAATCACCAAATCGACGAATAACAATTGTGGCCCATTGGTGGTATCTGGTGTAGGAGTAACACTCGGCCACCACCCGGGTCATTTTATTAACATTAAAATATTTTCTGATATGCGAGAGTGAAAAGCGTCTCATTGTCCTGCATGTTTTTATTCTTTCCAAGGCTCCACACTGTGTAAAGTCCATTCGCATTGACCCTGGGTCTGTGTGTGTGTGCCTGCGTGTTCTTTATTGTGTGTTTTTGAGTGATCCCACACCTTTGCTTTAATGTGTATACTTTTGCTTCTGCAGCACCAGACAAAGGGATGAAGAGGCGCTTGTGCATTTGCATGAGTTAGAGGTGTCATTGTAATGGCCGCCTAATGGAAATCAAATAACAACCTACGGAGTGCAGTCAGCAGCATGTCCTTGCACTCCATACGGCTTACAGGGCGTGTGTGTGTGTGTGTGTGTGTGTGTGTGTGTGTGTGTGCAGATGTCAGGATTTGGAGTCTGAGTGAAATAGCATTTTTTTTTTTTGATAAAGTGTTAATGAAAATAATAACAACCCTGACAAAATATTCATAAAGATAATGATGAATGCTATATTTCTCAGAGTGATACATCAGAGGCGTCTTGGTTAAAAGAAAAACAGTGTCCGGCATCTCCACACCCCCAAATTATCTGCTGCTTTCACATTTCACTGATAGCATAGATGAGAGCTGAGGAAAATGGACACACAATTATGCTCACTTGTCGTATATTAATACTGCTTCTTGACACCTTCCATGGACCCTGAGCTGTCTTCTCTTTGTCTGCTTTAATTGAAAATTAATGGTTAGTGCGTTGCCAAGGCAACAGTGGCAGCGGCGGTGGGTAGCGAGATGTGCTCAGACAGACACCAGTGGCATTGTTTGTCCTGTCTGACCTTGGAAGTCAGGGTGGAAGGGCTGGGTGGGGGGGAGAAGAAGAGAAAGGCGATGGAGGAAAAAAAAAACCACATTAAAAAAAGAATAGAGAGGTAAGGGTTGAATGGTGTCTGTTGGAGCGAAGGGAGGGAAAATAAAGTTATTGTGGCTGCGCTTCGGCCAGGTTGGGAAAGAGACAACTTGGGGTGGTGGACTAGAGATGATGTCAAAATGCCAAATTGGGAGAATTATGTTTGAGTAAGAAGGCAGAAAAAGGCCTGGAGATTCTTCTCTGGATTACCTTTGTGCTGATGGAGTCAGAGGACGCTTTGTGACCCCATAATCATCTGGACACGGGCTCGGGGCTGGATGAAAGTGAAAGGGAGAAATTGTACGCATGTGTGTGAGTGTGAGCGGAGGTGTTGGTCCTAATGTTTACAAATCCATCAGTGCGGCCACAGTGTCAAATGGACACAGACTTCGAGGCCACGCATCTGTGAATTGAAAGAGAGGCACACTGATGGCTCATAATTTACTTTAGAGCTCTGCAGCCCTGGAGTTGGACAGACGCAGGAGGTTTCTGGATGAAAGCGGCTCTTTACAAAGCGTGTTCACAATACTTAAATGGATTCAATTCACTCTACAATGCATTTTATCATTAATTAACATACATGCCAAATAAAAAACTGATGCTTCAGTAGAATACATTTCCATAATTCTGAGCATGCCATTTTCACAGTCTTTTGTAGTTAACCCTATGGTTCAGTCCAGCTCTGTCACCGGTTCATGGATTGTCTGTGGAGCGCTACTCCAGATTATTCACGAAAAGTTTGGCTATCTAAGCTATTTGAAAGAAAGCTGAAATATATAAATATAAACCCAACAAGCTATTGGTTGGCATTTGCAAAGCACTCAGTCCAAGAGGGACATTCGTTTTCCTTGGCACTGATTGGCTGTACAACCAGGAGTGGAGATAAAGAAGACAGTAGATATTAGCTTTCATGTTAAGATGCTTTTCATTGTATTTATTAATGCCTATTAAGGTATATTTGTTATTTGGACTATTTAAACAAACAGTTTTCTTGAAAGAAAACTGTTCCATTTGTTCCAATAAATAATTTGTTTCTTGGAACAAATGACTTTTGCCCTGCCAAAAACCACAAGGGCAGCTGTAATTCCAAAACCTGTGAAAACTGGGGTACTGCTGTAGTGTACTTTGAAATTTAAATATAGTTTAAAAACATCACCATGCTTGTAGTGAAAAGATTGATATCGATAGATATAAAACTTTTCCCTCCAGCTTACATTCCTCCTAAGTTTATAAGACCTTTTGTATATTTAAAAAAATAACATCACAGACTTTGAAACATTAATTAAACTCAAGGAATCCAAAGTGGGACTTCAGTGAAGCACGTAAATAGATTTATGAGACTGTTATATACAATACATGTTCTTGCTCCCTGAAGTTCTTCAAAACTTCTTCTTATTCCAAACTCAAAACGTAAAAGAATTGCTGGAATTTTCTGAGATGAAATAAAACAAAGCAGTGCATCATTGTATAGAAGACACAATTGATTGTTGTGTTTTTTAAGCCATTTTTACTCTGATACCCCTTCATAAAGTCCAGTACAAACCATTACCTTCTGAAGCCACCTGGCTTCAGAAGCCACCTGGCTTCAGAAGCCACCTGGATTATTGTTAGAGTGCCAGTGAACAAACAACATGAAGATCAAGGAATACAGCAGACAGGCCAGGGATGAAGTTGTGGAGACGTTTGCATGCAGGTTGTTATAAAAAAAATACCCTAAGCTTTATCATTTACCATATAGATCTATAAACAACAACAACAAAACAAAACATGATGACACGACCATCTACCAAGACAGCAGATGACGAACACCGTGGGCAAACAGAGTATTAATCAGTGAAGCAACAATAAAGCACACGGTATCTTTGGATGAGCTGCCAGGCAGAGAAACCTTTTGGCAGGTCAATTCGTGAAGCTCACATAATCCACAAATGTGGCCTTTATGGAAGAGTGGCAGGAGGACAGTCATTGCTAAAAGGCAGTTATAAAAAGTTCTGTTTGCAATGGGCCAATAAAAATATAGGGCAGGCATCTCGGAAAGACCGTGCTCCGATCAGTTGTATACATGTACAGCTGTTTGCCTACAGGTGAAATATGGAGACTAATGATGCACATCACTCTGGACATGTCATTACCACAGTGAAACTTGATGGTGGCACTGACATACTGTGGGAAGGAACTTGTTTTTCTGTACTGACAGGCAAGCTGGTCACAGCTGATGAGAGGATGGATGGAGCTAAATACAGGAAAATTCTGGAGACCTTTTCAAGGCACTAAACAAGCACCCAAGTCTGTGATGAAATAGCATATTCATGTGTTAGAATGGTCCAGTCAAAGTTCACATTGACTGGATTTATGAGAAAGCTTAACAATCATGGAGCCCATTCATGGTTAATGAAATCTAATAACATCCTATTGTAAGTAGATTGCAGTTTTGCTGGTGCAATCAATCATGGTAAAGAAGAGCCCATCCAAAAAGAAAAGCTTTATATTTGTCGATGCAATTAATTTACAACCAAAAGGACAAGATCCCAAATAAAGAGGATAAAATGAGCCTCACCTCTCATGTGTTGAGGAGTAGGTTTCCAAGTCAACCAAGTCACTGCTCCAGCAAAAATGGTCAATCACCGTAAGTTGGGTATCTGTTCAGGAAGAATGTCGGGTGATCCCACTACTTTCAGGTACATGTCACATGTCTTAGAAGGAGAACCTGTCACATGCCCAGATCTTGCCGAGTTCACTCAGCTAGGAATCTAAACAATGTTTATGAAAAAGCTGTTTATATGTCTCATCTTTGAACATGAAAGATATCCTCACATGTGGTGTGCAAACCAATGTGCATGTCATGTTGAGGTGTTTGCCTTCCAGATGCACTGTAGTGGTTGTGACGTATTACCTTCAAATCCAAAGAGCTGTGACTCCGGCTCTTAAAACACTGAATGGTGTTTGGCAGAGAGGACGTAAGAACACGAGAGGGGAAAAACTTGTTGTTGCATATGGTGATTTGACTGCAGCTGATGTAAGTGATTGGGGATGCAGAAGGATGGGATATGATGGATGAGGAGAGAGAAGGAGGAGGCATTACTTTTACTATTGCATGTGCAGCAAAATCCATCATCTTGGAGGGGCCAGATGTGCGTCATTCACATCAAACTTTCCAAATTAAAGAAGCCCCTCGCTCCTCTCTCAACTCCTGTCTCCGTCTTCCTCTCTCTTTTTCTCTCTCTCTCTCCTTCTCTTCAGAGCAAGCCAATTTTACAGCCTTCTTTTTCTTTTTTCTTTTTTTTTTTACACATACATGCATATCAACACACACCATTCTAACTAACTTCCCCTTTTTGCTTCTTTTTTCACAAAGAAAGTTGCTGAGAAGGTTCATTTATGATGTTTTGCAACAGCAGTGTAGCCTTAGGATGCGGAACACATCTCTGCGCTGGCAGACGGCACGTTGTGGGTTATCTTATCTGATGTTAAAAGGGGTGGTGGATGTTATTTGCATGCTGCATTGATGTTCAAATAGCAGTTTGAATGCTTCCTCAGCAGGGAAAGGCTGTGATTGTATGGTTGGCAAGCAAACAAGTGTATCAGATGATATCAGCCGTGGCCTACTTAATACTGGGTTAGACACATTATTCTGTAGCATAAAAACTTTATTCAACTTATACTTTAGATAGATCCCGCTCAAGTTCACCAGCTGCTTCTGCAGAGCATACATTACTTTGGGAAAGTGGTCATAACTGCTGACCTTTTTTAATTTTTACAAAGTCTCAATGCATTTTCAATGTATTTTATGTGACGGGCCGACAAAAGTACTGCATAATTAATGCAATGAAAGATGAACAATAGAAGGCCATTTTATATGTGTTTCTATTGAGCTTAACTATTTCATTTTTAAAGCTGTACGTTAGCATCATTTTCATGCTGGAAAAATAAACCTTTGTCCTCGTTTTCTGTATTCTTATGGCTTTCTTCAATTTCTTCTCTTGGCTCTTAGCTTCAAGTTGTCGAAGCGAATCGTCCGTCCATCCATCCAATTAATTTGTGTAGCACATTTAAACAACAAGGCTGTTCAAAGTGATTTACTTCACAAAAACACTTAAATGAAACGTCATAAAATTACACCACACAGTCAACACTTAACAAACATTACATTTTGATGAGAACCATCAGAAATTAGCAATACACATCGAATCTTTTAGTCAGTGTTCCAACTCTAAACAAGTGGGTTTTTAGTCTCCACAACAAAAGTATAATAGTATAATAGTGCCATTAAAAACTCCTCAATATTTGTGGTCTATGTTTGTGGACATTTCCACTGTTTAAGTTGCAAGTCATGATCATGACGATCACAAATATTATTGTCTATCAGGTCTGACTGAATACAGTGAAATAGGACTGAAACATTAATATCAAGTTGTTTCATATAAGTTGTAGTTTAAAAGTCACTGGAAACTGTGTGTGAATTTGTTTCTGTAGTGGATTTTTAAGTCAACTGCGCTGATCACGACTGCTGGAGAGAAAGGAAAAAAGGAGAGGTTGAATCAGAAATGCAGCCAGCCTCCTAAAGACATGGTTTGGGAAAATGTCTTAGAGGTTAAGCTAAGAAAATGAGTTCAGATCACTTCTAACTGGAAAGATGTTTCAAATAATTAAGAGGTCTTTAATAATTAGAGCCTGCAAGACATATGTGATACTAAAAGTACACACACACGCATTTCTGCTTCATTTAAACTTTAAATTGAGGATCAAAATTCCAGGACACTTGTTGCTTTAGTCTTTTTATCAGAGAGTAAATGTTGAGCAACATTCTAACTGTAATGGTTTATCTCTCCTAATGGCGTTGATGGTGGCTCCTTTCTCTGTCGGAAGGCAGAAAGGAGAAGTTCATGCTCCCTTAAAATAAATATTTCCACGAAGTTGACAAATTTAATCAATGTCCTTAAATGCAAACTCTGATTCAGCGTTCACGCCTGGGTCTAAATGTTCTGTTGGCAAACGACACAGCATTTCTCTAATGCAACTTGCAACAGACAATACGGACAACAGAAGACCATAAACTGGGAAAGTGACTGAAACGAATCTTCCCACCTTGAATCTCCACCTTCAGTTTAAACCTGACCACCAGGGTCATTTTCAGGGAATGCTTTTACCTTCAATTTTTTTTTTGCCAGATTAGGCCTTGGTTCCTGCATTGCAAGTACAATGGGGGAGGTCATAGTAACAGGAAGTGAACACAAATGCCTAAAACATGTTTTAGATTTCTATTTAGAAAATGCATTTTAAAAGCATGCTTCATTTTTCCTTCCACTTCAGGTATAACATAAAATGCCAATAAACTCCAAACGAGTTTGGGATTGTAGGAACACAAAATGTGTAAAAGTTCCAGGTATATGAATACGTTTGAAAGACTATGTGTGCAAGCTTCTTTGACCCTGCATCTGTTGCACTTTATGGCTGCAGTTTGTTAAGTACCTCATATTACAGTCATAAAATGAAGGTCTGAATGTTGGTTGATGGAGTTTAAAGCTGTAGAGGTAATGCCGCTCTCCTTAGCCTCATACACCAGATACACACAGGGCTCCTTTAACTGCCAAAGGCCACATCTGCCCAAAACACACACACACACACACACACACACACACACATGAAATGACAAGACTGAGAGAAGAAAGAGCTGAGAGTGAAGGAGACAAGTACTTGTGGACAAGAGAGGTGCAGAAACAAGAAGGAAGATGAAATGAATGGTGGACGAATGACAGTAATAAGGAGTTGAAGGCGTTTGAATTGTAAATGAGAGGATGATGATTTGACAGCAGAGGAACTGGACGGACATGGACACATGATGGAGCTTTCATCCCTCACTGTAACGTGTCATTGTCTTGTTAAAAAGCAAGCGGAGGGACACTTCTTTCCCTAAGTCCAATTTTTCTGAGAGGCCAGCACATGAAAAGTGAAAAAGCAGAGAAAGAGCCTTAAATCAGTCTTTCTTTGACACGCTCACACAACCTTCGTGAGGAGACCAACTTTTTTTTTTCCCCCTTTGAAGGACTATTCTTTAGCCGTGCTGCCAGATGAGGTTTGATACCTGCGATTTCACAGTTAATCCTTGCTCGAATTCAAATAGCTGGGAAATCATTGTCTTTCTCTCACTTCTCTGTCTTCGCTTTCATTTTTGCTTCAGCTCCCGCTCCCGCTCTCCATCTCGGCTCCTTCTCTTTTCTCTGGTGCCGGGCAATGGAGGGGAAAAAAAAAAAAATTAAAAAAGGCCTGACCTCTGCGTTTTCTCCCCCGTCCTTAAGATTGGTTTTAAATACTCAGCAGATTAAAGCACAGGCATGAAAGCTCACATTAGCCATATATTTAAAAATCCCCCTGGTCGATAATCCGCGTATTTGTCAGAATCAAACACAGGGGAAATAGAAAAGGGACAAATGGCATGATGAGGAGACCGAGCCAGATGCATTGTGGAAGGGAATTAAAACCCGAGAGATACATTTAGAAGAATGTGGCCCAAGACAAAAAGTTCTTCTGGATTATTATTGAAATTCTCTCAAGATGGGCTCACATGAGCATTTGACAGGACGAGACACACTGGAGCAATTTGAATGACCTCTGGCAGTCCTTACTGTCTTCCTCACTTATGAATATATAAATTGCACATTGTAGTTTTAAAAAATGTTTTACTTTTGTCACTGAAAGAAACCTCACTTCATAAATTAAAAATCTGATATTTGTTACTTGGTTCCAGCTTTTGTAAATAAATGTATCTTATGTATTTTTCATTTCGACATGCACTGTTGACCGCATTATTTTGCACCCCTGATGATGATCCGCTATGAGCCTTAGAATGAACTTATCTTTCATTGAGCTAACTCAACCTGGTGCTGAAAGTGTTAGAAAGAAAGAGATTTTTAATTGTGAAAAAAAGTGACACAACAAAAGTGACTAAATTTAAGTTTACATGACTGTTACTGCTCCTTTTAATTGGTTTAGCAGCTATTTCTTGTTATAAGAGATGATTTTGTCAATATATATAACTATTCCATGCAACATTTCTGTAGATTGTAAAGACTGAAGTCCTTCTTAATATTCTCATCAGCCCATCCTACAAAATAAGAGTGCCTTATTTAAAAGGCACTTTTATTTCATGGGAAATATGTGCAGAATCATATGTCCTCCTCTGTGCTTAAAAAGGGATTCTTTTTCACATGTTCCTTCTGTTTTATGCCAAAACTATTTAGCGTTTTTATCCATATAGTATAGTTTTCTTAGAGCACATATTATGTAAACATATATTAAAGGAACTAAAAAGGCCAGCAGTTTGACATTTGTAGCTTTTTTCTTCAGCATGAAAATGATATCAGTTATCAATCCTGCAGCATACATGTTGTCCAATATGTTTACATGATATGCATGCATGAGAGCTGATCGTGCTTCCTCAAGCAGCATCAGGCTTATAATTGAAATACTTTCACCACTGTTTGAATTCAGTATGAAGGGAATCTTCCTTTACCAAAGCACAGGGTTTCAGCTGAAAACCAGCAAGAGTTTAGCAAACTTTGGACGTCTGTGGTGGTGGGAAATTACAGCTATGTTTTTCCAAACAGTGTGTTTGCTTGTACAGTAGTTAGTGTCTAATCGTTGTCATGGAGACTTGGTGACCCCCATAAAAGCAATCTTAGCTGGCTCATTGTGCTTGTTAGCAAAAATAAATATGGCTCCTCTTGCAGTGACGAAAAGAAACAGGCCTCTGTGTCTTCCAACATTTACTCCACAGGGAAACAGGATGTTATTAAATGAAAGCGTGTAAAAACCACTTTAAAAGGGAAAGCATAAATTAAATGCTTCAGTTAAGAAATAATTTTAATTGAATTGTAAGGGTTATAAATAGCTGACACTTGATTTTTAAATAAAAGAAAAGAATGATGCCCTAAAAGAAAAAGCTGCGATATGAGTTTGATTTTAATGATACAATTTATTATAGGCCTTTTTGCACATCTTTACCAGAGGAGCCAAAAATTGTGGTCAGCAAAGAGTTCAGGAAGATGCAGATAGGGATTCAAGACTGAATGTAAGTGCACGGATTCCTCCCCTTCATGGATTGGCAACCTGTCCAGATAGTGTCCTCACTCACACCCACTGACAGCTGGGAGACCCCTCTGCTCCCCCATGACCCTGAACTAGATTACAGAAAACAGTGAGCTGGAGACGAGCTTATTTGCTCTGCTTATTATTATTCTGCACATAGAGCAAATAACAAGGACATTCCTCTAAAAGACTTTTTTCCCCCTCCGTCTTACACTCACAAAGAGTATTCATAAACAGTTGTTGGTGAAACTGCTGGCTTTAAGCAGGCGAGCGAAGGCAAAGGACGTGAATAGACTTGGAAGTCAAAATGTGTGGGTCATAAATCATTAAACCCTCCACAAAAACAGCTTATTTGCACAAACAGATAACATAAATGTCAATAACCAGCTAAAACGAATTCCACATCAAATTGTATATAAATAACAAGTTGCCCTGAATGGTGTTAAACCTCCAAGGTTATGAAACTGCAGGACAGTAATCAGTGTGTGTGTGTGTGTTTTCTTATTCAACGCACATGAATGAATTTGTTTAAAGTGTCATTTTGCAAACAACAGAACAAGAAATAAAATATTGAAAAAGATTTCCTCCTGAATGGTTGTAGGGGTGGAAGAGGAGGCTTATTTGAAATATGTGAGGAAAATGTGTGTGTTCATTCAGAGTCAAAAATATAACACATGTTGTGGACATTATGTTCTACAGTACCAGTTTAATGACGTGGATCACTTCGAAATGGAAACAAAATTTTGGCTTTTGAAAAGCTTTAACAAATAAAAATGCCAAAAGTGTTGCATGTTTCTGAGTTTTTCTCCTTTATTCAGTCACCACTAATGTGAATCCAGTGCAACAAATTTTCATCATGAATTGGAACTTATAACTATAAAAAAAATCACAAATTTTACTATACTGACAAAAAAAAAAGTGTTTAAAAAATGCCTATTCCTTCTGTGAAAACAGCTGAAGAAATTAGAGGTTTGTTACAGAAGAAAAATCCCCATGAAGATCAAGGAGCAAGGCAAGAAGGTCATAAATAAGGTGGTGGAGGAGTTTAAAGCGGGGATAAATTAATCAGACCAGTACCCCAAGCTGTGAATATCTATTAGTTTTTACTATTAGTCATGCGCTCCTTGAATCAGGCCTTTATGGAAGGGTGACAAGAAGAAAGCCCTTGGTGAGAAAATGCATTTAGAAGGCTACAGAGGGTAGAAGTTGTCCAGTTAGAAGAGACTGAAATTAAACTTCTTGACTTCTTGATTTGTTTGTTTCAAAAAAACGTTAATTAATGTCAGAGTCACCTCTGCTGAACGATAACACAAAATGTACAGCTAAAGCAAAACAGTTTAATTAAAGTCATGTCGCAATGGCCCAGTCAAAGTCCTTCCAGTATGACTGAGGTCAAAGAATGGGCAAGAGTTTTAGTTTGTAAATTTGAAAAGCTGATAAAGACATAACCTGGCAGACTTTGTCATATGTTGTCATGGAGATGGACAAAAATGCAGAGAGAGGCGTAAAACAAATGAGGAACAGGTCTAAAAAAAAACTGCAGCAATGAACAGAGGAGAAAAAGACACCACACAAATAAGCAAAAGCAGATGACTAAAAATGAAACAATCCTGCTAAATATTTACTCAGGAAGGCTGGGTATAAACACAGGCCACACTTTTCAGATTTGCATTTGTGGAGAAAAAAAAAAAGTTGGCGACCCATAACATAAAAATCAATAAAATACATTAAAGTTTGTGGTTGTAGCTTTTCAAAGTATGAAAAAGTCGAGGAGGACTGAATATTTTTTGCAAAGCGCTGCATCTCTGTCTTAGCAGGTATCACGTTTCTGTGAAACAAACGCTTCAGTCTCTTATCTGCCGATCTGGTCTTGAGCTGTTTATTGCACGGGGCTTGTTAAATTTGTCAACTGCACACTGACGGTCACACTAATGCGACAGAGCTCTCTGGGTTACAACTCTGTCTGCTGCATCAGAAATCCGGGCAGCAGAACATCACATCATTAGAAACACACCCCCTCCGCCTCCCCAAAAAACACCAGGTCTTTGCCTCTATCCCTCCTCTGCATCACTCCATACATCACCTCTTTGTCATTGCTTCAACCAGTCCTGACAGCACACAATACAAAGGTAAAACCATGGAGGCTTTTCCACATCATTTTTTTTCCCAGTGTGTGTGCGCCTGGATGTGTGTGTGTGTGTGGGGGGGGGATGCTTTCACAGACAAAGACCCCTGCTGTAGCGAGTCCTGTGGGAAAGGCGTGCGGCCGGAAGATGTGAGCGCGCTGGCGAGTGATAATGTCAGCTGGAGAGATACGCCGTGTCATTTTACACAACCGCACATCAAAAAAGACAGTGGGGGGAGAAAGAAGAGAAGACAGCATGTCATTTGTTTGCTTTGATACAAGATCGCACGAGGGAGTGGATGGAAGTCTTTGCAAATATGAGTGTGTGGATGTGTGTGTGTGTAGTTGGGAAGGGGGGAGCGATATCCATGTGCTTCCATTTGACAGTAGGCCTCTATGTCTGACAGGTGAGTGGGGAAAGGACAGGATTTTGGGGGATTTTCCCTGAAAGGTTTTGTAATTAATTTACACATAAGCAGAGATGTCTTAATACTGCCACAGTTGTGTCAGCTGCCGGTTTAATTTGGTAGTTCCTTCATGAAGGCCTGGTTACCATCTTATAAATTGCGGGGTTTTTTTCTTTTAATTCTGTCACAATCTGCTATACGTTTCAGTAAAACATTTTACCAACCCTGATTTTAGGTGTTGCAAACCACGTCAAACGATCCTCCCATGACTTTCGCCTTACAGTTGGATGCTTAGGCGACTGCCTGATAACAATACTATTATCTTGTTGTGACGACACCAGACTCTCTGTCTTAGACATGCCACCTAACTGCAGATGCAGTTATTTACAAAATCCCTGTTGGTCTGCAAAATACATTCACACAGAACCAATTAATTATGTTTACATTTTATTTTTTTATTTTTTAATTTGTACAAATCACAGGTGTTTGGGGAATACTTAAGGTTTCATAGACTTTTCCATTTTGGCTTTATTCTGAAGAAATTATGGCGCGGTGTAGTCTGTGCTTGACGTTGCATATGTCTGAACTTTAAAATCAGGGTGTTTTGACATTGAAATCTTGGAATTTCACAGAAAACATATATTTCTTTGATTAATATTCTTTTCTCTTTTGCAAACCTCTAAAACAAAGACAGCTAGACATAGATAAGGCTATAAATATGTCATTTGTAAACACAAGAAAGTGATAACAGCTGAGACACAAGTAATGAAGGAAGAAAGGAATCGAAGGAGGGATAGAAGAAAAGAAGAACTCAAGGAAAATAACACGGACACATAAAAGGAAGGACAACCTTTAAGTAATGTGAGAGAGAATGAAGTTTGGAGATACAAATATTTTTCCATTCTCTGATTTGTTTTTTTTTCTGTGCATTTCCAGACCTGGAAAATACTGAAACCAAATTCCAAGCGTTTGTTAGCATGAATCTTGTTAACAGGGCAAAGCAGGTCTAAAAATATTAAATCTCTTTCCTACCGAGAAAATGTAGAGATGTAAATGTTCTTCGTTTGCTTGGTTTCCCTCACTTATTATTCATTTTCATCATGTCATAAATCTCTAAAGTGAACTCTTAAGTAAAATAACTTAAAATAAAATTAAAAAAAAAAAAGCTACAACAAAATCATGGTTAATTATGAACGACTTTCACTTAAACTTAAAATAGCAATGTGGAAACTGACTTTCAGTAAGAAAGTTAAAAGAAATTACAGTCGTAATCCTTCTTCATCTTTGAGTCAACAGCCACTTGAACAGTTAATCCTTCAGCCATGAACGCACTGCTTTTTTTTTCTAGTTAAAGTAAAGACCATATTTTTGACAGTTTACTTTCAACCAGATGAGTTTTATTAATGTTTAAATAAAAAAAATAATAATCATGTCATTTATCCCCCCACCTCTTTGAGTTTTTGTTGTTTTTGAATACTTTCAGCCAAAAGCAGCTGCCTGTTAGATTCACACACCAGCTGGGTGGACAGTAGACGACCAGGACCCAACCCCAGTAAAGCGAAGAAGTGTGTGTTAAAATAGCTTGGCTGGGTCTCCCTGATTATTCTCTTCCATGAAAAAGCCACAATGAGCAACGAGTAGTGATAAACACATTCTCTCAGTGTGTCTTCGCTTTTGTTTTTTATTTCAGTGTGTATGCGTGTGTATGTGTGTGTGTGTGTGCGTGCGCGGTGACTTGACGCGGAGCAGCTGGGACAGTAAACATGTTTATGAGAGACTAATAGAAAACACGTGGTGATTGGCTGTCGGACGGCCAGCGATACGCACTCAGACATTTGTACAGATGTTAATGTCTGAATGGAAGCCACAGATTGCAGCAAAAGCATTCAAACCTGCTTTGCACATCTAGGCACCTTACAAACACACATTTCAACTGACTGTGGAAGGAAGTAGGCAGGTGGGAAAAATCTGTTAACAAGACAACTGCTAGTTGCATGATCCACAAATCATGGCTTTCTGGAAGCAAACCAGACTCCCTTCTTTTGAAGGAAAGCCAGGAGTCAGACATGTAAAATTAAAGATAGCATGTTTCCCCATAGTGAAGCGTGAAGGTGACACCATCAGATAGAGGGGATGCTTTCCTTGGCTGGGACAGGGAAGCCAATCAGGCCTGATGAAGATTCAGGGCAGCGCATAAAGAAGGAGAAAACAAGCTATTTAACAGTCCAAAAGACTGGAGATGGGCAAAAACATTGATGTTTGACCCAAAGATTCAGCCAGAGCTACAGCAGAGTCATGTCTGAACATGGCCCAGTCAAGTCATGACACAAGACCAGGTGAGAATAGCAGGACTCGAAAACTGCTGTCTGGCTAAGATGGCTGAAAAAAAAAACAACTAATGCCCAAAGGAAGAAGCTGCACTCCATCAAACATCAAACATACAAATCACACCAAACTTTTGTGATTTTTGTTTGTAGAACATATTGAAAACCTTGAAACCTTCCCACTCCCACGATCAGGGATTACTTTACGTTGACCTAAGTCCTTCTTTTGCTGTTGTAACATGACGAGATATGCAGTTTCAAGGCTGATTGGTATTCTTGCAAAACATTGCGAACTAAAATGGGACTTCTTCTGTAGCAGCACAAACATTTTTACCCAGATCACGTTTTGTTGTTTTCCTTGTTTTACTTCTAACCACAGCGCGCTGTTGTCTTTGCACAACCACAGAGCCAACAGTGGTGTGTTTGTTTGCTCCGTCTTCCCACTTTGTCCCTATTTGTAAACACGCACGCTCATGTGTGCAGTAAACTGGGTGTGGGGACATCTGAGTGTGTTTGTGAATATTTGGATAATTTCTGCTGTGTGAAGCATTCCCACACTGACTTTGTTTATTTGTATAGCTGCATGCATGTGTGTGTATGTGTGTGTGCTGGATTGGACTCTTGAGGCACTGCAGGGATTTTGTGGGCCTTGTTTGTAAACATCAACAGCTGTAAGTTTTATTTTATTGTAGCTTTATTTTACGACATTATTCCCAGATGGCGGCGAAAGCTCACTGCCATTTTTTTTTTCTTTCTTCTTTTTTCTTCCTTCTTTCGCTTCGGCACCACACACACACACCCTGCTCTCCGTAAACTCATGCTCACTGCCGTGCGGACTTTTGTTTTCTCCTGGAGGCAAACAACAGTGCTCCGGGTCTGACGGAACCAGTAAACTCCCACTGAAGCCCAGAATCCTGCGTGGAGCTGATCAGAAATGAGTTATTGGAGTTGGTGACGAGAAGGTTTTTTTTTTTTCCCTCCTTTATACCAGCACTGTGACACTGTGGGCGAGCACTCCCATATTTCTCTTTAATTAAGCCCGGAAAAACCTTGTAGTTCAGCCAACCCGGCTCATGTAGCCACTTATGTTTTAATTTAATTACCTGTCCACTTTGATAATTATTCCCCCTGATTAACAGGGAAAGAAGGGTTCCTAAATGGAAAGGAGGATAGGTTAGAGGGCCACACTGTGTTCTCCGTCTTTCACCAGAAATGAACAAGAAGGAGGACGTTTAATTCCAATGCTCTGTAATATTCTTTTTTTTTTTTTTTAGTACTAGTTTCCCATTTAGTTATACCAGAGACACCAGTGCACTGTTTTACCCTGTTTATAACAACCACAAAAGGTAAAAAAAAGAAAACAGTTAATCAACAACGTGAAGCAAATCTTGGGTTTGCGGGCAAACATAAATTATTTAGCATGTCTCAGAACAAAAAGCACAAGAATGACTCGGTTGCTCTGTTGTAGCTTAACAAGCTACAGAGTTCCTACACATTTTTCACATAAAATTTCCAAACTTTTCCAGACTCGGCCTTCCAGAGAGCTCTGACTTTTACGGTCACTGTAAAATATAAAATACTAATGTTCACCATAAATTTATGCTAGATGATTCTGTAGTGGGCAGGTTTAAAAAAAATGTGACCTGAAAAAAAGCTGGAAGGAAGAAGGGAAGGAAGGAAGGACACGAGGAAAGAAAGACAGGAGAACAAAAAAAGAACAGTGGGGAGAATGCTTGAGAGGAAAGAGAGACGAGCACAAGGATAGAGAGGTGGTAGGTCACAAGGTAAAAAAGAAAGGGAATGAGAACAGAATCAAAGGAAGGAGGGATAACACTGCAATGTAAAAAAAAAGTAAGGAAAGAGAAAAAGAGAGAAATTTTCAAGGAAGGAAAACAGAAAAGTCACAAAACAATGAGAGAAGGATGACGCAAGGAAGGAAAAACACAAAGGATGGAAAAAAAAACATCAAGTGAAGAACGGAGCACATGACAAACAAAAGAACAACACAAGGGAGAAAGAGTAAGAAAAGAAAGGCAGGACAAACACAATGCCCACAGAAGAGAATGAAAGAAAGCATGATAGAAAGAATTGGAGGAGGGACTGAAGGATGAAAGGACAAATGGGAAAAACAGACACAAGGTGGGTAGGAAGTAAGTGCATAATGAAGGAAGGAAATAAAGAAAAGAAGGAAGCAAGTACATTAGCAGCAAAGAAAGGAAGGACACAATATTTAGACATGGAGATCAGGAATAAAGTCACAAAATAAAAATATTTTCTGCACTTTTTCCCAAAGATATCCAAACCGGAAATACAATAAAATTATCTTAAATACCTTTTTTTTTTTTTTTTTTAGCTTTTGTGCACACCTGTAAGTTACCTTTTTAATATGCAGTTTGATTTTTTTCCCCCCAGATAACATTTACAAAGGGTTCAATCCTGAGAAAAACCACTTTGAAAAGCGTCGCTCCTCAGTTTCCACATTAACACCCATCAATTCTGGAGAGACTTACGTATGACAAAGTCCCCGCCGGCAAAATCTGTCAGGCTCACAGGGAAAGACAGCAGCGAGGTAAGTAAGTAAGGAGTAAAGGAGCTCCCAGGCACTCAGATATTCGCACCCAAACATTTGCACACACACGCACGCTTATTATTTTCTTTTTTCTCAATGATATTGATCACACTAATGAATGTGTAGTGATTTACTTGAGCCATGCCATCGTCTTCTAAAACTAAATGCTTTAAATAGAGGAAAGGCAGAAGGGCAAATTCTCATTTATTTTTTTTTTTTTCCCAGGATCTTCTTTGGATTTATGGTTCATTTTTCTTTTCATTTTGCAGTGACAGGTATGATGTAATTTCCAAAATTCATCAGTAATCTTCACACTGATGTGGCGTCAATTAGTAAATGAATGTGGAGACGAGAAACAGCGCAGTGATAATTTAGCAAAAGGAGTTGTCCAGCTTCCAAAATACATAAAGGACAGACTGAGGTAGGCAGACAGTAAAAATTTATCTAATCACTATATAACTGTCTAAACCAAAGCAGGTGTATCACAAGAAAAAGAGGAGGGGGGGAAGATCCACTTAAATTTTATATTTTAGTTGTGCAATTGAGCATTTCTTATGCTGGCATAAATCTTTCTAGAATAAATCAATGTTATTCAGCATTAAAAATAAAAGTAATTTCTCAATAAATGTGCCAAAGCAAAGAGCAGTCTTAGTTACAAGCAAACTTTACAAGTACTTATAAGCTCGCTGCTGGCCTGGGGATCCTAAAAAAAAAGCCTCACAGTTTAAACGTCACCGTGGATCACATGACCAAGTGACGCCAGGATAAAAGATAGCAGTACTTTTTCCACCTCTGATTTGGAGAGCATCGATTGAGATAAAAACTTTTCATTTTTTCCTTCAATAAGAAAACGTTCAGACAAAAACCTGTTTGCATGTTTATTCAGAAACTTAAATGAACTGAATTTTGATTTACAGCATTTAGTCTTTTCACAATACCATTGTGAACCTCAGTAACCTGAAATAATGTCTAGCTGCCCTGAGAGGATTTCCCTGAGATTTGCTCATTCTTACGCTCACATTGTAACACGGTGGTGGCACCACTATGCCCTGGGATTACTTTTATGCAGACTATAAAACGTGTTTTCTCTGCAGATGAAGAGAGATTTAAGCTTTTATTATTACATCAAGTCCAAGCATGCTTCTGAACTAACATGACAATGAAACTTTCATTGTGAAAATGAAAGTTTCACAACAGAATGTCCAGAGCTGAACTTGCCAGAAACTCAGTGGAGTCGCCTAAAGAGCGCTGTGAACATGATATGCCTTCACAGAGAACCGAACTGACGCTTTCAAGGTCCTTCAAGTCGAGGTCTTTTTCAAGTCAGTAAATATTACTAATTGAAGATGTGGCATTCTCTTCACAGCTTCCATAGACGGAAAGCAATAGGTGATTAAAAATGTGCTTCAAAGAATGCATTAGTTTAGGGAAAGAATTGACTAAATTGTATTGTTTTTATGGCTTCCAAATGAAATAAACAAGATAAATTTCATGTTGAAAAAAAAGATTTTTTTTAACGCCTATGTTTAAGTGCAATTGTGATCTGTTGTGGATTCTCAGAATTATGTTTTAAGGAATAATTTCTGTTTGTTTCTTCCTACCAACTGAGCAGTCTGAAGCCATTTGGTTCAGCTTTCATTTTGAATGGATTTTATTAAATAGATCAGCAATATTTACCACTTAGCAGGCACACACACACACACACACACCCACACAACCCCCCCCCCCCCCCCCCCCCCCACACACACCACACACACACACAACACACACACACACAAATTATTGAATAAAGCTGGTAAAATGACTATAGCAGAGGTGTCAAACTCCAGTCTGGGAGGGACGTTGTCCTGCAACTTTTAGATGTTCCTCTGCTGCATCACACCTGAATAGAATAATCAGGTCATTAGCAAAGGTTCTGGAGAACTGATCTACACAAGGAGGAGAGAAATAAGTCATTCAATTCTGTTTTTTTGTACCTGAGGCAAATCCAAAAACTGCAGGATAGAGGCCCTTGAGGTCTGGAGTTTGACACCCCTGCTCTACAGTGTGGCCAAGTTGTCCTTGTATTTTGATAAATAAATAAAGAGAGAAATTATGTGTTAAATGCAACTTGGAAATGAGATCTGCATAATAAGGATGGTCAGCAACACTGTGGGTGCTGGTGGGCTGAACTCAGACCAGGACATTTTATAGCCAGTGAGCAGACCAGCCCTGGACATTTCCTGGACATGTCCACAGTCCAGGAAATATATATATATATGTATAAATAAATGAAGAGACATAGGTGGATAAAAAGGGGACAAATTGATATACTGACAGGTAAGTAAATTAACAGATGAGCAAACAAATGATTAAACAGACAAACGAATGAATCGATTGATTGGACAAACTGTTTAATCATTTGTTTGCTCATCTGTTAATTTACTTATCTGTCAGTATATCAATTTGTCCCTTTTTTATCCACCCATGTCTCTTCATTTATTTGTTCCTGTTCATCACTCTTCTATAATGGTCGGAGGGTGTGAGCAACAAAATTAACTGCAATAGAAAAACAAATGCAAACAAAAAATGTTGCAGCGGAAGAAAAAATGCCACAAATGCAAAACAAAACCAAGTGAAACTACAAAATGCCACAACATTACAACATTACATCTGTTGTAATGTTGTAATGTTGCTTACATTACAACAGAGGTAATGTAAACATCTGTTGGTATGCAGTATTTGTTATTTCAGATTGTAATAAACACACATTTTGGACACCAGTAAGTTTTCCAGACTATTGGACTGATTCTCACAGAGGGCACTGTTGAAGACGGTGTGCATGCAGTCGCTTTTTCAAAACAGGAACCAGTGACAAACAATCAACGGCTGTAAATAAACCACATGCTGGCTCAGTCAGCTGAACCACATCTAATATTAAAATTAGAATAATGCAATAAAGAAAAAACTAACTCTACCACAGAGTGGTTTTTTTGTTTGTTTGTTTATCTTTGGAGAAGGTTTGAATTAACTCATAGTTTGTTCTTGTTAACTGTTTTAGTCGCCTTTTAAAATCATTTCTCCCTCTTGATGTCCATTGAAGTTAAACACAATTGGACATGTTAGCTCAGTGAAGATGTTTCGCAACTTCATAGCCAGTAGCTACTTTGTCAGGTCTCAGCTAAATTTGGTTCAGTTTATCTATAAAGTTCCAGTTATACGTCGCCTCACTCAATGCGACGCCAATCAATACAATCAAAGAACAACAGTAGATTGAATTGCTGTTGCACGTAATCATAATTAATGGCAGTGCAGTCAAGATCAGTGTGTGAAAAGTTTTCTGTCAAAGGACATTTGTAATATTTATTTTTACTGGCAGGCAATAAAAATATTTTTGAATGTAATATAAAAATTATTTTTGGAATAACTCAACCCAGGTAACAATCCTGCACTCAGCAACTAACATAGTTACTGATGGGGCCCTTTGGGGAACTACCCACCCACAGCTTAGAAGTTGCCCCCCCAAATAAAATGTACTGAAGGATCTTCAAACAAGCTTGGGCAGGCCTTGGGAAACTTCTGGAATATTTCAGTAATTATACAGACTCTAAATTTAGATTAGCACTATTAGTCTATGTCTACATAAACATATTGTTTGTTTGTTTGTTTTTAAATAATTGTTTGAGAGTTTTAAAAGGCAGAAAAGGGTGAACAGGGACTGAGCAGGAGAGCTGATTGGCTTGACTGTGCTTTGTTTCTGGCGGTTTCTGGGCTCATAATTTGTGCAGGCCAACATCTGTTGCTCTCTGCCTCCACAATAGCACAACTCAGCAAGGATGCAAAGCAGGTCAAAAGATCACTGCCTTCCCCTCATCTACACACACACACACACACACACACACACACACACACACACACACACACACACACACACACACACACACACACACACACACACACACACACACGATGGGAGAGCGACAGAGAGCCAGCTTTCCTCAAATGCTGTGCGCCACGACTTTGCGCACGTGCTTTACAGGCATTACGGTAGCACAGCAAACTGTCCCCCCGCCACACACACGCTTCACACACACACACACATACACGCACACACACGCTCAGCCCAAGTGATTCAACCCTGATTTCCAAGCGAACAAGCGAGCAACAAGACAGGATGCCAAAAAGTGCAGACCAGAGGGGAGGTTTTACGCGCTGATCGGGCTTCTTCGAGAAGAAAGCCGGCGGAAGAAGAAGGTGCAGCAAGTGAAGAAGACGAAAGAAAGGCGCGTTGTTTCTCCCGCTGCAACTTGCGCTCAGTGCCAGAGTTTTTAGCGGCAGTATTGTTCCGACTTCACTCCAGAGGGGCCACTCCGAGGAGAGAGGACGCACACAAAAGGGGGCAATAGGAAAAAGGGACTTAACGAGCACGCTTTTTCTCCGCTTAAAGAAGTAATGGTCTTAAGACCCTAGATTTCTCTGTCTCTCGCTCTCTTTTTCCTCTCTATTGTTTTTTTCCAACCCCCCATTTTATGCCCGATATATCTATTTTTTTATTATTTTTTCGCGTCCCGTCGGCTCGTGCGCCCCCCGCCCCCCTTGTTTGTCGCCGTGAAGAAAGAGTGTGGACGCGCCGGGGTCTGAGGAGCAGAAGCGGGCTGTCCACATGGTCCAACCGCTGGCGTGAAAGTTGACTTCTTCAGAAACCCAGAGAACAGGTTGACGCATTATCTTTGCACTTTAACTTTTTTCGCTATCCTTTCCTTCCTTCTTTCTTTCCGCGCTTCCATTGAAACTCTGATACATAACTTCCCCCCCACATCTTCTGTTTCTGAAGTTTATTCGTACAGTTGAACTATTAGAGTAAATGTACCACATGGGACACCATCATGTTTTCCTATTTTGTCATGTTTCCCCTTTTTTTCTTCTTTTTTTTATGTGTGTGTGTGTGTGTGTGTGTGTGTGTGTGTGTGTGTGTGTCACAGCTTCATTCCAACTTTCGCTATTTCTCACCCGAAACTTTAAAAATCCCTTTTCTTTGAGCCACTTGTTGTGATCTGTTTTCATTAGCGCAGTATTTCCCCCTCCCTCTCTCTCTCTCTTTGCTACTTTTATAAAGATAAGAAACGATTTGTTAAGATTTGTTTTGAAACGTCTTGCTTCGTCGCTATAAAAGAGTTTTTTTTTTCTAAAAAAACAAAACAAAAAAGCATTTATTAACGCGGTGTTTCGTGGCCACCCTCTGCCTGCAGCTTTCCCTTCAGAGACAACAGAAACTTTTCTCTTTGTAAAAGGAGCAACTAAAATGTCGCGATCCAATTTGAGGAAGGCAGCTTAAATAAAAACAAAAAATAATAATAAAAAAAGGGAAAATATTTCCTAACAGTTGTGATAAATTTACTCGAAGCTTTAGTGATTTCCTGGCCACAAACGCGTTCTTATTTTATTCTTATTTTTTTAATCATTTGATTGTATTTATTTTTTAATGTTGCTAATAATTAAACTACGACGATTAAAATGATAGAAAAAAAAGGACTTAGGTTCCCTGTCTGGAGATAAAAGGGCTCTTGTCTTGAGGAGGGAGGGGGGAAAGCTTTTGGAGCTGGCATGGTCAATAGGTTTTGGGGGAACAATACTTTCTTTTCAAAAGATTCTGACTTTTGAAACTGGAGTCGCTGTGTGAGACCTCACCGAGGTTTGATGCGTCCGCGCTGCTTCCTTTATTTCTATTTCGTTATTATGATCTGCTGGATTGGACATTAAAAACAAACAAACAAACAAACAAACAAACCGCAACAAAATCTCGTATTTTAGAGGTTCGATGCAAGAAAAGTTCTAAAACAGTATCAATGTGAATTGCAAATATTCAGGGCTTCATGCAGGATTCAGTCTTGTGTCAAAAACCAAAGCTCAGTGAGCTTGACTATATAAATGATAGTAACTTTAATAACAGTAGCCTAATAATAAATGAAACACCTCGTTTTGGATAAAAAACGACAGTGCGTTGTCAAGTTTCGATGCTGCTCCAGATTAGTCTTTGTCTCAGTGTGGAATACTAAAGTCCAGCCTCTGCAAGTTTCTCCTCAGATCAGGCCTCCTGCACCACTGACGAATTCATTTCTCAACAAGAAAAGGAGGAGAAAAAAAAGGAGATGCATCTGCATTAAAGCTGATGTCGCAGTGACGTTCTTTTTTTCTCTCTTTCTTTTTTTTAGCGTCACCTATTCAAATGAAAAAAGCAGCGACATTAAGTTAAATAAAGAAAAGTTGCTTTTATCTCATTAAAATACAAATTCTGAAATGAAACCAGCCTGCAAATCCCTGCGTGTCAGTTTAACAAAACAAAAATAAATAAATAAAATAAAATAAATAAAATGGGGATAGAAATGAAATGACAATTAATTGCTGTTAGTTGTCTGTCAGTCACAGAAAAGCATACAGGCCGTGTGAGTGCAACACCCTGACACGGGCATTATTGCCCTGTGATTGATGGGCGCGGGGGCATTTGGCATAATTAATTTTATTTACTGTGTCCTCTCTGCGCTGTCGTGCCCCCTCCCCCTCCCCACCCCACCACCTCCACCACCTCCACCAACCCCCGTCTCTCTGCGCCCCCTTCCCAGCCTCGCCACCACCACCACCGCCAACCTCCTTGTTCTCTGTGGCGGCATTTTCGCGACGTGATGACACACTTTTAATTGCGGTTTAATAGAAGATCCAGCGGGAATAAAAAAAAAAAAAAAAAAAAAAAAAAAAGGCTCTTCATCATATTTTATGACCTTGCCACAGCTCTGGAGTCAAACAGGCAGGCTGTTTTTTTTTTTTTTTTTTTTCCCTTTTTTTGCGATGGCGCAAAGCCCCAGGTGCGCACTTCATTTGTTAAAAAAAAGAAGAAGAAAAAAAAAACTTAAACAGAGTTTAAACCATCAAGTTTTTGTTTTTGCGTGAAAAAAAATCTGCGCATAGTTCTTTTTCAGGTTTGTGGGCCTTTTTTCACTCCTGCTGCTGTTTTTAAAATTGACCTTTTTTCACTGGCATACACAAAATCAGATTGGGACTTTATGTTTTTCAACACAGTTTTGAAGAATTGGGCAGTGTAATAATTAAATGAATTTGGTGCTAGGAAAAAATATAAATATGCTCCACAGACACAAATAATTACACAAATGCTCTCTTAAAATTTGAAGCAGAATCAGTAAATATATTGAATGGAAATAATACTTTTTGATTATTTTTTATTATTATTTTTGAAATATGTGACCTCCACAGCTTTTTATTTTTTTTTCTTATCAGGCTGTAGTTTTGTCTCAATTTAAAAAGTCTTTTTTTTAACTTCTTACAAAAAACACTTAATTTATGTTCTTTGTATATTAATGTTTGTAATAAGCTGACTGATGATAATTACTGATCTGCTGAAGAAGGAGCTTTCCATTTCCACAATGACTTCCCGGATGAAGTCATTGTGGAGTGGCTGTGGCGTGAGGTGTTGCATTTCCGATACACTAAGTCGTTATTTGAAAGGGAAAAGTGTAAAAGTGGAAGGAGCTGAAGGTGTCTGAGACACACTGACTCTCCCTGCCTGCTGTCGGCCATTGTCTGCATTTCCAACATATTTCCATCTGACTTACTTCAACACTTTCCCCTCTTTGCTTTATTTTTCCCCTCTCCTCAGCAGCTCGTGTGTCTTTTGCACATCCTGTTTTATATCATTTCGTATTTGAATTCCTCCTCTCCTCCAAATTCCCATCAGATTCACATGATTGTTTCTGCGATTCGCATATTGCTTAAATGACGATTTCTCTCTCTCTCTTTTCTTTATTTTTATTTTTTATAATGGTCCTGGAGTATGTGGAGTGGTAGAGCGTGCACAGTGGGGTGTGACTGGAGCCGTGTAGGAAAACTGTCTAGAGAGACAGGCAATAATAATGAATCTCATGCGCTCTAAAACCCCTTCAATAGGATTAAAAGCCACCGACGTGATTGTATTATTCCATAAACTCACTCACAGAGTCCTTACCTCCAGCGTGAGTACATGTGAAGGTACATGTGGAACAGTGTATGCATCTCAGTGTGTATGCATGCGTGTGTGTGTGTGTTTAATGCTTTTTTTTCCCCTCCTCAATCTACCTGTCTTGCTTGAGTGAAAATGGACAGTGTTTGAGTTTTTTTTTTAAATGTCCTGCGCGTTGGAAGCGCGTCGACAGCCCAGCGCTGACTGTCTCTGCATCTCTGATGCTCTCTTCATTAAAACCCTCTCCCGTCATCCCAAACCCACAAGTCTGAGTGGGCTTTTTGCTCCAAAGTGATGTTGAAGAGCGTGAATATACCGCAGCAGCTATACATGTAGGGTTTGACCCGTGATAGATTTACTCCTGTTGGAACACTCAGATGTTCAAAAGCTGAAACGCTTAATATCTTCATATCCATTCATTTGGGTTTTGAGGAAAAAGCCAAACTGAAAATGTTCCGAGACTGGAATTTTAAATGTTGGTCCTGAGGCTAATGAACTATAAGAAAGACGTGTGGCTTTTTCCCCCCATTTGTATTGACTTAAAATCCCATCAAATGCAACATAAATGCAATTATATATTTCTGTATGAATTGCAAGTGGGGGAAAAAAATGCACGATTGTTTAGAAGTTTGGATTGCTTTGTGAGTGACTGACTGCACAGTGAAACTGCCGTCGCATTGCTTCAAACTGAGGCCTGATTATACATGTGGTTCTAATTGAACCTGTTATTTAGGAGAAGCTGAGGGGCCGAAAACGTGTGTGTCTGTCTCATAATAAATCCCACACGCTTTTTTCCAAGACTAGATGTGTTTTCTCGCGGCGCTGCCGTACCGTCAAGTTGCTGTGTGCAGCTGACGGGGGAGAAAATTCTTTTTTGTATTTGAATTTATAATAATATGCTGTAAAAATGCTCTGATTTATCAGTCAGGGATCAAATTGAGCCAATCTTCCCTAGATTGACTCCGGTCGCTAATCAGGTAATCAGGAAATCAAAAAAACTATTTAGTGTTTTTTTTCCTTCAATCAGAACTAAAACTCATCCCCCTAGTTTTGATAAATCTTTTGAGTTTAATAAAAACCTGCAAACTTTTAATTTATTTCTTAATAATCTGTGGGTTTTAAAACTATTACCCTTGTCAGATTTATCTCTTTTGGCATCACACTCTTATGGAAAAAAAAAAAATCTTAAGTGACAAAAAAAAAAAAAAATACTGAAGTTGGTATCAGGCAGGAAAGGTGACTGAATCATCTCTACCTATTTGGACCAGTTATTGTAATTTGACAATGTTTTATAGCCGGTGGTCATTAACACATTTCCACATCTAAGGAGATCACATCACATTTCCAAAGTTTTTTTTTCTTTCCTCATTTTTCAGTAATGCAGGCATTTCGCTGACTTTGTCAGAGCTCAGCCCCATTACCAGCTGATGGATGTGGGAAGAAGTGACCCAATAGCTCAGAGCGGAAGAGACCGTTTCCTATGGGTGTGGAGGGGTTGGCTCGGGGTTACAGGCAGAGATAGAAAATATAAGGGGGGAAACCTGCCCGACGTGAAGGAAACAACTGTGTGAGAGTTCCATACCTGGGTTGTCGTGGCCGAGGAAGCATTAGATCAGCCTCTCCGGAGTGCCGCTTGGCACCTGAGAGTTAGAGCTGGAAGGAAAGAGAAGGGAGGGGGACTGTGGAGTCTGGAGGACTGAAAGCAGAGTGTGAAGTGAGGCAGTCGGAGCGCAGTTTGATTTCAGAGTCATGGCAGATCAAG
Source organism: Poeciliopsis prolifica (assembly GCF_027474105.1). NCBI lineage: Eukaryota > Metazoa > Chordata > Actinopteri > Cyprinodontiformes > Poeciliidae > Poeciliopsis > Poeciliopsis prolifica. The sequence continues at coordinate 9,822,651 of NW_026562378.1, read as the reverse complement.
AGGTCATTGGCGCAGATCGGGTAGAGCACTCAAGATGGTCAATGTGGGCTGGAGAGTGAAGAATGAAGCTGAGAGGACGCCTGTTGTGTTCAAGCGGAGCATCTTCCCGAAAAGCTCTCATCGTGCATTGTGTCCTCCCGCTAACTCTGCATTGCTTCTGACAGCTATATTTGTGTTATGGATTTTCCTTCAGTCTGTCCTGTCTTCCTTTCCTTTTCTCCCTTGCCTCCCTCTCTCAGTCACTCCCCCAGTCAGCCCTCCCCCCCTCCCCGCCACCCTTTGACCTTTTGTAAGCACTTCATCAGAGAGCCGTTGGTGTTTTCTAAAGCCCCGAGACAAACTGACAGGGCAGCCGTCAATCGAGTTCAGCGGCGGAGAGCCTCCCCTCTGAACAACAATGTGCTCAAACTTTCTGCAGCTTCGCTTTAATGTGCATCGAAGGAAGTGTTTGGTGACAGCTGTGAGGCGCGACACTGCGAGTGTGGCGCAGACAGCGCCCGCGCGTCGCGCAGATTTCACGAAACGCTCGATTGAGTGGAGAAGCGCTCGTTTTTATGTTAAAAACCTCCAGAGTGGACATGACAGAGGGACAATTAAGAGACTCATCCAAGAGCATGCAGCATCTCATGAATTCAGATGCAGATTTCTCGTCAGTCTGCATGTTTGATTCCTGAAGTTCAACTCCAAAAAAGTTAAGCAGATTTATTTTTTGCTATTTTTCGAAATCTCCTGTTACACCCGAAAATTTGGATTTCTTCAACTGGGTAAAGCGTAGATTAATGTACAATGATAGGAAATTAGCCATGCTGCGTTTCCCCCTGTTTCTTGCCTTCCTGTACTGAGGAGGTAATAACCATTTAAATGCATCTCATTATGTTTTCTAATCCGCAAAGTATGGAGATGCTGGCTAACACAGGCGAAAGTGAGGCAGGAGCACTGCTCTTTTATGGTATTAGTATTTGTGGTATTAGTTCCAGGGGACATGGGATGCCTACTTAAGCTATTAGCATGTGAGGCGCCGCAGGATGATCCATCCCCCTGACAGGACGAGCTGTTAGCCAGTGTTAAACCACATCACAATGGGCTGCCGGGGTTGACGGATTGACAGAGCTCCAGAGCACCACTCGCCTGGGCCGCCCCCTTCCTTCCTTCCATCCACAGCTACATAACATCTCGAAGATTTATTCACTTACAGCGAGAGCAGAGCTGGGATAAAAATACTTTCTCAGAACTAAAATACTTTGAGTGGGTGAACTGGAAAACCGTAGAAGACAAAATGATTCGTGTTTCTTACACCTTTGGTCCTCATTTTCTTGCTTTTTAGTCTGCTTTGACCATAAAATGAAGTGACTTGGTGGCTTTGCCCAACAGGGTTTAGATTTAATGGCTTTGGTTGGGATGATTGGAGCTACAGTTGCCACAGATAGGTTGCTTCCAGATGCATTGGACTGAATGCGTAGATATTGTGTTGTTTAATGTAGCCTTATGGCAATTGTGTGTGTGTGTGTGTGTGTGTGTGTGTGTGTGTGTGTGTGTGTGTGTGTGTGTGTGTGTGTGTGTATGGTGTGTGTGTGTGTGTGTGTGTGTGTGTGTGTGTGTGTGTGTGTGTGTGTGTGTGTATTCAGGAGAGTGAGGATTTGTTCTTTTTTAACTCAGCTGGCTGTGCTTTTCAGAGTCAGAACATTTCCAAATTTGACTTTGACTTCCTTGCAAACGAGGGAAAAATGTTGCTCTCTTCCTCAAGCCAGCTGACCAGCAGTTACAGAACCAGGTAGCGGTGGGACTTCATTGAGCTACTTAGAGCTCCATAAAACTGCAAAAAAACTTCCTGGGATCTCATTAACCATATTTTTAACCACTGGAACAGTATGATGTAAACTGAATCTTGTAAAACCGAAACTCTTTTGAACCTTAGTCCCTTATTTGTAAAATTTATGGCTAAAACTTTTAACTTGAAAGAAAATCAAGGGAAATCTGTCATTTCTCTCAGTGATGGTAAAATGCGTGATTATATGAAAGAAAAGAGGACGTGGCTACACAGATATCCAGTTCCTGCAGAAACAGTTGGACATATGAACTGCTATAAAATGAGGGAAAGCTAAAGTTTCCACCAGGAAGGCGAACTTGTACCACCATTTCCATTAGGAAAGTTTTACTTTCAACGGTCGTACATTGCTAAAATGTGTAACTAAATGACAAAGAGAGAACATGGCTACAGAGACGTTTAACTCCTGCAGTATGCTCGGGTCTCTCCGTCATTTTCTCTGATGTCTCCTTTTCTTTTTTTGTTCAGAAGCCATAACCTTTTAAGATTGAAACACCCCTGATTCTGACCCATTCCTTGCACCTAACAGTGATCAACCATCCTTCGTTTTTCCTTCCTTGGACACAGTCCCCCAAGTTATGTTTTTTGTAGACAAAACATCAGCGGTAACAAGACACCAATCAGAAAGAGTTGTTTTTCTTAGCGATTCAATTTCTCCAAATCAAACAAAAATAAAGTTTTCCAGGCAGGCTGAGGCAGCAGCGTGGGCAGAGCAGCAGCAGCTCTTGCTGGTTTATCGGCGAGCACTGAGACTCCCGAGTGTGTACGCACACACACACAGGCACGCACGTCTGTGTGCGGTGGGCATTGTTGACCAAGAGACATCTGCCACTAGATTATTCCCAGCTGTTATCTGAATAATTGTGTATCCCCCACCCGACACCTCCCTCCTGCCTCCACAACACTCCTCCCGCTCCTCCTTTGCTTGCTGCCTTCTTTGCTCCCACGTCGTCGGTTCCACCACCTGATGAGACAGAGTGATGGGTCTCTTCTTTGGATGCCTCACTCCCCTTTTTCTTTTCTTGTTCTTTATTTATTTATTTTTTCTTCTTTCGTGCGTGCGCAGAGTGCCTGTATCTGCAGAGCCTCCCGGTCACCGGTCGCTGTCTGACATTTGTAGAAGGATTTGAGCGCCTCCTTCCACCACTCCTCCCTCCCCGCCCTTGTGGCTCTCGGGGAAATAAAAGTAGCCTAATCCTGGCAGATCAAGACTGCTGTCCACCACAGCTTTACCAGCCTGTGAATTAGAGCCAGCTCTCATGTTCCTGGGGAAAGGGAAGGGGGCGAGCGAGGAGGTGGGTGTGTTTGCTCTGGCCTGACTGCTGGCCTGTGAAGCAGCGTTAACTGTTTGCTGGCAGGATATTGGGCAAAGAAGTGCAACTAAAACCAAGAGGAAACCATGTAAAATAGGGGGAAAGGCATATCATGTTGTTCATGTACAGTTTAGGTTTCTTGGCCATCAAGTTTTCAGTTTTTTTTGTCTAAAATAATTGTTTTTATATTACTGAAACAAATATGAAAACTAATGCAAATTATGTTTTTCTGTTCTTTCACTTTCCCCCTCTATATCTACAAAGCCACACACAAGAAAGACACAATTTTGCTTCTTTCGTGAACTGATTTTTGCATGAAGCAATAATATGAGGTGGAAATTTACATATATTTTCTATTTGTTCTCTTGGTGTTATTTTTCTTTTAGTTTCGGTATTTTAAGATAAATGCTTGTAACATTCATAAGGCTTGTATGTGCTGCCTGCCTTCCACCAGGCTCCAGAGTTTCCTTCAGTCCTGCGCCGCGGTTGAACGGAAAACCCTTTTTTTTTCCCCTGCTGGAGTTCCAATAGTCACTCAGTGTGAAGGACTCCACACTTGCTGCTTCCCTTTTTTTTCTCCCTAGCTTCTTATTGTGTTGCACGTTTTACTATCCACCCACCCCCAATGGCGGTCTTCTTGTTTTTTTTCCCCCTCTCGTCTTCTCATCTTTCCCGTGTATTGTGTTTCCTCTACAATCTTCCTTGCATCCAAGATCTCTGTATTGTCTCACCTCCAATAGTTGCTTCTTTTGCTTAGGCCGTGTTTCAGCCAGATTAAATGGTGAATTGGATTAAATCAAACCAAGGTTTTTTTTTTTTGCGTGGTAGGATGAAGGAAAAGTAAATATTTTGTTGTAAGAAAAAAAAAATCAACAACAACAAAACCTTGTGGATTAAATTACAAAAAAAGCACACAAAAAAACAATTGTAGATTTTCACACAGAATTAAATTAATTTCTTCCGTTTTACATTTTTACTCACATTTTCTATAAATCTATACCAAGCAGGAAGCTCTAATTGTAATTTTGATAAGATACAAATAACTTTTTGGGACATTTTAGAATGATTGAAATATGCTTTATGCTACAGAGACACCTGCTTGTCCCTGGACCACATATTGTTGATCTTACTTTTTTATCTTACTCAGAAAAATAAATAGCAGTGTTTGGTTTTGCTACTTTACACGACAACCATCGGTGCCTTTTTGAGATTGTGTCTCATTTTAGAATATTTCCAAATAAACACTGGGAATATTTCCAAAATGAGACAGTGTCTTTTCTGTAAGCAAAAGGAAAGGGCAGTGGCCATTTTTTAAGCCAGCTGCCTAGCAGTGGGTGTCAACAGGTGGGGGATGGGGAAGCGCTATTCTCTTCTGCTTCATGAAGCTGGATTAAAAAAAAGCTCTGTCTCCCCGGCATGTTCTGTGTCATTATTCTAAAAATGGGTTTTGATTTTTAAACATGACAGAGAATCTTTTGTGGACCTCTAATCAATTTTGCAACAAACGTTCTGGGGGCAAATAATAAAAAAATTCTTAAAGATCTACTGCTTTTCTGAAGGTGATTACTGGGTTATTAGATAAGCCGATGCCAAAAATGCTCATTTGCTCACTGAAGGTCAGAGCTGCAGTGTGCAACCTGTAGCTCTAATCGGCAACTTCTGCTGCGGCAGGTTTCCATTGTCTAAAGGTCAGTCGGGGACCGTGCATTAGCCTCGGAAAGTTGTTAGCATAAACGAGGGAGGGGATGGGGGGAGGAACCAAGGACTAAAGTACAAAAACCCCCAAAAAGAAACGAGGACAGGATGGAGACAGGAGGGGAGGGTGAGTGGCAATGAAACCCCCGGCATGCTTTGTGGTGTCAGGCTTGTGTACGGCTTCTGGGGGGTTTTATGCGAAGTTTTCCTGCAAAAACCTCTCTGAAGGCTGGCTGGGTTTGGTTCTGACCAGCTCGCTTGTTGCATGGTGGTGGTGGTTGGGGGGTGCCGGTTTGCTCAGTGAGTGGGTGGAAAAGGGAAGTGAGAATGCAAAAAAAAAAAAAAAAAAAAAAAAAAAGAGAGCAGTGCATAAGACAGCAGGCATGCTATCGCAGTTGTCCGTTGCACCAGGACAACGGACAACTGCGATGGCAGTCACTGATCTAAAAAACACAACTCCTGACTAAAGTCTCTGTCTTTCTTTGTGTCCTTTCGCTTTGCTACTTTCTCTTCCTTCAGCGTCCCAAAGATCTACGCTGCCCTTTAGAGTGCTTACTATTGACGTACAGTCGTGCATTAAGGGAACACAGGCTGAGCCTATTTGCAGGTAATGAGAAAAGGGGGGGGCTGTGCTGTATTGTAACTTGTTTGACCTCTGATGGTGGGGTCAAGTTCATCCTAAAGGGACTGTAATTCTCTCCCCTCTCAGCTGAAACACATGACAGCACCCCGGAGGGAGAGCGAACAGAGAGCGGGGCCGGATCTTCTTCATCACAAATTTGACATTTTTTCTTAGCCCCTTTCTCCGCTAGCTCCCCTTCCTCTTCCTCATACCCCTCTCTTCCCACAGGGTTAATTGAAGGGGAAATTGATAGTTCTGTGCGGTAATTGTGGCCTTGAGAATGCTCCGTCTCCCACAGAGATAGACGAGGCCCGCAGTAGCAGACACAGCGATACGCTGCAAGAGAAAACCAGAGAGAAAAATATGAGCGAGAAAAGCAGATGGAAAGAAAAATTGAGAAACTCGAACAGAGCAACCCCCCCCACCCCCATCCTCTCGACGCCCCCATCCCACCGCTGCCTCCCAGCTGGAGGTTTGATTGGCTGATGAGGGCGTGGGGCTGGTTGGCTGATGAACTGAGATTTCTGCGCAACTTTACAAGCCAGGCTCTGATAATCATTCAATTCATTATCCAATCAGCGAGACTTGCAACACAACTTTTTTTTCCCCCCTCACTCACTGGTTCTCCCTTTAACCCTCCCACCCCTTCGCCTTCCAATCCTCCCATTGCTCCCCAAGGAGTCTGGGATGGACAGATGAGCGGAGTGCGCCATCTCAGTTCGGTTCTGCTCCGCTGCATGCTGAAGCAGAGAGAGACTTTATAATCCACCAATGCCAACGGTGACTGGACGCTGTGCCTCAAATGTTTCTCTCTCTCTCTCCTTCAGGAGGGGCTTCTCTTTCCCGGGGGCAGAGCTATGTAATTAGTCTCTTTCCAGAAATAGAAAACTAGTTTTTCTACAGACATTTTGTGATGTCACCAGACATGAGCTCGTGTGAGTTTCTTACTACATGAGAATCTTTGAATAAAATTAGCGTGTTTTTGTGGGTTTTTTTTAATATACAGCTAAGATCAAAATTATTTATATCCCTGGAAAATGATCTTAATAAGAACAAGAACTTGAGAGAGATATCTTTCAAAAAACATTTAAACAACATAATAAAAACCATGTTTAAGGAGTATTTTTTTAAAGTTGGTTTTATTTACAGTTTAATAGAAATGGCATGTTAAAAATATTTATCATAACCTATTCCAATATTGAAAGTAAAAATGTTTGATATAAATGTCGACAAGCTATTTTTTTGTTTAACTGGTATTTTATTTATGATGATGAACTCCTGGAGGTTTTATGGCTTCCTTACCATCATCCTAATCTTCAGCACCATTTGTAGATTTTCTAATAGACTCAAGTCAGGAGTGAGGACTTTACCAGTATTTCTTAATGTTAAAATGCCTTCAAAAATTATATATTTTTCTAATATTATTTATGTTATTTATTAGAGTTTGGCAATAAAAATGTTAGCAATATATTTCACAATATTTTTTTCTCTGTGGACAATATACTAAAAAGATGAGAATCCAATGGTAGTAAGAATTGCTTCGCGCTTGATCACACAAAATTTGATTGACGGAGACAACACAGCACCTTTTTGTCGCTTTTTTGTTCGTTTTAAGTTGTTTTTGGCTCTAGTGCCTTTTATCTGACTGTGATGTCACAGGCAAGCAGGCTGTGAGGGAGGGCAAAGCGTGTGGCAAAGGTCACCAGGCCGGAACTCGAACATGTGACGATCGCATCAAGGATCAGGCCTCCATACATGAGTCCCGCACTATAACCTGGCGCCATCACTGCACCCAGCTGCAGCTTCTTCAGCTTATAGGTTGGAAATGACTGAAAAAATGTAGTTTCCCAAAGGAAGAGAAGATGTAAGACACTGTTGACAAGAAGGACCCAAATAGCTCAGTCGCTCTGAGGTATTTAGGCTATTTAAAGTCAGACCAAAACCAAAGTGTGTACAGAACATTGTGTCGGGTGCATGTTCCGACCAATATGGGGAATACCACCGATCTGTTTTACCACCCAAACCAGTGGCACCTGCCAGAGCACGCATAATGTAAAACGTTACAGTCGTAGATGAGAGCGAGTGCTATGTGCTACAAAAAGAAAAATGCGTGTACAGTATTAGTATCCGACCCAGCACAGCACAGATTGACAGCACTAAATGCTCCCCCAATTGGAATTAGATTTTTAATGAGAAATGAAAATGTTTCTCTCAGTTTTTAATATTTTTGTCTTTCAAAGTTGGTGAAGTTTGCACTGAGGATAAGAAAATATAGTTTTTTTTCCAGAACAAGATATTATTACAGTATGTTTTTTCCCCCCTTGTTCCTTAGTTTTGCTTATTTTGTCTTTTTGTATTTCTTTTTTATTGTTTATTCTTAAGAATAGCAATTTTAAAATGAGCTAATCAAAGGAGAGATTTTGAGAACTTACATTTTAATGCCTTCATTTATTTGACATCAACAAAAGAATACTTCAGTTTTTGTTCTCTTGTCCTGAAATGCTCAAAGGTTTTATTTTGAAATGCGCCTCTTTTATTTCTCCGAAGCAGTTGTGTGAAGTTCGATAACATATTGAACAGTTAAAAATAGATCTTTCAAATAAAAAAAAACAACCTTCTGGTATCTTCTGATCTCAGTTAATAGTACCAGAGAACATTAAATATTGGCAAAACATTTCATGTGTAGTGAATTTTTGTTTATTGTAATATTGTAGTATTTGCCTTTCTTTCCTCCAGTTGCACAGCAGGAGGTGAAACAGAGGCAGCAATACATTACTCGATGCTTCATAAAACTCTGGTCACTTTGCTTTTTTTTGTAATTGGAAAGATTTCAAGCTGTTGGTATGATAGGAAATGTTTGCAGTTCAAAACCGTGGCTTTTTATTTGCACATTGATGAATGACTCTTGATATAATTTTACAGCGTAAGGCGTCCTGTGACAGAAAATCAGACGTTTCTTCCAGGGGTGTGACTTTTTTTTTTTTCTGCTTCCTTTTTGGTCCTGAAGGTTTTGCAAAACACTCAAATAAATGATGAAAAAGAGAACATGTTTACGCAGACGTTCAGTTCCTGCAGAAACGGCAGGTCTTGTTTTAGCTCTGGGCTCGTTTTTATTTAGTCTCAACTCAGGCTGCCCCAAGGCTGTCACCCAGGCAACGATGCAAGTGGGCGCTTGTGTTTTCTTCCTATTATTTAGTTTTCTTACTCAAATTTGCTGGTGTATTCAGTCATCTCTTTGACTTTATCTTTGCCATTGATTCGTTATTTCCCCCCCCCCTCTCTCTCTCTCTCGCTCAACTCTCTGGTGTTGCTCCCCTTTCCTCTTCTCTCTCCCGCCTCCCCTACTTGTGTGCTTTCAATGTACGTTAATGAGAATGTGTTAACGAGAAAGAAAGATCTATTGGGTGTAGCACAATATATCAGAAAGGCAGAGGTTTGGACGGGGGAAAAAAAAAAGACAGCGGGCCCCTTCAAAGAAGTCCTATTCTTGTGGTCGTGAATGTTTGATGAGACAGTGAAAAGTTGCCCCTCTAACGTCATGGTGTCTGAACAGAAAAGAACAGGACCGTTCTAATCATGGCGCGCAGAAAAAAAAAAGAAAAAAAAAAAAAGACTTCCAACCCGATTTAATTAACTGATAAGAAACAGCTTCAAATTAATTTTTCAAGGATGTTAGATTTTGATTAAGAAACTCCTAAAAGAAATAGACGAATAATCAATTTTTTTAATCAACTTACCCCAAATGGTAACTAGTTAATATGATAATTCCAGCAATTAGGGCAAATACTGTCAAGCAGCAGTTTCTATGCATCCCGTTAAAGGAATTATAATATCTTTACATCTAATTATCATGGTGATTTAATTTTTTTGTATGGGTACCTCTCAATTTTACCAGTCCCCTTTTTTCCCCCCCATCTGTCATCATAGAGATAATGAAATGAGCAGTTCCAGACTGTAAGATGATGAGATTTGTGTAGGAAGTAACCTGAATCTGACTTCCTTTTTTTCCACATGCTACATTTGAATTGATATTTAAGGAAAAGGAAGAAAAAAAATAGCTTTTTCCCCACCTTTTTTTTTTTCACCATTTCATTTGGCTTCACGCGGAACGGTCGGCTAAGATCTTTAGATTGCAGCAGATTAAAGAAGCAAAATTGTTCCTGGTCTCTGTGTGTGTCTTTTTGATGAGCAGCTAGCGCCAATTTTAAATATTCTCACCACTCCTAATCCAAAAATCACCTGTTCAGTTCTTTGAGAGGAGGAGGAAAAAAAAACCAAAAAACTGATTTATCCCTGAATGAAAGTAAGATCCGGTTACTCACATGCACATGAGTGTGTGTGTTTGCTTCTTTAATTGGACATGGATTGCAGCAGAGGTGAGGAAGGGCCAGTTGAAGAGAGTGAGGGGTGGTAGGTGGGGGTGAGGGTGGGGGAGACACGGAGCTGGATGGAGATAGAGTTCTTTACTTCAAAGGCAGCTTACAGCCTGGACAAACGCTAACCATGCTCACATACTACCATAGCAGACACACACACACACACACACACACACACACTCCACATCCAGTGGCTCTTTAGCATCTCATGAGATGAATATCCATCCCCTCTCGCTGTATCCCCTGCTCCCTGTGTGCTGAACATCAGTGAAGTCTGGCCTTCAGAGGGAAATATTGACAAAGCATTTGGAGAGATGGAATGGTTCCTTTAATTATATGCTGCTCTTATGATGCATGGAGTTTCTTCTCTGGCTGCTTGCACACACTCACGCACGCACACAAGCCTTGCTGATCAGCTGAATAGGTATTCCTGGCACCAACCCCACACATATTCAATTAGCAAAACTCATTAGCAAAACTTGGCATTTGTTGTTGTTTTTTTTTTTCTCCCTGCCCCCCTCACCCCCTCCTTGCTCAGAATTAATGGTTTTGATATGCTAATTAGCGGGTAATTTAATTTCAAAAGGCCTCAATTAACAGCAGTGTTGTGGACAGGAGGAAGTTAAGCAGCATAATCTAATTTGCATTAGTAACGAGCAGGGAGTAATTAGTCTCTAATTAGCCACTTCAGACAGCACTTGTGTTTACTTTCCTAATGAAGTGGAGGGGCTTGCTTTTTCATACAGCGACGCTTGCGTGGGTACATCCAAGCGTGTTTATGAGAGGCCGTGTGTGCGTGTGTGTGCGTGTGTTAACATTTGTGTACGTGGAGGTTTGGCGTAGACGGGGGTTGTGGGAGGGGAGGCTGGCACCAGCACCAAAGTGGCATATGGCTTACAGTTTGGCTCCGGTTACATATGTTCACACAAACACACGCACAAAGTCACACTTGCAGACACACAAAGAGGTCATCTCCCACCGTCTTACGTGGTTGGACACATACACGCGGCGGTTTACACTCCATTGAAACATCTTCATGAGCTCACTTACACATGCAGCCAGGGATTGACTGGGTGCGTTTGAGGGGTTTTATCCTGATATTGTTTCCCCTGGCAGCAATTTTTCTTTCTGCTGCAATCGCTCGCAATGTTTTTCCTAATGCTTCTTGTGTGTGATTTTTTTTTTTTTTTTTGCTGTTTGGTTTACAGCCACTAGCACTATTTTTTTTTTTCGAAATTATATGAGCTGATATAATATTTTTAGCAGAGAGTGTAAACTGTTGTCATATTCTCAGATTTATCAGTGTTCAATCCAGGGTTTGTTTTTTTAAGACACAAAAAAAGATGCATCTCCACATCCTTTATTTTTGTGGTGACACATGGAGAGAATGGGATTTGAAGTTGGATGTTCTTTGCCCTTTCTTGATAATTTGCTACTAATATGATGAATTTATTAAAGAGAAGGTGTGCTTGAATACATTTCAACATTTATGTTGTCATTTGTTACTTATCCCTGCACCACCTTTTGGCTCCAGGCCAATTCGTGTTCCCATTTTTGACCTTGCATTGCCATATCATGACTTCCTAATTCAATGCTCTACCTGTAACCATTATTAACTCCTGTATATATGCCATCACATATCAGTGTATTTTAGTGCTGTAACAAAGTCTGTTATTATTTTGTCCCCAATTGTTTATTTGCTGAAAATGATAAATCCAATTAATTATATCAGATTAAGATTTCTGATCAATCCACAGCATCTCCAGACAGTATCATTGTACCTACTTTACATTATACTGTAAATATTTTTAAAGGCATTATAAAATCACATTTTCTTACATTACAGATTTTAATCAAAATTGTTAGGAATTTGTCCCAGACTGGTACAAATTCATACATTCTCTGTACAAAACATCTGCTCCATTTTGCATCAGAAATGCTACAAAATGGCAAAGAGAGGGGAGAAATTATTTTTATTTGTTGCCCTCTTTTTCATAGCACTTCTCAATTTCCTTCCCCCATCCTCTTATATACAAGTGGTTTTGTGAAACAAATGCTGCTAAAATTATATTATGGCTTTGGGTTTTGGTGCACCACCCTGAAAGTTACCAGCAGCCCCCATCTTACCACCCTTTTCAAAAGTTTCTGGAGGTGAAATTAAGGGCAGGGCATCCAGATAGTAAGGAAAACAGAGGAACAAACTACACAGTTGTTTTTTTTTTTCCTTTTCTGTTTGTCTCTCTTTTACATTTATTCCATGAAATAATCAATGAGAGAATTAGAAATAACAAGTGCAGCCTGTTTTGTGATGAGCATCTCAAGAGTTTAAACTTTTCCATCCGTGCCTATTTCAAAAACAAGTCAAAAACAACAGGCTCTCTTAAGATTTTTTTTTTATTTTTTTTTTAAGGGAGACGGGGTGGAAGGGTTTAAGAGGAGGAGGGACAAGCAGCTGCCCTATTAGTCCAAAATCTGTTGTTCAGAGGAGGTGGGGAGGAGGGTGGAGCAAAACCACAGAATTTCTACAAAAGAGTGTGCACACTTTTTTCCACCCTTTGTGCAAAGAAGGCTATGTTCTCATATTTTGCCACAAATTAAAACATATTTAACCCCTGTCACCTTTTCAGTAGTAGATCTTGTCCTATTTTTACCCACAATCCCAGACGTGTAGGCCAGGAGAGACCATAAGGACCCCATTAGGAGACAGCCTCTCTGATGGAAGGTGTTTTTCTGGCGTCTTTTCCTCGGCGTTCTCTGGGAGGTCACGGAGCTGGGTGAGTTCCTGCAGTGAAAGAGTCGGGTCAGGGTGCAGGCCGACAGAAGTCGGCAGACTCAGTGGGCGTGACATTACAAACACAAGAAGTCTTCGAGATATATTCATACCTCTCGAGCCCTTCCATGCTTTGTCGCGTTGCAGCTTCACACTGCAACAGATTTCATTGGCGTTTTATGAGATAAACCGACCCAAATTAGCAGGGAGTTGTGAAAAGATAAAGGACACGAGTGAATTTGTGTTCAGCACCTTTCACTCTGAGAGATTAAATCCAGTTGGAACACCTGCCTGTGAAGGCCTCAGGTGTTTGTTAAGAAACATCAGTGAACGGAAATTCACCAAGAAACAAAGAAGTCTGGAGTGAAATAGTTGAGATGTTTAACACTCATGGGGCTCCGTTAAATACATCACTTGAAAATGGAGACACAGCTGCTCCTAAAACAAGGAGCTGCATAGATCCTGAGTTGAACTTTCGTTCACGACGCATAGTGGAAAGCTAACTCCAACAACAGTGCTGTTCACTCTTAACTTCATCATCCTCACAGTACAATGCAGCAGCATCCAGCTGTGGGGATGCTCTCCTGCACAACTGTAGGAAGTCTTGAAAATGTACGTTCACCGAAGTTCTCCGTTCAACCTGACTGAGCTTGAGATATTTTGGAAAGGAGAAAAAAAAATCAGTTTCTACTTGTCCAATAATGTGAAAAGTCCGAAAGGCGTCAATACCTTAACAAAGCAGTGTAGTGAATGTGCATTAACTCGTGGAGAACTTGCGTGATTTACACACGATGAGGCCAAAAGCTGCCTTCGATAAATTTAATGAATGAAGATATTGTGGTGATTATGAGCCCATTGCTGCTGATGACCTCAGGCCAGCAGGTGCATACACACAGATCTATTGTCACAAACGTCCACAAATGTGTGCAAATATACACACACACGCAAACACTTATGTGTATAGATCCATAAATAGGCAACTGATTTACAAATGAGCTGACCCGTGTGCTGGCCTTGCTCTTAGATAGGCTCACACCCCCACCAGGATGCATAAATCACAATGGACATGCATATGCATGAGCATGTGAGGAGGTGGGATAAGTGTGTGTGTGCGTGTGTGGGTGTGTGTGTGAAAACCAGCCCGCAGTGGTGTTCGTATCGATCACTGAGGCTTAGTTAAGTGCTTTTTATTTCACCGAGTTAGAGTCAAGGACCATGGACAGGCCTCTCTCCGGCGACTGTGCTGTTTTTGAATGGGAGAGAAAGCAAAGAAGGGGGAAAAAAAGAGGAGAAAGAACTACTTAACTGTTCTTTTTTTCCCCCTTTTTCAGTGGCATCCAGGGAGCACACATCACATTAATGGAACAGAGATGACGTTTCACATCTTGTCTCTCTCTCTGTGGAAGAAGGGGTTTTGGCGTTGGACCTTTGCCTGATGTGTGTGAGCATGATGTGAGCTGCTTTAACCTCCCCTTGTTTTATAGACTTATACATGGCTCTGGATCGCACTGCTGCTAAATTAATTTACACACCATTCACACATGCGTGCCAAATCTTCCTTCCTTCTCCTTCCCTTTCTCTCTCTCTCCTTCTCTCTCTCTACACTTTCTCAGCAAAGACAGAGCAGAAATTGCCTGGCGAGGTAAATAAATTACTTCCATCGATTGCTGTAGTTGTAGAGTGACTTTATCACAGTTTGACTTGTCCAGATACAGATCGCCGAGTGACAGCGTGTTTTTGTAACGCGCCGCTGTTGCTGCGTGCAGGTTTCGACGTGTGTGCACGTATGTGTGTGTAAAAATCAGGCATAAATCTAAGCGATGAATATCTCTGCATATTAAAAGTCACGGCTAAGGTGGTGGGTTGGCCACAAGCTGTGTCCAATTGTGTATATCTAATTCAACCAAGCTCCCCACTACACATATTGAAAATCAGATACATTTTCTGAGAATTATTATAGCAGGATCTTACAACCCAACCTGTACTCAAGCATATTATTTCTCTAATCACTAATATCCTAAAAAAAGTGAAAAAAAAAAAAAAAACTGGAGTTAGATGGTATCCTAGCACAGTTCAATTCTGTTATCTACCTTTGATAAGTTTTATCTCAATACATATTGTGCAATTTATTTAGCCATTCCATACTCTAGATTATTTTATTTATTTTTTTGTTAAAAGAGGTTAAAAGTTCAGGAAACAGTACAGCTGTCTTTAGAGTGTGTTTCTGCGATGTAGGCCACATACTGTTTTAATAGTTGCTGTGCTGATGTTGCTGCAGAGGCCAAGAAGCCACAGTTAAAAAGACACAAACTGGAAAAAAGAACAAGCGAAGGCCCCATCTGTTTGTACTAAACAGTGGAAGAACTGACCATTGAGGAAGCAAATGAACAACAAATAAATAAAAGATATTTTGACATCTCTGGCAGAAAGCCATTACAACTTTTCCTCATTGTCATTGAGCATGCATTGCTCAAAATGTATTGACATTTGGCAGTAATAGTTCAACATAGCAAAAAATAAAAATAAAAAAAATAAATGAATCCCTCACTTTTAATCAGAGTTGTTCTGTTATAAATACAGATTGATGTTACTAGTTTGAAGCAGCAGGTTTTCAACGCTGAGACCCAAACGGTGACTAATCAAGGGCATGTTTGGGACTTTGAAATTAGTTTTTCGAATTCAAACAAAATGTTATTAGTGAAAATGGTAAGGCATATGTACGCTGTAAAAGTTAAACATCAAGTTTTAAAAATGGGAGTGTGTTTTTTTTTTGTAAACTATATATTTTAGTTTATTGTGACCACATGGCCAAATAACCCAATGTATGAATCATGATACTAAAAGTGAAGATAAGTCAATGGCTTGGTAATAATCTTGTGTCAAAAGTATTAAGTAGGACTCCTAAATAAAGATATTCTGGATTTTCTGACAATTACTTATTGATTGAGGATGTAAAGCATAAATAATAAACTCAGTGCACTGACTCTTTTCCACAATCACTGTATATTTCTTGTGTGAGAAGTTAAGCTGTTGCACCTCGACATCTGCCATTTTCACGCCAGTTCTGTCTATGATTATTGTGATACATGTTGCACTCTCAAGAAGTGACATACAGAGCAGTAATCCCTTCAGGCCCCAGCGGGATATCGACTGCTCTTCTCTCTCTGCTGGATTTCAAATGGCAACAAAATAACAGGGACACTCAGCCCTTTGCTCTGTTGCACGGAGAGCAACAGAGCAAC
Source organism: Poeciliopsis prolifica (assembly GCF_027474105.1). Lineage (NCBI taxonomy): Eukaryota > Metazoa > Chordata > Actinopteri > Cyprinodontiformes > Poeciliidae > Poeciliopsis > Poeciliopsis prolifica. Next base: position 9,806,808 of record NW_026562378.1, on the reverse strand, counting down.
AGGTTTTTCCTACAGGAAAAAAGTAGAATTTTGATTCAGTTCCTCACGAATGCCAAATTAATGTTAATTGCATTTAAATTCATATGAAAACATATTCTTAATAGACCTTTTGAAATAGCTTGCTCAAGTTATTTATTCATTTTGCCTTTTGCATAACTTTTGCTGTGCCGCTAATGAACAAAACAGGCCTTTTCGACTGTCTGCGTAGCCTTGGGAGGGCAGGTAAAAATGCTAATTCTGTGGTAAGATGGGGGGATAAAAACAGAAAAAAGGGTCATTTTAATTTTTTAAAATGTTTGAGATGAAACAATAGTTGCATTAGGAAGTCGTTATAATTGGAGGGAATTGCTGACTGGATACACAGACTTCTGACGGTGGTGAAGCAGCGCACACTTGGGGGTCTTTTTGTATCTGCGCACTGTTTAAAAATTTAACTTCTAACATGCATTAAATAGAGGAGGGGAAAAATTAAGATAAAAGGAGAGGCGACTAATCACAAATCGACGATTCTATTCCTCTGTTGCGATAAGCTGTGCCCCCCCCCTCCCCACACATTTAACATCTCTACCTCAGCTTTAGTTTCTCGGAAAGCCTCGGCACACACGCTCCGAAGGAGAACCAGCGACTGTTTTAATATCGCTGCTTTTGCATTCTAATCCCGACACCTCTTGAAATATAATTCTTTCCTCTATTTTAAATCGTGGATGTGAAATTGCATTAAAGCAGGAGTGTGTGGGCATAAAAGCAGCGATGTTAAATGGACATATGAATGCAGGGGTGAATCCTAACCTATTAAGCACTTTCCTTATTATTTCTGAAAGTGGAGCGTGGTAATTAGTTTGGTAGAAATCCTATAGTGGGGTGGAGGTATGGGTCTCAATAGTTGAGCCAAATTAATTTCTTCTGTCACCTTGAGCATACGTTCCTCTTAATAGGTTTAATTTATTTCACGGTGATTATCTTTTTTTCTTCTTCTTCTCGTTTAACACTTGACTGTGATGTGCATATTCACAGCAAAATCCACTCTGCACATGAATGGTGTACTCATACCTAAATATGATATATCTGCAGAGCGTCATTGCAGCTTGGCGGTTGAGTCTTTATGATCTAAGCGATGGCCCTGTGCCTTTTTTTTTCCCAGGGATCCTTGCTGCTGCTGCTGCTGCTGCTGGAGCGGCGGCGGTGGCGGCGGCGACCCGGTTGTCATGTGATCCGTGCGTCTGGCTAAGAGCTCTGTTTTTCTCAGCACTCTCTCCAAGTCTTTTGAGTCCTAAAAGTTAACAATCAGTCTTGATGTTAAATCCATCAGAAACCTCCATGTGCCACGAGGTTTTAATAAGCTCCTTCGTTTGCATGTGTGCGTGCATGTGTGTGTGTGTGTGTGCATGCGTGTGTGTGTGTGGGGGGGGGGGGCGTGTGCATGTATGCGAGGTGAGGTTATGGTGGGCCATGGGAACGGAGCATACCTATGCGGATTAGAATGATCCCACGGACACTTTTCCGTGGGACATGTTTTAATTTCTCTTATTTTCAAGCACATTTTTGTTTTCAGACATCTGAAATTGCAGAGGCCTTATTTTTTTTTGCAATTAAGAACAAAGTTACCGACTACCAGTTGAGCATAAAGTTACTTTAAAATTTCTACACACCTGTCAAAATACCCATTTTGTGATGGGACTGAAATTTGATCCTTCCTTTGTATGTGAGTGATCCTTCAATCCTTCAAGAACTCTTTTCCACCTGTTCTGTGACCTATAACTTGACTCAAAAACAAACCAAAACTTTTCCAGGGAGAAAAAATAAAGACGAAAATCTAAAGTAATGTGGAACATTATCTGTGTACACACCTTCTTATAAATGACCTTTGATTAACCCCAAGAAAAGCTCTGCTGTCCTTGTCGGCTTTTCCTGACATTTCTTAGTCGCATCTCACAGCGAAAGAAATGGTCCAGAGAGGATCAGGGATCTCATTTTCAAAAGGAGGAATTTCCTAGGCATTAGATAAACCATGGAACACAGTAAGGACAGTCATCATCAAAGGGAGAAATATGGTGCAACAGTGACATTACAAAGAACTGGATGTTCTTCCAAAATTGATGAAGAGGAAAACGGGTCAGGGAGTTCCTCAAAGAGGCCTGTGCTATTATTAAAGGAGCTGCAGGAATGTCTAGCTGTGTAGTAAATTTCACACCAATTTCCACTTTTCCTTATATGTCTTGGTTATGGGGCATCGCAGGAAGAAACAAGCTTGGACTCTGTGGCCAAATTCCAAAACGCAACCAAAAGAACAGCGTACCGGCAGTGAGCGTCGGTGATGGCAGCATTATGCTTTGGAGCAGTTTTCCTCAAGCTGGAACTGGAGGCTCAGCGAAGGTGGGCGGATTTATAAATAGTTCTAACTACCCGTCAGATCAGAAGTGGCTTTAAATGCCTGTTTCAGTTGATTTTGTTTTATTTTTGTAGCTAACAGATTTCACTTTGGTTTCCAGTTGAATTGAACGGTATAACTCTTCTCTATTTTTAATTTTTTTTTAACATAGCAAAACCTTGCATTTTAACATTGTTGTGTTATATCCATTGTACCTTTATGCCTTAACGGGGTGCCTGTGTGTGTTTGGTAGCTCATTGTGCCAGGGATCACTCAGGTTGCCCTGTCTGGTTTCAACTTGCACCGGTAAATTACACCCAGTCACTAAAATTACATCCTATAGACTCTCCCATTTTCTCCCTCTGTGTGTGTGTGTGTGTGTGTGTGTGTGTTTGAAGCCTAATTGTTGACGTCATCTCCCAGCGCTGTTCCCGATGTCAGCTTTGATTAGACTGAATGAAGTCCAACTATTTTTGTGTTTTCGTCATTTAGGGGAAGCAAAATGGAAATGCAGCTGTTTGGAGTGCGCGTGTGTGTTTGTGTGTCGGAGGAAATTGCTTTGTGGTGTGTGGCGGTGAGTGCGTAAGACTGGTTGTCAGCTGGTGAACACTAGTTTTCATTTGAGCAACTCCAGTAAGGAAAGCTCAAAGGGACAAAACTGAGATGGAGGGGCTGCAAGTCTGCCAGTTAGTGCACCAGATGTCAGTTATTGTTGGACTCAGATTATGGCAATAACTACAGTTGGCCAACACTAATAAGCACATCTGTGTGTGTGTGGGCGTGTGCATGTGTGTGTGAACGTGTTTGTATGTGAGTGATCTAACTCCACTGATAGATTTTAAACAATCTTCATTTTTGGACTTGCTCTGGTTTTTATGACTCCTCTGGCACCTGCAGTGTTTTTCAGAGTTCAGTCTCTCGTTTTTAGTTTTTCAGCATTTTGGAAATGTAAACACTCCTAAAACACATCCAGATGTTACCAGCTGTGAGTCGCCACCACAAACACAGGGCAGGGTTTTTGTGTGCGTCTGCGTCCAATTGTGTGTGCATGCTTGTGTGTGTGCCTCCAAGACTTTCTGAACAATTCGCTCTCAGACGGCAAAAAGGATTGTTTGATTTTGTTGTGTGTGTCATTGCTGCGGTGCATGACTATAAGCAAATACGGTGCATAACTATGACGCCTTGCTTCAGCTGAAGCAGAGCCGTGTAGCTGCTGCACATCGCTTTGTGGCTTAATGGAATATGAAGAGTCAGCAATCAGGATCTTTGGCAAGAATGGAGATTTCAAAAAGTCGCCGGTTCAGTTGTCTCCTCGGGATTTGTCTTGATGCGCAGGCAAGCTCATACAAAATAGTGTCGGCACGTGAATACTAAAACGCATGAAATTTGATTTTGAGTTTTTCCAGGGATAAGTATGGAAAAAAATAAACAGAATCTGGAATCCAGTAAAAGGAGTCTGCTCATTTTGCCCAGTGATCTCTTGAGATATGTAATGTCCCCTGTAACCTTAAGAAGGCGAAGACAATGGATGTATGAATAGATTCAGATAATAAGATGGGAAATGAAGTCTTGAAGTAATATGTCTTTTGTCCATCCATCTGTCAATCTGTCTACTATTTTTGCTGATTATGTATGTGCAGCTTGAAATTAATATAAAAATCTTCACCACATACATTGTTTTTAATCTTTTCACTGAATGGACTGAAAACCTTTAAAATTGAGATATGCATCCACAAAGGCAGAATTAAATTGTGTGCAGAAGAAGTGGTAATATTTGTTTATGTACTTTTTTTTTTTTTACATACATGCAATTACCTGTTTGACCCACTGCTAATTAGCAGATGCCCTTAAATTTCCTATAATGACATGATCTCATTCCTAGTAATATACACACATGTTCCTGTGCGCAACATACAAACACACTTAAATGTCAGCCTCTCGCTGTCTCCAATGTTTCATCACACTGTATATTTTTAGTGTGCGTGTGTGTGTGTGTGCAAAGTGTGTATTTATTAATGCACCGTGGCCACGCTGAAGCTTTGGTCCTTAGGGAGTAATTACTGCAGAGGTTTTCTGGCCGTTTTCTCTCATTAGTGTGAATATGGAAGGGATCTTGAGGAACCTCAGTTAGCATGAGCAGGACACGCACACAAAACACGCCCGGAGAGGCCCCTGTGTCGGGCAGAGGTTCACAAAAGTGCGCTCTGCCGAGGCATGGTGGCATGACTCAGTTCTGCATGTGCAAGGTTCAAATCTTTCTCCGCAGGTCTATTTCAGCCACCGTTGTATCGTACGGCAGTGTTTGCGTATGTTGTGTGGATTTCTGCTGTTCTTTCGCATCTGGCCTGAACCTCACTCAAGGCCTCCAATTCAGGTTGTTTGTTTGGGTTTCACCAGGCAAACACACCGCTAGGTCTGCCCTCTGTACTCGGGACTATTCTTGGCTCTGGCCTCAGTTTAGCTCAGGCCTGCTGCCTGGCTCAGTGGAGGTCTCTGTAGGGAAACCTCAGTCCTGCCAGAGTCCAGGAAGATCCCAACCACAGTGCACCACCCAGCCACCACAGTGACCCTTAGCAGCTTCAGCTGGTCTCGCTCCACAGCAACCCTCAAATGTCATCTGGGGGATTTAGCTGTTGGATTTCCTTCGCTCTGGGTTTTCAAAGTGAGAGTTAACCTGTCATGATGGAACGGACCCACGTTCTGTAAACAAACAGGAATAGACAAAGAAGTAGCTCCAGGTCTGCATGACCAGCCCTCAGCCGGTGGAAAATGATTTGGTAACAAGCAGATGAAAAGTCAGGGAAAAGAAAGAAAGAGTGGGAGTCAGCAGAGAGAGAAAGAAAACAACAAAGGTGGTCAGGACAAAAGCAGTATTGTATCACTGAAATGACTTGTGAGTTGAAAGCCTTAAAAGTCCTCTGGAGAGCCAGGTCATAAAGCCCATTGGATGGGTTTGGCAGCCGAGGCCAGAGTCAGACGGGCCTGGCAGCCGGGCCCGCACAGCTTCCAGTAACAGGAGATGTAAAAATCAATTTGCCGTGAAAAAGGTAAACAATCAGAAATGACAAATATGCAGGTTCTTTCCATCGCTCCCTTTTTTCATCTCTTTCTATTTTCAACGTTATTACAGAAGACAAATGCGGCAGAATGATTAGTCAAGATCCGTGTAATGAGGGGTCCCAGCAGTGTTTATTGGGATTGAGAAAGAGAGGGATTTTTCCACTCGCTCTATTTTTTTATTTTTTGCTACCCCAAATAGTCAGGCTGACTTTTGCAGTAAGTGACTAAAATACACAGATTTGGCTTTCGCAGTGAAGCTGCGGGCACACGAGCACAAGTCAACACTTCTGATTAAACAGGATGAGATCGATATCGCTTTGTGGACGGAAAACGATTGAGGGATGAGCAGATAACAAAAAGAAAAGGAGGAGGGAGTGAATCCTTAGGGGCCTGTTTTCGCTGGTTAGGGGGCCCTCGGGGGCCTCAGCGGAGGCCTCCATTAGAGGAACGATCTGAACCAGGGGGAGCTGGAAGCAACGTGAGCCTTCCAGGCAGGGGCCGGTCTGTTTAGCAGCAGTTTGTCTGCATTTCCTCATGACATTGATCCGGAGCCGCGCTGCAGCCGCAGGAAGGCTCTTTGCTGTTGAATGGACAGAGCAGCGCAGCATCGATGAGGCAGAGTGGACCAGCGGAGAACGCTGCACCCTGATGGTCATTTTGTTAAGACAGACAGACCCTGTTCAATACTTGCGCCCCACAGCTGCCCTGTGGCACAGTAAATTGGTCCGTGTCTTTAGGATTTAATCCTCTTTTCTTTCTGCTGTCATCTTTCTCAGATGAACAGATCTGTTATGACTGGCTGGGAAAGAAATGAAAAAGGGTAAGAAAAAAAAAAGAAAGGAGGAATTTATCATGTGAGAGAAACGAATGTTTCCTTGGCCTCCCAAAATGAGTTTTTTTCTCTAGGTGTTCTCCCATATACACTCTTAGTTCTTTGAATTTGAATAAATTAAAGATAAACCAGCTTAGAATTGGCCGTAGCAGTGCTGCTAGAGAGCAGTGGCTGTGAAACAGGGTTTTATTCATTTTTTAAAATATCATGATGTTTTTTGACATTTCAAACTGGCCTTAACGTCCTATATTAGCAATCGTTTCGGCTATAATTATTAAAACATCATTCAATGTTTTTCCTATAGAATGTAGATCCTTGCCTAATTTTGACATGTCTGCCATGATTTCCAGGCCCAGCTTGTTCCTGCTCATAAGGAGGTTGAAAACTCAAAGGGATAAAATAAAGCAACTTTGTGCTACTCCGTTCAACCTTCCTGTTACTTGCTGAAAGCCGTGCTCTCTCTCGCAGCCTGAATGAACCAATAACATTTCGGTTTACTTGCTGAAGGATTCCTAGAACTCTGAATTGCATTTAACTTCTGATACTGAAAATAGTTACCTCTGAAGCTTCTCTCCTCCCAGCCAGTTGTATTTTTGAGTTTCTGAACAGTCTCTGGAACCAAGAAAGAGGCAAAAGAAAAATGATCTGATTTCACCTATCAGACAATTTCTTTGCAAATGTTTACGTGTTCATGAAGCATTTATCACTCTCAAGTGACACGTAAAGGATTGACAGTCACTCAAATAAGAACGATTATAGAAAAGCTGAAGAAGGACAAACGCTCATCTTGCTCAATTTCTTCTCTTTAAATTAGAGTATGCTCAGAGAGAAACTATTAAACAGTGTGGGTGTGTTTGTTTGCTGGAGTTTTCTTCTCATCTGCCGGTGTATGTATGTTTTGTGGTTGTTGTGTTTGCTTAGCATCAGTCACCGAGCGCTCACAAACAAACCAGCTTGAATCCCCTGCTCTGAAGCCATCAATTCGTAATGAGATAATGACATGTTAACTCGCTCACAGCGGCAGCAGCTCTGTTTACAGATGAAGACAAACCACAAACAAGACGCAGACACGCCGGGCCCCTTTCTTTTGCTCTTTCTTTCCCTCTTTTCTCTGGCTACGTATCTGCGCCTTTGCCAAATCCTTGTCAGGATAACAGGTGGATAACAGCACACATTGTCTCCGTCTGACACACCAGCGCTGGAGAGCGTCTGCAATCCAGATTCCCTAATGAGAAAAGAATGTCGTCCGTGGAATTCGAGTTTTCCGTTGGAATCACACACTCATCAAGCCCGTTTCCTGCCCAGAGCTCGCTTTCACCGAACAAAAAGACGAGGAGAGGGATCCCGCTGTCTCCCGTCACCACATTCTTTTTCTCAGCGCTCCCTCTCTCCTCAGTCTTGTGTTACCTAACGTTGGACTACTGTTCTTCTCCTTCTCTCTGCTGGACTGGGCCAGTCTGCTTGTGGAGTGGAACCTTCACATGACTCAGTGTGTGTCAGGCCAGACAAACCTGAGTGCTGTATAAGCGAGAAAACGGTGGCTGATTGGGAGGGAAGGTGTCCTAAACTGACTGGTATGGGAAACACGCTCACTTTAACGGCTGAGAAATAACGAGAGGAAGAAGAAGTAAAAAAAAAAACACTTTTGAGTAAGGGAACTCTTAGTTTTCTGTGGAGCGACTTAAAAAAAAAACACAAGACAGAAGTTAAAAATTAACATTCAGATACTTTAACCTTGAAATCTCCCCTTGCCGAGGCACCAGCTCCCTCTTTTTTTCATCTGTTAAATGTTTGAGTGTTTGATAGTTTGAGGTCTATAGCAGAACCCGCTCGGGAATTAATGTCATTCATATGCCCTGCGGAAATTACTTTTGAAATGCATATAATCTAAAACATGCAAATGAGGCTGACTTTGTGCACTCTGTTTAATATGAATTATCATTTTGTGAATACCTATTATTACTGCGTACATTTCTCCAATTATATTGTTCTTTTTTTTTTTTTTTTTTGTCACTTCTGCACGGGGACGCACACGTGCGCTTCAGGGACACCGGGGACGTGCACGCGCACGCATTCGGACACGTGCGCAGAAAATGTCTCTGTGATGGGTGTGTTTTAATGAGGAGTAATAAGGACGGTAATGACCCAGTCCACTTCTCTCTTCCTTTTTGTTTTACCCGCCTGTCTTGAAGCCTGCCTGGCATGTAGCTTTTAGTTTACATAAAGCCAAAGAGAATAGCTTCTTTAAAAACTGGAAATAAATAAATAAATAAAATAAAATATGCAGCACCCTTTTGCAGATTCCGCACAAATTCACCACTAAACAAGTCCTTTAACTCCAAATGAAAATAACAAGGCGGGAAAATACAAGTGTTCTTCATCCAATTTTCATTAACAGACTGAAATATTGATGCATTTTAAAAGTGAACGGAGCATGTTTAGTTTGTCTCTTCCTTTTTCTGCTCTGGTGAAATAGCTCTCTTATTAATGCCCCTGTCCAAGAGCCAGACAATTTTTTTCACTCTTTTTTTCCAAAATTGAACTGAAGGCATTCCTTTTTCAAACGCATTACCCTAGTAATTTATTTATACTACACCATAAATTATTCTATTAATATTAGCATGTTCCAAATTAGTATGAACTCTCTCAATGTTCCTTCTACTTCTATTAATTAGCACGCTTGTCACTATAACAAAGATTTTTCTTTCTCTGATAAATTATAAAGGAGACATTTTTTAATACAATGAGAACTGCCTGAGAAATTATTAATGTTTTAGTTTTGGCCTGTAAGACAAAAGGAGAAAAGGGGTGAAAAGAACATAAAACTAACAACAATCTGCAATATATTATAAGGGCTGTCATTGGCAGACAACAGTGTTTATTTTTATTACATTGTTCCCCCTCCTCCCTTCCACCACCAAAAAAAAAAAAAAAAAAAAAACTTTGTTTCCGTGCTCATCCCTACATAATGCCTACGGATATCATCTTGTTTTAGCACTTTTGGATAGGATACGAATTAATTACCTCTGTAACAGCTTGGACCAAGTTCAAAAGTACTAAAATTCAATTAATTTGAGAACTGGACATGCTATCATTCTCTCTGCATGTCTCCTTTAAAGTCTGGCCTGTTTTTTTTTTCTTTCTTTTTTTTTTTAAACTGTGGACTTATTCAATTATATTTGATTAAACTCGCTCTGATCCAATCTATTAATTAACTAGGAAATGCGAAGTGCCCGACTTGAAAGCCGATGTATAAAATTATATCATGTCCACTTTGATATTTATTTATTTTTTTAAAGCACTATTTTTAAACCCATTGTCACTCTTTATTATTGAAAGTTGCTGTTGCCCATTTTCCAGGTGTTATTAAATCATTCCATCTGCCTTGTAATGCAAATTCTGATCATAAATGAAATTATTTCTCTGCTAAAGGCAACCATTGGCACATTTACCACTTCATATGATACGTTCCTTTTTTTTTTTATCTATTTCTTCCTCAGTTTTTATCCCATTTAATTAAATGTAAAAACTGGGTGATGTTCTCAATGACAATAGTAGAAAATCTGATTTAGCAGTAGATCACTTCCTTGTTAAATATTAGGTGGAGGGAGTCCTTTTCTCACATATACCTGCAAAGACATGGAGCTCTATTCCTCCTGTGAGAAGTAAAACGACTTACAAGTCATTTAGGCTGTGATAGAGCAACAATTTTAGCAGAGAATAGAAAGAATAAGCATATGATAGCAATGTTACTATGATTTTAATTTCAAAGCTTCACATTTTTTCAATCATGCTATTATTACGGAGTAACTGGCATTTTCTTTGGCAGCATGAAACATTGCATAGTGCAGCTTTGTCCGCCATGTTTTCACATAACCAGTCAAGTCGCTGAAATGGCACTACTTTTTTCTTACTTCAGCTGTTTTAAAACATTTCCCATCACAGAAAATATCAATATCTACAAACAGCATTTCTGTTTATTAGCAGTCTGTGGGCCCTACAACAGCAGATACCCAGGCTAATTGCTTACGTTATCGTAAAAAGACCATTGGAAATGAAAACATGAGCACTTTAAATTTACTCCTAAATTTAAAAGCAGTGGTAAAAAATGTTACATTTAGAGAAAAGAAAATACCCGTGATCCTGCTTTATATTCATATTTTTATGTAAACACCATGATACATGATGAAATCATACTGTCATAATTTTGAAAATGTTTCATTACAATCAATCTTGATGAAGCTCCAAGGTTTATTCATCCATTTTACCTTCATATCAGGCATATGTTTCCCCAATGACTTTCTTCTTCTGTTTTTCTCCAAATTTTCCATCGTCTTCCTGTGTTTCCTCCCCACTCCCTGGCCCCCACCTCCTCTCAGTGAAGGTCATTCTAATAAAGAGCTCTCATAGGATTCTGCTGCTAATTGCTCTGTGGCGCTCTAGCTGGTTTTAGATCCAAATAAAGGCACATTGCCTTTTTAAACAGCTCTTCCACTTCTTGCCCTGCATTCCTCCTCACCTCTGTACTTCCATGTTAAATACGGACTTAGCAATATTTGACGCTGCAGCCGACCTCTGTCTCCGCTAGCTGAGAAATTAAGGTGAAAACAGGTTTTTTTTTGTTTTTTTTACCCCTTTGAGGGCAGGTTAATTTCCAACTTGCAAATGTGAGTCACAACTGTGCTTTACCTCTTTAAGAATGTACAATGTGCGATTTCCAGATAAATGAGGTGTGCATGAAGTCTGCTCCCTCTACAAATATTTGTGTGTATCTTTGTGTCTGTCTCCAGCATTTTTCGAACAGACGGCAGTCTGCGAGCTGGTAAATCACTTACTGCACTCTAAAGTAACGGTCAGGGTGAAGGCAGGAGTGGATGTTTGCCCCGGTCATATACACAGACACACACACAGACACACACACACACACACACACACCACACACACACACACACACACACACGTGCGCAGGCATACGGAGCGATCTCACCGGTGCGGAATGCGTTGTGTGTTTACCTATGGCTCCAGAACCCACCTGACTGAGGGAGGCTAATCTTTATGGGCTCTGTAAACAGGGACTTTGTCTTCAAAGAGGTGCAGGCGGCCGAAGCAGGCTCACAGTTCACACATGCAAGAGCAAACAAAGATGCATGCCTAGGAGGAAGGGGAGAGGGTACAAATATGGTATTGTACTGTACATCAATAAAAGTTATAATATCACAGAAAAGTTAATTCATTTCAATAATTCAGTTTAAAAAGAAAGTTAAGCTTATATGTATATAGTATAGATCAGATGTAGTGTTACGACTACTGACAAGCCATTGGCACATTTAGCCTGTTGCCTAAATCTGCTGCCATTTAGCTTCTAAGAATATTATTACCAAGTAAAACCAAAATAAGATTTAATGCAAACTATGTACTATAGTTCTTATGCAGTGTATAAACCTGTGGCCCTGGGCTTCCATTAAGGAATCCCAGGCTGCTTTAATAGCAGCTTTCTGCATTGTTGATTTAGGTGACTCTCATCTTCCTCATGCAAGCACTCCATAGATCCTCTGTGCTTTTGATAACAGGCCAATCCAGCACAAATGATTAAACCGGGAGTCGAGTTAACACAGTGGACCAACACCAGCAGGTGACACAATTCGTCAAATCGTCACCGACAGTGGACACGTCACTACCTAAGCTCTTGAATGGGCTTTGCTCCACAATCTCATGAAAACTGCAGTCTTTTACTATGTCGTTTTTCTGTCTTTTTCTGAGACAGCTTGTCCTTCCACTCAACTTCCCATTAACATTAGTGGAAATGGGATTCTCTGAACATCCAGTTTCTTTAGCAGAAAAGCAGTTTATTTCTTCACTATCCTTGATGAGGTTGTCACTGAGTGACATAGGCCGCCTCCGCCCTGATTCATTTTTCCAGTTGAGTCAAATTGTCATGTGGCAGTTACTGAAACAAACAAACAAACCTTTGTTTGCCTGAGAAAAGAGATCATCACAATCACTGCTTTTTTCTCTCCACTCACCAACACAAAAGCCTTTATAGGCAGCTGCACAGCACACTCGAGGTCATACCTGGAGGCTATAGCCACTATTTCCTCCTTCTAGGTTGTCAACGCTCTTTATAACCGTCCAGGCAGCCTGTTGTAGATACGGGCTCTCTGCTAACTATTTGTCTAGAATAATGGAGTTCACCTGTTAGCGCTGGAGTCGGGCCAGGGGAGCCGTAGACACCTAGCATTAGCTAGATGCTGTTAGCCAACATGCTAGCGATGGCTCGAAGCCAAAGAGGCCTGAGGGAATGCTGTTAGCAGCTGACTTTAGCTCTGTGTGAACGTTTTCCTGACTTGTCCGGTCTGGTTTTCTGCTGCAAACTTGTCTGTCGTAGTTTGGTGCATCGTTTTTGATAAAATGTCTCGCCATCCTCCGTCCTTCTATTTTTCATGGCTTTGAAGCTCAAAAGTACCACACTTTTTTTTTTTTATCATCCCCAGACAAAAGAGATGAAGCAGTATATGTTAGTTATTGCACTGAATGCTTACAGCTCTTCATTGAAAAATATAGGGAAAACTATGTGATTGTGTGTTTTAAGCAAATCCTTTCAACATGTCTTTGTAGACAGAGGAATAAATAACTTATTTATTGTTTTCTATGCCAGAATGCAAGTCACTGTTCAAGATATTTCTATTTTTTTCTCAGTTTTTCTTGTTTGTCTTAAATGTAAACGTAAAAGACGACTGATGGGGACATGAGAGCCCAGATCTGGTCGGTGGGGTTTTATCCTGGGTTTGGGGTTTAATCATGCACCCTCAGGGCCAACGTCCTGGTTTATGTAGCACGGGGATCTTTGCCAGATTTGAAGAGCTGCAGTGTGAGAATATGGGTGTGGAACTTGTGTTTGCTACATTACAGTTTGTCTTCATGTCAAAGCTCATGTCCCTGTCAAAACCATAAATAAAAAGCGGAGCCCCTAATACTTTGACACTTTTTACAAATCCTAATGCTGCCTAACTGATACTAAATATGGACTTTTTCTGGAGTAAGAGACACATTTTATAGGGATGTATTTTAATTGTGAGTGCTACTTATAATGAAATAAATCCCCATCAAGTTAGGCTCAATAAATCTTTGGTAAATCTTTTGTAAATTATATAAATATTTAACGTTATATAGTTGTTTGCATTTAAAACTGAGAAAACTACTGCTGTACAATAACACAAATATAACAATCTTATAATATCTGGATAAACAGTGGGGTTATCTTTTCAGGTGATCGACCGGCAGTTCACTTCGTAACAGGCATTCATGTTTTTGCTCACTAAACGTAGTTTGAAAGCAGCCTCTCTATACAAAGAGTGATCAGTTGTGCTCCTGTAGTTTGTTTCCACACCCACCGTCCATGTTTTCACAACTGGAGGATATTGCCAAATCTAGTCTTTCTTGTAAGCACAAGAAAAGTGTACAAACCTAGTTTTACCCAGCTGGCCAGCAGTTTACAGCAGGTTTTGGGGGAGCAGCAGCGCTGATTAGTCATAATAAAAACATCTATATAATTTATCTGTTGCAGAATAAAAGACTGCTACCTTTACTAGCATTTAAAAAAATATATTAAGATTAGACAAAATATGAATACCCTTTAGTATGACTATTGCTGGTTATGAAATACCTTGTTGGGTTGAAACAACAGTCAACTTATAAGGATCTTGTATCTTTTTAGCTGCAGTTTTAAAATGGCCTGACATTGACAAGAGTGCTATGTGCGTACACACCATGGCTGTTTGGGTTGTTCTGGACCACAGAATATTGCCAAATATGTCTATAAACAGGATTCTGCTTACAGACAGTTTTCTGGTACTGTGCAGAAAAGGGATGAAGGACGGTAACACATTAGTCTAGGCTCCCTATAGCTGGAGAAAACTTCCATCACTCGACGAGTAAACCAAATACTTTATAAATTCACAAGTCAACAGAGGCTCCCCAGGATTCTGCTGCCTGATTACAAAACAGGTTAGGCTCCCACCTCTCTGATATGCCGTCTCTAGGAGAGTTTTTCTCTCTTGTTCACAAATATTGATTGAACTAACAAAGATGATAGGAATAACCTATGTGGATTCTATTTTAGGTTTGAAGACTTTAATGTTTTCCAGGGTTGAACCAGCTACCGTAACCATAGGGGAGAAAGTCAGCAAACAGAGTGCAGGAAAGATAATTCAATAGTCAGATTAAAGTCAATGGATGACAGAGTGTAGATACTGGCACAGACATTTTTTTCCTGTACCCTGCCACCCTCTTCCCCTCCCGTGCGTGCCCTCCCTCCCAGTCTTATTCTCTCAGTTCTTTGCCTAATAAGCAGCGTTCCTGTGAGCTGATGCAAGGCAGAGGAAACAGAACAGGCGTTCTGGGACTGCTGCAAATATTCCCACATGAGGCATAACATGATAAAGACTTATTATCTCGCTAAGCTGCTGTAAACACAGATGCACACATAAATACAAGCTGTATACAACTCGCTCCCCCCTTGCGCACCAAAAAAAGTAAATCTGGTCTGGCTTTCCGTGGCTGACAAGCAGTGACCAAGAGGAATCTGACAGGGCCAATCCCTCGGACAAAGCCAGCGTCTGCAACGGTGAGCTGGCTCACTAGGCATTTGGCTCGGCTTGTTTGAACTCTAAACACCCAGGGCGAGCAGCAGTGGGAAGAAGTGGGAGCGATGAGTTCTGATTATTAATAGTGCTAAAATTTTCGGGAACTTCTGAACAAGCAGCGTGTCTTAACAGGACTCATCCTAATTCCTCTCCCGCTCATCAATCACGACAGATGCACATATAAACACATGCACTCTGTGCTTGCTGTGAGCTAATCCATTACAGTACAAAGGTAGATGTCAGCCTCCTGGACAAACACACACACACACACACACACACACACACACACACACACACACACACACACACACACACACACACACACGCATGCATATGCCAGAGTCATCAGAAACATGTTGAGTCCCATTTCACTTCTTGTCTTCGCTATCCCAATTAAAAGGCAAAAAAGGCCTTTTATTTCCCTCTCCTCCAAACATTCTTTATCTCTCTGATCTGTGCCCCTCCCTCGCTCAGTCCCCTCGGGGTAGTGGGAATGTCTCTCCACACACACTCTCAGGTCAGGGGTTCAGCTCAAAAGAGAGAGAGAGGGGTTTTAGCATGTGGGGAGATTGAAAGTGCGAGAAAAAGACATGCAGAAAGAGTGACGGCGGGTTGAGGCAGGCCTCTGCACGGGTAGCTCCTCTTCACTGCCAGAAACACTTAAAGCTGTCTCTGTGTGTGTGTATGTGTGTATCATAACCTTAATCAAAGACTTCAGGGTAGATTTATGCCCCTGCCTTTTTCCCGACCTCCATTACACCAGCTTATATACACCCATTACAGGATATGACAAAGTACACACCCTTTCGACGAGCACAGCCCCATAGTGACTGGGTGCGAAAGCAGGGCGTGAGCTGTGCACATACCCCGCTTTCCCATTAGGTCCTTGTCCACCTGTGAGCTCCGTCTCTTTATCTGCCTCGTCTTCACTGCTAATAAGGTCAATGACGAAGAGTAAGAAGCAGATGGGTGTACAGTACATTACAGGACTGCTCAGTTTAGCGTAGGCTAGATAGCAGCCTGGTGATTCATGCTTGGTGAAATGTGTGATGATGTGAAGAGTTTCCACTGCAGTGCAAAGTCAGTGGACTGTGTGGCAAGATGTGCTGATCACTCAGCGCTATGCCTCGTTTCATAATATTACCTCAGGGAGTAATTTGACCCATGAGAGGTCTGGAGGAAAGAGGAAGTGGATGGGATGGAGGCGAATAAGAAGAGGAGTGAGGTAAAACATTAAGTGACTAACCTCAAATGTCGCAATAAGACTTCACTTCTCAACCCTGAATTCTCAGAAGTATTGATACTGGGAATACAACAGCATTTTCCGCACAACACTTAGGCTTCTTTCAGAAATAAGTTTTTGTTTGGTGATCTGCACATATTTATTACACTGCTGGATCAACTGAAGGGACCTGGACGGTTGAAATAGCTTCACCAATGTTACCCCCCTGGAACACGTCCAGAGGGAGTACTAAACCTGTTATCACGATGAACAAGGAGGTTTAATATGAGATTGCTAAACAAGGATGACATTTCAGACGGGAAAGAGAGCAACAGCTGCTTTTTAGTGTGCTGGTTGAGACTAAACAGATGCAGCGTATTATCTTCCAGTGTTCAAGCACTTTGATCAGCAGAATTTGATCAAGACAATAACATGCTAAGGATAGCGCTTAACAACTTTGCTAGGATTCAAAGTATTGGATTTGAACAGTGAAGAGTGCAAAACAGCACAGAGCTTTGGGAAAATCCTTTGCAGGAGGAGGCCACAATTTGTAAGCCGTGCCAATTTGATTCCACAATCTCAGCTTCACGATGTACATGCTCACTTAGTCTCTGATCGCATTGTGCGATTTCAAGCGAACCAACTCATGGTGGTTGAGGTAGTTCATAGTTGTGTTCACTACAAAACCATGTCATGAAAGAGGCTTTGAAGTCAGAACCTAGGCACCCTTTTTCCCATCTCTGTCGATTTTCTGAAAGCACTGAGGCGTCTCAAGTGGCTGAAGTAAGGTTGTAGTTACTTTGCCTCCGAGCTGCTGACCGAGACAATCACACAAATGCATTCTTGTGTTAAGGTTAGCTGGCTTTGCGGCATCCATGTGATGGCGCATACCGTCAAGCAGATGTTTCAGGACGTTGTGGAGGCAGTGACTCAAGAACACTATCTCTGGTCTGGCACAAACACGCTGGGTTGCCCTGAATGACGCAGCAAAGGGAAGTTTCTTTATTAGCAGTGATAGTTAAAATAGCAAACAGAATTAGAGAATGAGAGACATTCATTGCAAATGTTATGCTTCACCACTAGATTAGCAATTTGTCAGGTGGCGCTGCCTTTACTGGATGAAGGTTTGAACTACTGGAAACTGTCAGGTTAATGTTCAGCTGAGCAACATTTACTGGCAGGATAATAAATCAGATTTAAGAAACTTTCTCATTGCAAAAAACTTGGAGGTCATCCAAACTTTCTAACCTTGTTAGAAAGTTTTTCAGCAGATTCTTTTTAGCTTTCTTCTGTTGGATTTATTGTTGTTGTTTGGTCTGAATCAGTAGTTAGCCTCTTTACTGTGGATCTTGAATCAGCAAGTGTGATGTCTTAAGATTAAGTTTAGAAAGTCAACCTCAACAACATGTGGAATAGATGAAACTTGGATACAGATGACTGTTGACCACATCATTATATTAAATCAATAGATACAAAGCTTGAAAGTTCAGTATCTAGTATTGGAAAATATTTTGATTAGCAACAACTCTGTTTTAGAGAACTTGTGGTTTAACTTTCTTCTGGGCAAGACTTGTTAAAAAAAACACACAAAGCAAAATTTGTTTTGTCAGAGATGCATTAATAACATTTCGAGTCATTGCCATGACTCGTATTTTCAAGTAAAATGCATTGCAAATTATTGTGTAACCTCCTCATAACAGTCAGCAGAACAGATCATCAGGTAATGTGAAAGGTTTAGGAAAATAATACAACTACCAACTTAGCAGGACGCCACCTCTGCAAGAAAAATGTATTTCTGTGCTTTGAAAGAGCAGCCCATTTAACAAGCACACCCACCAGCCCATCTGCCTGCACATGCTTGTATCCCACACTCACTAATATGCTCAGGTCCCTGTCCGTCTGCAAGCATCTGGCAGCATTCCATTAACAAAGCCACCAGCAATCTCACACCCGCACCCGCTGTCAGTCTAACAGAAAAAAAATATATATATGCACACACACATACACACACAGGTTCACCTGTTCTTGCCTCAGAGGAAAAGAAAAGTTAGATCCTCTCATGAAATGGCTTTTATTGTTTCCCCAGAAGGCATGGCTTGTACGCCTCTGAAAATCACACACAGTCGCAACACAGGAGGCGGGTAGAATGCCTCGATGGCGTTTTGTGTACCCACTCCAGGTAGCTGAAATAAAAGCAGCCGAACTTTCCCCTTTTAAAAGTGTGCACTTGTGTGCGCTAATTTCCAAAACTGGATGAGGCAGAAAGACGAGATAGAGGCCGTCATTAGGAGCTCACAGCCCTGCGTTCTTGTGTGAAGGTTTGTTTTGTTTTGCTGTGAGTGTGTGTGCGCTCTGTGTGCGTACGTCTCCGCTCTCCCACGCTTTGGCTCCTAACGATGGCAAATGCTCCTGTGTGTTTGCGAGGCGTTGTTTCTCAAAAAAAAAAAAAAAACAACAACACATTCAGGAACGGCTCGTTTTGTCAGGTTTTTGTGCAGGGAACACGATCTAATTAGGGAGGCCCCTCTGAAGGTGTATCAAACAGATCTGTCTCAAAGACCAACCTGATCCCGGCTTGCACACAGCGCACACATGCCATATCTGATTATTGGAGAAATGTGTGTGTTATTTAACTGTATAGTGGAGTATTAAGAGCCTTGTCAGTTTAGATTTGCTGCTCATCTGATCCTAATCCATGAGTGTTGGAACCCACATTCACATGAGTACAAAAAAAAAAAAAGTTTCTGCCAAAGGTGTTTTTTTGTATGTACTTGTGTGTGAAAAGTTATTCCCCTAAGGTCTTTTTAAATATTAGATAATCACACACAATCCCATGCTGTATGTCTGTCAATCTTCCTGTTATCCTTGTTTAGTCAGGTAAGCATTTTACTGAACCTGTTGTGATCACTTTGAGTCTGATCTTCCTCCTTTCACGTCTTTCCACATAGGTGCCAGTGATGATGGTGGAATCAGCCTCTGAGACCATTCGAACAACACCGTCCAACCAAAATGGAGTCAGCAGCCTAAGCAGCCAATCTGACGGAGGGGGAGGCAGAGAGGGAGGGTCCAATGGAGACACCAATGGGGAGATCAGTCCGGTCGACTTACTGCACCTGCAGCAGCAACAGGTATGTGTGTGTGCGTGTGTGTGTGTGTGGGTGTGTGTGTGTGTGTGTGTGTGTGTGTGTGTGGTGTGTGTGTGTGTGTGTGTGTGTGCTTGTTGTTGGCCTCCGTGTGTGCTTCAGTTCATATGAGATGCATGCATTTGACTCCATGTTCGGAAGAAGACTTTTTTTTTTTCTTTTTTTTTTTTACAACATCAGTAACTTGTGCAACATGTTTATGCACAGAAAGTTGTACAGAACAATTTGTACACAACAGGCAAGGGCACGTCTGTTTACTGTTGTGATAACCTTGAGTAAAATACCGAACTTTTTCAGTACAACAATTGCACAAAAATTTAAAACAAACAAAATATTTGTAAAACAGTAATCACTTTCACCGTGAGTAAAATAATACAACATCTGGGATATGTTTTTGTATATTTATTTTCATACAAAACCTACAGCGAAAATCCAGAATTATCACTGGTTAAATTAAGTTTTGCTGCTCTGCTCTTGACGCATGGCTGTTTGTAGGAATCTGGAACCAGCTCATTTCTAAATTTACAGATTACTTCACCCTTCCTGTACTTGGCACACATGTTAATGTATCATGGACTCAGATGACGTTATGGGAATTTGGCATTTTCCGTCAGCACTGTACGTCCTACTGCACACATCCGCAGGTGCCTGCTCTCTGTCTCGTTCAGTGATGTAGCAAAAAAGAAACTTGTGTCTGCACAAAAAAAGCAAAAACCATGACAAGAGGATGCTGTTTTGTTCTGCTGATTTAACATGTGGATCATGTGATGAAGTTATTGTCCTTGATCCAGCTGTCCGTAACTTGCAGTTTTGGGTTCATCAGTGAACTGTGAAATAAGAGCCACTAATGCCACAAAATATTCAAATTTAGGGGACAACTGCAGATCGGTTCCTATCATTTAACTTAAAAAACTGTTTGGATTTTTTTTAATTCTCAAACTTAATGACAGGCATTGACGAATTAATTAAATATTTCCAAATTGTAAGAGGTGTCAGAAAACTTAAACATTTGCTCAGGTGGGGGACGGCCAACGCTGCAATACTTTGTAACTTCAACTATAGCTGAAGAAAACATTATTAGAAGCGCTTTAAATCGCACAAACAGTAAAACGCAAAATTCATAAATGTTCTTGAAAACCATAACTTTTTAATGCCTTGTCATAGCGTAAACTGTCTCATGCCTTCTACACACCAGGCTGTGATATTGTGTGCAGATGTGACAACATTTGGATGGCCAGCCTCTTTCCTGCGCGAATAGCGAAAAAATTTCCACAGCTTTGCTTGTCAGTGCTTTAATAATCTCCCACTCACAATGTGCCGACTAATTCCACTGCGACTCTGTCCACCATAAAAATGCATGCGCACAAGATCCCTGTTGATATATTATTTCGTGAAAACAGAAGGAAACATCTCAAAAGTGAAAGGAGCTATCTTAACATCTCTGCCTGACCAAAACACTCCAAGGACACTTTGATGCTCAAGGAGTGTAAACTTGTGTGTCACAACTTGTAGGAGTAAGCTCTGTCTGTTATTTTTTTTCCCCCCTCCACTGATTCATGAAGTGGTGTTTGTTTGTGTTTAACACGTCAACTTGAAGCATCAGAAGTTAATGCTGTTTTTCTCCTGCGTGTCAGAGCAGCTCTTGCTTGCACAAACATTTATGTGTCGACTCAGACTCACACTGTCCATTGTGTCAAAACTTTTCCCGGAATATCTTGGATCGAATTTGCATTCTTTATTTTTTTTTTTCCATGTTTCCGATTCTTTCATTAAAACACAAATAACTGTCTGCTGACTGCTTTCCTGAAAGATCTGGGCCATTACACAAATCACATCCCACACGCGCACGCCCGTATGTGTGTGTGTGCAACATGCAAACACACGGCAACACAAATGGTACTTTTCCAAAGTGTGTCATCAACAGAAATGTATATTTGTCATTTGTCCAAAACATGGTTTGAAACCTGCTCATTCTTGTTGATTTGCATTCAAAAGATGAAGCATATGTTTGGATTTGCTTACAAAAAGTGTCATATTCACTCTAAAAAGGGGGACACCTGTATATATGCCAGAGGAGATAACTTAGACACCCATTACGTACACTGAGATAAGAAAATAAAAATTTTACAAATCATTAAAGTTTCTCTGACAGGCTTGTAGTTGGTAGTAATATCAACAATAGCATCGCAAACAGGTTCAGTCACCTACTTTTTAAAAACCACGCTTTCACTTTTTAAAATTCTCCTAATTGGTCTTATTAGTGCATTGAATAGTCAAAGTAGATCTCTCCAAATGTTAAAGACGTGAAAAAACTTGCCCCTACAGTTATGGTGGCTGTTTTGCACACAAAGCAACAAGAGCCACATGTAAAGTCATTTTTTTGGAACTCTAAAAACGGACTTAAACGATTTCACCATTTCCTGATCAAAAAACATCAGCACACGCCGAACAAGTTCTAGTACTGCATGAAATGATAGTTTATTCTGATATTTTGTTAGACGTTAGCATCTGCTTGTTACAAAGAGTCAGTCTGAGATCTGGGCTCGTTAAAACCCGTCTGCGTTGTCTTCGGTTAAGAAAACTCAGAGAAGAGAAAAAAAATGGTTTCCTCCAAGCTAAAATTACTCCCTCTAATTATTATGGTGGAGCCTTAGGTGAGTGAAGAACACTTGAAGCCCTTCACTCTCGTCCCTCTCCTCCCTCCTCTTTCTCCCCGTGACTGCATCCTCACCCTGCTTTCTCAGCAAGCTCCAGAACACACACGTATGCACAAATGCACACAGATTAACACCAAACATTTAGTTGATACAAAGCAGGTCTTTATACTCGTCTACGGTCTCTGTGTTTTTGCACCTGTGTGTGTGTGCACCTGGTATTTCCTCTTTTGAGCGGGTTGCCGACCACGAACATCGCTCCCTCTCACTTTCCATCTTTTTCTCTTCCCCTCTCTAACTTGACTTATTTTTCCTTCTATTTTCTGTAAGCCACAAAAGACAAGCACAACCTTTCCTCCAGATTCCAGCACTCAGTTCATGAAATGTTACATCCACACACAGTCGGTTGCCAGAGATCCTCATTTCTATTTGCACCAGCCCATCTTAAGGGTTCTCGTGGTGAGCTTTTACAACATATGTGACCACTTTTTCATATCTACGTACATCCTAGTGATTCTTAGTGATGGATGGGTTTTCTATGATCATGGTATAATCATTGGAATTGCCTGTCTGTGCTATTTTATTTCTCCAAGGCTATTACAGGTGTCCCTGTCAAACTGTCTTCCTCCCTGCAAGTTAAGAGCACAGATGGGATTGCTCTGGAGAACAACCAGCTGACTTTTTAATTAATCTTTCATTTTCTTCTTTGGATGACTATCAAATAAGTCAAACTTTCAATTTAAATGTAAACACTAAACCACTGAAACCGTATTAAGAGATGACAAAATCTGTGTCTGTTTTAAGACAGAACAAATTTATGATATGACGGGACTTTATAAAACCTGTTTTATGTTTTACAAGAAGGGATCAATCAACGCAAGAGGCTTAAGGTCTGTGTAAAGAAAATAAGCGTTTTGAAATGAAAAACCGATCCCTACTGCTTCAGCTCTTGTCCACTTGCAATTTAACTGTGAAGGCTTCAATAAAAAAACCCTATAAAAATTACGTCTTCTGTGTGACATTTAAATAGGAAAAAAAAAATGTTTCGGTTTCCAGGAAACGATTACAAACCAAAAAAATTATCTCTAGTCTATATAATTTTTTTTAAAAATATTAAACAAAAAATACATAGAGAACTTCCTCTTTTTGCTTTGTGTATAAACAAAATATTGTATATTTCCGTCTCTTACTTTCTTCACCACGCTTACGTCTTTCTCCTGAAGGTGCAGTGGAAACCACTGTGCTTAAACACCATGCCGATGGGCACTGGAACGGAAAAGACACACCAGTGCTTGTTTTTTAGTGTGCACACAGGCACACAGATCTGCAGACAGTGCAGAACATAAAACTGTCTTTACCTCAGGGCCCTTGGGAACCTGACAGAAATCACAGCCAGCATAGACAGACAGACAGACAGACGTGGCAGCATCATACTATGGTGACATCCTGTTTGAAGCTGCAAAACACTTGGTAGTGGTAGAAGTTCACTTTTCAGCAGGATGGCAACCTGAACCATACATCGAGAGCGCCACTGGAATGGTTTTAGACCAGAACATGTCTTAGAATGGGGCTGGACTGAAATCATAATTGAAAGTTTTTATCAAGACTTTAAAATTCATGCTTACAGATTTTTCATCCGATCTGACTTGGCGTGGGCCCTCATTCAGAGAAAATGAAGGTAAAAGGACAAGTGAAGAGGCAGCATGGGGATCGGGGGGCATTTGTGGGCTGGAAAGAAGAAACAGAGGGATGAGGGAGGGGTGTAAAGCTGAGACGTGTCAGAAAAGGGCGCCTGGGCCTCCCTGTGGAATGTGGCCTGTCTGCCTCCCCAGAACGAACTGAGCAGAAAAGGAGGAAGACAGAGAGATGGAAGAAAGCAAAAAGAGAGAGGGGGGGTATGACTAGGTTTGCCCCATCATTGAGGAGCGTGCGTAAGGGGGTGGGGGTGGTGGGCGTGAGGCTGGGAAGACAATGAGCAGAGTAGTAGTAGTAGTAGTAGAAGAGGAAGAAGTGGAAAAGTGAGAGTGCAGCAGCAGAGAGCGCAGGGCACTTTGTTGAGGTGCCGGGTGTGGACGTGAAATGATGCATAGCAGAGGAGAAATGTAAGCAGGATAAATCCTAACAGACCTCAATGTGTGCGTGTGTGTGTATGTGTGTGTGGCTGGGCGAAGGGTGCTCTGACGAGAACCAGGTGTCTTCAATTCTCCTCGTGTGTTTAAGTCTCTCATACCTATTTTTTCCCCCCTTTCGGAGACTAAACGTTGCCACTTCCCTCTGTCTCCATGTTTTCCCTCGCCATCAATTAATGGCTGTCTGTAATAAAGCAGTTACAATTGTGGCCATTGGTGTTGAGGGGGAAAAAAAGGTGCTGGGGGCGGGCGGTGGGGGGTAGGGTGGTGGGGGGTTAACAGTGAAGAGACAAGTGATGTTGCCCATTTTCTCTCGGGAGTGCCAGTCTTTGGCGGGCTAAACCAGCCAAAGAGTCTTTTTCTCTCCTTTCCCATCTAAATAGAAAGTGAGAGGGAGACTGTAGCAATGGCATCCCTTTCCCCCAGAGGCTTAAAACGAACATTGGTTGTGAAAAAGGCAGTTTTAGAAATTGGTTTGGAGCTTCGATACCCACTCCCATTTGTCATGTTCTAGTTTTTTTTCTCTCATCCTTGCTGCTTCTTTCATGTGTCCACACAATACCAGGAACCTTTGTTTCTCCGTACAGAAACACGCACGCAGGCTGGCTGTAACACACATGCAGAGAGCTGATGTGGGTTAATGAAGGGTGTAATTAAGGAGCCGCAGTGATGACTGGAGATCAGGAGGAACCGATACAGATCTCAGATATACACAAACACTGATGAAAGATAGCTGCTCTCCCTGTGTGCGCACATTTGTAGAGCTTTGCGGGCAGATTTGTGGGGCTGGACTGCTGTGTGTAAAAGTGTGTGTGCGTGTGCGCTAACAGATTTTGAGGGATGCTGCATGATTCAGATAACGTATGGCTTCCTGTTAGATTGGCCAGACTCAATAATTGGTGCCTGTATAGATGGAGGTGGGGACATGTTGGGGGCGTGTGTGTGATTCTTTAACGCCGGTAAATTATGGGAAGTGAATTTTGGTCACTGGCTGGAATGGTTATATCTTGTCTGACCTCCAGCTCGGTGCCAGAGTTCACTTTCAGGTCACCGGGGCAAAGGACAGGAAGGTGAAGGGGTGTTTTGGAAGGAAGGGGAATCAAAAATAATCAAGAAAGATGTTTGAATTTGTTTCAACGAGCAAGGCTTTACGTTCATCTCATCTGTGTAAGAGGTCATGTACCACACCTGTCTACCTGCATTAATACATTTATCAATGTCTATTTTTATTCACATAAAATTTACTCGAACTGCTCCACAGTGGTTAAAGAAACAGTCAAAATCAACATGAAAACATAGTAGAAATAATCAAGCTTTTTTTTTTCTTATAGTATGATGACCTTCATTTTTTTAGCTAATAACATCTTATTTTCAGAACATAATTGACCACACAGAGAGTAAAACATAGACTTAAAATTGATTTAATAAAAAAAACAAAAACTTTATTGACTTAAGCTGTATGTGAAATGTCAAGAATTTTAGGACACTTTGCTTCTACAAGTTATAAAGACCTGTAACCACAAAGAAATGGTTAAGCTACCTTGTTTACTTTTCTGAAATGGTGAAAGAAAGGAACAAATTGAAATATAAAACAGCATGATCTGTGGGTCCATTTTGTTCGTACCTGTAATATGAGTTTCTAACTCTACTAATATCTGATGGTCTGTGTCAAATTCATTTTTGCATGTGTTTCCCGCTTGTCTCTCTGTCACTTGTTCTGACCAGTATATCAGTGCTGAGCTTCCTTTCTGAGTCCTGTCACCTCCTAAAAGCTTTCCTTTCTGTCTGGACCAGTTTTTCCTCTGTATGGGTCGGGTCAGCATAGTGCACAGGTCACAGGAGGTCGTGCTGAGAAAGAGGTTGCCTAGCATCGCAGAACACCCACCGCTCTGACCACAGAGATACAAAGACACGTATAGAAGGTCAACTTCCGGAAGGAGTCCAGCAGCTCTAGTTTTAGATCTGTTTGTTTGCTTTGTTTTTCCCCTGACAATTTCCAAATGCATATAAAACCAAAGAGTAGCATGTTGATTAAAATGAACTATTACAGATTTAGTTGTTTTCTGCCTAATGACTTTTAAAGTTTTTCCCTTTAGCAGTGTAAACATGCACACAACTCCGCAGCACAAACAACTACAGTATGTAAAAAAAAAAAAAAAAAAAATCTGTTTAATGACTTTCACATGGTTCCATCTTCTCCACATTTCTCATTCGATGACCTTTTTTTTTTTTTTTTTCGCACATTGAGACCTAATTCTGTGATGCTGAGATATGGGATTTATGAGCACCCGTAAAACATTTTTACTGCTTTTTCCAACCACCCCACTGAATGACAGCTGAGAGTTGGAGAGCAGATTTTTGTTCACGCTATTGGTGTCCTTTCATGTATTTGGCTTTTGTGTTTCTTTGCACTATAATCTTAATAAACTGTTTTGTTTTCCATAAGAATGGCCAGTTAAATTTTGACACAATTCTGGAAATGCAGCTGACTTGACATAGTTTTTGCGTTTACTTGAGTTGGAGTTCAAAAGCTACTCGATAATTAGGTTTATCGGTTTATGAAGTGCTTCAAGGAAAGAATGCTGTTGAGGTACTGGGCCGCAGACGGAGGAAATGGTCCACTGGATCAGATCAGCGAGCGTGGACACAGTCATGGTTGGTAGCCTCCTGCTAGTCAAAGAGGCTCAAGCACAAACACAGACAGATGGCAGCAGAGGAAAGAGCTTAGTGTATGTCCACCTGTACATGTTTGTCCAGTGTCTGCTGTGGAGACTGGATTAGGTGAACACACCTGGACACCTGAAGTGTTAGGTTTGGTTTGGTTACCATGGGAATGTGTGAAAACAGTTTCGCTGTAGGCCTGGTTAGGATGTTGAGGTGATGAATGCCACACACACAGATACCTATTCATGATCCAAGATGGACTCTCCTGATGAATGGTTTCTGTATTCAGAGTTTTAAAAGTTCAGTTGTTGACATTTGGCTCTCAGATGTTTGAGAACGAGGCAGGAGGTACAGAGCAATTTCCACTGCTGTCCTCTAGAACCAGCAGTTGCAACTGCTTTTAATTGACATGTTCACAAGTGACATGTCTCCAATTAAATATAATACTTTGAATAGTTTATCCCACTTGGTAAAACAAAAGACGTTGATTGAATAAAATCATTGACTTTGAAGTACTGCGAGAAAGTGTGCGGTGACGTGAGAAGGAAAGACTTCATTTTAATAGGATATAGTAATATTCATAAATTTTTCTGCAACTCTCAGGTACAAGAAAGTTTTAAATTTGGGTTGTTAAAAGATGGGGCGGACAACATGAGGCTGAGAACAAAACAACAGAATTCATCAGGCTTGATTTATCAACAGATTGGAGCATCATTAACCATAAATAAACAGTAAACAATAGAAACATATCACTGTTCATGTGACAGCTTTACCAAGATAAAGCATTATATATGATAAAAAGTACTGGCCCAAGCCCTGGACCCTGAAGCACTCCGTGATTAATTAAAGGGAGTGAGAAAAATTTATTGACATAGAGAAACAGGTATGTTTCCAACGATTATAATCTAAATTTAGTGCTGTTGTCTTAATCCCTAGACCATGCTCAAGCCTCTGTAAGAATATTGCCTTCAACTTTATCAAATGCAGGACAAGAATACTACAGGTTCATTCATCATCTGAGGCAACAAAAACACCTTTAGTGAGTTTCACTAATGCTGTGTAGGTGCAACGATAATCTCTAAAACCTGACTGAAACTCTTCAGTGAAGCGGTGATCTCTCTCTCTCTTTTTTTTTTCTTAAGCCCCACACCCTTTGTTTCCCCAACTCCAGACTCACAGAAAGATATGGACGCAACAAGGGGAACAGGAGAAATCCTAAAAGACAAAAAGTGCGACGCCTCTGAGGCCACGAAGCAAGCAGTTACCCTGGAAACAGTTGAGAGCCCAGGATGCACACAATGAACGCACACATTTACACACCAAACCTACAAAAGCTGCAGAGGCCTAAAGTGTTGCTAATTAGCTAGTCTCTGCTGGCCCTTTGTGCGAGCCATTTTAAAGGAGAGATTAGAGTCAACAGGGAGGAGGAGAGGAATGTAGCTCTTCTCTTTCTCTTGTTTGCCTTCTTCTTCTTGAGCTCAGGACAAGAGCATGGGGGCCTTTTTCTTCATCTGGTAGAAAAGGTGTAATTTGTTATCCTGTTGGTTAAAATTTACAAAAACATTAAAAGCTAAAAAAAATAGAAAAAACTAAAGAATTCAAAGAAACTCAATTTGTACTTACTGTTAATATCAATAATATGGATAAAAATGAGTTTTGTTGTTGTATTTATTTATGAGTGATGTTTAGAAATACAAACAGACTGAGGTGGAAAACTATTTGATGAAAAAATAATTCTTTATTTATTTCAATTAAAATTAATGAGAACAAATTGTGATGAAAGAAAGTTGCACTTAACACAAAATGTGTTGAGTATTGTGGTAAATGACATTTTGTTTCTAATAAAAAGTGTAATTATTATGAGCAGAACTGTTATGTAGTTCTCCTGTCTGGCAGTCAACAAAATGAAACTTAATCCAGTTCAGCTAAACAAATTTGAAAAAAAGAAAAGAAAGCCACATCAGATTTTTTTTTCTATTTTCAACAGAAGTTTCTCTTTACATCTGGATGAACACAGTGTCTTACAAAATCATATAGTCCAGAACACACTTCCCCTTTCCCTTGTTTATACTCCACCCCTGTTTCTTATTTGGGGAAGTTGAAGATTGTGCACTTTTAGAAGTTTAAACTTGTACAGCAACCAGGCTTTGTTGTGCCTGCCCATTTCCGGTGTTTGTATGCGTGTGTGTGTGTGTGTGTGTGTGTGTGTGTGTGTGTGTGTGTGTGTGTGTGTGTGTGTGTGCGTGGCGGGGTGTGTGTGCGTGCATGTGTGTGGGCGGTAAGTTCTGGGTGTGAGGGTGTGTCTATCTCCATCCCCCCTCAGCCACAACCAGGTGTAGAAACTCTCTGAACCAAGAAACATGAAAGAGTTTTATTTGCATTGAAGCGGGCAGCCAGGGTAATACATTTAAAGGCCGATCACTTAGCTTTTTTTTCCCCTTCCTGTTCAGCCAATAGGTGTCTGGGTGTCCACATTTGTCTTCATGTGCATGTGCACATTGCAGACAGTCTCTGTTTGTGTATGTATGTGTTTTCCTTCTGTCTCCGAGCCAAAGTCTTGGCAGTGTCTTGCATGTGTTATTAGTTGGCTTTTTCCCCCTTTTTTCTTTTTTTGGTGGGTTATTAATAATAAGAGTTAAACAGTTTCCATATGTGAGGCCTGGTTGCCAAGCTAGTGCCGTCCTCATCACAAACTGGCCCTACAAAAAGTATCCACTTGCACGTCACTCGGGTCGAGCAGAAGCAAAAGCTTAAAATCTGGAGGTCACCCAAACAAGATCTTACACCTGAAAAGAGCCACTTAACTGTCCTACGGTACATGAAATGATGCTAAATATTACACCGTGTCCGTCTGTCTGTGTGAGTGTGTGTTTTCCTCTTTGGGCTTGGTCTGTCTGGAGTAAGACCTTCCTCTCCTGCCAAACGAGCTGTGTTGAAAACCGCAGGGAAACTGCATATGTGTGTATAACATATGACGTGTGTGTGTGTGCGTGCGCGTGTGTATGTGCGTGCCGGGGAACTGCTGTAGAGCTATTTGCCATCAATTAGCCGCCTGGACTGAGATGAGGCCTACAGTAAAGAGGGAGTTAGGGATTTCCTCTCTATTTCTAACCATGCTCACCTCATCATTACCTTTAATTGTACATTTCTTGATTCCTTTTCCGCCTTTACTTGTCAGAAAAACAAGCTGTAAGCATCTCTTTAGAAGGCTGCGGATTTTTTTCCATGTGTGCGCATGATGATGATGAATTGTGTCATGACATAAAGCAGTCCAGAGCATTCAGTCAGCTCGTTTTTACGACTTTGCATATACCCCTGTGAATCAATAGAAACGTTGGATGAGTGTCGGGAGGTAGGAGGTGGGGTTTTCAAATTTCACTAAACTGTTCTGAGCTGAGAACCATCTGGAAAATGGCACCATCCCTGGAGCTTAGTGCAGGTCCCATTTAGTGAAAAAAAAAACCCTTATGCATAAAAAAAAAATTCAAAACCAGCCAGGGTTTTCAAACATTACAGCATATTTTGAAGTTCTTTTGGAGTTTTGTGAGTTTTTATTGGATTGGCTCTTGAAGGCGTTCTTTCCTCTCTTTAATGGTCAGTCTGGGCCCAGAGAAGTTTGCTGCAGCCGCTTTAAAACCTCAGCGTCTCAAACGATGCCTTTATATTGCGGAAACATTACATTAAATAGCTGAAAAGGATTGCTGCTGGCGAAGGGTTTCCAAGGTATCCAAGACTGTGGCGTTCTAGATAGATTGAGGCATTTAGTGCGCCTTAAGGTCAGTTATTTTGGTGGACAACTGGTTCCTATGGGTGAAAACAAATGACAGGACAGCTGGTTTCGGGAAAGCCGAAAAGACCCGATTAGAACAAGAAGAAGAGAGGGCATACAGGAGGAAGAGTTTAAACTAAAGGGGTAAAGTTGTGGCAGAGAATAGTTTATTTGTAGCCCACCATGAAATTGACAGGCTTTAGAAAGGATTTGGTATAAGTTGCCCTGTTTCCCCTACCTCTAGGAAACTCTTGATCTTTTGTAAATGTATATGCCATTCCCTTTATTCCACTCTCTCGCTGTTGAATCAACTTTAAACAAATTCTTTCATGACTGAATGAAAAACACTGCAAATGTATCAGTAGTTCTTGTAGTGAGAGCTATAAACAAAATTTAATTAGCCGTGGCAATGTTTCCAGAAGAAAATCTGCTGTTTATGTAAATGAACTCGACAGTATTCCAAGAAATATGAGACTTTAAATCTTTCACATAGCTTTTAGTGTTGGTGCAAAAATTATATTGAATGATTAAAATAGTATTAAGGTCTCCAAACTATTATCGCTTTACATGAAATTGCAACGTCTATCCCTTTACCGCCAGCTAGACATTAGCCACCGTTCGAGATTATCCGTAGGAATCCTTTTGGGACCAATAAAGGAAAGAGAGGTTCTCTTCATAAGGCCAACAGCTGCATTCACTAGACTTGGCTTCCATTTGTAAGCCTGGACAATCTATTTTAGGCATCTGTCGAAGCCATATCTGCTCTGTGAATTTACTGTGACGAATGAGAGTATGGACAACAGATTTTTAGCGATGAGTGGGGAGTGGTTGGGGCATGAAAAATACATAGAAAAAAAATGTCTGAAATTTATTGTGAGCTGTACATTATATAAAGAGGCACAAAGACAAAACAGGTGTATAGATGGACTCAATCAAAGGAGATCTGTTTTATTTTTATTTTTTTCGCGGTGGCTGGCAGTGAGGCAAAGATCGCACTAGACCTTTAGTTGTTGTCTGTCGTTTTGACTGATGGAGTCATTATCTGATTTTACCCGTCAATTTTTAAAATTACATCTTCAATTGCATTTCATTTTCATTTGGTTAGTTAATATTCCAAACAAGCTGAACAGAAATCCATCATGCCATCTCACCTCCAGCTATTCTCTCTGCAGTGACAAAAACCACTGGCTTTCTCCAGTAGCTATTTATAAACAATGAGATTAAACACTTGCACTGAAATTATAAACCATTCACCTACTGTATCCTCCTGGTCTAAATGGACATGAATTACAAAAGTGCTTCTGCATAGTCAAATGTCTCAAGGGAAATTGCTGCAGAAGCTGTTGTCGTAAAGTTTTGGACCTTTGGCTCAGATAGATGACTTCTCATAACTATTTGGTTGTTGATCTGGAGGTTAAATCCGTGCTCTCCATTTAATCTACCAACTGGAATTACAATCACTACTTTAGCCAACATTTTGAAAACAGGGAACATTTCTCCAATTGAAGTGACCAGAAGTCAGCAAAACCCTTTGAGTTAACACAACCCCTGATCCGGGAACACGTCGTTTCTTCTACTCTATCCATCAGTCATACAAGAATCCCTCAACTGTCCTGTTTGCATGTTTTGTAATTTCACACAGTGTGTAAAAGTTTTTTGATTCTCTTTGTAAGGCCTGACGCAAACTTGTATATTTTCATACAGTGTCATTCTAGCAATGACATATCAATGTGATAATTTTCTTTCATTTATATACAAATTTATATTATATACCATATTGTATTATGTTGTAGTTTAATGAGATTTGTTTTATTATCGTGGCCAAATTTGTGGACATTTACATCTGTGACCTCTAATGATTTCTAGTAGCACCCACTGCTGCTGTTCTAATGTTGTGGTCCATCGATTTGACGGTTCAACATGTGGTAACAAGTGGTTATTTAAGCTACTTTTGCCTCTCATTTGATATTTTCTCTTTTTATATTGCTCTGTCAACCTCAGAGTCTGCTCTGTCAACCTCAGAGTCTGCTCATTCTGGTATTCCTCCATCTGAGGAGGCAAGTCATTCAGGACGAGCCTGTCTGGCACTGACAATCATGTCATTTTCACAAACACTAAGGCTTTGTTTTCATTGAGCGGTACAGTTCACGGAGTTGCGGTCCGGGGTACTTTTTTTGTCTGTTTCCATTGTAAGAGCTGCCCATGCATCCGACCGGTACTGCACCACTCCCTGGCCCCCGTCAGTCGTAAGTTCACAAAAAAACTGGTAGAGTCAGGGTGGAGCTACTGGCATCACACAACACAAGCAAGCAGCTTGTGTTTTTCTGTTGCTGTTTGCAACAAGCATGAGACAGCAGTGTGTCATGCTTGTCATTTCACTAGTATGACACCACATTAGGTTTTTGGGTTTCACCCCCTCTGTCCAGCGATAGTTCATGGAGTCACACTGACCCTTGCTGTGCCACTCAGTAGCCATTGAATCTCACTTTCTCTTCATTCTATTAAACTTGGACTTCAAAAAGACATCTTTACCACATGTATGCCATGTGATTTGCTGTTTGTTTTAACAGAAATTTGAGCAGATGTATCTAACCTTGCATCTATTCTGATGAAGGCCAAGAACGTTTCTAAAGCTAAGGGTGAACTTGAGCAGAACGAGTTTGTGAGTATGAATACCTTTCTTAAGCAATTGAGTTATGAGGGCTGTTTAATTTGCTTTTGCATCTCGTTGGAAAATTAACATCATTTGTAGATTGCATTGCATCTCAGTCTCATTTTAGCTTCTCTGTGATCACAAAAACCCAAAAAAAGAAGAAGCAATCGCAGAAAAGGGAGTCTTGTAGCTAAACTAAAATGACTTGCAGATCCTTAAGGAATAAAACAATAGAAAAAAAATAAATGAATCTAGCTAAAGGGGTATGTGGAGTTTGAAGGTGTTTTTTGGTGCCGATGTGAAGAGGAGCAGTACAAATGGATACAAGAGCTCATTGGGATCACCCGTGGGGATGGCAACAATGCCAAAGCTTTATTCTGGCTTTCAGCTTCAATGGCAACACTTCGGGACGGAGATATAGGAAGACGGATATGGGGAGAAAAAGAAGATCCACTGCTGCTCTTTGAACCCAGCCTCTCCCACTGATCCAAAATCAAAAAGCACGCAGACCTGTTGAGAAGCAGCTGGGTGTGACGAGCTCTTCGCTGCATCTTCCCCCTGAGTCTGTTTAGCACTTTCTATCTGTCGCTCTCTGCCGTTGAAGAAAGCATAGGGAGGAACAGAGGAGAGCAGATCTACAAGCCAGCTTTCCTTCCTTCACTGCTTAGCTTGCACCAGACTAACCTGTTGTCTATCTGCCAGGGGATATCTGTTTGGCGTTGCGGAGATCTGTGGCCTCGGAGTCTGGTTTTTCTCCTTGGTGGACAGATGAAACAATGAGCTCTTCTCTCATCCTCTCACATGCTTGTGTCACCCCCCTTCTCAACCTAAAAGCAGAGAAATCTGATACCACCTGCCTCCCCCCCTGGCCTTCCCAGCTCCCTCCCCTCATCTTCCTCCTTCTCCCTCAAGGACAGCCCACTGTCTGCCCTGAGGGCTGTTTATCTAGGGGGGGTGGGTTGAGGAGAAGAGGGTAAAAGGGGGGAGACGGGTTTGTTTCGTTTCGCCCGTCAACAATGGACCTCAGTCAGTGCTGACGGATTACTCCAACATATGGTACCCACCTGTCTCTTTCTCTCTCTGTCTCCCCCTTCCACAGTCTCCTGTTTGGATCGTTTGCTTATTTCTTCGTTCTCTTGCACTGTGTCACCCGAACGCACTGGGTGGATTACAGGCCAGATTCATCACACACAGGGAGACCTGTTTGCTTTGGCAACCTGAGCCAGGTACACTCACACATGTTCAAACTAAGGAGGCCTGTTTCCCTTTTTGTTCTTATTTGAGATTCACCTTATAATAACAAATCTGAGTCATATTCAACAGAGCAAGTTGAGATTTCTTCCACAGATGCATTCTTGCAAAGGCACGCTGACACCTGAGCTGCGAAATCGTTGCGCACGTTTAGTGAGGCAAAAATTCCTGCCATGTTATTTTTAATAGATTTTCAAACCTGCCCACCAACCTTCTCGCTTTTCAAAGAAACAAAATCGTCAGCCTTTTTTCGGAATCCCGCTAAGAAGAGAAAGTAGCCACAACTGTGTGTGTGCATGCGTGTGTGTGTGTGGACACGGATGTATGTGCATGTTTGACCCTGCTGAATTAAAAAATGCACTGTTATTAAAGGCTGTGTCAGAGGCGATGATTTACAGAGGGGTGCGATGACAAGTCAGAAGAACTCACACACCGCACCGAAACACTCACACTCACACTCACCGGCGCGCTCACACTGTGCTCTCAGGCCTCCAAGCTGAGCGGTGACCTCCTCACCCCTCCTTCCCCTTCCTCCTCCTCCTTCCCTCCCTCTCTCAGTCTAATAAAACCTGTCTGACACTGCTGATGGGTGCATATGTGTGTGAGTGCGTGTGTGTGTATGTGTGCATCGCGGCAGCACAAAGACTCTGTTGTTGGGCCTCCCTCTTAGGCCTCCCTCATATTTTCTTTAAAGGTGCAGTGCGCCCCCAAGAATGCCACAAGGGGAAAGGGGAGTTTAGGGGGGAGTCTTGAAGGAGCGGGTGTGAGAGTGCGTGTGCGTGTGTGTGTTGCTGTGTGTGGGGTGGGTGGAGGTTCTATGGAGAAAAAGCCAAGGAGTGAATATGAAGAGTAGAAATGAAAGAGAGGGGTCAAAGTAGAGAAGTGCTTCTTGACAAAGTAGACACGAGTGGATGTCTTTGCTGGTGTTTTTTTTTTTTTTTATCTGTGTGTGTGTGTGTATGTGTGTGTGTGCTCTCATGAGATTATAAATGTATTCACCAACCCAGTATTTCCTTTTCTTTTATTGTTAAACATTAAAACTGATACATTTGGCCCTGTTCAAATAAGCTTATATGTGCAGGTTGCTGTGAAGCAACACTTTTATATTTACATTTTAAATTTAAGCCTCTCTTTTAATTGTGGTAGTCTTGCTTGTCTCAAACTGAGGTGCTGACTGAGCTTCTTGGTGGCAAAACGCAACAAACCAGCAGCTAGCCATTCGCAGTTTCCAGTGCTTTCAAAACGTTTCCCCAAAAATTGTCAGCTCACAAACCATTTAAATGTACATATGCTGGGTGTTAAGCTTAAAGCACATGCTGTTATGTCCAGTATTTATAACAATAGTCTCATGTTATTTCTACTTCAAAAGTCAAGCTGACACTGAATCCAGGTAACTCTTGTCGAAAATTACTTCATTTTGACAAGAATTATTTTGGCATTGTTTTACTTTCCGAGAGTCTCCAGGTCAATTTGTACTCAGATTTTACACCCATGATAAAACCAAAATAATTTGCAACCTTCTGCAGGTAGTTATTATTTACTAGAGTTGTAAAATCATGTTCTCTTTAGGTAGACTGCGAGGAGATTTTTTTAAAATGACTTTAATCAGCAAATGTTCAAGGCAACACAAAACATATGCTTCACAAATTGAAATTTGGTCTTTATCTGGACCAAAACTGCAAACATATACAAAGTTGCAGGGGTGAAATAAGGAGCATCCCGGGCAAACTTGTTACATCTCAAAGGAATAGCCTTCATTCTGGGATTTTTATATTTTTTTATCTTATAGAGTAGAGCAGCTTTGACTGAGTGGTATAAAGTGAATTAAAGGAAATTTATGTGATAATCTGGGCAGTTTTAAGGAAGGTTTTGAGATAGTTTTGCTAACATGAGCGATGTTAACTACAAAGTCGACGGGTATTCTGCCAGTAAGAATCAGGTTTCCAGTCTTAACAGAAACTTCATCCTGCCAATACGTTTACTCCTTGTTTATCTTGTAAAACAGAACTTTTAAAATCTAATCTTTACACTAGTAAATTTGAGTAGTTTGCTACTAAGCTAAGCCATACTTGTTTAAATCCACAATGGACTTCTTTTAAAGAAATAGGTAGAAAAGCACATTCCTCTTTCTGTTGCAATTCTTGCCTTTTAAATATATACACACATATACGCACGCACACACGCCTTCATTGATACAGGCACAGGAGAGGAGACAGGCATCACCTCTGCTTGGTCGTAGCGTTTATGAAAGCCATAAATGGCTCTTTAATATAGTGGTAATCAGGGTGGTAATTTGGGTGGAATTGTCCCTTATTGTTGCCAGACAGGCCTACTCAACTCCTGCCAACATACACTCATTCACACACACACACACACACACACACGCAGACTGGCTCTCGGGCAGACAGGGTGTTCGAGGAGTAATTCACACCACATGCCAACAAACTGGGCGGTTGTGTTTGTCTGTGTGTACGTGTGCTTATGTTTGTGCCTGATTTAATGCTGAGGTCAAACCAGTAAAAGGGAGGGGTAGTGTTCCCGGGATTTTTTATTTATTTATTTATTTTTTTTCTTTTGGTAAAGTGTTAAAATTCATGTGTGTGTACGGGCGAGAGCAGAGGCACGTCCATGTGTGTGTTTTAATTAAGGTCTCAGCGAAAGTAGCAAGTGTGTTCGCTACAGATGGTTTTCATCACTCTGGCTGCACAGAGAAGGTCTCTCTCTTTCTCTCTCTCTTTCTGTCTCTCTCTCTCTCTCACTTTTTCAAGACAATCTAATCTCTCTTCAAAATTTTTTCTCTAGTTAAAAATCACTTAATGTACCTGAGTTTCTAATTCGACCACTTGTTCAATAAGTTGTACTGTAGAATCTGTGTTGTATTTTGTTACTGTTCGCTATAATTGTGAAATGAGGCAGATTTCTTCCTCTGAGTGGTTGAGTAAGAGCTTTTGTATAGACTGTCCCTCAATCTGGCCGTTAATTTGCACAGACACACACATCCACACACACAGGGACTTTCATAAATCAATATTTACTAAGGAACCTTTCCCTTTTGAGTCAGAGGAAGCAAATGTGCATCCTGCTGTCTCCCCTCTCTAACCCTCCGTCATGAGGTTGCACTTGCGTGTCCGTGTGTGCGCTTACTGTACGTGCAAGGCAGCTCTTGTGTTATGAACTGGGTGTTTTCTTATTTTGTTTTCGGGGCTGGTTAAACATTCCAGCCAAAAAAAATTAAAAGCTACTTTCTCTTTTTGTCCTAATGCTTGAACGCTGCGAGGAGGAGTGTCACAATGGAGACAGGAAAGGCACAAAAGCGGCTGGGAAGAGAAAAGGATGTGCTTAGAAAGTAGGAGAAATGGCTTAGTTTGCAGTATTGGTGGGGATGAATCGGCAACACCCAGGGGCAGAGTGAAAGGCTGGAAATGGAGCTGGTGAATGATGGTGTCACTGGTGTTAGATGGACAGGACTGCAGGGCAGACAGGGGGAGAAGCAGGAAAAGGAGGAGGAAGAACGAAGAGAGGTGGGAGGTGGTTAGTCATGGCTCTTTCGGACCTCATCAGGGCAAGCAGTTCCTTACATCACTGTGACAACACACAAAACACAGTTCAGGGCGCATGCATGGAAATGGAGTGACACACTTCTGTCTCGGGGGATGAGGAGAAGCCAGTTTGCTCTGTCCTCTGAGAAGGGAGAGAGGAAAAAGAGTTGTGGAAAGCAGAGTAAACCAGAGAGGATGGTTAGAGAAACAAAGGGCAAGGCAGTTGGGAATCAGGAGATTTTAAAGGTAATAAACTTAGACACAGGCAGCCTTATATTCACACTCTCAAGCAACTTAGACAGACATATTTATTTACAGTGCCTCACAAAAGTACTTATACGCTTGTGCTTAACGTTAAGTTCTAACCTCAGAATTCATGTAGTTTTTTAATGTTTAGATCTGCACAAACTAGCAAATAACTGTAAAGTGCAAACAAAACATTTATTTCACAACAAAAGAAAAATCTATAAAATCTGGCATGCATTTTTCTTTGGCTCTTTCACTCTGACACCCCTAAATTAAAGTTTGAACAACTCTACTTAGAAATGGCAAAAACAGTTTAGTCCACCTGTGTGCAATTTAATCTTAGTTTAATCAATATTCCATGAAGGGCTCCAAGGGTCATTCAAGAACATTAGCAACATCATAAAGACCTAAGAATACAATGGACAGGTCACAGATAAAGTTCTGGAGAAGTTCAAAACAGAGTTAGGTTATAAGTGTCACAGAGTGATGGTCCATCCATCATGTGAAAGTGAGAATACACAGTAGGGGATAACAGCAGAATCACTACGTGACCATCCACTTCACAGGATGTTAATGGGAAGATGGATCTGTAGCAAAACCAGCTATAAGCTGCAAGAGGCTTACAAATGTAATACCACAGAAAAGTGTTTCTACAAAATATCACACATTGGGCCTGGATCCAAATGCTCACTTTTTTTCTTCAATTTGCATTTGTTAAAAAATTAAAGCTTATGCTCTATTGAATTTTGGTTTGTTGAGATACGGTGAAGTTTATGATTCTAATAGCACAAGATGTAATAGAGTAAGAATTAATTTTTTTTGCCAAGTTATAATATAATTGCTTTACATTATGCTAATGTAAAGCAGCGGATGGGGACCTTCCTGCTATATAGAAACATATATTTGTTAAAGGAACTGTGTGCATGACTCTCATTTTTCCTCTTTCCTGTCTCCTGTAGGCACTCCAGGCAGCCAGACAGTTCCTCCTCCAGCAGGCCTCTGGACTCAACTCCCCTGGCAGCAACGAGGTCAAGCAGAGCCCCGTGCAGGTCAGAGCTCACACACATGGATGGGCATCCCGAGAGTTGCTCCATCCCCTTCAGAGACACGCTTTATTGGCAGCTGCGTCGTCGTTCTTCAACCAACCTTTTCATGTCACTCCCACAGATTAATACAGGACCATGTTCTCTTTTTTTCCTTTCTTGCGCTGCCTCCACGTATCTTTATCCCTCTCTCTCTCTGTGTCTGTGCATGTGTGTTAGTTTGACTGAATGAGGCCTTTGTAGTTTCTGGGTAGCGAGTTGTTTTCAGAGCTGGATACCACAGAAAGAAGAGAAAGTGAGGTTACTCGGAGTGCAAGATCCCTACTGAAATACACTTAGCGAGTGGAACACAAGCACTGCAGTGTATACCACATTTGTTTTTTCTCAAAATTTCTACAGTTGAATGATTACATGCAGAATGTTTTTTTTTCTTCCTTTTTAACAGGACTTTGCATAAAGAGAGTGGGGCAATAGGTGTGTTGGGCAGTCGGGCTATTGCATTATGCCTCTCATTATTATGTCACTTAACAAACAGACAGCTGGATGATAACATCGTAGAGCAGGTAGAGGCAGGGTGAGTATTTTTGTGCGCAGTGTCTGAAGGAAGTAAGATACTCACGGAGAAAAGAAAACAGAAATCATCATCTAAATTGTTGCATGCAAACTGGATCCAAATATATATCACGCAGTAAAGGATTCAAATAGACACATCATCTTTTTTAGTAAATTACTTGCTGATAATTGGAATATTCTCTCCCACAAAATAGCAAAAATGCTACAGTGACATCACATGAAGTATGAAAATCACCCAAAAAAAGTCTGCAAGCAACATTTTAATTGACACGCGACCTCTTAGAAATGCACAGGTACTTCCTATTGATAAACATGTTTAATATGATGCATATTTAAAATCTGGATGTCACCAGTTCATCTTGAATCAGAAC
The DNA here is from genome assembly GCF_027474105.1 of Poeciliopsis prolifica. NCBI lineage: Eukaryota > Metazoa > Chordata > Actinopteri > Cyprinodontiformes > Poeciliidae > Poeciliopsis > Poeciliopsis prolifica. The sequence continues at coordinate 9,766,649 of NW_026562378.1, read as the reverse complement.
CAGTCTTTAAATCGGATTTACATCGGATAAACTATTTCTTATTGTTACTGTTAAATTGTTTTTAAAACTCGCTTTATGACATCTTTAATTACTAAAAAAGTGATTACACAATAAATCACCAAAAGAATAAGGACGTCGCCTCTGTGAACAGTTTCTCCTAAGACGAGATCTTGGAAAGAACTGATATGTGTCAGTGTGGAAGCATTTACACATAACTAGGACTGAATGCAGATCAAACATGCATTTGGTTGACCTGCTTCATAGGCGCATCTTCTACATGAAAGAAGTTCAACCTTCCCCCTCGTCCTCTTTTCTCCCACACACACACACACACGTACAGATCCAGCTCTGCGCCGCCTCCACTCTCTCCATCGCTGTCTTGTTTGTCCTGTTTGTTGCTGTCTGACCTGCAGAGCCTCCCTGCACTCGCAGGGCATTCATGCAACGTCTCTGTTGTCTGAGCTGTCAGCTCACATCCTACCAACATAAACACACAGACACAGTTTTGATGTACATGCAAGTGAGTGTGTGAATGTGACTGGACCTTACAATGCAGAAATACAGACACAAATGGAAATGCACTTAGTCTTTTTAAATGACTTTGATGTGTGTTTTGTGTTTCTCTCAGGCATATTTGAATGGTTTTAAATTAGTTATTTTGCACGTGTATTTTTAAAATGAAACAACTTAAAAGGCTTACCAGACTGGGCCTGTATTTCATCCTTCAGAAAGAAAGTTCATTGAAAAGGTCAAAGGTCAGTACTATCTCCAGCTGCAATGGTATATTTGGTGGCTAAATGAGTGGATTGTTGGATGTGACATGTATCTGTTACAACAACAAATCAGAGATTTTGTGGACAATTTAATCTCAGTAACTCAGATTAACTCTCACATGTTAGTTTATTAAATCCTCAATTTGTTTATTGCGGCTACGATGAGCCATGAACAGTTTTTGTGACTCGACTGATCCTCAATTAACTTTTTGTATGAGAGTGAGCCAGCAGGGTTGCACAGCTCTGCAGTTAAACACAATTTTCCTAATTTTAGGGTTTCATGATTGCAAAACAACAATGAAATGATTATAGAGATGGCATTTTAAGCTATTCTTAGCTTTAGCCCTCAATAGCATTTAGCACAGTTAGCATGGTTAGCATATCAGCTGTTCCTTTGTGGATTCCTTGTAAGGTAAGTATAATCTGACCTAAACTTTGTTTTTTGTATAGACTACTTTTTTATATATCTATAAAGCACTGTAAGAGATGGGCCAGAATTATTTAAAATGATTAAAAAAACAGCATGTTTTTTGTTATTTGGGAACTCCCTGTTGTGGTTGCCTGAGGGAACAACCATTGTCACTCTATATAAAGTTTCTTTGCAACTTTTGGGCTTCTGCATTGACATATTTTTACAGAACACTGGTTTGTTTACTAATCATCCCAAAAATTTGTGTAAGAGATGAAAGTCACCATGTGCCTGCTAAAGGTAGACACTGTTGATCACTGTCAGTTCAGGACCAATGGTCACATTTAAATTGCATTTGTGACAGAAAAGGTGGCGAGTGAAAATAAGTTCAAGTGAAGCAGACCTTTAATGCGGCGACTTCTTAAGGTGACAGTAAGTCACCGCATAGCGGCACACATCTGGTTCAAAATGGCCGTCCCCAGGTTGGCTCCTGCTGCGTGGCTCTCACACATGCAAATGAGCCTCAGCCAATAATGAGATCTTTAGGAGCTCGATAATTAGATTTTTTTTCCTTCTCTCTACGGGAGAATGGGAGAGACAGACAGGGTGAGCAGGAAGACTTTCTTTTTCAGTGTCTCGACTTCTCCGGAGGAACCTCCGTCTGCGCTGACAGGCAGCCGCCTACTGCCCACCCTCTACACCCACCACCCTCCGAAATCATATTTCTTTTCTTTTTTCATAATAGAGGGGAGGATCTGAGCGCAGAGCAAAAGAAACTCTGAGATTGTATCTTCTATATGATTGGTTGCTCAGAGAAGGTTTGGCTGACTGCGAGAGATGGTATCAATCTACTTTGTGAGCGCACAGACGTGCGAGTGTGTGTGTCTTTTATTGTCTCGGGCGATGTTCAGGAGATAGTTGACAATTGCACAAAAGGTGGACAAGCACTTGCAGAAAAAATCATTCTGATGATAAATTCCTGCCACGTTTATTGAAAATAACTTGTCTTTTGAAAGCGGCTGTTCTGTGGATCCCTCAGAGGATTGTTAGCGACTATTTGTAAACAAACAACATCATGAGAACCAATGGACACAGGGTAAAGCTGTGAAGAAGCTCAAAGAAATATTAGTAAGGGTGGTGAGAAGAGAGAAAAGCTTTTTTTAAGAAATCCTCAAGAAGGAGTTGTATTTATTGCCTTCTAAGTTAAACACAGAAAAGCACTGAAATCAGTATGATTCCTCTTCATTTTCTCTGAGTCCACAAACAGACATCTCTCTGCAAAACTTAGACAATTTCACACTTTAGATTTATGTTTCTCCTAGATGTTGACTATGATTGACCACTGTTACCCTGACTTTGTGTGGCATGGTTGCTGCTGAGAGAATTTCTCATAGCTGGCTGTCAGAGGGGCATCTTGCTGGATTACCCAGCATAATATGTACGACCTGTCACATATTCCCCACAATAGACACACTCTCACAAGCCGACACATATGCACCACTTGGCAGACACATGCTTGGCACACTTAACAAGCTGGCACTTGGCATGCACACATAGAGATTAAGGCACGTGCTTGGCCGTGGCCCATACGTAAGTAATTGAATAGCGTGGTGTCCTGTTTTCATGTATTATTGAGGAGCTCGTTTAATTAGAAAAAAAAATTAAAAGGCTCATTAGGCTTATGTTAATTAGCTTGGCTCCCTGCTCTCTGGAGAGGGCTTACTCCAGCCCAATGGGAGGGAGAGGGGAAGGCACAGTGAGGAGGCTGAGGGAGGAAACAAACTCCTGCCATTCTTAAAATGCAAGTATTTATTTTTTTGAAATAAATATTAATCTGCGATCTAAAATTTCCGATTTGTTGTCACTCATTTTCTTCAAGAAAGAGCAAAACAAAACAGATAGAAAGTGGCAAGGTTCAAAACCTTCTGAGTAATCAATAAAACAATGTGGAAGAAGAAGTTTGTAGTTCTCCAGAGTCCATGGGACTAAAACAGTTCATGCTCTTGTTCTGTTTTTTATTTCCTTTCAGAGTATTTTCCCCAAAGCTCTCCTTTTGTCCACTTAATGAAAGTGCTTAGCTGGCAGTTTCTCTGATTTGATGTGGAGGGAGCTAGTGCTGCTGCTGCTGCTGCTGTGCATGTGTTGGGAGTATAGTATGGGATCCTGACAGTTTGTGAAGGGTGCATGGGAGGAGGCTGAGTCCCCTGTGAATTGGCTACGGCTTTGGACTGAGGGCTGGACAGACAGGCTGGAGAGGAAAGGTTTGGGTCTGGCCACTCGAGCGTGAAAGTCTTATTTTGAGATTTGAAACATGAGTGAAATCAGTAATGAAATATGGTCAATAACGGCCTCACACTTCCCAATGAAGTGCCCTGGCTGTGTGTAGGTCCACGAGCTCTGAAAACGTGTTGTCATTTTTATTCTGAAGCACTGGGGCGTTAGATGGAGGGAGGCAGCAGTGGAGGAGGAGGAGGATGAGCAGGGGAGGGGGGCATTATCCACTTGAACTTCCTGGCCTTTCACCGTCCCCTCCAAAGTTTTTTTCTTTCCTTGTCTTTCCCCTTATCCATCGCCCTGTCAGAAAGAACTGTGTTTCATGCGTTCCTTATATATATATATATATATATATATATATATATATATATATATATATATATATATATATATATATATATATATATATATACACCCCCTGGTTCACTGTTGTACTTAGGAGCCTGGTACAACCTGTCTTTGCAGAGTTTTGCCAAGTATGAGTAATTTACTAATAAATAGCTGACAAGCATTTTTTTTGTACATTCATCATAGTCAATTTATTATTATGTTCCTCAAATACATAATAACACAATGCGATGGTTTTATTTGCTGCTTAGATGTTCATTGCCTCAGACAGAAACATGACTCAGCATAAAAAAGATCTGAAAACTGACAATGTAGGATCCCCATATTATCAGCAACCTCACCTGCCTTCGTTCATCAGTTTCCCTGGGAGTGATGTGGCCCCTGGCCCTGCTTCAGATTAGCAAGAGGAAAGGTGCTTATTGCACACAATGGGGCCCTTTTTTTTTCTTTTCTCTTTTTTTTTTACCTTTGCCCTGGAGCTCCAAACACCCCTTTCAGCACAGTGGAAACTCCTCCGCTGTCTAGTTTTCACTCTTGATCCCATTTTCTCCCCATTTATTTCTCTGCTTGTTGAGCACGGACAGGCTGTTTACCTGCAGGGACACCGATGAAGGCGCTGATAGCGATGATAGCTGTCGAACAAACAAATCCTCAACCAAGAAAAGAATCATTTACATGTCAAAGAGCTGCACATTGCAAGTACAAACTGAGTCAGCATGCGATACGCCAAACAGATGGCACAGCTGTGCAGCCTTTTACTTGCTTTCTGCTGATAAGCTGTCAGATTTTTACCAAAACAAGAACAAAAAATAAAAAAAGCTTTGACATGATTGCTGTCTTTGGGTGAAGTTGACGCTAAAGAACCCCATCTCTTCAGTAAACAAACCTGTCTTGGTGCACTCGAAGGTGTGTGTGCGTGTGTATGCGTGTGTTTTAGTGTGTCTGTGACAGTAAGGTTGTTGGGGAGTCAGTCACTTCCACTGTGAGGTGGTAATGCTTAGTGACAAGGATAAACAGTGCTGGGGTTTGCTCCTTCCAAGGTAGGGGGTGAGGAGGAGGACCGTGTCAGACTCTCTCTTTCTCCCGCTCCCTCCTTGTCATTTTTTCAATTATTTCTCTCTCCTGTGGGTCCCCACAGACCCCAGAGGCAGAGGCTGCATCATTTAAACTGAGAGCCTGTTTAGATTCTGATTATAGCTTCCTCTTTTCTCACCATTTTCTTCCATCTCACACACACACACACACACGTACACCCCACACACACACACACACGCACACACACACACACACACGATTCTGGCTTCTTGCTGTGGAGCGATTACCTGAAGAAGTGAATTTATGAGGCTGTCATCCTTCCAAGAAAGTTACATTTATGTACATGCATCACCTCGTGTAGGAATGGCTAATTCCAATTCTCAAGATGTTTTCATCATGTCACTGCACTGCAGTTGATCAGCCCCTGATCAAGTGGTTTCAAGAATATACTAATGTAGAGCTCAAAGTGTAGCAGAGGCAAAAAGAAAAAACAATTTTTTGCCACAGCTACACTTTTTTCTAAATACATTTTCTTTTTCTTTAAATTGGATTTTTTCTTACTTATTATATGAGAAAAGTTGTTTGTTTTTTTTACTATTCTTGGTAATCAATGTAATAATTTTTCCAAGAAGCATTTAGCGTATTTCCTCAGGAATTTTGATGATTTATTTTTGATGATGAGCTCCATATCTTATTGCCATCACCCTAATATTCATCTTTCTCTGTAAGGTTCAGGTCAGGACTCTGGGTGGGCCGCTTCGAAACATTAATATTACTTTGAAAGAGCTCCTTTGCGCTTGTAAAAGAATGTGCCGTCTTGTGGGCAGAATGAGACTTCCTCCAGTCACACACTCGTTTGTGTCGCATATTACAGAGATGAACCAACATCTGTTTAGTTTTTGTTCAGTTGGAATTATTTCACTCCGATTGGTCATAATTTGGGGAAATAAAGAAAAATAACCTGCTGCAATTTACCTGCTTTTTAATGCTAATTAGATGTTGGTGGATTAATAAACCCTACTCCCCTGAAAAGTGATTTTTTTTGTCATTCATAAAGAAAGACCCTAATCGGTGTTTACTGCCAGGTGCAAAGCTCTTTGTTCATTTTAGGTCATTATGCAGACATTTTGGCCTGTTTGTCGTGTTTGCTGCCCGGTTTGATATCAGACAGCAATCCCTCTTCTCTTTCCTGAGTGGCAAAAGGCTTCCCTCCCAGCTAGGATGAAAAGTCATCAAGGGAGAAGAGGAGAGAGGGATGAGGCCTCATTGAAATGCAAGTTACGTTCCCCGATTTCTCTCTTTTCTCTCCTTTGGGACTTCATGCCTTTCTCTTCCTTCTCCTTCCCATCTTTCTGGGCTCTCCCCGGCTCCCTCTCCCTGCCTTTGTTAATCAGTTAAACTCCCTCTTCAAACAACCCCTCTAATTACTCCTCCGCTCTCTGTAAACGACAGGGCTGTCTCCAGCGTTCTCTTCTCCTCCCTGCTTTCCTCGCAGCTCCCTCCATCCATGGCAGGGGTTAACCTCTGTCAGCTACTGACCCCTCTGAAGTGTGAGTCTGCCTGTGCTTGTCTGCACTGTTCAACTGCTTGTGACTTTTTCTTGCATTGTTAATGATACAAGTGACTTTTTTACTCTTTTATCTTTGTGTTAATAGTGGTTGGACTAAATAAGATGCAGTAAGACCAGGGATTGTGACTTTTCACCTGTATGTCAGCATATGGATGCCTGTTGAGACTCTCGTCTGCGTTCTGCTCTTTCTAGAAACCGTCTCGGTTATTTCTGCTTGACAGCTCAAACACTTGTCTTATCTTCCAACCATTATTTCTCAATACTTCCTCCTTCCTCGCTACGTCCTATCCCTGCTCGCAACCACCTCCACCCTCCCACCTCTCCTCCCTCTTCCCACTAATCTACCACGCATCTCTCTCTTTTAAATTAACATGCAACATGAAAAAAGAATGGACGACAGCGGGGGGAGAGAAAAATTAAATGCATTTAATAAATGGCTGACTTCAAATCACCCGGCTTTTCAGACTCTCCCTATTCACAGTCCAATGAAAGGGGAGAAATCATTCACCAGGAGAGACAAAGCCGAATGAAAATATAATTCTGCATTGTGAGGCGCTTTTGTCCTGGCCCGTCAAATTGCTAATGGCGAGGCTTTTGTTTTGTGCCGGGGCTCTGAGTCTGGCGGTGTCGTATGGCGGTGGCAACGCATGCCCCATAATCACAACGCTTTGTGATATTAGATTATAGGGGCAATTAATAGCGTCAAACCTTAACTACTCAACATTCAGCCTACCCCACACACACACTCACACACACACATGCATGCACACAGGCCCGCGCATGCGGTTCCGGCATCACAGTGTAATCCAGCACACAGAAAGGTGCTATAACTCCAGTAATTATTACGCCTGCGACTTGAAAATGTCAATGGCGGTGTGTATAAAATAGAATGTATGAGTAGTCGGTGAGGAAGAATGGGATGCACAAGAGCAATTAATTACAGCTTTTCATTTGGCAGCCTAGACTGACAAGGCCTGGCGGCGGGGGCAAGTTGGCATGACGCCAGGCGGCACCCATCACCACCCCCATCTTACTCGCTGCTCCCCCCCTGGACCCTCCGCTACCTCTCATCCACCCCCTTCTCCCTCGACTATTTCCTTACCAACTGCCACGACGCCAAAGCGTCGTCTGAGTCACCCTACTTTGGCTCCTGTCTTCCTTACATCCACACCTCAAACACAAACTCTTGGTCTTCTACACAATCGTACAGTACAGCTGCTTGTAAAAGCAGTCATACCTCTCTGACTTTTGCACATTTTGTCAAGTTGCCACTTCAAAGTATTTTGTTGTATTGATATATTACTATCTGTAAACCGTGTGGAGCGGAAACCTGGTATCGGTTAGGAAACAATTAAAATCCACGAATACTCAAGAGTTCAACACTTTATGAGTGTCTAAAAACACTCATAAAGGAATATTTTCATAGTTCAAATACCAAATATACCTTAATATGCATTAACATGTACAATTTAGACAATCTTAGCAGAAGCTAATATCAACAGGCTTTCTTGTTTTTGCTTTTCGCGGTACAAACAATCAGCAACAAGAAAAATAAATGCCAATCCATGTCAAGTAGCATTGCTTTTAGGCATTGCAGCCTCCCATAGCGCATCTTCTTTCAAATATTTTAGATATGCATCAACGCAAATTCTGTAAATAGATGGGTTTTTCATGAATAAACCTGAAAATAGGTTAAACTACAAATAATCCAGCTTCACTGTAATGCATTTGTATATCGTCATCTTTATAGTGAATAAAACTTATTATAACTCCTTGCCATTACAAGTCACAAAATGATTAATTGGAGTTCATGTATATGTGCTAGAACCACCAACCTGGCTAGCCACTGGTATGCTGTAATAGTTCCTCACCCCTATATCAGTATGTGTATGTATGGAACAGGAAGACAGAGGAGCAGCAGGTAACAGATAGCTGGTATTTATAGCCCAGTAAAACTGGTTCTTCATAGATTTAATCTATCAGTGACAGCTCACCTCCCCATCCCTCTCATTTTCTTGACATCATCCATTCAGGTGGTGAGGAGCTGGACAACTGTTTTTGTTATTATCTCGCACACATGCATACAGACAGAGATTTGCTCATTGAAAAGATTAATAACTGTTTTTTTTTTCTCCTTTTCAGGTATTCATCAATAAAACGTAAAGCTTACCGATGTTCAGACAGTGAGAGAATCCCTTTAGATCTTAAAAAATATCAGCTTTCAAAACCATCTCCGTAAATATGTTCACACCGTGTCTTTTTATCCCCCTTATTTTCTATATTTTCTTTAAAACTGGTGTTGTTCCAGCAGTTGTTAAATACAAAAATGCTTTGTCAGCAGAACTGCCGCTGTGGCGTTTTCTTCTCTGTTGCGTGTACATTTCCACTCTCGGGTTCAGATTTATGCGGTAAGCTGGTCCCAAGAGTTGCAGTGTTTGTAATCAGATTAGCATCTCTGTACATTTTCTGTGTACAATGCAAGAGCATTAAGGAAGGTTTGCAAAACACATTTGCCAAAATTACAACTATGTACTCCCTCGCTTTCTGCCACTTTATCTGATGAGATGAGCATCTCATCAGATACCCAACTTTGTTGTTCCTTTTTCCTCCTAGCGAGGCCCAGCCGTGCCAGGGAGAGAATCGACGGCAGTCATAATCATGTGTTTATAAAAGCAGATAAGATTTTATATTTTATTGGTAGATTGCATATCTGTCCTTTCATCCCTGGCTGCTGCCACGGAAATTGACGGTTTTCAACAGTGCCAGCCATGTGCCGGAAAATGTCAACAGTGTCAGTGTGTTTTAGTGCGTCTCTCTATTTGTCTTCATCTGATGCTGCCCGTTTTTCCTTCGCAGTGAGTGACAACAGAGAAGAAGAGACAAACACACACACACCCTGACTTACCTATCTGTGCCAGCCTGCAGCATAACCAGTTTGTACTGCAGGCTGTTTATTTTAACTTGAGGATTCACTTATGCAGGCACAGTCATGTTCAAGTTTTTTTTTTCTTTTTTTTTTTTCTGTTGACTGGGCCTCATTGCACAAAGCTTCATCTGTTGACTGATTAAGTTGCTCTAGATTTACATGATAACATTAAGGTGTGTTAGGATGCTTTTAACGTGTGCTGTATTCTTTTCCTGTTTTGTCTTCAGGTGCCCGTATCCATGGCCATGATGAGCCCACAGATGATCACTCCTCAGCAGATGCAACAGATCCTTTCCCCTCCTCAGCTCCAGGCCCTGTTGCAGCAGCAACAGGCTCTCATGCTACAGCAGGTAAAGACAACATGCTTTCTCTTCCTTCAGTGCTTCATGTTTAGCTCAAATTTGGTGACATGTAAATATGCAGCATGGTACTCCTTTGTGGTTTAATTAGCTGAAAGCAGCCTTAGCAGAACCATGTCAATCCATTTCATTCCCTTTTTAAAAAATACTTTTATGGGATATATGTAATTTCTTTTTTGCTTTGAGTATTTAATAGGTTTCTTGTTGTAATTGTTGCTGGTCATTGTGTCCAAGAGTCACTATGATAGACATTCCAATATAAGTAAACTTATAAAGTGGCGGGTAGCAAAGTAAACTCACAAGGCCAGCAGGTCCACAACTTAAGGATCATATAAAAAGAGGAGACAACAGGAATTTAGCTTTGTCTTTAAGGCCAAGAATTTATTTAATTTGCTTGAAAGGTTTTCAAATATAGATATAGAGTGTCTCACTTAATGTCCTCACCGTTATGTCAGGGGTTCTTAAATTTTAGACTGACTTCACCAGACACGCTGAAAGCCCCGTGAAAATCAAACTTCAATTTGACATGACATATCATATTTTTGTACCCAGGATTCTTCAGTGTTTGATGAAGCTAGAATTTGATATTGGTGTTTTCCAGGTCCAGATAATGATGGACAAAGATTATAAAATTATGGAGAATATTTTATTAACATACTTTACTGCCTGTTCCATGTCAAAATCTTTTTAATTGTTTTTGTCCCTTCTTTCCTGTGTGTTTTTTTTTATTTCTTTGTGTCCTCCCTTCCAACTTTCATTTCTAGATACTTTGTGGTCCCTTCTTTCCATTCCTTCTCCCTTCCTTATGTATTTTTTTGATTCTTTTCTTTCTATCTCCCTTGTGTCTTTCCTCCTTCCCTTCTTTGCTTTCTTTTTTTATTTATTTTGTCCACTTTTTCTTTCCTTCCTTTTCTTCTTTCTTTTGTGTCTGTTTCTCTTTCTTTTTGGGTTCTTCTTTCCATTAGTCGTTTCTTCTTTCCTTTCTTGCATGTATTTGTTCTTCACTCCTTCCATATATTTCTTTACTTCCTTCTTTCTTTTGAGTTTCTGTGTTTATTCAATCTTGCCAACTGTTCATCATGAACAATAATATTTTATATATATGGAGAACTGACAGTTAAGTCTGAAAAAAAAACTATTTTTTTAAAATTAAACATTATTAAAAATGCATAAAAAAACCCTGCAAGCCCCTCATGTTTGGGGAGTTTTGCAGATGTGGAACATGCTGATTTGAACCAAAAATTATGATTATCTTTTGGAGAATGTGCCTGCAAATATGCCTGCACTTAACCACACACGCAGATTTGTTTTTGAGCAACAAAACATGAGTCATACTGAATCAGGAGTGTGTGTCATGCTGATTCCTGGCCCCTTGATATTAGGGGTTGCCATGTCGGCATTACTCAATAAACACCCTTCAGCTGTAGTAGATTTGTCAAATACTTAGCCACACCAACACATCCCCGCAACCTGCACAAGCAAACCACACATGCCGGCCCATAAAGGGTGTGAATTTGCCTCTTAACAGTGTGGAGACACAGGAGTAATTGCAGCGAGCATACAGACTATGCTCTAAGCAATAGTTTTCTAGAGCAAACAGACTATGCTCTAGAAAACTGGCGCATAGTCTGTTGATTTAATAGGAAGCGGTTGCTTTAGGCAACTGTAAATTGTGGTGGGAAGATCTGACAACGTGTGTCACAATGAAAACGTGAAAAAATGTATCGGCTTTCCGGGAACAGACATGGAGAATGAGAGAGATCCTCCTCGCTGGTCCTTTTCGATTTTTTTTTTTTTTCATTTTCTGTAACAAGGAAAAAGAAGACGCAATGAAAGGGGGTTGATAATGCACTCTCACTCACTGCAACGCTAATAAAAACCATTGAGTTTAACATTGCTCTCCCACTTAATTAACCACAGTATGGGCCACGCACTTAGTGTATATCTGCAAATCAGGCACTTTTACCCACACACACATACATACACGGGACAAATCAACCAACACATCAGTCACTGAAGCATTAAATTTCATATCCCCATGGCAATAGTGCCCTGTGTAAGAGTGTGTAAGTAAGTTTTACAGCCCATTGCTACAAAGCAGATGTGTGTTTGCATGGGCGCTGATTTGTGGATGCGAGTCTCTGCGTTAACCTTTAAGTTTGCTCAAACCTTTACTTATGCTATGGCTGCTTTGCATTTCATTCATTGTGTTTTCCTCTAAAGTCAAGGTCATGGTAATAGGCTGGAGAGGTGAGTGCCTCACTTACACATACACTTAATGTACAGAGCCACTGAATCAAATCATTAAAAGACTGTAATTATCACTTAATTATTCCTTCAACTCACCACTCAGCAACCAGGGTTGAGTGTGTGTGTGTGTGTGTGTGTGCGCGTGTGTGTGTGCGCGTGTGTGTGCGTGTGTGTGTGTGTGCGTGCCTGCTAGCCGGTGAGTGTGTGCGCTTGCATATGCATTTGTCTGTGTGATTAGGAGGCGATCAGGGCTAGTGACGCAGAAAAGAGAGATTAACTCTGCCTAAGGAGTGATAAAAGAGAGGAAAGACAGATGGAAAGTAAAAGAAAGAGCAGCAAGAAGGAATGACTCCTGCATTTAAAATGAATTAAGCACAAAAAAAAGAGGGGCGAAAAAGAATGTTGCAGGGGTGAAGCTGTAAATTATGCAAAGGAGAAACTGGATAATGTGAAACAGCCTTGTTTGTAAAAAAAAAAAGAAGACCATTGCATTGTACCGGGTTTGTGTGGCATGGATGGGTAGCAGTGTGCAGTCTGTTCGCTGTAAGGTCAGACAAATGAGAAACCGAAGCAACTGCTGCGCTGTGAAGTCATTCTCTGCTGAAAAGCCTCTTTGAACATTTGATGCACCATGAAACAAAGACAAACTGCAGATGGACACATGTACAAGCTGTTCTCGGGAGAATAGCCTCCCCTCCTCCTGCTCTCCTCAAGACGCATACACACTCACACAGACTGAAGATGCACTGTGGTCAGTGAGTTTTTCCTCTCTCCTCAGCTGAAGATTGTAATCTTAATGGAGCTTCCTGGGTAAATTAATGATTACTAACCCAAACAAACAGACAAGCTGTTACCAGTCAGAGTATGCTGACCTTGTGTGCTTGTGTTTAAGAGTGTGTATATGTGTTAAATCAACTCATGTCATTTTATCAGACTAAGGGATGACAGTTACATTAAAATAAAGAATGTTGATCTATAAACTTCTCACTGTGACAAAAGACGCACAGCTTTTAAAGAAAAAGTAGCTTTCTCGTATGTCAGGGTGAACGCGGCTGCTCTCTGAAGGCCTCTGAGGTTTGTTAGAGAAGATAAGTGAACAAACGGCATCACGAAGAACAAGGAACATGGTACATGTGACAAGGCAATAGCTGTGGAGAGACTGAAAGCAGGATTATGTTATAAAACAATATCCCAAGCAATGGACATCTCACACAGTTCTGCTCAGTCCATCTGAAAGGAAAGAAAATAGCACAACTGCAAATCTGTCATGAGATGGCTGCCCACCTCAACCCCCAAAGAAGGGCATAGCAATTCTGGAGATCGAGTTATTATGATTTCAGGTCAATCATTAGTTCATTTCACAAATCTGCTCTTTGTGGAGAAGTGGGCATAAAACATTAGTGCCAAAACTTGAAAATTGCTGCTAAGATCAAGGTATTTTGCAAAAAGGTTAAACTTTCAGTGTGTAGATTAGCAAAACTGGTAAGAGCCACAGTCCAAAAGACATGAAGCTTTACTACTTTTTGAGAACCAGGTATCCTTTATCTTTCACTATGCAAATATGAACTTCTTTGTGTTGGTTTATCACTTAAGTTACCAATAAATACCAATGAGGTTTTGGTGGTGATGGAATGTGAAAGGTTTTAGCTGGTATGAGTATATTTGCAAAAGTCTGCTCTGTGTTCTCCCTATTTATCCTAACAAGCTTGCCAGTGTTTCTGGCCTGCTCCCTGTCTGTCGGCCTGCATTGTGTTGCAATCATCTCCTGCAATTCAGACCTTGATCTCTGAGAATAATCTGGGGGGACTTTGCCTTGACATGCACGATCACACTGACACACTCGAACAGCTGCACAGTGGACCTCAGCAGCCTCTCCCAGGTCTGCGTTCACTTGTTGCGCATGGTTTGTCAATAAACCACACACAGCCACAACAATACGCTGTGGCCTCAACTGAGAGCGCTGGAATTGAAAGCATCTGTGCCATTTGAGGCTCCTGTTTAGGTTACATTGTCTGACTGTGGAGGATCGTTTCAGTACTGGTGGCATTGTTGAGGCTTCTGCAGTTTGTGTTGTGACTCACTCACCTCATATTTCTCCACCACTCTGCCCCCTTTCTCCTTAACCCGCTTCCCCTACCCTCCACCTGTCCGTAGTTACAAGAGTACTACAAGAAGCAGCAGGAGCAGCTGCATCTCCAGCTTCTGACTCAGCAACAGCAACAACAGCAGCAGCAGCAGCAGCAGCAGCAGCAACAACAGCAGCAGCAGCAAGCCGGGAAGCAGGCAGCGAAAGAGGTGAACTTAGCCACGTACACGCTCACTCAGTTCAAGAACACTCTGAAGTGCAGAAGTGCTCTTAAATGCAATAAAGTGGCTGACATGTGAGAGTGCCAAGAAAAAAAAAGAGTCTAATGTATGGAATTTAGGCCAGATACAGTATCTGTTCATGTTTTAATGTTATTGTGGAGCTCACGCAAGTCTGAATCCCCAGGCTGACGCCTCAAGGACGAAAAGAAGTCCACTCCACATCCATGTAGTTCTGATTCACAATATTAGATGTCACCTCTAGAAGATGGGTCCAAGAAGAAGCAGTTATTTGAAAGTGCTTTTAGCTGTCAATTGACAGATACTAAAGGTGACAGCATAGACAGCATAGATTCTAAAGATGACAGAGCCTTTTCAGCTATAGTACAGTGTTCTCCTTTTTAGCACTACCATGAACTTTTGCAAACGCAGTAGCTTTGTATTTATAAAGGTATTTAAATGGCAACTTTCTACCACATAGGCCAAGAACTCGTATTCTGTTCCCATTGGATAAAAGCACCTACTTCCATGTGGATATCATACAATCGTCCCAAAGCACCTCATCAAGCAAGCTGCTTGATGAGGTGGGTAAATATCAAACAGCACATCAAAGAAACAAAAAGAAAAAAAATCAAGAATACTTTGAGCATAGCTTGTAACTTATTCAGAACGCTGGAACTTGAGTTTTATTTGACACAGTATTCAAGAGCAATGGCAGCAGGTGCAATATGCAAAAATACATGAGCTTTTGCAGATTTAATTAGCATGGTGATCAATGAGGATCACGTGTCGATCTACATGTACAATTCATATGTTATGATGACAATATTAAGAAGAAACAATGCAGGGGAATCACTTCATGAGAAAGAGCTTGTGAGACATTTCTGAGAAATGCACAGGGAGACACATCCTCAGATTTGTCCTCCTCCTCTCCCAGTGGGCAGAGCCCCCACCCCACCACCTCAGCCCACATGCTCCTCACTGACAGCGGGCAACCGACTCAACCGTGACCAAAGCAAACCAGTTGTGGTTGACTCGCATGTTGAGCGAGTGTCTGAATTGCTTTTCCGTTCTCCCCCATGCTCCTCCGCTGTCCCAGTTTTCAGGTTGCTTGTCCTGCAACAATGAGACAAGTGCAAACACTGGTCACACAGCCACACGTACACGCAGACAGAGGGAGGCTTGATGCGTGATGGTTCACTGGCCAAACACACACACACACACACCTGGGGGAATATGCCTCCCTCCAGAGCTGCAAGTAGCTGATGTGACCAAGGCTCTCTCCAGCAGCCATGACTTGCTGACATACAGTGCATCAATAATCAATTAATAGCCGGCATGCATAAAAACACTGTAGATGCTGTAAAAATGTTGCTTTTCATTTCTGTGAGATTTGTGACTTTAAGTGACCAGAAAAGAATAAAAACTACTACAGCAAAAATCCATGGAGGAGAGAGCAAGAAAAAAAGTTCTCCCTGCTAACTTTTGGAAGTGTTTGTACATCAGTGCCTTTGACTTTTTGCCCTTTTCGCTTTGAGCAGAAATTCCTTTTTCACGTTCAAGGCTTTGTGGAAGTGATGCATTGAAAGAAAAGCGATGTATGTGCGTGCTGAGTTGCTGTTCTGTGTGTTGCCGGAGCATTTGGGACTGGTCAGGAGTCAGCTTAATGAAGTGACTCTGACCATCACAAAAGATGCGTGCTTGTGTATGTGTGTGTGTGTGTGTCTTTGGATTGGCCGTCTACAGTTGCCTGTGTGTGTGTGTGTGTGTGTGTGTGTGTGTGTGTGTGTGTGTGTGCGTGTGTGTGTGTGTACATGTATGCTTCTGTGTGACTGGCAGGCTCAGACAGTGTGTGATGTGCTCATAAATCACATTGACAGCCTGTTACTGCGCTAGCTTTGGCCACTCAGCCACAGCTAATGTAAACAGAGCACAGGAACACACACACACACACACACACTCAGTGTGTGTGTTTTAAAGAACCGTAGCCATATCTCAGGAGACAATGAGAGGCAGAGGAGGGGGCATGGGGGGGATAGAGAAAATGGACAGACAAGTTTGAAAGGGAGGGCCAGGGGCCTTGGAGAGAGAGAAATGTAGGAATGAAACGGATACAATACGCTTGGACTTTCTGATCAACAGTTTATTTCAAGAAGGGTCTGGTAAATCAGCTCAAAGTTATTGAATTGTCTCAGCGTGACACCGATTTTTACATATCTCACATCTGCGAGAGGTGACTTTTAGAATCAGTTCTGCTTTCTGAAGCACTGATTTTGATTTGTGTTGGACTGGAATATGACTTAGATTTCTGCAGGTGACAAAGCAAGTCCTCATCTGAACAAACATATACAGAGTATATTTACTAATGGAGGAATGTGTGTTTCTCAGATTCCACTTCTGTCCTACATATAATTACTTTAAGAATTTGAACAGCAACACTTCCTTCTTCCTCTTGTACACTTTGTGTCAAACACCAACTTTGAAAAAAACGTAGCCATGGCACACAGGCTTAGTGAATAGAAAATGACAAAAAAATTGTTTGAAATAAATTAAAAACCCAGAGAACCATTGACCAGGTTACCTTTAAATGATAACGTCAAATGTTCAGAAACGAAAGGATCTTGAATTAGTTTCACTGTGTTAACAAGGATTTACAAGATCATTTTAATTCCACCTCTGCAAACAAAATCATTTGAGCTAAAGGAGTCTACAAGCAGGAAGCATTTCCCAGATTAGCTTTGAAACAAGCTGCAGATGTGCAACAAATCAAACTGCGCAGTTTCCTTTATGACATTAAATTATCCATGCAAAGAATATGGTGCTGCTGGTTGTCTTCCTCCCACCTCCAGCTCACCCACAAACACACATAAACACACCTCCACCATACTTTTCCTCCCCAGGCACCAAGTCTGAGAGGAAATGACCTATTTGCCCTTCCTGAGAGTTCCTCTTTGTTCAAAGAGTTCTAGGCTGCCACTCTGTTTCACACACAATGAGAAGTTCATTTATTTATTTTTCAGCCCCGCCAGTTATCTGTGGGAGATAAAGTACACCTCTCTCAGGGGTTTTGATTGTGCAGGGTCAGTTCGGGAAAAAGAGGGTAAGAGGGGAGACTTGTCAGGTTTTTTTTTTTTTTTTTTTCCGGTGTAAAATACAATTTCTCATTTTATCTTTTACCTGCAAAAGATGTGTGCATTATTTCTATTTTTTAACGACGTAATCCTAAATCACATTGTCACATTTACTCACATTCCAACCGGATATCTCAGCTCATTTTATTGGGATTTTATGTCATAGACTGATACAATTTATAGTATAACTTTAACAATGAAGGAAAATAATAAATTAAAAATATTTCCTAATCTAAAAAGTGTGGCTGAAATATGTATTCAGCCCATTTAAATCTGATGTATTAACCAGTTGCAGAAGTCATTGAATTAGTAAACCAAGTTCAGTTTTGTGTTATATAAAGTCAATATATACAGGTGTGTTTCGGACTAAACCATCAGAAGGTTGTTAGAGTATTAGTAAATACCATTAACACCAAGCAATCCCACATAAAAGGTGAGCAAGAGTTAGGTTACAAAACAGCCAGAAATGACAACATGTAAGAAGGATAAAAGGTTATTAACACTTTTGCCAGGTGCTGTGAGCAATTTGGAAGCACAGTCTGCCTTGTCTGACCTCCATTTCTCCTCCATGTCTAACAGCAGCTTGGCAGTAAGCAGCTGGCCTTCCAGCAGCAGCTGATCCAAATGCAGCAACTTCAGCAGCAGCACATCCTCAACCTCCAGAGACAGGGCCTGGTTCCGCTGCAGCCCACCGCCGCCATGCAGTCTCTTCAGCAAGGTACGTGCACACACAGGCATTCCCAAACAGAACCTGAAACAGGACACATCCTGACAAACACGAGCCTGGCTAAACACACGCATAAGGCCTGTGCCCAGTGCTGCCTGTGAAGCCTGTTAATTTAATCAGCCTATAAAAGATAAAAGAAAACATGATTGGTAGGTTTGTGGAAAGTAGTCATTTAGATAATAGGTAAAATATGCCGCTAAGCCTCCCCTGCTTAGAGATGTGTGCATGTGTGTGTTTGTACTTGAGATTATCCAGGCACAAGAAAATCATCTTTCTGCTATTCCTGTGCCCACAGGATTTTTTTTCCTATGTGTAACTTCTCCCACAGTTCCTTTAGCTTCTCAGCAGAGTTTCAGAGCGATAAAAGTTGACTGCTGTTGGCCCGCCCTCAGTGAACATGTGTGTGTGTGCCCACTTGTGTGTACGCACTTGCGCGGCAATGTTTCACACATACTTTTGAGCACTATCTCACTTGCAGAGAATGCCTTAGGGGCTCTAAAGTGGCCGTAACATTGCTAAAGCGCTGACTGAGTTGACCAAACAGACCCATTTCCTTCCCTCTGTTTTTGATCTTTCACTTTTTCCCCTCCTGCAGACGAGCATGGAGTCACTCACAGCAACACGCGCACACACACATACATAGCAAGGTTAAACTCTACCAAATTATCAAAGGTTTGGAAGCATTGATTTCCAATCCAAAGGTCTCCTGGAGGGCAAGTGGATTTATTCATAGTGGAGGGGGGGAAAAAACAACCTGACTAGGTGGATAAGGCTTGAGGACACAGTTGTGTTAGCAGAGAACAATTTTTCAGACAGTTGCAAACATTTGGCCTCGGCGTCTCCTTCTCTTTCTTTGCTCTCCCTCTCTGCATAAGACTGGAATTTCCCTGCAGTGTGAAAGAGCTGGTCCATTGTGACAGCTCAGCCAGGCGTGAGCCAGAGCATTCCTCTGACCAGCCATGCCACACAAACACGCAAACACTCACTGATAAACACACACACTGCCGCCCTTCCTCAGAAAAGCTGTTGTGTTCTGTGAATAGGCCGCACGGGGTGCCATGAGGGGTCCAACTGAGGCTTGTGTTTACTTCTATGACTTTATGGGTCAGATGTTAGATCACTACTAATCCCCCTGACTTATAAAAATAATTAGAAACAATGAGTTTATGTTCAAATACGTCAAGAATTCAGGCATTTTAGTTGCAGATTCAAGTTATGTGACGGGGAAAAAAAAAGTCTTGCTTTGTATTAAAACCTTGTACCTTTTCTAATAATCAACAGAGCCTGTCAATTCTCTCTCTGTTTATATTTAAACAAGATCCTGTGAAAAGCATCCAAGAGTTGAACTTTATACAGTTTAAGTCTATGTATCATTTTTTACAAGTTACATTTTTGGAAATAGTTTCTTGTTGGACATAGTTCCTGTCCAACAAGGATGACATATGAACAGTTCAGTGATACACACATTTATCCAATTTAATTAGAGCATAACTCCTGCTATTCTTTACTGTTAGAGAACAGTAAAGAATAAGTAACATCATGAAGGCAAAGGGACATAGCAGACCGCTCAGGAAGGAAGTTGTGGAGAAGTTTAAAGTAGAGTTAGGATTAAAACATGGTAACAATCTTTGAAGGTCTCAAAGAGCATTATTTAGTCCGTCATCTGTAAAATGGATCTAGGATGGCAGCCCGACAAACCTACCAAAATGTGACTGTTTACCTAAACTGACAGGTTCAGTTGGACATTTGGCTGCTTCTCACAGACGCAGCCAAGAGAGTGACAGTAACTCTAGAGGAGCTTCGGAGTTTTTTCTGCTTTTCTTCCACATTGACAGATAAACTATTAAGGACAGATGAGAGAATGTATGTAGCTAAGAACAGGGCAGAAAATATAGTCGATGCTGCAGGGGCAACCATAAACACACAGACAGCAATGGGATGGTTTAGATCAAGGCAAATTTATGTGTGAAAATGACCCAGTCAAAGTCCAATTGAGAATTGAAAATCGATATTCAGGAGCTATATTCCAAGTACTGGTTAAGAGAGATCCGTTTCTAGATGAATTTGGTAGACATCCCTAAAAACGCTGTAATTGCAGCAAATGTAGGTTATGCAGAATATTGCCTCGGGGAGGCTGAATACAAATGGGTGACACACTTTTCAGGTTTTTATTTGTAGAAAGTTGTGAAAAGTTCCATGCCCTTTCATTATTGTGCGTTACTTTGAATTGGTCTGTCACATAAAATCCCAATCAAACCTAAACGTAGAAGTACTTTAGGAATTTGTGGTTGTAATTTGATAAAAGTTCAAAGGGTATGGATACTTTTGCGAGTATTCCTGCTATGGGTTAGCAGGAGTACTCTCATCTTTTCAAATTTGGTCTTGTCAGTTTTTGTTGGAGAAAGTTATGATTTTTTGATTGCAAATCTATCCTCACATGCGCTGTTTATTTTACACTTGGCACTAAACTACCTCCCATCTGTTTTCTCCAAACGGGCATATTTATTTTTAATTGAACATACTCCTGTGGTTCAGGCTTCCTAACATAACAATCTTGAACCACTTTACACTTTCACTCTCTGATCGTCTCCACAGATTGGTTTGGTTTCTTCCCGGATAATTCCTGGACGCACACGCCTACACACGCACGCACACACATGCATACAAAAATCTGTCTGCGCACTTACACCACTTCATTTTTCCAGAGTGAGAACTTTTGTTTTGGCGGAGGTCAGAGAAGAATGCAGACAAAGCAGACATAATATTTGGATTGCTGCGAGGTCCTTGTATGTGTATGTGCAGATGTGTATTATATGTGAGTAAGTGCATGCTAAAATACGCCGGAGAAGGCTGTGGCATTTTCAGCCGTCTCTCCTTCACTTTCAGATTGGACCAGAAATAATAATGCTGCAAGCAGAAGGAGCTCAGTGTGCACTCACATTTTTTTGCACAAACAGTGGCGCTGATGAAGTCCTTATGGGAAACTCTTACCTTAACTCTGTACTTCTCACATTGGTAAAACTACGTCTCTGAATGAGTCAGGAAAGAGCCATTACTTTATGGCAGGAACAATGGAGATGACTTTCTAGTGCCCAACAGGGCATTTAAATCAACCTCTAGACTGTTATTTTTCAGCTTCTTCAGTAGAATGGGGGACTTTGTGGTTCTGGGATAATCAGTTGCAGCTATACAATCAGTGACAGTAGTTTATTTAAATTCCCTCTGTGTGTGTCTGATTATCTTTCAGCTGCTCTGGAATTAACTTCACTACGTCTATCATCATATTCGCTTGTAAAATTAATAAGTACGTTAGATTTCATCACTTGCTGAGCTGCCTGTGTCACCCTTTTTCCAGCAATGTGTCCGTCAGACCTCCAGCAATTGTGGAAGGAGGTGTCTGGAGTGCCGAGCGCTGAGGATGCCCTTAAACAGGCCGAGGGCCTGGACTTGAGCACCAACAGTTCTAATTCTACCTCAGCCTTCCCCAAAGCTGCCAGTGCTCACATTCCACTGCACAGCCTGCCCAACGGACAAAACCACACCCCAAAGAGAGACAGGTAAGGAAGCTTATTCATTCAATAAGCACGCCTTCATTGTTTGTCTTTTTCTCTATTTCTCATTCAAACTATCCTACTTCCTTTTTTGTGGGTATTTTACTTGCAGCTAAGCTTTCATAACTACATGACTTTCATGACTACTTGAGTCAGTAAACTCTGACAATGATGTCATTAAGAAGAGTATGTTGCCCGATTCTGCAGGAGAGGTTTATAAAGGTGTTTTAGTCCACCTTTGTGAGGGCGATATTAGAGATGCATGCACCATGTGTCTTGGTATTACACACACTGCGTGGCTGTGTTGGCCACTCACAAGCTTGTCTTCATCTTTAAGAGCCCGACTGTTTGAGTGGATATCCTCCTTCACCAAGGCAGACAGCGGAGATGACCATGTTCCCCTTTACTCCAAAGGCAGCCAGCCTCCCAGCAGCCAGTGAGTAGCCATAACACACACACACACACACACACACACACACGCATGCATACACAGAGTGCGTGACCCTAGAATAGAATAGATGCACTTCTGAAGGGTTAGCTTTAGCACACACTGGTTTAAGAGGAAACATTGGCCCTCATGTTTAGGAAGAAAAGATGGCCATTTAAGGCTTAGATTTGAAACTTGACCTAGACTTGAAGGTTGTGAGTTGATTTTCATAAATAATTTTTAACTCGTGAAATGTGGAGTGAAAGCAAACCTGTAAATCAGTGACACTAGTTTAAGCCAGTGAGAGCAGCTCTAACAGGTGCATATTAAGTTGTGAAATTGACTGTTTGATTTATTATTAGTAGTAATAGTATTATTAATATTATTAGTAATTGTCTTACTAATAAAATTAATAATAAATACTCAGAAGGAGGCCAAGGCAAACCCTAGCTAGTGCACTACGTACAGTAGGATACTGGTCGATACTAAGAAGTTGACAATTTTGACTTGAAAAATGATTTGGACTTTTTGTGAAAGACCTGAAACTTAACTTAGACCTTCCTCTTAAAGACTTGACATCTCACTCCAGCCACCTTGTTAAAGACTTAACATTAGATTTAGACTTGCATCTCACAGAGTTGAGATCTGACTTGGAATTCACTCTGACTCAGGCTTAGCTTGGATATTTGAGACTTGATGGGAACCTGCCTCTGGAAGAATAAAAATTTAACTGGAGACCAACACTTTTCTTTATTGAAATGAGAGACTGGACTTGGACTTGTGACCATCTCTGTCTGGAAGTGAGGTGAAAGTTGAAGAACAGGTATAATATAGCTGAGTGGTGTTGTACTGCAGCTGCAGTGTTCTGCTGTAGGTCTGCTTAAACTTTTGTGGCCTCGAGAATCACAGAGAGGGTAGCACTGCTGTGCTAGCCTGCTAAGCTAATGCATGGTTGATGTGGAGGACAATGTGGTTAGCAGCAGTTTGTCATGTCTGCTGTCTGAGCTGCTTCTGAGCTGATTCAAGCACAGCCACCACAGAGACACTCTCCCACAAACACACTGCCATTGCTCTCCAGACTGCACATCTGATCAGGAAGAGGGAGAAAGTGAGGCAGGGAGACATGTTTCCATCTGCGAGACAAATGGTTTTTGTTAGACATCCTTCTGATGTTGATTTGGGAGAATCCCCATCCCAGTCATCATACACATCTACTCGTTTGCACAAAGCACACACGTATACACACACGCTTCCAAAGTCATGTAAATAAATGTGGAGACAGCCGTCGGAGGCACTGCTCCAGGTCTGAACCACATCTGCTACCAGACCTGCCGCGCACACATGCACAAACACACAGTTATTGCATTTGTCCAAACCAAACCTGGCCTGGTCTTTCATCGTCGCACTCGCTTAGAAGCACACACACACGCACACGCACATATGTGCTCATAAAGTTTAACACACGCACCACACACACACACACACACACAGACTCACCACAAAAGAGCAACCAGCAAATGACAGCAACCACCACCAATCAGTCATGGCTGGTTGGTCCTGTGCCGGCTCTGTGTCAGCTCCTGAAACAGTAGAAGACACACCAACACTAATATACAAACACACGTGCAAAACACACACCAAAGGCAGGGGGATAGGTCATGGACTTCAGAATGCGCCTCTGAGGTTGTTGGACCAATTCCCTTATTTTATGCCTGGCTTCTGTAACTAACCCCCACTTCGGTCTGTCTTCCTTCCCTTGCTCTTGGCTCGAAGATCTGCACCAACTAATCACAGCTAACCACACTCAGATGGCTGCATCAATGCACACTGCTGTTACGTTCACATATTGGATGCATGTGTTTAATAAAGTGACTAAAAATAATATTTTGATATGTTTTATACAATTGTGTCTGACCGCAATTGGTGTAGAGATTATGCACAAAATGTAACATCTGTTGCTGACCCTTACTGACGTCTCATTTTATGTGTTTGTCTGCAGTCATGAGGAGCTCAGCAGCTCCCATCCCCTCTACGGTCATGGAGAGTGTAAGTGGCCAGGCTGTGAAGCACTGTGTGAGGACATGGGACAGTTCATCAAGTAAGTCACAAAAAATTTGCTTACATGACCATCCATCCATCTATCTTGTGATTTTGTGCAAGGCTCATATTTAAGGCCTGACCATATCTCACATAACTTAATTGTAAGCGTTTTGTATGTACACCTCAAAATGACTGGAAAGTCTGGAAACTCAATTATGAAAAGAGATTATGCAATTATGAGATAGCAGATCAGTAGGATATTTTTCATTGAATGCGATTGCTGCTGTTTTAATATTTATAAAAAATGTTAACAATGGCAACAAATATCACAAATCAATTTATATTAATTTTTACCTAAAGGTTATCTAAACAGTAATGTCTTTCCTACTGAAAAAAATCAAACTATTTAATCATTTATCTATGAGGGATGGGCAATATGTCGTGGTATTTCTTGCAATAATAATAAAAGTGATGACATTTAAAAAAAAACAAAAAACATTGCATTCTCTTATTTGGTAAAGATTGTAGATTACACTCTAAACCTATTTTTAAATGGAATACTTTAGGCCTCAAGTTAATTGTACCATATTACTAAACAATACATAATAATTGCATTTGATAATATTTTTTAAGTTATTAATGTTTATTACTGCTCTCATAAAACCAACAGTTGAAGAGAAAACTCCAAATTGTTATTACTGACAGGACTTGTAGGATATGAAATTTACAAATTTACAAAACTCATTATGCAAACTAATTGTAATTGATCATAAATTTAAAAAAAAATAAATAAAAAGCTAAACAGTATGATAATTGTGCCTCTCTATTATCCGCTATGCTTGTAGACCATAGCAATAATACCAAGCATATCAACTTGAAATTAGTCATAACAGATGTTACTATCTGGGCCCTTTGTAAAAAAAAAAAAATACAATGAAAGAAAAATGTTAGCAAGAGGATTTGTAATAGGTCATACACCATAGTTTTCAAATGAAAAATTACAATTTGAAGATCTCACACAAAAAAACTGCTAGGAATCTTACATCCTGGTTTAATTTACAAAATAGGTTTAAAAAGTAAGACGAAGAGTTAAATCTGGACTATATGCAATGTATTTCCAGATGCGTACAACTTTTATTTTAATTTTGTTGATTTTTGTCTAAAGTTCTTCACGTGCAAATCAGGAAAGTTCATATTTGCCATTTGTGAAGCTTGCAGTGACTGCAGTTCTTTCCTGGTAGCCAAAATCTGTGTTTAAGTTCAAACTTCACCCTATTAAATGGTGCATGTCAGTCATAGAAATCTCTGTGGAGTTCTGCATTTTCCTGATTTTCTTTTGCTCATCTTTTTCAATCTGTTGCATCACATTTGCTCTGAGGCATGTACATGTAGCCGCACACACACACTCGCACACGCGCACACGCCTACAGGCACAAACACAACGGTACACGACGTTACTTGTCATGTGTATAGGTTCTTTGTTTTCTCAAGATTCTTTGAGTATTTTCAACAGATTGCCATATTCATTTATTTATTTATTTTAACGGTGTTATTAAACACACTTTGCAAAGATAAAATCGTTCTTTTTTTTTTCTCGTCTGCCATGTCATTTTCACATTGGGAGATATGGTGCACCTCCTCCTTGGTGCACTGGACTTCCCCCTTGGCACAGAGGCTTCTAATGAAAGGCCTAACAAGCCCCTTAATGAAGCTCTATATAAACTTACACTCATTACCATCTTGGGGTTTTGTAGTTGTTTGAACAGTGAAAATATTAATAAGCAAGAGTGATGAAATGAGTATTCATACACACAAGCATAGGGTTGTGTTGGGTGACGCCAATGGCATTGGACAGTTGGATCAAAGCTTGCTTGCAGGCTGGGAAAGTTTGGAGAGGAAAGCTGTTGTTTGGTGTCTCATTTCACGTAGCCCGGGGGCAGATGGAAGGAGAGCAGTCGCTAAAGTGAAAGAGCATGCATGTGTGTGTGTGTGTAAGAAGAGAGATGGAAGAAAAAAACCAAAAAAAAAAAGGGCAGCGACAGATAATGCCGTCAGTCCAACAGCTCCCTCCCTCCCAGCAAGCTTCAGTCATCGCCCCAGGAGGGGAAGAGGGTAGAGCGGAAGAACAGAGGAGGGAGACGCTCCACTGTTTCGGGTCTTTCTTCTCTTCTATTCTCTTTTCTCTGCCCACCATCCTCCTACTCCTCCTCCTCTTCCCTGTCCTCTGGTATAATACTCTGGCTGTGGTCGCCAAAGCTGGGTGTAATGTGGGTTAAAGGCTTGTCTGCCAGCACTCAGAGGAGTAAACAGAGCCTCTTTGTCGGGACAAACTTTAAAAAAAAAAGAAAAAAGAAAAAGAAGCAAAAAACTGCTACTGTTTATGACCCGGCTACAGAGAAACAAGAGAGAGGGGATGGGAAGGGGGCAGAGTTAGCTGGAATATGTGTGAATCATAGGCATTTTGGGGAGTTACAGGAGGGGGAGGGAGAGAGTGGGCAGAAGTGTGAGTGACGAAGAGGCAGAGAGAGCCCTACAGAGGGGTTGGAGAGGGGGGTTAGAAAGAGAGACGGGGTGAGCTCATGTTTTTGTTATTATTATCATGCACTTGTGTTGAGCCATCTATCTGCCTAGATTAGTCGTGCCATGACATCATTGTTTTTGTTTCATCTCGAGTCTTTGCCTCGTGTTGGAAAACTTCTTACTTTCTCAGACGTTCGCACACACACCCATAGTACCATCTGTTACACACGTTAAAAGTTTTTTTTATAAATACACTGATCAAAGAAATATGGAATGCAGCTCAAACACAAACACAAGTAAAAGAAAAGTGTTGTGAAAAAAACATAAATAACACTGAGAACTGTGTGAGACTGTTTAAATCACTTGGACTTGGATTTACACAGATCACAACCACAAACTGGTTTTTATGAAACAGGAAAAGTTAAACTTGGCTTTCGATGTTTTTTTTTCTGAGAACATCTGAAAAGTGTGGCAGGCAGATTCCTTCAACCATTAGTTTTCAGAAGTCAGCAGAGGTTTGTTAGTGGACAGAAGCGGATTTCATGAGGATGAAGTAGAGTTCCCAGGCTTTAAATATCTTAGAGACCAGTCCATCATTTAAAAATTGCTTGAGCTTGAGCTATTTTAAAGACAATATGGTAAACATTATTTAAAGCAAATTCATAACATCACCACAGTTTATATACCATGTAAACTTTTCTTTCCTCTTCAATAGCACACTGCTTTGCGCTGATCTAGCGCTAAAATGTATTGAAGTGTATGCTTGTGACGTGACAAAATGTGGAAAAGTTCAGATTGTATGAATACATTTGCGAGGCGCTGTGTACTAACACTCCCTGCCGAGGCTGCAGCAACCTGTGTATAACCTTGGCGATGACAGAAGGAAGACTGGGAGGAGCACACTGGGAAAGATCAGGAGGTCCCAATTCCTCCCAGACTTGAGGAACCAAACAGCGACACCATTTCCATACGCAGACACACACTGAAGACACAGCAGCGTCAATAAGAGAAGTTTTTCTAACAGAGAGCTTTAAGATAAGGCTGTGTGAGATAACATATGAGCTCATATCCAGGTGGTTGTCTTGGACTGTGGCCCCAAGGAAGTGCACACACACACGCAGACACACACACACGCACACACAGCACAGCTGCTGCGTCCGTCGCTAGACAAAATGAACCTCTGAGATTAGGATTTATTTTTACAGCGCTGAAGCAGCTCATAACTCAGTCTAAATAAAATTGAAGCACCTGAGATTACTTCCTGCTTCATTCATGAGACCTGAACCGATACAACAATAATCCTCTGGACTTAAAAGTATTAAGCAGTGGTTTTATATTTGCAGGAAAAATTACGTTGTTATATTTATCCTCCTCTTCTCTCTCTACCTTCAGGCACTTGAACAACGAGCACGCCCTAGATGACCGCAGCACTGCTCAGTGCAGAGTCCAGATGCAGGTGGTTCAGCAACTGGAGATACAGGTGGGTCTCACACACACAAAAACACATGCACACACACACACACACGCATACAACACTAACACAAAGTCCCATCAGGGACGCACAAAGGCCTAATTTTCATACGCTCACAAACAATGTCATGAAGACTGTTCTAGCCTGTCAGTGGCAGAAACTTGTCTTTGGCGGGGCAGAGTTTATGGAGAGCAGCGGAGCTTGTAATTTAAAAGGAGCAGTCAGCAGGGAAGCTGCCATCAGTGCTCCAATTATAAAGCTTCTCTGGTCACCAGCACTAGAGGGGGAGGAGGAGAAGGAAAAGACACAAGCAAGACGTGGAGGACTGGGCCACGAGGAGATTTTCTCGCCTGGAAGCGATTCAAGCGTGGAACACTCATAAACACGTGCAACACCCATAAAACATCTGAATAATGCTCCAGAAAAAAGAAAAGATCAAAACGATACTGTTCTCTGAAGAGTGACAAAGTGGAAAGCACTGTTGCAGTTTCCTAGAGTCAGAGAGTTGAAGGTTTGTGTGTGTCGTCAGAGTTGTGCCAGTTCATCCCAGTTCATCCCAGCACTGAATTCATCGAGTTAATATTTTGTAAGTAATTCATCACATAAATGCACAGCTTCGCTCTGAACGGGATCCCATTCAGTTTCTTCATAAATAATTTTGCTTATGAAATAAACAAAGATATGGTGACATGGAGCAATTAGCTTGCACAGGAGTTAGACTCGGGCTTAGAGATAGAGTAACCAAAATTAATCTTAAATTATAAGAGGGAGAATGGCTAAAATATTTTCCAAAAGGAACCGAGGGGAAAATGAGTGATCAAAACAGTCACAGGGAAACATAAGAGCCAATGGAGCTACAACTAAACACAAGAAAGAATTAAAGAAACACAGACCTCCAGAGCATCGTGACAGCTTGCTTACGTCTGTTTAATCCTCTCCTGTTTACATGAACCGTAAAGTTGCTCTCATTTACATATTTTCCCTGCTTTTCCAGCCAAAAAGCAAATTGAAAGTGATCCATTTAGACCATGTTTTTAAGTGCAAGCGGTTTTAATGCACTTCAAGGTTGAAATTAGTGCTTGATAAAACCCAGACTCTGTCTAAACATGCCAACTTACAAAACTGTTGCTCAGAAACAACAACAGAGTGACAACATCTGTGCTGTTTTCTTCAGATATTCAATCCTGTGCAATGGCTAATGAGCAAACTCAGAAGACAGAAAGCATTATGTTTATCTCTGCCGGGCCTGGACTCACTCCTTGTCGGCAACAGGCTCCTACACATCAGCACCAAATTGCAAATACTATTGCTCAAAAGTCTTTTTTGAAGTTGAGGGAGAAAGCCTTCAGTTTATCTAATTAGATTCAAAGCTGTGAGAAAAAAAAACCCACCAGATAAATAATGGATTTCTGCAGAGACAAAGTAACAGCCTGAACCGAGCAGCAGTCACCAAACTTGACATTTGAGCAGAAATATTGCCACGCCTTTCCGTGAAGAAAACACGGTTGTGCTTGAAGTATAAAGGTACATATTTTTCAAGCATATCTTCATGTAAGAGCTGATTTCCTGCTTTTCATAGCTGAATAGATCTAGAAAGGGCTGAGCTGAGCTCAGCTTTATCCTGCAAAAACATTACATTTAAAGCTCTACAGAAAGTTAACCCCAGTTTGAAGGCTTTTGTGCACAACTGCGTGTGTATGTGTGTGGGCTGTCCAGTTTTATGGTCAGCTTTTGTGTTTGCAGCAGTGGTAAACATCGTTTAGCCGAGCCCCTGAAGCCACAGCCAGGGAACGCAAAGTGACAGAGAGGCAGCTGGTGTCACATCACATCAGGACAGCCGTCTCTCCCTCTCTCACTCCTTGACATGCCGCCTCATCCCTCGGCCGTCCACAGGACGCCCACCGCTCCCTCGCCACAAAGAGCACATCCAGACACCGGACAGGCATTTTGTTTAAACTTCTCATATTCAGGCAGCGACACACATCTCCGAAGCGTGGGAAGAAGTTGCGGGTGATGTTTGCTCCTTATTGTACGTTGGAACCTTAAAAAAAAAAAAAAAAAAATGAAACAACATATACAGAAAGACGCCTCAGCATCTCCACAGGCTGCAGCGGTACCCCATTAAACAGCCGTTAACAAAGTCAAATGGGGGCGAGCGTGTCTTCACGGCTGGAGGGAAGTTTGTGAGAGGGAGCTTCGGGTGCTGAGGCGCCTCGCTCTCATGTTCGCCACTTTGCCTGAGGTGTAATTGTATTTGTAATTCTGTGTCAACACCGCATTAAATCAATCTGAGGATAATGAAATGCGATGACATGTAGTTTTTCCAATTGTGTCTTGCAGCTGGCGAAGGAGAGCGAGCGACTTCAGGCCATGATGACCCACCTGCACATGCGCCCCTCAGAGCCAAAATCTTTCAACCAACCTGTGAGTACACGCCGACACCCCACGGTCCAGGTTACAACACAAGCACATTTGCTTCCCCTAGATGGGACTTGACGATTTGTCTGTGCTTCTCTTGCTTGGTGGCTATGCCCCCTATTGTTCAGTGAGGGTTAATGTGGCAGTTCAAAATCATAAAAGCCTTTTGTCCTGCCTTTTACACCTTTTTTTAAAAAAAATCTTTTTTATTGTCTATTTTATAACCTGAAAGTTTATTCCTGTGGAAATGATGCCCTTACATTTCTCTGGATCCACAAATAGGGCCTTACATTTGGAGTTTGTTTTAGTCGTTTAAAACAAAGTTGAATGTAATTTCTCCAAGCAAGTCTTTCGTTGTAATTTAACTAAATGCTGCCAAATAATATACAGATTTTGCACAGCTTTCTTGCGCATGTTAAAGTGCATCCACTGCAAGTTGGTTGGCGAGGCTGTTATTAGGAATCTAATGAATATTTCATTATTCAGATTGACGAGGAGACTTATTAAAATATGAAGATGTTGAAATTAATTGTCAATTAGAGCTAGAGTGTCTTAATTTGAGAATATAAACGAGCGCGGCTGAGTGGCGACATGTGTGCGCACGTGTGACCGTGCGACTGGATGATGTGTTGATCACAAGGGGATCAGCTGCCATTATCATCTAATGGGAAATCAGGAAGGAGGCGGGTTTTGTCGCCACTGGAGACGGGCCTCGGGGTCAGGGATTGGAGGAGGAGGGGCAGAGGAGGAGCGTCAGGAATGGAAACAAAGCTTGGCCTCAATTAACAGTGTTCGACTGTTGCTGTGGTGATGAGCCGGGGTTGCAACTTTAATGAAGTACCTGTTAAACAGCCCCGCCCCCCTCCAGTCAGCTTAAATGGTACGGAGAAGGGTCAGAGGAAATAGGAGGTGATTCACACATTTTACATAAATCTAGACAACACACACACACTTAGTGGTTTTAATTAGTTCTAAACTAGAAGCCCTGCAACGCCTCTCCCAGAGAGACTGGGAGTACTGGTTCCGTGTGTGTCTGTGTGTGTGTCTCGGGCTCTGCCTAATTGGGCCGAATTGGGCCGTGAAGGCTGCGCCACCGCAAAGTGCATGTGTATGTTCCCCTTCCTACAAACATACTGTCATGTGGTTTTGTTTTTGTAAGCTCGGGGTTAATTGCAGCCTGTGCTATGTGTGTGTGTGTGTATGTGTGTGCGTGTACGTGTGTGTGTGTGTGGGTGGGTGGGGGGGAGGGAATATGTAGGTATGAATACACGAGCATGTTCAGAGAGTGCAAATCCTTACTGCCATTGATAGGGTCCCAAATTTCCAGGAAGTGCTTGAGGCCCCCTTTTTTAATCTGAGCTTGCATTCGATGAAGTTATTAGAACAGATGGATTCATTTGAAACATTGAGGACTCCTGCTTTTCTCGGGATTTGCATTATTTCTGCATTTTAACAAAGGAAGATAAGGGGAACTAAGTGAAGAATTACATGTGGACAAGCTTTCATCATGACCGACAGGCGATGTGTTTTTGAAAAGGCATCTGTGGGAGAAAAGCCAAAAGAGCAGGGTTTAATTAAAAAACTACTTTAAATTTTACACATGTAAAAGTTCTTATCGGTTGTAGCATCTTGACAAAGTTTTCATATTCGTACCTCTTCAGCTTTTTCATATGTGATTTCATGACAACTGCTCTGCCACTCTGAAACATAACATTGCCACCACCATGCTTGCAAATGCCATGAGGTTTTCAGGATGATGTGTGGTTTTGTTTACTGCCACACATAGTGCAAATAAAATCTGTGGGAATGAAGCATGATGCTGCCGCTGTGTTTCACAGTGGGAATATTTTTTCTCGATTTACACATCTTACTGGAAAGTTATCTCTCTCTTGCATGGAATAACGTTCTTCTCACCGGTTTTGTAGAATTAGAAAAGAATTTGAAAGCCGTGTATTATTTCCCATTCTTATTTTAAATCAAGTGATACTTTATTTTAGTTTA
Source organism: Poeciliopsis prolifica (assembly GCF_027474105.1). Taxonomy (NCBI): domain Eukaryota; kingdom Metazoa; phylum Chordata; class Actinopteri; order Cyprinodontiformes; family Poeciliidae; genus Poeciliopsis; species Poeciliopsis prolifica. The sequence goes on along the minus strand of NW_026562378.1, from coordinate 9,734,115 downwards.
TCACATTCAAAAGCTTGTAGTTGTAATCAAACATTTGGCTTATTTAGGTAACTTTTCTGTGCTGAAAGAACTTCACAGCTCAGCGTTATTTTTGTGGTTATGGTGGGAAACGAAGAACTCTCCCTTCTAAATACGAACCTGACATATTCTCTCCGGTTTCTGGTCTCTTTTTAGCTGAACCTGGCTTCCAGCGCCTCCCTGTTAAAGAGGGACAGCGAGGCCTACCCAGAGGGTCTACCCCACCCTCCCACCTCAGCCGCCACCCCAATCACGCCACTGCGCCAGGGACCCTCCGTCATCAGCTCTTCCAGCCTGCACACACACTCCCACTCCCACACGCACCAGGTTGGCCCCATACGTCGGCGCAACTCTGACAAGTACTGCACCCCTATTGCCTCAGGTAGAGTCCAATAACAAACTTCTTTATCATCTGTGTGTGTGTGGGTTTTTTTGTGTGTGCCTCAGAAATCACTTACTGTTTTGAGAGGTAGTGTGTTTTACTATTTTATTATTTTTTTTTACCATTTCCTAAACAAAACCCTGAAACTCTTGCGTTAAACGTGTTATCATCTCTTGGCTGTATGCTGTTACATGATCCACTTTGTTGTCTGGTTTTCTCTCTTCAGAGCTCGCTCAAAACTGTGAGTTCTACAAGAATGCTGATGTCAGGCCTCCTTTTACCTACGCCTCTCTTATACGTCATGTAAGCATTGCCCACTTATCTGTCGCACAATCCCTCTGTCGGCATCCTCCTCTGATGTCCCACATCTGTCCATCTTTCTCCAGGCCATCCTGGAGTCCCCAGACAGACAGCTGACTCTAAATGAGATCTACAACTGGTTTACACGAAAGTTTGCATATTTCAGGAGAAATACTGCCACGTGGAAGGTAAGGTCACCATGTGAATAGTTTTTTTCACACTCCTTAAAAAAAAAGTTGAGTTTATTTTTTATGTACATTCGTAATCTTTTCCATTATCAAATTGAAATTGAGCAATTTTTCCTCTGAAACAGAGCTTTTATTGATGGAAAAAGTAAATCACACAATGCCAAACTGTTTTGAAGTTGTTTAAATGATGCGGTAGATTAGCAAAGCTACATTTAGTAAGAGAAGGTTTGGGTTGCGGCTTTCTTTGCAGTAATATTTTGACAAAAAAAATAAATTATGGCGTTCAACACGACTGATTAAAATGGGATCGCTGAAAAGTAATTATGGTCTGCGCTTGTGAATATTTCTCACTTTCAGACCCAAACTCGCCTCGGCAGCATACACAGTGGAAAGAGTATTTACAACCCCTGAACTATCATGTGACAGGCCAAGAAGTAGTGAATAATTGTGAAGCGGAGAGAAAGCGTTCTTCAAACTTTATTCAGCCCCTTTTCATTCCTAAATGAAATTAATTTCAACCAGCTGTCTTAAAATTTCACTAATTGTTGCTAATTATTAAACTGATTTAAAATCCCCACTATTCTCAGAATGAAACAGTGGTGGCAGAATCATGATGCTTTTCTCCAGCAGTGATAGGGAAGCTGGTCAGTTAATGGGAAGATGTACAAAGCTGAAAACTGGCTGGATTAAGACCTGCAAAAAAGCTCCAGAAGACTCGAGACTAAAGCAGAGGTTCACCTTTTAGTAGACCAACAATCTTAAACATACAGCCAAAGCTTTGATGACTTTGTTTAAATCAAATTAAATGTATTTCTCAGAATGGCTTAGTCAAAGTCCAAACCTAAGATCCATAGCAAGACCATTTTGTTTTAGCTTTTTTGGAAAGACACAAGGTAAAAATTTAAGTCTCCACATAATAAAATCTAAAAATCAGTGGAGACATACTCCAAAATGCTTTTCAGCTCATGTTGAAAAACAAATAATATAAGATACATTCAGTTAAAGGTATGAATATCTTTTCAATGCTCTTTTTTTGGACAGTAAAACTCCACTAGTCACATAGAACACCTTAGGATGGAGAAGTGTGTCATGGACTACTAACACAATGTTTGTGACCTATAACGCCATCTGTAACACAAATACTAGAGAAGTAAAATAAGAGGCGAAGACAGCAGCCTTCTTAAACTGGCTCTGACAAAGACGGGATGAGGAGGATGGTGGAAGGAGGGTTGCTGCAGAGGTGAAGAGACAAAGGTTCCACGAATATCTTTACCCCCTCATCTGACTTTTATGAATTTTAACTATTAATGCACGGGCTCTGTTTCCTCCTCCATCCATCTGGAGGACCTTTAAATATAGTCCCGGCATGGCTTTATGTATTTATGTAGCAGCCTGCTGAGTCAAATGGGGCCTCAGAGATGTATGTCCTTTAATAAGTCGTTATATTTCATGAGCAGAGCGATGGTGTCAGGCGGTGGAAGTCGCCAAACGGAGATCGAGAGGGACAGAAATGAGGAAAAGATGAGGGGGGAAGGCATAAATGAGAACAGACTGTCTCTGTGTCTTTCAACTAATGTTATAGTCAGTTAAAGTTGTTCTTAGTAGTAGAGCTTTTGTTTTTAAGGCATAAAAGCCTCGGGTGTTTTGCCAAAATACCACTTGTGTACAAAGATGAGACATTTGGAACGTAGTGATATAAAGAGAACCACAAAATTATTGACAAGGAAGATTATTTCCTATCTTCTTCCTTGTCTGTCTGTCTGTCTGTCTGTATGGTTGACTGTGCATATGGTCAACATTTGTTGTGGGCAGGTCAACACAAATCTGCCTTACTTGAATTGCATGTTCTCTTGCTGCTCCAGTTTTTAAGTGTACTAAGAATTAATTGATATTCTGATTAACTAAAAAATTAAAAATGGAAATCAACACTTCAATTATATTTATTTTGTAGAAATTGTTAGTGTTGCCAATAATTACAGTACTTCAATATTTTATATTTTAAAATAAGTACAAGGGACTGAGACCTCTGGAAAGTTGTGTTTGGAATAGTGTGGACGTTTATTAAATGTATAGAATCAATGTAGGTTTGACTCAAAATTGTATCGATGTTTTCTCACCTGTACATTCTTTTTATAAATGTCTAGTTCTACGTGCACACCTGTGTTTATTGTCCATTCCACAGTCCAATCAAATCACCAACTTCCTGTGTTGGTCACTAATTGTGGTATTAAGATCAACAACCCTGAAACAAATGAATCCACTTCTATCTTTCTTGTGTGTTGTTCACGCTTTCCTCTAAAATTCCTGCCTCCTGTTGTTGCCCCTCTCGCCCCACAGCCCCCCTCAACCCCCACCTCTCAGCCCAGAAGGGAGTGGAGATGAGTGGCACATGTGCTGTGACCCACTGTAAATGACTGCTAATGTTTTAACTGGGAGAATTAGGCTTTCATCACGGAGACGAATGCAAATAACAGTGCAATAGCGCCGGTGTCTGGTGTGTGTTTGTGCTGTTGTGTGCGTGTGTATGTGTGTGTTTGCACTGTCAGGGTGGCAGGCGGAGATTGGGGTCAGACTCATTTACAAAACTTAGCATCACGGCTCGCGGGGTGGGGGTGTTGAGGGGATGTGTGCATGGAGGGGGGGCAAGGGTTCCTCCTCTGATTATGGCTGTGTGTAATTACGTGTGCACGCGAGCTGCTCTCTGTGTATGCCCGCATGTGTGTGTGTAATTACGGCAAAGAGTGATGCACGCCTGGCCTGTCCCTCCCTCTCGGCTTAGAACAGCGTGTCAGAGAGAATATGCAGGATTTAATTATAGACGAATTAAAATTGGTAATGAAATTGGGCATGAACAAACTACAAATAGCAGATGAAAAGGGAGGCCTGTCCCTGGGGGGCTGAGACGAAGATAGCGGTGTGCCTGCCTTCTTTCCTGCCTGCTTGGCTGTCTGGGTGTGTGTGTGTGTGTGTGCTGATGATGACTGATTAGAAACAATCCCAGATAAAATAACGCTTCTAGAAAACGTTCGTTTCAACTGGCTCTGTTTGGAAAGCTACAGGAAAACCTACACAGTGATGGGTGAAAAAAAAGCACAAAGTTTTGTCTTGCTTCCAATTTTTTTCAGAACGCTGTGCGCCACAACCTAAGTCTGCACAAGTGCTTTGTTCGTGTGGAGAACGTGAAGGGGGCCGTGTGGACCGTGGACGAAGTTGAATACCAAAAGAGGAGACCACCAAAGATGACCGGGTGAGTGCGAAGCCGACCACTGCTGACAAGACGTTGAGTTTATGGGTGTTGGCACTATGATTGCCTAAAATAGATCTGCTAATGTTACCCAGAAGCCAGCTCACAAATTACCTAGAGCAAAAGTGAGGCAAGGAGGCTTCTGGCTTGCGATGTGCGCTGCGTGCGCCGTATATGTTTTTTTTTTTGTTTTTTTTCCCCTTGTTTGTCGACACCATTTGTAAGCACCAGCATGAGATGCAAGGAGGGAGAAAAACCTTGTTAGCGTGTGTAAACAGATGTTCCCCGCAACCATCGGGGATAATTACACACACACACCTGCACACCAGATATCAGACACTTTCACATGTCTGTTTCAAGCAGCTGTTTACACTCCGCCAATGTTTCTGTCTGTGGAGTATTTTGGAGGTTTGTCACAGTGTTTGACTGAGGTGACATCTTTTCACATGTGTGCACAATCTGTGCTTTAACGTCGTTCCTCCCACCCCCTTCCTTTTCTGTCTCTGTCTCTGGTGCAGAAGTCCCACTCTGGTGAAAAACATGATTTCAGGCCTGGGTTTCGGATCCCTAAACGCCAGCTATCAGGTAACACTCTGCATTCATTTGTGGCTCTTTTCCTTTAGTTAATAATCAGGGTTCTTGTTATGTCTGAAAGCGTCCTTGAAAATTAAGAAATTAACTTTTATTGCTTTTCAAAGTCTGCATAGTTATGAAAAAATACTTAAGTGTGTAAAATTACTTAAGTCTCTACACTTTATTCCTTATTCTAATACCCAGAACATAAAAAATAAAGCTTCCTCAAAACTACAGAAATTTCACATTGATTTAAATAGCTTTTACCTTTTCATCAGACACCTATGTGTTTTTTTTCATACTCATTGTTTTGGTTTTTGCTAGACTGACATAGACCCCACAGGTAAATGTATCACTATAGAGCCCTCTTATAGTGCTGTTCAACAATATTCATAGCTCTTGAACCACAAACTTAAACCTATTTTATTGAGATTTTACATGATCAAGCAGCACAAAGTGGGTCAGGATGGTGATGACAAAACATGTCTTTTTTTTCCTTTTTTTTCTTTTTTTACAATGGAAACAAGTATGCTTTGGATTTCTATTCACCCTCTCCCTGCATCATTTCCTCTACACTTATAGCAGCATGTCTTTTGGGCTTGTTTATATCAGCTTTGCTGAGCTAGAGATTAAAAGTGTTGCACTTTGTCTTGTGAAAAAGCTAAAGCTGTAGTTAATGGAGAGACTCTGTAAAAAGCTATTTTCAGGTCTGGGCTTTGACTGGGCCAATCCAACAATGAATGCTTTGATCTGACTCATTCCATTGCAACCGTGGCTGCATGCTTCAGACTGCTGTCCTGCTGGGAAGTGTCCTGTTATTTTCTATAACTGACCTTTGTCTCCCATTCAAAATCCCTTTATCACCTTTCAGAACCAGAAATTTGTGCGTTGTCTTGCTTGATGATTTATTTATTTTTTTTTAACATATAGATGACCAAATACAAAAAGACAAAGGTTTTCTACACTGACATCCAGACTGTTTGACAAATTCACAGGAACTTTGATGTGATAAATGTATAAAAACTCTGAATCAAGGACACTAACATCAATTCCCTCTTATAATTAGCCGATTCCCTAACTGCGCTCACATCGGCTGCCTCCGCCCCCACATTAGCTTTCCACTCTCTTGCCCCATCTCACAATGTTCCCACCTCCACCGGCGCACACATCTCGATCACCTCACCTTGGTGCAGGCACCGAATGCACTTTAGCGACTGGGATGATTTATAGCATCAAGTAGTTGTCAATTAAGGTTACTGCATAAAATTATTGCCTGCCCCAGAAAATCCACCTCTGAGCCAGTGAGAATTCCTTTTGTCTTTCCTTCTTTTCCCCCCCTTCTGCATGAGAAGGGAGGTGGCGTGAGCCTCTCAGCCGGCGTCCAACCTGTCTGATCCAGCGTCTGGATGTGAGTCTGCAGAAAAAAGACCAAAGCTGCTCTTGTTGGCTCTGTTGTTGTTGCCTTCTGCAGACACAGATGTTGCACTTATGTTTGTGTCTAAAGCTGAGGTTGTGGCTCTGTTTCTCAGACTTTTGTGTGATCGTACACACACACTCACTTCTTGACAGGGACCTAGGGAACAACTCTTTCAACTGAAAGTACTGTATATAAGTGCCCCCTAGTGGTTTGAAATGACATTCGCTATGGCCTTAGATTAAAAAATGAGCTCTGGATGATTTCTAAAATTGAAACACCTTTGCATTCCTTGTGACTTTAATTATTCTGCTACATTAGGCTTTATATTTATATTTATGTCTGTGAACTTATGGTTCAATCAAGCATGACTTAAATTTGTTTTTCTGTGTGTGCAGGCGGCTCTGGCAGAGAGCAGTTTGTCCCTGCTGAACAGCCCCCCTCTGGTGACCCCTCCGTCTGCAGCTAGCCTCAATATGCTGCACGTGGGCCACGATGATGTCAGCTCCACCGTGGAGCAGGTCAACAGCAACGGCAGCTGCAGCCCCACGCTCAGCCCTCAGCAGTACAGGTACGAACCAGAGCAGACATATACACGCGCATCACAGTGCATGACTTTGCGTTGCAATTTTTCAGGTATGCATGAAAACTTCATTCATAAGTTATGTCAGCCAATTTAGTATCTGTCAGTCATGGCATGACTTGTGTCGTATTGGGGTGTTACCTGAAGGTGTTTAGAAAAACATTTGAGCAAAAAAAAAAGGGAAATTTGTAGTCTGTTGTCTCATGCTTTTTTTTTTTTTTTTTGGCAATTCCAAATGTCCTGATTTTGTTTTTACTCAATTTAAATGTACTGAATAGAAGATGAATGAATGATTTGAAATTTGAACTTAAGGCTGATTGCAATGAAACAAAATATAAGTGCAAAGTACACACAGGGAAAAAAAAAAATTAGTTTAAAAAGTAAAACTGACCAGAAAGGAGCGTTATCTTATGTGCATCCATCTTCCTTCATCCTGATACTTCTAAAAATCAAATTAATGAGCAAAGAGCATCATGAAGTCAGATCAGGGAGGAGGCTGGGGAGAAGTTTAGGACATGTCTTAAAGAGAATTGGTGGACTACGTGCAAGCATGGGTAAAACCAATACTACAATGTCATCATCAGGTGGTAGAATATGGTGGTGGCAGAGTCATGCTGTGGGGATTATTCTCTTCAACAGGAAACCCCCCTTCTCATGCAGAAGGGGGGAAAAAAATCTAGAGGATTTTATTCAGAATTTTTCTTCCTCACATAAAGCCCAACAAAATGCAACTGAAGTTTGTGATTCTAACTCAACAAAGGTTAAAAGTTGTATTTTACTTTTGTAAAGCACCGTAAGTTAATCTACTTTAGACATGTTGATATTTTTAAAGTGTCCGTTGATTAACTGGGTGCAGCACAAATGAACTACCAGTGATTTCGTAGCCGCCCGGAGTGTTTTGCATCACATCGCCTCACTGACAGCTCTGTTCTCTGTTGCGCAGCCACCCGGTGCACGTGAAGGAGGAGCCGACTGAGGTGGAAGAGGACAGCCGACCAGTATCCCTCCTGGCTGGCGTCACACACAGCCTGCCACTGCCAAGCGACGAACGTGATCTGGAAGAAGATCTTCCCACCGAGGAGCTGGAGTAGGACGCGCCCGACCGATGGATCAACGGGCCGGGACTTCTCTCAGATCAGTCCCACGGCCCTCTCATCAGCATGAAGAGGAAAAACAGCATCCGTACACTTAAGAGAAAAGAGAGGGAGTGGAAAAAAGAGAATGTTTTTATTTTTTAAGTTTGTTTTAAAGAAAGTTTGAACAACAGAGAATGACATTGAAAAACTCAAAAAAAAAACAGGGTTTAGAGGACTTTTGTATACGTTCAGTCGCAAAAACCTGACTGTGGAGCACTGCTTTACCGCCGGGTGTTGCTTTTACAACACTTGGCTCAGAGGTGTAACACCACTTTACTCATACACACTCTCGCAAAACCTGTGCACGCACGCACACACACGTACACACACATACTTGTTTACCTGTCAAACCATTTCCCATGTCTCGGCGGAAAAAAAAACAACAAAAAAACAACAACAACAAAAAAGCATGTCTGAGAGGGTGTGGAGGGGGGAGGCGGGTGGACAAAAAAAGATCCCAAGAGGCATGGACACGCACTCTCTCCTCATACCACCACCTGGCATAGGTGCTTTTCTCTCTGTGATCTCAATTGAGAAGAAACACTGATGTGTGTTTGGAAAGAACAATACGTACACAAACACATAGGATCATGTGTATATAGATTTGGAGGTCGTTGGGGGCAGGACACCTCTTCCCCCCTATTGGAGTCAGATACTTGCTTTTTCATACACTTTGATTTGATTGAGACAAAACCGATGGCCTTTGTGATGAGAGAGAGAGAAGAAGAAGAACGACGGCATGGCCCTGCTCTCTGTCTAGGCCTCAAAACACCAGTGCGATGGTCACTAAGAGACATTTTTTTTTTATTGCTATTATTTACTTCTGCATTAAAGAAAAGAAGACGTTTTTCCAACCATTACTGCAGCCCACACCATTCCCCTGCCCTCCCACCCCGAAGACTGCAGGATTAGGTGCTCTTCTTCTTCTTCTGTCCTCTGTCTGCAGATGAGCATGGAACACTTTGGAGAGGAAGAAGAAATGACGGGAAGCAGCGAGAGACGAGGGAGGAAGTGTCTACAGAAACTTTGTGACTAAAAAAAAAAAAGAAAAAAACTGTTTGTGATTTTGAGAAATAAGAAAAAAAAAATGTGTGGTAGCTTTTGTCATTTCCTTTTTACTTTTTGTTGTTTACGTTTGATGATCAATATTCCCATTGTGGATTTCTGCTCTTCTAAGGATGTATGTCTGCATTTTTTATTTGTTTTTTCCCAAGTTGTTTGATTTGCTCTGGTTGTTCACGCCATTCCAAACAAGTATTGGCAAAAATAATGAGTCACCATTTTGAAAGAAGAAACACAGTATTGTCCCAACTGTCCTGCCCATCAACAGCCTTTCTGTCACAAATGAAGCAGGAGAGAAAATTGGAAATAGCACTTAAACGTTACCGTTAACCGCCAAACTTTGCTTTTATTTTAGCTCTATCTTTTCTGTTTTTTTAAAGTTGTGTATTTACTTAAGATGTGTCTGTAATGCTTTAAAAAACATAAATATATATATAAATATATATTACTGCAGTCAGAGAATACCTCATCCCACAAAGGTTCTGCCCAGAACTGTGTCCAAATTGATTAAGAAGTAAGGGGAGATATTCCTTCTGTGGGACACCAAATGTGGCAACTCTGCTCAGCCTCAATTCAAAGCTCTATGGTTGTAATTGTTACTGTGTAGAAGTTATCTGCGATTCACTGTGTGCGTTTGTGTTCAAGAAAATAGCACGCTAGATTTTCTTTTATTATTATTATTATTAATATTGTTTCTTGTAGGCGTCGAAGCGTAACTTTTCTCTACAGTTACATACCAAATTTAAGCATTTATTTTAATCTAATATCTTCTTATCATGTTCCCGTTTTATTTTTTGTTACAGGTAACCAAAGAAATGAGTAGAAAACCAAAAACCCTGTGCTTTATTTTACCCTTCTTCTTCTTTTGTTTTTTTTTCTTTCAGAAATCGGGCCAAAAGACAAGTAACCATGGCATTTTTCTTTCCACAGCCTAGGACATTCACACAAGTGTTGTCCTAAAACTCTTAAACTTACAGTGCTCTTCATTCCAGAAACCAAAGTGTGCAAAGCAAGCTGGGATTTTAGGTACATTTTCAGAATTACTTCAATTAGGTAGGAGGCCAAATATGAATAAAAACAAACCTTGCACAGTTCCTCTGAAAAACACAATGCAGAGAGGAGAGAAAAAAGCACTTATAGATGAAACCCTACCTCTATACTGACCCATTTTAAGTTTCAGTACTACTACATTTGAGCAGACCCAAACAAAAGACTTTCTCTGAGTTTTGTTTTAAATATTAGAAGGTATGCAATCGAGAAAAAAAAAAAAAGAAACTCAACAGGAACCACCTCCACATGAGGAGGAAGTGGACCGTGTCAGGCTTCAAAAAGTCACATCTTGGGACAAAGAGAAATTATTCTGAATATGCGTTACAAAGAGGGAACATTTAATGTAAAGTGGAAACAACCAAGGGATACAGTTATCGTCTTCTGTGGGTTTTGGGGTATTTTATTTTTTGACCTGAACTTCAGATGTTTTTTTTGTTTTGTTTTGTTTTGTTTCTCTAAATAATCTTTCCAATGACTTTGGGTTAAAACAGGACTGTTTCCTGTTGCAAAAGAGACCGAGTGTAAAACACATACCTGGCAGGCATAGATGTTGAAAAGAGATAAAATAACCAAAAAAATATTACTACCTCCTTTTCAAAACTGTTCAACAGATAGCCAGTGGGAATTTGAACTCTCTTTAACACTTGCTCTTTACTCTTCCTCAACAATAATACTACGAATGCCAAAACTGTTGTTACACATACTTTACAAAAAGGGTTGCCTGATATTAGGAGACATTTGGTTGTGATATTATTGCTAAATATTGCAATGGTGACATTAATTGCAATTGAAACACATTCTCCTTGCTATTCTTTTTTCCACCGTCACAATGTTCCAGTCACTCTTACCGAACTTCAGGATTGTGGTCATAGAAAACAATGAAAGTTCAGCCAGCTGATTAAAGCTCGTCAATAAGCAGAGTTTGAATGCATGCCACAGGAAATGTTATAGCCTAGCAAACATAGCATCTGTTGTGACTCTGATAACAACTGCAGTTTGATAATTGTGCAGCTCTACAGACAGAGGAAATCAACAATAGCTGGTGACTCCCTTTCCCATCTTCCCATCTAAAAAAAGTAACGCTTTTTCACTTTTTATATGATTAAGAATGACTACCTCTCCGTTAACCATATCTGAAGCACTCGCTGCATCTCAAAAAGCGTTGAGAAGTGCTTGCTAACTGCGTCATTTTCTTTTCCACACCCGATTATCACTGATCACTTTATGAAGGAAAAGCTTCTGATTTGAATATCTCCTTACATGCTGGTTGTTAGCAGCTTCCTCTCATTGTCACAGGTGGTAATGGGCTACAAACAACACACACTAACTCATGCATACAGGTGCACACCCGAACTGGCTCAAACAAAGGCTCAAAACATCCAGATATCCTAAGAACTGCTCAACTCTCAAGAGGTCATTGGATCTCTAAAAGTCACCATTAATAGCCAAGATCCAAACCAGGAGGAACTCCTGCATCCAGAACGTAGATGATTCCAAACTTGTGCTTTTAAGGTACACCTGTAAACAAAGTCGTTTTGTAAAGATGTAGATTGTTCACAGGTCAACCGTGCGACACTGCTTTCTGTTAGCTTGGCATAACATGATGCATTCTTGTATATTAATGCTTGGTTCTTCTCTCTCATGGTTCTCCTTTGCCTTTGTTTGTTTTTTCTTTCATTTTTCTGCACCTGTTGAGCTGTTGTAAAGCTTTCAACCTGGATTTCTATACTGTACCGCTAATGCTGAATATATGTATTTATCACATTAAGTGCTGCAAGTATCTTGATTTAAATTTGTTTTGTTTTTTTGTTTTTTTCCACTTTTCAGTTCTTCATAAAACGTCCGGGACGCTTTTTTTTTTCCTTTTTTTTATGTATTATCAAAAAGAAAAAAAAAAGAAAAGAATTGAATTTAGATCAGTGGTTTAGGAAACACCTGTTTGTATATTTATCTTAGCTAGATCTATTTTGATACTTTTTTGTCTCTGTATTGCATTTATGCATTTTTAAGGAAAAAAAAACAACAAAAGGAAAACAAACTAAAAAGGTTCTACATTGTGTATTGATACCTCAGATGGACTTTTTTTTTTCTCAAAGACAGGACCAAAACTTCTGAAAAGAGAAAGAGGAATAAATGAAAGAATATGTAGCCCCTCTCTTGCTTTAACAAAAATACAAAAAAAAAAACTGTGGAGCTATAGAAAAGTATTGCTGTTGGTCCTTTCAGGTGCCAATGCGTGTCCTTGCTCCCTGTGACACCTCCCTCTAACCCCCCTGACCCCCCGTCATTCCTGTGCCGAACTCCGACCCGCAGAGCTGTCAATCATCTGCAGGTGCCAAGGGGCCGAGTCAGAAACCGAACAGGTGGCGACTCGCTGCAAACTTTGTTTCCAAGTTCAACAGAGACAGATTAATGACTGACACTGTTGCATTAATATTATTTGTTGTTGTTTTTGATACTCCTCCTTTTGCTTAGTCTCAAAACCAAAATATGGAGTGGCTCTTTGAGATGCAGCTCTGACTACCAAAGGCATTGTGAGCCAACATTGCTTTAGTCCAAACTCCTGAACTGTAACCAAACTGCAACCAAAACCAATGTCACAACTTTAACCAACCAAAAAAGGAAAAAAAGAAAAAAAAACTAAAAAACAGAGCTACTTCCAAAACTCTCCATCTACGCCACTTACCACCTTCACCTACAGCAGTTTCCCCTCATCCATTTGTGTAACTGTGTTGTGGGGAGCAGTCTATGTCCCTTTGGCTTGCGTCTGACTCAGAGAACCTAGCGAGAGCAAATCCTGATGAGTGATTGGACAGTTCTGAGGCATTATGGGAGGGGAAAGGGACTCTCAAAGCGGAGCTTTTGCCTGATGGTATTATTATATAGACAGCCAGATTTTGATGGAACTACCACTTTAACGATCCTCTGGTTAAACCTTAGGAATGTGTGTACATTTACAGCAGTGACTCTCTTTATTGATTCTTAGTTGAGTTTACCTGTTTACCTCTCTTTATTCCTTTGGTTTTTGTTATGTTACTTGTTGTTTGAAAGAGTGACCCGAGGAAGAGGCGGAAACAGGGACCAGGGTGGTTGCTTTAGACAGACAGATGACGAGCCCGGCCCTCTGACCCTCCTCCCCCCGGGGTAGCCATGTAATGCCAGTCACTGCCCTTTCCTTCATGCTGTATAAAAACACACACATATATCTGTGTATTTGTAACCTGAATCTTCTTGTGTCTGTCCATGCAGACAATAAAAAACTGTACAGTAGGTCTAGTTGCATGTAATCTGTACTAATTATTGACAATGGCATTATAAAATGCAATAAAATACTTATTACACTGTCCTGGGCTGTGTCTTCATTCCTTCTCTCAGTGCTCTCACGAGTTTAGTTCTAGATTTAGTTCAAATTGATCATTATTCATGCTACACATTTATAAATGTGTCATGAAGATGCATCCTACCGAGAACATCTTATTCATATTTTGGCCTTCAAACAATCATTTTTTTGAAAACGGGCATATGTTGGACAATTTATTGTGCTTTTTTTTAATGCACACAGAATCACAATTAAACATATAGGATCAAAAAATACATACACCCTAATAATGAAAAGATTTTTCTTGCCCAGATGCATTAAAACTACCAGAACAAATGTATTCAGTTCAGATTGAGAGAATGGTAAAATATTTATGACCTCTAGGAAGAAGTCATTGTATGAGTATATAATGCTGAACCTGTGTGGATTCTAGAAAATCTACAATAATTTTGTTTCTGTTTTAGAAGAAAAAAATACTGCAGGTTTTAGGTGGTATAGTAAGAATACTTTTCAAAAATAACAAATGCATCTTTCAAAGCCCTCAATTAATATGACTATAATGGCCACAGGTATATGCAAACTTGTGAGTTGGCCTGTAAGGAATAGGCACAACTATGGCTGAAAGAAAATAAACTTTACTTACAAAGTTTCACTGTTCACTGTGCAATTTGCGGAACTTCTACATGGAGCGGCAAATGAATCAAAAATGTCCAGACATTAACTTTTGTGGCATCAAACTTGAATCACTTTTGGAAAATAAGGACTTTAATTCAAAAGCAAAGGAAGCTATGCGATAGATAAATAGTTCATTAAAAGGGTCTAGCCATGTTGGTGTTTTAGTACAGATCACCAGGCTTTAGATTTAAGACGACGCTTGTGCCAGTTCTGCTTAATCAGCGGGGGCCTTCTACGGGGTCAGAGTGTGCTGTGATACAGTGAGTGGCCACCAGGAGGAGTAAACAACCGAGAAAACACAAGCAGCATCCAACAAACATAAACCCAGAAACAAACATTCCTGACATGATTCGGCCAACAGGGAGGGCCAGAGAGCACAAACCCAGGATTAAGTGAGCTACTTGTACAATGTGGGAAAATATGAAAACAGGTACATGAACATTCTGTAGAGCCATCATGGTTTTATGTGTGCAGGTGAACGAGAAGATTCCAGCTGCTTATGTTTCCTTCTACCTCCTTACCTCTTCTGCAGGTGTGCTGCATGCCCTACAGCTCGTCTTTAAACCTCTGCAGTGCTTCATGGATGTGTTGCTTCAGGGAGAAAAAGTCTCTTGAATGTTTTTTTTTTTTTTTTTAAGTTGAAACTTTATTTAATCTTGTGCTTTTAGTGAACTTCACTGTTATTCCACTGGGAAGAATCTCATTCCCGGCATTTAAATCCCTGTGACATTTGGTTTTGGTAGAATCCCTCCCTCCCCCCCAGGACTTGTTCCTAAGCCTATTATATAGCTGCAAGCATGCAGGCACCTTCACACATATGCACAAGATGAATACTGTGCAGAAACATAACACAATGTAGTTGTGCAAGGTGAGCCAAGGTGCAAAGCAACAGACGAAGAGGTTATTTTTGGCTTGGAGATGAGGCGTTTGGGCCCGAGCGGTTTTCTTAGCACTCATTGGGATAGAGTAAGCAGCAGGTCCGGATGTCTGCAGATTTGTTTGTGGGAAAGTAGATGTGCATGCCCCTGTTCATGTGCAAGAACTCGCCATGCTAAATCAATATGCATGTTTGTGTGATCGGGTGTGAGCAGAGGGTGTGAACGGCTGCAAGTCCCAACAGCATGCGGAGCACTGAGGTCCAGGCAGACCCTATGAGTCATAAAGTAAATTCACTGGGAGCCATGCTCACATCTCTCTCTGTTTCTCCCTGGTGCGCTGACTTTGTCGTTCCTCTCCCTTCTTTGCCTCCATGTTTGTGGTTCAAGCGGTGGGCCACCCTCCAAGCAGTGCACTGACTCACCCAAAACAACACAACAGATTTGTGTATCTGCTGCTGTCTGTGGATCTACTTATTCCACCGTCTTTTTCTTTTTTTTAGTATTTTATTTTTATCCAAACCTTTATATATTAGTCTCAGTTTGGTGTCACGTATCTATGCCCAACTGAGCATTTGACTTTTTTTTTTTTTCCTCACCAGTAGTGAGGAAAAACTAGGCATTTGGAGGCACTTTTGACATCTAGAGAAGTAATTGTGGATTCATGAAATAATATGATAGTAATTGAGTTTAGATTAATACATCAAGAAAGGTGGCAGCAATAGTCGAGTTACTACATTGGGATCCTACTAAAGATATACTCAAGAAGTGAAGACAATCAAAGTTACTATTGGTTTAAATGCATTTAATGACTAATTTTCTGTCTAAACCTGTGATGCATTATTTTAAATTTATTTTGTAAAATCAGAATAATAACTAACTAACCCTATAGTCTAAGTCTTTGTACACAATTTAAAAAAAAGAAAACATTAGTTTATAGTATTGCATTTCTACCGATGTATTGTTTTCTACACTTTGCAATGACGTCTTTTCAAAAAATTTGAAAAATGAAAACATGCTCTTTGATGTGTTTTATATGGATTATGCAAATACAGCTTTGATCAGAAATGCTTGTATACAGCTACATTTAAATAAATATATGTAATTATGTTAGTAACTGTGAGTAAATACACGTATAGTGCACTGAAAACGTATTATGATAATTTTGCCAAGTTACAGTCACAAATTGTCATCTATTTTGACGAAATGTATATGTGATAGATCATCAGAAAGGAGAAACATATAGATAGATCTGGATTTTTTTGACATGTACATCAAATTGTGTGTCAGGCATTTCAGCTTCCTTCTACTCTGATTCCAACGCAACCAATTTGCTCCAGAAGTTACCTTATTGGATCCACCTGGGTGCTATTTTAAGAACTCAGAGATCAGTGAACAAATATAATCTAATATATCAGAACAAACATCCTCCTTCAGAAAAGCTGGTCATCAATGATGAGAAGACAGTGGGAGCCACATGTAAAGCAGTTACTTTGTAAACGATTTGGGACAGTGGCAGAAATAGTAGGCTAATCTTTCCTTTAGATTTTTATCTTTAACATTTTTTTCTTTCAATTCACAATTGTGCGTTGCCTTGTAGTTGTGTCCCCTGGGCGCCACCAGGAATTGTGGGCCCCATGACAAAAAAAAAAGAAATATATGGATGTCTGCTTTTTGGTCTGGGAGAGGCAACATGTGAGTTTTACTGCTAAAAACTATTTTAGAAAACACAATATTATTAATTTTGTAATTGACAGGGCCCCAAAAAAAAATTCTATTTCTATCATAACTTTTTCCCCCTATAAGGGTTTGCCACATAAAATTTGAATAAAATACTAACATTAGAATCATTTGAATAAAATACTAACATTAGAAACATTTGAATAAAATACTAACATTAGAAACACAGTAATAGAATATTGTGTTTCTGATGTGATGAGTCTTAAAACATGGAGCATCTTGTTTCTTTTTAATAATATTTGCATCCTGATCACAGGAACTTAAAGACACTTAGAAATAGCCTTCATGAGTAGTGCGTTTACAATGTGCAGCTGCAGGTCCTTACTGTGCCTTATTTGTTTGTGTAGTAACCCTCTGCTCTGTAACTGGAACAAGAACTTAAACTCACTGATGGGGTGGCTATGTGGGTTCGTTAAGTTCTGGTAGATACCACACAGACTTGACCTATGTTGAGTAAATCCTTCCTCGTCCAATTACTATACACATCTTTGATGTAACATAAGTAACTCCAGACAACCAGCTAAGTGAATAGTTTATTTTAATAAGAACTTGGAGAAATAAAGCCTTTGCTCCACAATACCCCCAAAATAATCCAAAACTTCAACTTCCATTAATTCCCAATATTAAATGTTTCCAAAAATAAAATAAAGCCGACGAGGCACTTTTTCTTTTCAGTCCCTTATATTTTACTCACTTTAACTTTGTGTTTTTTAAGAAAAATATTCACTGTTAATTGTTGCTTTACCATAATTCAACTTTTGTCATTAACAGAACTCCACGCATTTACCGAAAATGTACAGTTCTAAACGCAATGTCACACATGGGCCCATACTCTCTCACACACCAGACGGTACCAATACTTTAACCGGTACTGTCTGGTACCGGTCAGTACCAATCCTCTCCTCCCCGTTTAAACCAACTCAGACCTGCTTGCTCACCCAACGTCCTCTCCGTCAACACGAGTTGCAGGACAACTCCTCCTTCAACCGCAGACTTTCCTCCATGCTTTTCACTGAAAAACACTTGTGCAGGTGTCCTGAACACCGGGTGCAAAGTTACTTGTGCAGAACATGCCCGAAAAAGTCCAGTTCCTTCTCCCACCTCAGCCTCTGAAAACATTAGCAGCGGACTCCATTGGCTTCCTCCTTGTCCTCTCTCCCGCGTTCTTCGACCTTCTTCCTCCCATCATTCCATTGTCCCCCTTTTTTCCTCAGTTGAGTTCACTTGTCCCTCGTTAAGCTAAACTACTTTCATAGGTAGGAAATTCAATGCAGTCTTTAAACTAATGAGATCATATATCAAACAAGAATACACTTATGTAAATACACAAGTCACCGCCAGAAAAGGTTTGGCTTTCAGTTTTTTTTTTCTCCATTATTTCTCATGTTACTCACAACAGTAACCTCTTCCCTCACATTATTAATGTCTCGGATTAAAAATGTACAAAAACAATAACACACATTTCTCACTCACTCCCCTTTTTTTCTTTTTACAAAAAAACAATCTCGTAAATATTAAAGGGCCTTAAGTACATGGATTTTAACCAGGGGCTACATTTGTTTTAGCCATGACTTGCCACTAACCAATAGTAGAGAGCTGCAGTTTTCACCTGTTGAGCTGGTGAAAACAGCTGCTCCTGATTTATCAGTGTAATTAGCAAGCTTTTTCCAGAGACTTGGCTAATTTGCAGTGGTATGAATAACTGTAAAGGATCTGATCTTTACAGACTAACATCCTTGGACTCTAGTCTCAAGTATACAGTAAAGCACAGCACCCATTGCAGGGAAAAGTGTGTGGAAATTTAAGTACACACCAACATCTAGAATGCAAAAAGGGGGGTTTGCTTTTCTTTTTACCATAATTGTAAGTGCACTCACCACTCTTGACAGCACCATGACATCAGGCGACTGAACATTAATGGCTTTGATCATAGCTTGTGCAACTGGGTGAAATCTGTGCAGTAAAAACACTATTTGGAAAAGCAGGAGGTTTTGGAAACTCTGCAAGAAAAAGTGATAGTGTTAACAATATTCTGAATGAAATCTGAGCTTTACTGGCTTTATGGTTGTTGTGTCATTTTTATTTCTAAATATTTAACACACTGACATCTGTTGAGTGTCTGACAGGTAAGCTCATGTATTCTTCACCATGCGAATCCTCACACTCGCATTTCCTGCCACACAAGAAGGCATCGTTGTGCGGCAGGATTGTCGAGGAGAGAGACACAGACAGTCAGAGCAGCGGGGCCCAGCCGCCGAACAAAAGCATCTTTGTGAATGATTGGAACCACATTTTACCCTCAAGTCTCTCTGCACATGCTCTTTCTCATGCTCGTTTCCTCACCACCAAATCTTGTACTTCTTAAAAGCACAGACAAACTGAATTGTTAAATAGACTTTGTAGAGGCTCGA
This sequence comes from Poeciliopsis prolifica, assembly GCF_027474105.1. Classification (NCBI taxonomy): domain Eukaryota; kingdom Metazoa; phylum Chordata; class Actinopteri; order Cyprinodontiformes; family Poeciliidae; genus Poeciliopsis; species Poeciliopsis prolifica. The sequence continues at coordinate 9,715,145 of NW_026562378.1, read as the reverse complement.
GGATGCATGTCAAGTTTTGCTTTACACTTTTACTCACATTGAAATATCTTCTTGTGTCCGCCTCACTTTCTCTGTGCTGACCGTCAGTGTTGACATTTCCAGCATCTTTCCTGTCTGAGCACGAGTTTTCATGTGGTCCGGTCAAAAGACCTTTTGGAAGGAGAGCAGGACTCAGTTCAGCCGTCTAGCATAAAGCTGTTTCTCAGTCGAATCTTCCGTGAATCCCCCCCTAGAAGAAGTGGAGGATTGAGAAACAGAAAGGACATTTATTATTGAATAATTTTCTCTCTGCTTGGCTTAAAATGTCCGGGTATTTCTTATTGCTGGTGATGCCATGCACTTTTTGCTCTTCACTACCTCTGGCTGTGAAGAGAGTGCAATAGGTGAGTTTGTCTTTTGTTTCATCTCAAACCCTTGTTTGGTCTGTCTGCTAGACAGACTACGATTAGTCTAATCTGAATAAAGCACATTATGCATCATGCTGAGACACATCATAAAATCTCAGTAGAATTAAGCAGACTTGACCATGTCTATGTTGCTGATGATAGAACAACAGCAAAAGAAATGAGACGGCACTTGTGCATAAAAGTGAGCTAGCATCTAATGATTTCCTATGGAGACTGGAAAGATGTCTCTCTTCGCTGCAGGACTTCCCCTTGTAGCAATATGAATGCTCCAGTTTTGAGGCCAGTGGCCAAAAGAAACGATGATTTTATGTCAAGTATGTAGGAAGGAAACTGAAAGTGATAGATCACCATATAAAAGTTCCAATAAACTGATTTGCTTACAACAGTGAAGTGCATAAAAATATAAAATCTTTGATTAGATGCATTTTAAAGGGGTATCAATATTTTTGAACATGGTGTTCCCCCCTCCTATTTAATAAGTATCAAAGCAGGATGCATTTTTTGACATTTCTCAGGAATGGATTATGCTGGTGCAATCAGCATAATCCATTTTAAGTCTTTACTTGGAGTGTCAACAGGTTTGTGATAACTGTTTTTTTTTTTTTTGTTTGTTTTTTGTTTTTTTTCATTGTTATTATTTCTAAGAAGTTTTGACTTTATCTGTTGATGGATTCCTGCTCCAACATGTTTTGGCTGTTCTTTTAAAGAAAACGGTTACCTACTGTTTGCTTTTAAAGTGAAACTATTTTCTCGGAACATAAGGGCATGGAAAACAAAAACAGCAACATTGCCATAATACACATTTAAATTACAGCAGAAAACATTTTATCTCAGACAAAAAAAGGAGATTGTGATAATTTTTCTTGTATGTGTGTTATATAACATGTTATATGGCGTAAGAATGTAAGAATGTTTACACTGTTGATGATAAACGCTTATACATTGTTGACAGCATTACTACTCCTGGAGACTAAACTGTTCATTATTAATGACAAAACATTGGCTTCTGGACTTCAAATTTGTAATGAAAGCTTGTCTGTGTTAGTGCTCTGTCTGGTTCGGGTTAAAGGGGTAATTATATGACAGTACAGTTCAGCCCAACTACTTTATTGCCTGGAGGAAGCACAATCACTGCTGACTGTAGTTTCCTGTCCAAAAAGCAGGAGCAGCAACAGCAGCAGGCAGCAGCACAAGTCAAAGGCTGACACAGTGGATGTGAGAGGGGGCGAAATAACAGAAAAAGGAGGCACACACCTCAGCTTGAGCTTATAATTAGCTTAGCTGAATTCTCCAGGAGGAACTGGACTTTCTCAGCAGTGGTCGAGCAAACCTGAAAAACAAAGGTTTCTGCGGAGTCAAAACTTTCGCCACATCTGGTTTTGCTGGAGGACGGGGCGAGCCGAAGCCAGGCACTTTGGAGGCGGAGAGAAGATTGTCTGTGCTGAAGAAAATGCTCTGTATTTTGGAGCTTATATCACCTGTATGAACCGAGGAGAGTTTCTTTTTTTGACGCCGCGAAGAGACCAGAGTTTGGAAAGAAAGAGGACTCCAGCGGAGCTCGAGGTCCTGCGAGGGAGATGAGATGAATTAGACCAATAAATAAACATTTTGGTTGCTTTAGTGTCGCAGACAGTGAGAAGGTAAGGTTGTGTTATTTTTTGTTTTGTTTTGTTTATTTGGGTCCTCCCCCCCGTGATATTGTGAAGACAAAAGTAAGAAAAACGACTTACTTTTTCGGCCTCGGCATGCAGACACTCGCTTTTAATCAGAGCACAGTCATGCAATCAAGGTAAACAAAATATCTGCCACATTTTGCGACTCCAGGCCCTGGAGGCTACATTTTCCCGAATATAATAGTTTAATGCGTTTGCAGCTTCTCACGGAACGTGTTTAAATTTGGCACGTCGTTCTTTTTCCCCCTCGAAACCTTTACAAACTTTTCGCTATTTCAGAAGTTTATGTCGCGGGATTTTTTTTTTATTTTATTTATTTATTTTTTGTGACCGTAAAATGAACGTCTTCTGTTTGAGCCTTTGTTTCCCCGAACTTCGCTGTGTATTGTCAAAACTTTTCCTTGGACAGTGAGTGCAGCCCTGTTGCCACGGGAGCGCGCAAACACAGCTGCCCAGCTGAGCTGGTTTGACTGGTGGGGCGCGCGCCCGCCGTTCTTTGGCTGCACGTGAGGCAGAGAAAGAGAGAGAGAGCTGCTGTCTCATATTTTGGAGCGGATGCCCGAGGCCTTCAAAAACTGGCGAGCACAACACATTTACGAGGAGCGAGGCAAAATTTATCTGAGACGGAACACGGAAAGTTCTCTTGTTTTAATCTATCCGCAAGGTAAATTGATAGGGCACTTATGTGTTTTGCTAATTTACTCATTTGCGTGGCCGGTTAATTGCAGTGGTTGCACCTCACAGTTGTTAACTGCTAGCAAATTGCTATTTGATTATCTTCCACCTATTGGACTCGAAAGTGAAAGGTTTATTATTTAATTTAATCTTATCCTTTTATAGAGTCTAAACTAGATGTCATCATCCAGTTCAAAATCCCCAAATCTTAGATTTAGACCTCATTCGGACTATTGTGAACAAAACACATTAATTAAAGTTAATGTGAAAGTTAATGAGTTCAATGTGAAGCTGTGATATATTTTTATTATCATATTTTATTCAGCCTAACAGGAGGGAAACATATGATATCATTATTTTACTTACAAAATTTAGTATATATAATAACACTTTATAGCAGAAATTGAAGTATTTTTTTCTGTTTTCAAAAATATGTATTTTTATGAGGAAATATAGAAACAATTTTGTGTTATACTGAAAAATGTATTTTAAGCACTACACTCTAATATTCACTGAAAACCTACTTGGGTCTTGTAGAATAAGTTCTGCAGTTACTTCAAACCATACTTGCTTTGAAATGTATGAATCTGTCTCAGTGTTCAGTAGTTTTACTACACTAGATTTACTTTTCAATAGTTGCAGACTATTTTTAAATATCTATAGAATTCCTTTCATTTGCAGCCAAAAACTATTTACTGTCAGAACAAGTAGTGTCATGGTGTTTCCTTATGCCTTCAAGGGTTTCAGAGTTATTTTTGGGCAAGTGGTTGTGCCATCTTCCAGTTAATGTTTATTCGATAGATTAGGTACAATGTGATTATCATGACTAAAAATGTGTTTAGTTTAGCTGAAATAAGTTATGAAAACATTAAATTTGAGGAAATTACCTGGCACAAAAACATGCCCAGTGAGAGTTTGCAGCAGACATCAAACTATCTGCCTTAAGATGAATGGTAGAGATGGTGAGTCTGCCTGAAATGGTGGAAGATGAAAACATTACAGCTGGTTACTTATTTCTAAAGCGCTTATTGCATATTCATCTTAGTGGCCACTACTCATACTGACATGTTTAGATGTTACATTTTTTATTCAAAGAGGTCAACCCATTTATTCATACGGTCTTGTTGCTTCATTCACCTCCTCCATGAACAGCAGGCCCACGCCCATGGATGAGGAGAGGAGTGCCACTACCATCTCCGCAGAGCAACCTGATAATGAAAACCCTGACCCTCCAGCTCCAAGTTCACGCACAGACTGGAACACAGAGAGTGAGAACAGCTCTACAAGTCCACCGCCACTTCCTGGTGATGGTAAGAGATAAAACATCCCAGAGAAATTCGACAATTAAAGTTGCATGTCCATTAATTTGGATATCATGAACCTATTTTAGTAACTATAAAATGAAACTGATTCATTTCATACAGAGTGATATATTTCAGAAATGTATTTCTATTAATTTATCACAACGCATTTAATGAGAATCAGAATTCACTATTTCAGAAAATGTGAATACTGCACAAGACCAATAAATAACTGATCTGCAACAAAGCAATGTTTGCCTACTGCAAAGTATGCCCCTTCACTGTACAATATTGGCACTCAAGCTTTGGTCAAGGTTTATTTTGCTTACATTTCTGCATCAATGCAGCGTCGCATGGAGGTTATACCCTGTGGCTCTGTTGATGGGTTAAGGAACCCCATGTTGTTTTTATTGTGGCCTCCAGTTTGCATTGTTGGCTCTGGTGTCTCATTTTTCTACTAATTTGTTCAGCAAACTTGTTCAGGTGAGTTTGCTGACCTGTTACTCTGTGATACCACTGAATTTAGCATCTCTGTGAAACGTGACAGAAAAGTGAAGCGTTAGTTACCCTAACAGTGTTTGGTTGACATGCTGGTGATTTTTGATTTAAGAAAACAAACTGGACACCAGCAGGCACCCTGCCTGAAATGCAAACTAGACTTTCATCTCAAAAACAACATTTTGGCCCAACAGTCCAGGCAAGCCAGACAAGACACTTCTGATGTGTCGTATGAGTTGTTGCCCATGTCCTGGAAACATCCTCTCATTCCTCGGTTATTCCTATTTCTTGTGCAACTTTTTTCTACTCTACTTTTCTTTGTGGGCAGGAAGCATCTAGACCTTTTGTGTTTTGCAATCCTCCCCATGATTTTATGCCATACAATTGTCATATTATGTTATTTCTGTCTTAAAAATAATTTTTTTACTGGTCACATGTAATATCCTATATTTCCAAAGATTAATTTTATTAGCTCTGAGCCATAATATCGAAGATTAACTGACATAACTACTTGAAATATTGCACTCTGTATCAAAGGAATCTATTTATGATATAAGTTACATTTTTTATGGGAATTTGAATGATAATTTTCTTGTCAATCTGCACTGAGCTGGGCTTGCATGTTTGATCAAGCCTTCATAAGCATTCATTCATTAATATGAATGCTTAAAAAGGAACAGAAAGCAAAGACTAGGTGTTTTTGAAAAAAAGAGAGAACAGAAAGCAGAAAAAACATTTAAAAAAAAAAACTTCTCTAATTTGTTTTTGTGTCAGCAACTTAATAGAATGCAAAATAAATGAAAACAAAATTATGTTTATTTCCAGGATAAAAATAATCACATAACTTTTTGTACGCAGACACAGCTCATGCCTCTTATTGCTCTGAAGATAATAGACCTGATGCGTACATACTTAGCAAAATCTTTGGGAAAAAAACAACAACACCAAGAGGTGAAACGTGAGGCTTTATTGGGCAGGTCCTTCTTTAGTCATCTTGTATTTGGGTGTGTGACTCATAATGACGCTGCTGCCTGTGGAGGATATTATGGTAAGAAGTTTATCTCCTTCGTGTAGTTGGATACATGAAGCAGCTGTATGCTTTGTATAATGCTTTATTTACAAGCCAGCCACATAATTTAGAGTTAATCTTTTCATCCACCTCTATGAAAGGGTATACAGGTAGAAGTTTGTCTTCTTCTGTATGTAAAGAAGCCCCCCAAAGCCTACACTTTTGTAGTTTCTCTGACAAGAAAACCCCCAAAAAAACAATTCAGTATTTTTCCTGGAAATAATGGTGATTCATTAGTTCCAAGGCACTATCACTGACAGGCACAACAGTTGTGTATTCAGGTGACGTACCGCCTTGGATGATCTGTGGGGTCAGGACCAATTCAGCCCAGTGGAACACTGAAATGCCACAATGGGGCTCATGGGAGTTAGGGAATGAACCCGTGACCCTTCCCTTTGTGTGTTTTGTCATGCTAACCGATGACTGACATGGCGGGGTGGGAACAGGACGATGTGGACTCAGCTCAGGGCTGTTATGTGTCTGAATGACTCAACCAGGATTGGCCAATTATGGTTCAAGTTCAATCAAGTTTTGCAGTGAAAACAACTGCACTAAGTGTATATCTGGGTGCAGATATATGAGGTAATTAGTATAGGTGTGGTTTACAGACAGGGTAGTGTGCAGAGATTTAAGTGGTTTGTTGTCACGGGAACCTGCCACAAAAATATTTCATAGCTGCTGCATATATTTTATAGCGTTTTATATTTGTTTTTGCTTGTTTTCAAAGGAATCTTACGACTCAGCTGGCCAGGAATAGGGTAGAGAATATTTTCTTATCACACTGACATCTCTGTTTCATAGCACTGTGGTTAACCGCTATGAGTATAAGTATAGTTAATGATGATTCCTCAGGACCTTTATAATAATTAAACATGTGGATTGTGCCCAAACATGCTGTCTTTTCTGTGCTATTTTCACCTGTGGGTGCTCCTCAGGGAGCAAAGACAGTGTTAAGTGTAGATTATTTTACCTCCACAGTGTGTGTGGATCACAGTTAGTAGGTGAATCAAGGTGAACGAAAGATTGGTGAAGCTGCTGCTGAAGGCAACAAGGTGCTGCTTTCAACTCTGCTTCAATCCACGTCCACATCCAACCCAAACCAAACTGTGAGCAAGGAAACAAACCTGTATCAATCTGACATTTCAAGCAATCCTTCTTACAACATAAAAAAGGATGTAAAAATGGTGTGTATGTTAGGCGACAAGCAATAGCAGTTTCAAAGGAACAACATATATTTAGGAATTTTTTGAGAAAACTAAAAATCCTGTTTTTTTCACAAATATATTAACGTTTTGTATATTCCAATCCAAACTAGATTAACTAGATTTGACTTGGTAATTATGTTATGGTTTTTATGCATGTCTCAATATAATATTGAGACATCAGTGGAGAGTTATTCACTTTATGTTTTATTAGTACTAAAAGTCTTTGATTAGTCATTCTATTTTGATAGTTGATATTTTTGATATTCTCTTCCAGAAATCCATAATTCATTTCACGGCTTCATATTTAGGTTTGACATATTGTTAGTCCAACAAATAGACAAGTTAAATAGCAGATGCTTTTGCTGCAATAAACTGATGCTGTTCTGACACACAGGGTTGGGGATATTGCTTCACAAATATTTGTTTCGCCTTTATTTAAAATTTTACAGTCTTTGCAGATGATCTGTCTGTGAATGTTTATGTTCACACTCATTGTTAATTTGTATCTCCTATGAGTTTGAGTTATGACACAGAGTTAGTAGCATTAGCATAAAGCAGACTTATAAAATACTGTGCAAGTTGCATTCCTGTTGGTTCCCACATAGGAGTATTTTCCTAACAGAAGAAATTGCTACTTCATTATTACAAGACCAACATTTTGTTGTGTGTATGCTTCTCTTGCTTGTTGAGAGAGTTGCTGTCACTTAAGCAGGAAGATACAATGAGGCAGTATGTGTATTTAACAGGAGCCTTTCACCACATGCTAAGCTCCTCTGGTCACTTTTACGAACAATAATTATCCCACCATTCTCTCTTTATTTCCCTTTCTGTCTCAATCTTTCTTTCTAAATGGCTTCTTTTAATGTCTGCTTTACTCATCAAACAATGTCATTTATATAAAAATGACAATTTTAATGAATACAGCTTTGAGCTCCCAGTATAAGAGTTATGACTTAATTAAGGTCATTATCACGGATTGAAGACGTCGGAGGTCAAACAAAGAAATGAAACCCCTTCGGATCAGTATTTTGATACTCTTTAAAACCACTGTAACAAAGTTGGCACTGGATCAACGATAAGATATTTGTATTGTTGTCAGAAGGTTAGGAGTTTGGACTTCCACGAGGTGACAGGCGTGTTGTGAATCAGCTGCACTTCATCTTTTATCATGACATACTCTGAAACAACCAATTACTCATAACTTTTGGACATAGCAATCAAAGTATGATCAACTCTCCACTCATTCAACAACAAAGACAACCTTCACCAGAAATAGGTGGGGTTGTGAATACCTATTGTGAAGGACTAGCTACAGCTTAGCTCTAATTGGAAAACTAGAGCCATTGTTCTGGCTGATTCCACCAAAAGTGATATGCAATTGTACGGTTCGCTGTTTTTTTAATTTTTTCATCCGATTTTATTTAATTGTGAGTAGGAATGCACAATATATTGGCATTAACATTGATATTGATTGACATTACTCTTTTTTTAATATGTCAGTAGCCTTGTGGTATTTATTTGGGCAGTGATAATGATATAGCCCACCAAGGATTGTGGGATGTTTAACTGAAGCAAAGCAATGTGTCAGTGGCATGTGGTTGATTTTCCATGGTGTTTCTTGCATCTGTGGGAGGGATTTAATGTTATGGGTTTTTTGTGAAACCCTTTTTAGGTTAATATGCATATTATAGATTATTGGAAAGCTAAGATTTTTGAGATCATATATATATATATATATATATATATATATATATATATATATATATATATATATATATATATATATATATATATATATATATATATATATATATATATATATAAAATCATAAATGTGGACAAAAGTAAACACTTTTGTCAAACCACTCGGAAACACAAAATAATGTCCAACTTACCTTTTAAAAGTCTCATATCACTAAGTAAACAGCACCGCATTTAAAATAAAACTGTCTTTTTACATCCACAAGGATCCAAGTTATATGTACGCCAATAAAATACTTCTTCCACAAAACGTCTTACATGCACAAGCTTATATAGTCTGCCACTGACAACTTCCAAAATTTCCTTCAGATGTGCCGATTTATCACACAGTTTTCATTGTAATTTCCATTAGCGTGCATTTAAAAAAATGTTTAAAGTGTTTTTGGGGAGAAAAAAAATGAGGGCTGGGAGTATTATTGACTGTTTTGAGCTTTTATTCTCTAAAATTGAAATTATTAGAATGCCTGACAGACTAAAATGTAAAATTGTTCTTATGCAACCAAGATGTTGTTTTTTTTCTGATTTGAAATGAGATAGATTTCTCTCAAACACAGTAATAAAACAATGTAAAAAAAAAGCGTTTTAATTTACATTTGATTAAAAACAGCATGTCATGTGTAAATGTGGACAAAAGGCCATCCATGGTTGTTCAAACAAGAACAAAAATCACCACCACTAAAATCTTTATGTTTATGCATATAACACTTAAATGTTATTGTGACATGCTTCAGAGTTTCTCCTGCAATACATACCATGAGCAATTTAAAGGGGGTTTTGTATATTTATATGAAGTAAGAGTATGACTACATGTAGTGTATGTTCAAATAACACAGCTGCATTGTGGGTGGTTTGGAGCAGCCTTTCTCCACCCTTGTAATTTATCCAGCCACTGATGTTACCAATATGCCTATGAAGAGAAGGTATTTATTTAAGTGTTTCTATTATAGTTACATTGTAATGTAAGCATAAAAAGTAGTTTAGTTTCAATAAACTCTCTTTAGTGCAAAGGGCAAATTGACAACCATGCTAAAATTATTATTTTATTTTGTCCTCTTTATTCTTAACATAACTGAACCATTTATGAATATATTTGCAGCATCTTGTATGTTTCTGCTCTTTGCTTCAGTGTGTGCATATGGCTGTTTCCACTCATCCCTTTTTGGTGCCTGAGGTTTGTTGAGCCTCGTGTCTAATTTGGTTTCCTGCAGAGATCAAAATAAACCAGGAAGAGTTTGAAGAAATTTTACTGCATATTTGAACAACAAAAATGAGCATACTATATTTTCCTCTCCCACCTTGCAACCTTGCTTTGGTGGCCTTTCTAGTCTCGTTTTCTTGTGAGTGTGTCTCTATGAACTGACAGAAAAATCTCTGTTTCTCACTTTCAAACTTTTAATCCAACACCTTTGGTATGAAATACAATAAAGAAATAATAGTTGTAGTCAGCATCCCTCTGCATGTGCTTTTCAGGCTTGTCAGCACACTTTCGTAGCGTAGACTTGGGTGACTGAAACGATAAGTAAAGTCAAAACTGTTTGTGCTCTCAGCAAAAAGTCAAATATGTTTTTCACAGATCTGGAGGTCTGGGATGGTTATCCTTTGTGTTTGGCACAGATAACATCTTCAGACATAAGATAAATATTTTATCTTGAAACATCAGATTTCATGTCTATGCCTGTTGTAGATCTCCTGGCTGGTATTTTTCAGTTACGCTAACATGTTAAAAAAGAGTTTAAAAATGTAGAGTATATATTTTTTTATTTCTCACTTCCATTTACATCTGCCAAGTGGTGCAGCCAAGAATGAACTCTACATCTTCTTGATTAAATTGGCTGCCCCTAAGTTAGAAGCATGATCAAATTATTTTACATTAAAGCTATGCATCTATGTCCGGCCCACCATATATTTTCAAGCTTTCAAGCTGATTTCAGCTTTTATCTTTTAGTAGTGTTTGAAGTAGTAATAATAAATATTATTTTAAATTATATAAATCTCAACAATATTACATTGTCTGCAGCAGTGGTAAGAATATTCCTCTTGCATATGGTTAAAATTTAATTCTGCATTTGGAAAACTGGATATGTAAACCTCGTTTTTGAAAGATTGAACTTAAGAGTGTCACACAAATCTAAAGTAAAGAAAAAAACTATATTCACTTTAAGTTACACAACTTAGGTGATGACCAAAAATATGAGTATAGGAGGATCCCAAAAAGCAGTTTTGTTTGAATAGGGCAGCTTGGCTGCGAAGTAGGAACTGAAGGAGAGCTCAGCATTAGGCTGCTTCTTCACATGAAGCCACAAGATTAGGTATCTCATTGAGATGCCTGAGGTTCAACGTCCTTTTGAGTTGTTGACGGTGTATCTAGCATGTATAGGACCAGAGGTAGATTGAGGCATTACTTCAAGAATTACAAATCTCACCAGGAAATTAGAAGTTTTAGGATCACTGAAGGGGACTAGGCACACACAGCAGGAAAGAGGAGGAATCTGCAAGCAACCCTGTTTAACCTTTCACAAGCTGAATTCACGAAACATAAAATCTGCCTGATCAGGGTAAGAAAATAAAGCACAAACTACTCAGACTGTAAGGCTCCATTCACACTAATTAAGAGTGTTCTATTGTTTTCAGACGTTCCAAGAACAATCCAACTTTACAGCCATTTTGGAGACCTGTTTTTAGAGTGAAAAGAACCAAAAGTCTTTTCACTCTTTTAGTTGTGCTTTTTTCTGGATATTCTACATTGCTGTTATTACAGATATCATGACTGTATTTATGATCATGATAAAGGTTTCCACACAGTCTGCAGAATTTTCCTCAAGGTATTTTCAATATTTTATAATTTTCTGTCCTTCAACCACCTGTTTAAGCTTTGTGGCAGAGAAGGAAGAATAATCAGTATTTTCATAATTTCATCCAACACAGTAATTTTAAGCTTACGCAGGTGTCTGTGGGTGTCTGTAACCGAAAGCAGTCAGACAAAATCATACACCAAAAAATGCTTTTTCTGATCATTGTGAGCCCATTGAACAGAGGCTCTGGACCCTGAAGCTGTGTGTGGATATGAGTTGTGTGTTGTAAAACCTGTGAGTCTGCTCCATTTTTTCTTATTCTCACCATGCTTTTTGCAAATATGCTTCACATATTTGCAAAGCAAATATGAGTTTTTGTTGCAGCAAGAGCAGCACTAGGATGTCAGGAATTGCAGTCACAGTGCCAGAGGCCTCACAATGACTTACTTGATGTGCTGCCAGTCTAGTGTGGTTGTGGCTAGATTGGCATGAGACCAGTCCTCCTTCAAATCCTCTGATGAGCAAAGTCCACCAATGCATGCAATGCCTGCATGCTGTTGGATGTGCCTCCCCTGTTGCTACCAGGTTCCTCCTTCAAACGTACAGCCACCATGATGTTAGCACAGAGATTCGGGATATTCTGAGTCTCTCCTGCATAACGACAAGTGCGCAGCTTCTCTAATCTGGAGTGCGCTTGGGATCTCTTTGCACTACTCATTTTGAGGGTGATAGACCTCTCAGAGACCCTGCAGAGACCATCCAGGTTCTTTGTGAGAGTAAGCTCTGGTACAGAATTTAACATGAAGAAAATTATTACAAGTGCAAACCATTTTGAAGTTAAAGCTATTGATTCATTCTGGTTCATTCTGAATTATTTAATTGTATTTATTTATTTTGACTGCTAATGTCTTTGCCAACACTTTATTATGATACTGCATTAATATTGCACCTTAAAATTGCTCCTTAATTTTTACTGTGCTTGTGTGGTGTATAGTTGTCATGTAAGTGGCTGTGTTTTTTCATGGCCCAGAGGAGACAAAGACACACAGTAAAATTACCCAAAAGCCTGTTCATCCGCAGACAGTTTTTTGTCTTTAATGAGTTTACAAGTCTTCTTTCTCTCACTGTAATCTATGATTCTGGACATATTCCAATGCAGCGCTCAGTGTGTGTGTATGTGTGTGCATGCTTCTGTTTGCTCTTGGCAGCCTCAGAATTGCACCCTTTTTTCTTTTCATTTCTTTATCGATGTTTGCATGATTATTTGCTGACGGGTAGTAAAAGAACCCAAACCACTTTTCTCGTTGGGTGTTCCTTTAGTTTTGTCATTTTCTTCTTTATAAAGAACTTAGTAGTTGCACATAGTTTGACTTGGTTCCAGTATTTACTGCCGGTCACAAAGTTAGTTTGGCATCTCATCTCATAATTTGTGTTGTGGCTAAACCTTCAATTCATATAAACTATTCCAATACTTAAAATATCTAAATTAGAATCCTAATTAGCAGCAGTGGATGTGGATATATTCAGATTTTTTTTTCTTTTTAATGAGTTAGCTTGTGCGTAAAAAATACAATAAAGTGCAACTTGGCCCAAATAAAATCCAGAGGCACCCTTTTGATACAGGCAATTTAAGATTTTGTGATTAGGTCTAAAGTGGTTAAGCAAATCCAGCTGAAAAGTCCCACACCACAAAATAATTTTTTTACTTAATTACCACCTGTGGTGTATTTGTGTATGCCTAATTCCTTCTTTATAGGTGTTAAGAAAGTCCATATATGGTTCCTGTTGACACCTCTCTCTATCTGCACTCCAGGATTATTCAAGCGTTGTGAATATTTGCACTTTTTGTGACATTAGAACACCAAATTTCAATGTATTTTGTTGCGATTTTACATGACAGACCATCACAAAGCAGTGATGTGTTATAAGGGATACAATTTTGGTTTTTAAATGCTTTTTAGAAATACAAGTGAAAAAATTTACAATTCATTCAGCTTCAGCTCTTTTAACTACCATTTAATCAGTAAATAGGACCTAATTTAAGTTAAGTTTCACTGCGGCTGGTCTATGATAGTCTCAGAAGTTTGTCAGAGAACATTAGTGAGCAGGGAAGATTGAATCAGTTAATTTATTTAACAATGTATGAGGCTTTGAACATTTTATGAACCATTGTTAATTCGGCTCTTTAAAAATGGAAAGAGCATGGTACAACTGCAACCTGCAGATTCAGAATAAATTGAATGTAAGTCAGTAGTGGTTAGACTAAAATTGAACTTTTGGCCTTAGTGAAAAGCATTAAATGATTTGGGAGAAATTTACCTTCCAACAGGAAAGCAACTCTAAAACAAGAATCGCAACGGCATGGCTTCAAAGTTTATCCATGTGTTAGAAGGACCAAGTAAAAGTCCAGACCTAAATCCAAATTAGTTCTCAGTCTAATATGTGGCAAAACTTAAAAATGTATGTTAACCGATTCTTAAACTATTAAAGAAAGATGAATGGGCAGAAATTTCAGTCTGTACATCAGTGCAGAAATACCACAAACATTTGGGGTTATAAATGCAGATGGTTCTAAAACTATTTATTTAGAGGTGATTAAATACAGATTTATGTCTCACTTATAACATTTTTACTTATGGAGAGATTTAAAAATGCAAGATTTTCTTTTCGGTATTAGCCTTCAAGATATGATTTTGCACTTTCCACTTACATTCAAAATGCTATGAAAAAGATTTTGTGAAGAACTGGCAAAACTGTTTTAGACTTTATTTAAAAGTTTCTCTAAAATGTTTGTAGATGTATTCACAGCCAAAGGTGGTTCTACTGAGCTATGACATTAAACCCCTATAAAACACATTGACGTTTGTGGGCGTTACAAAACAACATGTGGGGATAAAAAATGCTTTGTAAGGTCATTTTGAAAGCTGTAGAAAAAGTTTTCAGGGGGTTGGGAAAAGAAGCAAACATAAAAACTTCTGAATGGTTTTCTGGAAAAACAAGTTCATTTTATCTGAGAAGCAGGAGGATTTTCTCCCCTGCAGTTGTTACGGGATATGTCAAACCGTTTGCCTTCTCATCTAAATAATGTCAGTGTGTATGCTGTGTGTTTGAACTAATCATTGCCCTGTGGGAGACATATGCCTTTGTTTTAATGGTTAATTGTTTACTTGGAGGATTGCAGTACCTTTGAGTCACCCTTTTAAGGCTCCTGACACGTGTACATACACCGTACTGCAGAAACACATCAAAGAGACATCGGTGCACAGTCACAAACAAGCACACATGTTCATCCTAAAACATAAACAGACAACCCATTCTCTGTTGCTGCCGTCTGAGTTTGATTTGTCTCATCATTTTCAGATCTCAGAAACGGCCCAGAGGTTGAGTGGGTTGGTGGTTTGTTGTTGGTGCCAGCACGCAGCTGGTTGAAGGGGAAGTTGAATGGCACCACAGCTTTGGTGGTAAAGTGCTTAGGCTCAACAATTGTGGTTCAAATGTTTTCCAAAAAAAAGGCTAGTTAAGTCAGAAGCAATACACTTTTAGATCATACCACCCTGCAGGCAGCTGAAATCTCATCTGGTAAAATAAAGGGCAGTTCTGAATAATCGAGGACAATAAAGATTTAAAAAGTTGTGCAAATAAATCCCTGGCATAGAAATAAATTGCACAATTCTTTCATGATCGTATTTGAACATGTTTATGTTTATTTGTTCTTTGCTATAAAGACTTCAGGGATTTTGTTTGTCATTCTCCTCTTAGTATTAAAGTCGATACTGAGTCAACACTCATTGAAAAAATCACATCTGTTGCACTGAAAAGAAAATCTACTAACAAGCACTTGTATATTTTTCTTTTCAAATCTAGATAAAAAGGTTTTAATAGCTCAGAAATCAGAAATATTCTTTTGCATCCAAAAGTTATCACAAAACACTGTCCACGTGTCAGAGACAAGATCTGCAACATAATGACAAAATGTTTGTTTGAAATTAAATTACATCAGATTTATATAGCACTTTTCAATCCTCGAAGGATTCGTAAAGATGCTTTACAATGAAATCAGTCATTTCAACTGGATTGTAGCCACAGCAAATACATCAAGTTGATATATATTAGAAAAATTAAACAACTCTTAGCATTCTCTTTAAAGACTAATAAAAGATTACTAAATAAGTAATATTTGCTCATAATTTTGTTAAATGTCTCAGACAAAAGCACTGTACTCACTACATTATTGTTTCTGCTGAATTTGTGGGAAAAATTACATTACAGTGCTAAGAACAAACTAAGTTGTTGTCATTGTTTATAAAACAAACTTATTGTAAAATAAATTCTGACACAATAAATAAAACCACATTTGAATTAAAAACAAAATGTGGTAGTATTTTTTTTTATTTTTAATCCGGCATTTTGTTTTGTATACTACGTGCAGCATTGAACATATTCATTATAGCCAAAGCTTTTAAATTTTTTGTTTGAATTTTTCTTTACCAAAATCTAGCTATGCATTCTATAACCTTCTATAGCTTTTGGTCTCATCTTTTTCAAATTTAAAAAAAAAAGAAACTTCCTTCAGCTAAATTTCATGGATTCCAGCACAGCTGTCTTGTATGTGTAAATAAGAAGAATTGACATTCAAGTAATCTCACCTTTGCTCCATGTCATGTTTGCACAAGACCCTGACAATAGACTCAGGTCTGTTTCACAACACAGTCTGTGTGACATGAACCTCAGATTATGTTGCAACACTGGTAATCTCTGGTGTAATTAATATTTAGTTTCAACAGTGATACTGGGCAAAATGCACAATGTAGAAATTTACTTCAGGTTTTGTAACATTTTTATGTGCTGGGCTGTTTTAAATGCATGAAAGTCAACATTACTTTACTATTTTAAGTTGTTAGTATGGTTGCCTTGCAACAATAAAATTCTCTGTTTGAATCTTAGTCAGGGGCCTTGACTCGTTAGTTTGCATGTTCTCCTTCAGCATATGCTTTTCTTTCCTTACAGCCTAAAAACATGCATGATAATTTATTGATTCTCACTACATTACCCTTAAGTCCACCCGGGTGTGGATGTTCACTTCTGTGATGGACTTGCAGTCTTTCTATGGTGCCTATAGACATGGGCAACAGCCAGAATATAAATGACTGTGGGCTAAAAGTGAAATAGTGACAACTAATAGGCTCTTCACACGGCCTCTTGAAAATGTCTACATCTCAGCCTCTTCAGAGATGATGTGCTCTGCCAAAATAGTGGCTATCAGTCTGTTGAATTAATTCAAATGTGCAGAGGAATGTGAAATTGAGAGTATATGGAAAAGCCAGGGGACATGCAGGAGAGGACAGATAGAGAAGTGAGAGCGCGGATAGAGTAAATAAACATAGCCGGGAAGTGTTGAGTCCACGCACAGGACGTGGCTCGGTTTGTGTGTATTTATCAAGCCCAGCTGGCTCCCATTTACCCAGGAATGAGTCTGCACCTCTCAGAGGCCTGCGCCTGCCTCACTTTGAAGGTCCCTGTGTTGTCTCTGTGTTTGAAAAAATCAGCTTCATTAGTGGACTGTATGGTGTCTCTGAACACATACAACCTGTAATATTTACTGCATGTGTATCACATGGATGTCCTCTTATGTGTACATTTTGAACATATATTTACTCCCCAACTCAGACACACACACACACACATGGATCAACACAGATTTCACAAGCTTTCACATAGACCCCTAAACAGCCACGAGGGGTTGGATTTAACTGCTTCCAGATGGAGGTTTAGGACAGAGCACTCACCAACACACAGACAAAATCTGGCTTTGTTGAAGTCAGCAAAACTACTCTCTTCTAATTAATTAAGTGCTGGTAGATGGGAAATGATGGAAATACCTTCCCTGTGGATGTTTAATACAAAATAAAATTTGGAATCTAAAAAGGGATGCAAATCCACTCTATTTAAAATAGATATTTTGTACATTGCCCTCTTTTTTAATGCTTAACCATATGTACCTGTTTGTGTGTTTGTTTTTGCAGATGAAGCCTACACCTACACTGAGCCCCTCATATTAAGGGTGAATGGCACCCCTGAAAGGTTATTAGATGGCGATGGTGATGGAGAAAGTTGCAACACAACGCCCAACGACAGCATTACATGTGAGTGACTGAGCAACTTCTTCAGCACAAACACACATTCCCTCATTGAGACACAGTCAGAGAGAGAGACGGATCTCTCTCTGATCGGTTTCCATTACTGATGGCTCTTCAGATGAGTCATGTCCTACTGATCTTTAACTGATACAGTCACACACCCCAAAGAAATAGGTCAGGTATTCACAAACACACAGTTAATGTTTGTACATGACCAAATCTCCACCCAAGTCTGAACTTAGAGGTTTATGTGCAGAACTCTTGACTTTTCCACTTTTCCCAATATTTTGAATGATGTTTCTTCCTGCCTTTTCCTCTTTTGGAAATTGATAGTTAGAGTGTCAGCATTTCTCAGACTTTACTAATCACTTAGGATTCACTGGACGTATTGGTCAGTCAGATTATAGATAACAAAATAAGGGGAAAAAAGCAAAGTCCTGATGACTTATTAAGTGAGCATATTTCCCCAGCTTCTGCCTCCCATTTATCCGTCTTTATTCACACAGAGGCCTTTTCAGGATTCATTTATAAGGAAACTAGATTACAGGCCACTGAAAAATTCCTGCCTCAGGATATTTAGCAACTATTTGCAGCTATGGTGTGTGTGCAGGAAGATGGAGGCTCTTTTAAAAACAATAGCAGACTCATTCACTTATTCATTAAGCAACCAACACCCTGCTTCCTGTTTATTTTGTTTCATACTTCTTTTGACTACAGGCATATACAGCTGATATTATAGTGTCTTGAAAAGTATCCTCGCCTCCCATAATTGCTTTCAGAAGTGTTAAATATAGTCCACATATAAAATGCTGTTGTTTCGTGATGGTCACAAATCTGTCCTTTATGGAAGAGTGACAAGAAGAAAACCATACGTAAGAAAGTGATAAGAAACCCTATTTTGAATTTTTTCACAAACAATGTAGAAAACAAAGCAAACATTTAAAAGAAGGTGCACAGATGAGACAGAAATCAAAGTTATTGGCCTTCATGCAAAACAGTATGTGTGGCACAGAACTGACACTCCTCACATAAACACATCATGTGTCACAAGTGAAGATGGTGGTGGCAGTATCATGCTGTGGGGATGTTTTTCTTGATCAGTTACGGTCAAAGTGGCCAGAGTTGGTGGGAAGATGGATGGAGCTAAATGTAGGGCAATCCTGGAAGAAAACCTATTAAACCAGGGTTGGAGGTTTCGACTCTATCAGAATAACAACAGTCGGCGCAGCAATGAAATGGTTTATTGTCCATCCAGTGGTTTGCAACATCAGAAAAAGTTGAAAAGTTTAAGGTTAATATTTTTTAAGGGTGGGGTTGTTTGCTCAGAAAGTTTGATTCAAGGCAAATTGACTTTGGGAACATTCTTGCTGTCTGGCCATTGTTTGATCTAAAAGAAGAAAAAAAGTATTTGGCCATTTTTCTCTTTGTCCCAGAGGGGAGTCTTACTTTGCTCTAAATGTCAGCAAGCTCTGGAATAACTTCTTAATTGCATTTGTTAAAGAATCCAAGGTTTTCTTTCTCCTTTTCTATTCATGTGTAAAGCAGTTTTTGTCTATCCTGGCCAAACCAAATGTTCCACTTTTAATCCATTTAATGAGAAATACTAATTTTGTGTCATTTTTTACTTATTTATTTACATACGTTCAATATTCTTCATGAGATCTCTGAAAAGCTGCATCTTTCTTTCAACCTTCACCAACAAAAGGCATCAAAAATCCAAGCTTTCTTTAAACGCTTTATATCATCAACCAGCGTCTCTGGCTTTTCTTTCTCAAGTTTCAAGTCTTGTGGTTTTGTCTCGGTCGTAGAGAGACAGACACTGTCTTCTTCGCCTTGATGTGCAGTCACAGTCAAATTTCTGAACCAGAGCCAAAGGCTACGCACGTCATGCTGTGCCATTACTCCACCGCATTTATTTTTTGTGCCTTCATTTTCAAATAAAACTTCTCAACCTTACTCCTAACCTGGTTCTGTTACGTCATTTATTCCTTCAGAAGACAAGACTGCACAACAATAACACCCTCAAAAATGTAACAAAGTTGTTCTCATGCTTAGCCGCTAATCCTACAGCATGGTGAAATAATCTAAATCCTCCTTCGTGGCCTGAATTCATCCTCCCTTCTTTGCACGGAGAAGAAGAGAGATGATTTAAGTGAGTGAGTGGTGATTGAAAGGAGAAATTTAGGGGCGAGGAAGGGGTTATATAAGCTGTCATCTGAGTATGTGTTAGAGAGCTGGAGCCCGAGATCTTTTCTTTGAATCCAAGGCCAACTATAGGTGACATCATAATAGCTGGTTTGTGCTAACTGAATAACCAGCATTTCAAACAGGAAGTGGATAAATGGATAAGTAGGTGAACACAGCGTTCTATGAATAAAGTGGATGAGTGAATGTCTACTCTGATTCTCCTGCCTCTACCTGTCCCGTCTGAGCTTTGTCTCCACTTCACATTCTTGTCTAAACATTTTGAAGCCATTTTTTTTCTTTTTCAGGCTTTTTCTCTGCGTCATTTTGTTTCCCAATGTGAAATAAGTGAAATTCGCCCGCTCCATATGTTCTTCTGGAAAGGTTATCAAACTATCATATTTGCACATCATCAAAGAATTCACCCCTGTGTTGCACAGCTTTTTGCAGCCCTTAAACTTTTTCAAATGTTTTCATTTTACAGCCAGACATTTTGACAATTTTGTTTTCATTTTGGAAGAAATTTGATAACTTTGAAGTGGAAGATAAGTTATGCAAGTGTGACGCGTATGTACCCCAGCTCCATGTCTTTACAGCAATTCCACATTCACGTTTTGTCTCCACCAGCTCTGCACTTCAGCAGACAGCAAAAGTGCACATCTGTTCCTGTTATTTTTGCTTTGTTTTGTCTGTGTACTGTGACTCGTGTGTTCTGTGAGAGCACATTAAATGTGGACTGTGTCATTTTCAAGCAATAACTCAATAATGTTTGTACAATATTTTGGCTTTGCAATGAGTGTGTAGATCTTATAAAAAAATAAAAATAAAAAACCTGTGACTCAGGCTTGCTGTGAGATCACGGCCTGCTGACATTTGCAAAAGCCCGTGTGTGGGTCGGTGCACAGAACTAGCGATGATGGCGTGTGTCTGGCTCCAAGTGCGTGGCAAGCTGTCTGAGAACAATGTGCAGAGAGGTTTACTAACATATGGGGCTGGCTTAAACACACAGTAAAACTTTTTGGCCAGGTGATGTCATGAGCACGGTGTTGTCTTTTACGTCACTGACGCAGCAGGAAACTCATGTTCACAGATGTTTTACTACTCACAACCGTGACTGGAAACAGTGAGACACATGTAATTAATTACTGACAGGATCACAGTAGCATTTATGGCGTAATATTTTTAGTTTGAGGTTTTTTTGTTTTGTTTTGTTTTGTTTTTTACAGCATATTTTCAGAGCGTGAGAACTTAAATTATGGTATTTTGATTCCTCAGGAAGTCAGGGCACACACTGAGAGGAGCTGTTTGCTATTATCTTAATCATCAAAGCAGAGCACTCTGGTAGCTGTTGTTTTGAGGATGGACTCAAAACACAGATGGACTGTGACGTTGCTTTTGATTATAATCAAACACAGAGACTTTTTGTCCACTGTTTTCCGTTTCTGTAAAACTGACTAATTCACCTCCTTTTCCTCTGGCTTTCTTCTTCTGAATTTGCCATCTGTCATGTTTAAACTCCTTTCACGTTGTCTGCCAAGCAACAAGACACAGACTCATGTTGGAAAGTCTACCTTTTTAGGGAGTAATGTCTTCAGGACCCTGTTTGGAAGAAGTGGTTTGTTGATTAGTCATTAGAGCTCCTGGGCATTAAGTTGCACCCTCATATGTTTTCATTCAAATTTAAGGCCTTTTCTTTCAGGATTTACACAGCGTTTTTCTTTATTTGTCAAGCACAAACAAATAAGCCAAATAAAACAAAAAGTGAATGAAGCCGCCTATTTATTCTCTGACTAATTTTGATGTTTTTTTTTCCCCAAGTGAAAACCACAAGTGAAAACCACAAAAGAAAAAAACTGATTGTTTCAAGCACAAAAATGTTGAACATTTCTGTCAGATGATGAACCGAGACAGATGTTCAGCTGTATTTTACCAGACATATCAACAGTAGAAAAGATGGCTGCCATTTTTTTGTGGAGGAGCATACCTAAATACGTTTTATATATTATTATTTCTATTATATTTAAATTTTTTAGTACGACTTAGTTGCTAAAATGACAAAAGTGAATATGTTGTCAGTAGAGTTAAATTACATTTATTAAAAACAGAATGACTAAAATATAATTGTCTGCATCAAGCATGTCGATGTTAGTGCTTCATATGGTGCATTCACTGATTGAAAAAAGATAGGATTTTTGAGTTTCCAACTAACCAATTATCAATCAAGGCTGACCAACCTGCAAATCCTTTGCTGTTGTCACCAGACAAGTTAATGTTGCATCTCTACAGTTTATGTCTTTTCATAATATTCTGATTAATCAAGAATTGGACTAATCCTATACAGTTTTACATACTGAAAATATTATCGATGGCAAACCATTTCTTGCTAGCTAACAGATTGCTAAGAGAGTATAAGAATGTTGTTCACTCTTCACTAGGCCTGTCATGATAACTAATATTGCTGGACGATAAATTGTTTGAGAAGTTATTGCGATAATCGATAATATTGTTGTTTTGAGACCATTTTTAAGTGATATAATGGTAATGACAAAATAAAATTGAAAGATCACATTGTAAAAGATCAGTAAACTTTACATTTTAATGAACATTTAACATTGGAACTGGAAGACATTTCAAATATCCAAAATAAATAAACAAAACAACAAATAAAATGAATTTTGAAGTCTTAGTACACAAATCTGTCCTTCGACAAATGGCTGGTTGAGACCAAAGCACCAAACTGAAGACTTTTATGTTCCAGGATTTGGTAGAAAGAGAAAAAAAAAGAGATAAATAATAAATTATGCCAATGGAAATAGTTGAGTTTGTTTTAATTTATCATGTGATTAATTGATTTATTGATTATTATGACGGGCCTACTCTTCACCTGTCAGAGATTTACAATCTGTCCCATTTCTAAAAAGGTTTTGACACAAATATTAATGGCAAAGTTGTTATGTGTTCTCATATTTCTTGGACTGAAAAGTTCCTGCAGATCTGCCACTTGCAGTTGTATCATCCTCTGGATTTTGACTTATGGTGCCTCTAACTGAATACTGTTTTTATTAGTAAGGGAAAACAAAATAAGTCTAATGTACACTGTGAGTTCTTAAGTCACTGAATAACAGCCAGTGGTGTCAGAAATTGTTTTTTCAAAGCAATACTGAATTAAAGCTCAGCCCTATTCATCAGTACTGGGTGAAACAGTTAAACTCTGTAACTCTGTAAGAAGCCCAGTAAAATCCAGTAGTACGGAATCTGGGACAAAATACAGGCACTTTAGAAACATTTGAAATTGTTTTTAATGTTGCATAAATGTTGGGAAACATTTTTCTGTGAGCCAAACTCTGTCTAAATCTACATATTTTTCCGTATTAAGAAACAATTGTGAGAAAACAACACGGTATTATAGTTGGCATTCAAAATCCATTCAGAATTGATAGCTGGCAGAAGACACTTATTTTTTTGGTCTAATTGTCATGGTTTAGAGCCCATGTCTGTAGCTAGGCTCTCCTGCCAACGCAGAGAAACTGTGGAAGAGACAATTAGATAAAGACAGACAGAGACAGTCATGACTCATTTCGGCTCAGGAGAGAAACAGCAATTCTCTGATCCGGGGAGGGAAGTGTGTAAGTACAGGGTACCGGAGAAGCAGGAAAAGCAGTTGGAGATGGAGGGTGTGAAGATGGCAGAGTGGCCTTTAAAACATTGTGACTCACTTGCTTCTTAGCTCAAAATATCTGCCAATATGTACATAAAGCTGTTGTCCGGAAGGTTGCAAGACCCTCTTTGAGTCTTATCACCACGTTCATGGCAAACACTCAGCTATCAGAAACACATTGTGGTTGCTCCACCTCATCATGTTAATGCCACACTCACTTGGCTTTGAATTTGCTGTTATTTTTAACCAGCCTGCATTGCTGAATCATCGTGTTTATGAGTCACACCCATAAATCATCCTGATCCCAAAAATGCACAAGAAGTAACAGCCTTCAAGTTTTTCTCCCTTTTTCTCGAGCCGTCTTTCTTCTTCATTTTCTCTCTTGCAAACAAAGGGACCTTGTGTATTTTTTCCCCTCCCTTCCTTTCAGTGTGTGCATGTGCAGTGTGTGTTCACACGTGTTCTTGCATGCATATATTGTATGTGAGTGGGTTTAACCTCAATCTCTGTTTGGAGACAATCCGGACTCGGCGTCTCTCTCTCTCTTTCATTCTTTCTCTCTCACTTTCTGTCTGCCTGCCTGCCTGCCTCATACTCCACTTGCATACAGATACCATTTCAAACATCACAAGCTCAGAAACATGAAATATGAGTTTCTCAACAGCTCAAAATTCCACTGGAAATACTTCACAACAAAGAACACAATAAAATGCTCACAGCAACTTTCATTGTTTCGCAATTTGTGTGTTGGCGAGCTGGGAATGCTGGACAACTATGCGAAAGACTAAGGATAAAAATAAAAGGTTGGAAGATGAACACACATAAGAGGAAGAATATATAACTGAGAAGAAAAGAGCAAAAACAAACATAACATTAGACAGCACCAGGTATTAACTTTTGACACACTTTGGAGAGAGAAGAATGGCTGCTTCTTCTAGCTTTCCAACTGCACACACACACACACACACACACACACACACACACACACACACACACACTGGCCCTACAGCGTGCCAGACATCTGGAGCAAAGTTAGAAAACGCTGAATGAAAGAATCTTAAATAACACTAGATTGTTGTATGACCACAACCAGCAGCCAATCAAAGCATGCCTGCGTGAGTTAACTGTCTCCAAGTGATTATCAAATGTTCTTTATTTTCTCTCTTTTCTGCCTGGCTTCTTTAAAAAGCAGCACTCTGTGGCACAGGGAGGTAGAATGAACAGGGCATTGAGTAAAGATTGACATGTTTACATTTATATGAAGTACTTTTTTGTTGATATATTGGTAATTATACACAATATACTGAGATTGGTATCTGCCGGTTTTAGCCATTTTTTTGGCTATGCAAAAGACATGGCCAAAATGTCTTTTGGCTGTATATATAGACACATATAGGTATCAGTTCCATGAGCATAGTTGATTCAGTTTTTGCTCAGAGATGTTTGCTAAATTAATCTGAGATTCTAAAGTTGTCCCTACATTGCAGAAAGCTGCAAAATTGCACAGTGTGGGGATTTTTTTTCACATATGTTTATACTTATAGAATTTTGAGTAAATAAAGATTTAAGATTACACTGCTAATACAAACTAATGTTTAATTATCTTTCTTGGTCTAAGTGTTTGTATTTTTGTTGTTTCACAGCTCAACCAGCAGCAAGATCCACGCCCATCCATCACACCCAACCTTGTCGGTCGCAGCCCGGCAGCCTGCTACGCAATGGAGTCAAGAGCCATGAACACACGCACCCCACTCAGACGCACTGTCCACATCACATGCACACAGCACACCTGCCCGGCCTTCAGTCCAACCCCGTCAGGAATGGCGGCTCTCACAGACATCCCAAGCTGGGCTCTCTGCCGAGAGGAGGCTCCTCCACCTCATCGTCATCTTCTGCAGGACCCAAACACACCAAGAAACTGCGCTCAAACCCCTCCATCACATCCCAGGGCAGTAAGAGGAGCAAGAGCAGTTCAAAGAGTAACAGCTCCCAGATTCCCACAGATGCACAGGATGGTGAGAAACAGATGAAGATGTAGAGTACTGCTAATGAGAGTTTGAGGACAGTGAGAAGAGACTTCAGGCAGCAAAATCAAACATTAGAGCTAATTTTAGAAGTACTGAGATCTCATGCTACATTAATTCAATTTATTTCAGTCCTTCTCTCCTTTGTAGTAACATCCACAGTACTAAACTTTGGTGAATTTGACCATTCTCATATCTAAGCATTGCTGTAAACTTCTAGGAATTAAAATGCCCTCATGGGACTGTTTGGCCCATGAGGTCTGTTTGGCCAAATTAGCCTGTATATTTGAAAACAATTTTTGGAAAGTAATATATAAATTCTGGGAAAATACTTGCTAAGTTTGGGAAGGCAACAAGTATCTTTTGTTTTGCAAGGAAAATGAAAGTATCTCTAAAAAGTACATGGACAATTTGGGAAAGTAACATCTAACTTTGGGAAAGTAATCTGTTTTTTCTGTAGATTCTGCAGAACAACATGCAACATTATGGGAAGCCATTAATGAAACCAGACCCTAAGGAAGGATTAAAATATATATAATGTATTTAGGTTAGAGATTTGTTTTAATTTTAATTATGTTAGCAGAATTTTTTCAAATAGGCCTAAAACATGAAATGATTTCTAATGTAAGACATAGAAAGACCAATAAAGGCATTCATCTTGTCCCTTTCCATGCAGACTGCTGTGTTCACTGTATCCTGGCCTGCCTCTTCTGTGAGTTCCTGACCCTCTGCAACATTGTGCTGGACTGTGCCACCTGTGGCTCCTGCGCAGGTGATGACTCGTGTTTCTGCTGCTGCTGCGCATCGGAGGAGTGCGGTGACTGTGACCTGCCCTGTGACATGGACTGTGGCATCATTGACGCCTGTTGTGAGTCTGCAGACTGTTTAGAGATCTGTATGGAATGCTGCAGTCTTTGCTTCTCGTCCTGAGGCATCCAGCCTCTGCCGGACCGGGAAAACTTGACGTCTGCTATGCAAGACATAGCCAGGCCCAGGAGCAACTAAGATGAGAAGCAGCACTACACTCGCTCGGTGTTCCCTGAGCATCGGGATTGAAAATCTATCAGTGGATGTAACTAGCTCTGTCCTACTCATTCTACAGGGTTTATAAAGCAAAAATATGTGACCTAATTATTTTCTTTATTGATCACACAGGCTCCTTGCTTTGTCTGCGCTATTGATTCATTCTCACTCAGTTGGCTGTGCAGGGCAGAGACAATTTCAGCACTGATCTGTGAGTGCAGACCAAGCCTCTGTAGCTTTTCTGAACCAGCTATTATTACAATGAAACCCCCAGCGCCGTTTGAATTACTGGAGTTCTTCAAGCATGAAAAGTGACCTCTAAAGGCAAATGAGGAAATGGCTCCATTTAACCGGATTTTAGTGTTTCTGCAGATAAGAGCAATGGAATAATGGGGAACTGGGCTCAGATCTCAGTAGAAACATAGCTGGTCCTCCTGTCCTTGGCAAGGGTAAAGTCTTGATTGGTTGCTGTGGCCTTTCTGGAAAACCTGTTAAAAGAGAAATGTCACATCCTCTGGTGTTTTTTGTTCTTGTTTAACAGAACGTTGAAATCTTGACTTGTTGCAATATGACACACAAATCTCTGATGGTAATGTGCTGCTTTCCTTACCTGGCTTAATTACAGGGGAAGCATCCTATATCAAGCTAAACATTTTAACTTTATGAGAATCTTCATAAATGGACATCAATGAAAACAAATGATCAGCAATGAACATGTTTGTCCATTGTTTTGTGAATGGAGAGCATTCTTATGCAAAGATCTCTCCCAACTTAACATTTCAAACTTTGTTTACTTTTGCATTTCTTATCGAAGGACTTTTTTTTTTTTTTTTTCAATGGATGAGAGCTCATCTGCTTTCTAATACATTTAATTTTTCTATCATTTCTTCCATGTGAAATGATTGCCTTAAATAGTCTTGGATCAGCTTAAAGCCTGAATTTCCAAGTCGGCTCCTTGCCTTTTCCAAATCTCCATTAATCCTTGTTTGGTAGATTTTAGTTAAGATATTTGCATTTTTTATCTAATGTAAAGGGGGGGGGTGAAATCACATTTCTGTGTTATCAGTTTTTAACTGGGCTCTCTGTAAAGCAGACTTAGCTCTTCGTCTAATTTAATTCCTCCACTGAAAATCCTATGAAATTATGCTAAGTTAGATCCATACGCTTACAACATGAATGGTACAGTTTTGATAAAAGCCATGCACAGTCATGTGCTGCAGTGCCTACTTTCTTTTCAAACCAATACCTCTTAAGATTGCACTTAGATCAGTTGTGCATTTTAAAGAGACTTGATAGAAATCTTTTTCCCTCTGGTTTAATACTGTTTGAGAAATCCTCTGCCTTTGCTCCTTTGGGACTTTAGTCTTCAGGTTTTTTAATTACTTGTATATAGAAGGGCTAATGTGCGACACTAATGTGTTTGATAAGGACCTATTTTATGGGCTGAAATCTCACACTGATAAAGATACTCTATTGTTGTATTCAACTTGATTGCATCATAGCAGCAATGCATTTGCTGTTTTATTTTCATATAATCCAAGGAGTTTAAGTAATGCTTGAAATGATGAATCAAACTGGATGTGTATGCCCTGAAACTCGTTTTAAAGCCTGGAATGACCTGGAAACAGCAGGATTTTCAGGATGATTTGTGCAGATCAAATCATGCCGAAAGATGAAATGTACAGAAATGTCAGACATGTTAGATATATTTGCAAACCATTCCAAGAGCAAATTATAATTATGGTACTTCACATAGGGAACTATTTTCTGTCACCAGACCAAGGAAGCATTGTGCTAAGTCTTTCTGCTGAGTGTGCAGTCATGTCGTGTATGTATACAAATTAAGTAGGGAACCCAAGACAACTAACCCCATAATTAATGTTACAAAATAGGGTGAATAACACAAAAAAACAGGAGGCAACACAAAAATGACAAAACAAACAAGAAGAAATAAGGAGTTAAACAGAGCCAATTATGGAAATGAATGTAGAGTTAACAGATGACCTTGTTTTAGGCACTGAGGTTAGCAATAGGCATAATTCTAACATCCTGATATCAGTATTAAAGCAAATAAGAAAAACAATTAAAACAAAAATAATAGGTAGTTTGTGTTTGCAATATGAAAAAAATGCGGGTATGAAAACTTTTGCAAGGTATTGTATGTAAGCGATACCCAAATTATGAGTCATATTACTGGTTAGGTTGATAGTATAGCAGGAGTTTCACCTACCATGTAGATAATGTGCTACAAACTACCTGTTAGGAAGGCCTTATAAAACTTGCCTATCAGTGATAGATCTGAGTTTTACAGTGTAAAAATAAACAATATCAGACTATTTTCAATTAAAGTACGACAAAAACAATAGGAAAAATGAATGTCTTGCCTCAATATCTTTTACTGAAATTATGATTTGTATGGTTTTATAATCAAATCTCGTGACGAAGACTCTTCTTACTTTATGTAGTGATGGAGAACACAATCTACACATCCAGGATATCCTGAAGGATTCCTCCCACTGATATATACACTCCCTGTATAAAGTCTATTAGATAGAAACTGGAATAGAACAAGCTTAATTCCTTAATGCCCATGTTCAGTATTATTAGTGCTTTCTTTAAAAATGTTTTCTTTGATGAGTTTATTATGTGATCATACAATAAAAGTTGGACTCAAAGGGCTGGCTGCTTCTGCTCTGAATGAATCTGAACGTTTTTTTTTTTTTTTTTTGCCCACTTGAGGTTTTTTGGGGGTTTTTTTCTAGACTGTATAATTCATCATAACGTCATTTTGTTTACATTTTGTTTACTGTCCTGGAAGTCGTATTAAGGTATCTATGTGTAAATCTGAATAAACAATGTGAACTATGTGTGTTTTTCATTTCTTTTGCTTCATTTCTTACATATTTATTTGAAGTCTGCTGTGTGTCATTCACAGGCTGAGAGACACTGGCCACCCTCTGTTACATACAGGCCGTGGGCTGAGTTCACTTCTAAGAGCCACACAGTTTGGCCC
Source organism: Poeciliopsis prolifica (assembly GCF_027474105.1). Lineage (NCBI taxonomy): Eukaryota > Metazoa > Chordata > Actinopteri > Cyprinodontiformes > Poeciliidae > Poeciliopsis > Poeciliopsis prolifica. Next base: position 9,685,725 of record NW_026562378.1, on the reverse strand, counting down.
CGAGGCGAGTGCCTGTAAGAGGGGGGTCAACTACTGTTCCTAACATGTGTGAGGGGAGCACAGAGAGGAGAAACGAGTGTGTATTCAGGAGGCGACTCTCATGAGTCGGGTCAGACAGAGAGGCAACTCAAAACGGCTCAGTGGGAGCAGTGACATCTCTGGACATCTGCAACTGTTTTGCAGAAATCCATTCTGCAGTCAACCCTAATTTCCTTTTCCACCAACACACACACACACATGCACGCAAACACATAAAAATACATACACAAGCTGAACAAATCAAAAATGATTCACTCCTCCCTTCGCACATTTCACATTCACAAAGCAGACACAGGGGACAAGTGGCTATTGAATATTAACCATGAAATTACAAAGACTGCATTCTAATGGAGGTGATGAGGTCAGAAGCTGGGATGGAAATCATAAATTAATACCCCTGACATGACAAGCCACTCGCCCTTGGCTCCTGCTGAACCTCCCTCCACTGAAGTCAGAGAGAGACACCTAAAGAAGGAAATGCTCGATTTATTATTAATAGCAGGTCAAAGGATTCCCACAACAGACAGGGGGACTCATACAATATGCCTGATACTTTTCTGATGTGATTATTGTATGCAGCCACAACCATGTAACCTTCATGTGCGGCAACATCTGTAAAGGTTATTATTCAATGGTATTATGGGCTCTATTTTACCGTGAGCAATTGTATTTCTTTTGAAATCTATCAATGCCTACCTTTCCTGAGTGCAATAGACAGGCAATACAATGTTTTCATGGTTGCTCAGACGAACAATGCAAGAGCAATGGGCTGTTTGGCTCTGGATGGCCTTAATTTGACATTGATTGGACTAGAAGACAATAATAGAATAAAATGTAAAGATCTTTAGATGTTTGTAGCATTTCTGTAAGTATAAAAACTTCTTAAGTAAGCCTTGAACACGTCTTCATCACTATAAACTGCTGTGTATTTCAATGGGCAGTGACGCGATAAATCAACACAAAGTAATGCAAAACTCAAGCGAAAGGCAAATGATGCATGCCTTTCAGTTTTTCTTTTCACACAAACATCTTAAATCAGCTTGCTTATTCTATTATTTTAAAATGCTAGTTAAGTGTTCTCCTTTGATTTTATCTGACGTACTTAGTGCTCTGTTTATGAATTTACTATGCAAAGAGAATGTATTTGAATTATTTTTATATATACGGAAACATCAAGTTTCCCCGTATATACGATGTAGCTAATTCTCTTCCTCATGAAGAGTTTTGTGTGTCGACCAAAACTGGTGCCTGTATTATGTTTTTAGCAACAGGGCACTTTGAACTGCCTTGTTGTTGAAATCTGCTACACAAGTAAACTTGTCTTGACTTGTAGTTTACTGCATAACACACACAGCTGAATCTTTGTAAAAGCTCAAAACACAATAATCATAAAGCAAAATAATCCAGTGAGAAACTATATCATAGAGATTAAAATTTTACGGCTCTTTTAGAAAAGCATGAAAAAAAATCTTTTTTTCCATCTAAATTATAACCCAGTTTTTTATTTATGTGATATAATTTCTGTCTCAGCTCTGATAATGTGATAAATACGCTTTCATACAAACTTTTCTCTGGTGCTGTGTTAGCTAGCCAGCTGGTGGCTGTAATTGCCACCATAATTACTGAACTGCTTGAGTATTTCAACATCTGATTTTTACCTGCTTTTGACATGTTGACTGAGCTTTCTAATAGTCTAATGAAAAATTGCAACTCTGTCGAAATTTGCTGCAAACTGGTCGAGCAACAGAAGACACACACAAACACACACACACATATATAGGCTATATATATATATATATATAGCCTATATATATATATATATATATTATCCTATGATAGGAGATTTTTGGAGGCTGGAGCAGGATTGGGCTCATTCTTTGTATAACACACCTGAATCTTAAATCAATGCAATAAAACTCCGTTGCATTTAAGCACAGTATGGGCTCCTTGGTTACACATGCATGCTGAAGGAGGAAGGTCCCTCTCGCTCAGCATATGATGCAGTGTGCTTCTTAACTAGACCACCCAGAGTGGAGGGGTGTGTCTGATACATGGCATATGAACAGTGAGGCAGATCACATGCCAAGCCTCAAACTGACTATAGTAAAAGGACTGAGCTTATATTTGTGATTTAAAACTCATCGCGCCATATTAATGCATTCACAGTCACAAGCACCAATGCACAGATCAGTAAGCCACTTGGGGTTGGGTCCACATCAGCGTGTGACAAGAGGAAGCTGTGACTGAGCCTAGAACCTTTTGATTGGAAGACGACAGGTCTACAGCTTACAGACATTTCTCAGATACATTTATATTAAGGCTGCATATCATGCAGCAGTGTTGTTGTTTTTATTTCTTCTGTTAAACATTAGACATTTCCAGGAGCTTTGGCTATTGTTTGAGGTTTGAAATACCCGCCTCAAAACATGAACAATTTATTCCTGTGTTAGCTATTGTTATAACATTTCGGATATATGACTGAGTATAAAATAATTATAAACTAAAACATGAAATAATAATAATAACAGGGATATTTTCTCTCTCTGAGTCTTTAAAATCAAGTATGTCTTGCATACTAACACTAAGTAAAAAATACAGCGTATTCATTGTACTTTTGGAAAACTATTCATGCCTTAAACTTTTCCCCAATTTACATTAAAAACACAAATTTCACAAATATATTTATTTGGATGTTGACGTGATTGAGTCAAAGTAGTGTGTGGTGTGTAATGTATGGGGGGATTTGCTGTTTGTTCATAATGTCAAGCAGCCGAGTGAAGCTGGTGTGTGTACAGAAAATAAATTAGGTACCAATGAGATCCATTTATAAATCAGGTGACTTATGAAGGAAATTTATCGCATTGAATCTTATCTGTGGGTATCAGAGCAATGGGGAGCTGAATACAATTATCCTATTAATGCTATACATTATTAAATATCTATATTTTTAAGTACATTACATATAATAACATAGTAGCTTGAGATAGCATTTTAACTTTAGATTTCCTATGAATGACCAGTAAGCAGAAAAAGCAGAAATGTGCTGTTGTACCACATCTGACTGCAAATCAGCAGTAAGCAAGTTTTTGAGTTAATCGAACTTTTTCAAACAAGTTCCAAAAAAAATTAAACAGCTTTCTTCATCCAGAGTGATTGTCTTGGTTTGCTGATTAAGAGAGAGTGAAAATTCAAAGGGAAGAGACTACATAGTGGAACATTCGGAGGAGGTTGTAGTAATTAGAGGGTTTAAATAACATTTTTACTTTTTTTTGCCCTGCTTTTCTGATCCCGTGAGGAATGCTAATTCTGAAACTGAAACATTTCTGAGCTTATTAAAATGCTAAACATAATACGACACATCCGCAGCACGAAATCAACATCATTTAAATCTAAATAGTGTTCTTCAATACCATAGCGCACTGTGTTCATTAGATGCCGATTACACGTTCTCCTCTTTAACGGCCCTCTGCGGTGTTTTACAACAAGTTGAACCGAACCAAAATCGTGGCAGGCAGAGAAGCTTGGATCAGCAACAAAAATGTGCGTGTACTGTATCGAGTTACTGCCATTACAGAACTACTGAGGGAACCACAAGTCTGTCAGCTTCCATGGAATATATGCTCACACACACAAAGCTGGCAGGACGAAGACATTTGTTTCTGTTTCAGCCAGAGCAGCGAGAGTGGGAGGAACTCTGGTTGGGACGAGATTCCTCTTAGCATGCTTTGTGACTTGAAATGGATCCCAAACCATCTAATTTGTGTTTTGACGTTAGTTAGAGTGGGAAAGAAGGGACAAGAAAAACCTTTCAACAACTTATGAAAGGGGTTGAACTGAATCACATGGAGGACTGGTGCTAAATGAGGATTTTTTTTTTTCCTTAGACAGATGGTGTGGTGCTCTTGGTACAAACATCTCTGTCCAGTTCAACCACAAACCCGCCCCCTTACTTCATCTCTGTGCTGCTGCACAGTGACCATATATCTTCTTTATGAGACTTTGACAGATTGATTAATCTAGTGAGGTGGACCTCACTGCTGGGAGAGCATCCCTTAGATAATGAATCACTGATGAATTACATGAAAGATTTTGCTCCAAGACATCGTAAAGTCATTTGCTTTCATGACTATGTATACCTGTAGTGCGGCTGAAATATCATCAGTCTAATGTGCCAATGTGGGCCCAGTATTTCTTTCTCTACATCTTTTATTCTGTTCTGCTTTTTTTTTGTTTCTGAGAGTAGACAGCGAAACAACTCCAGGTGGATTTTAATTTCAAGTAGACAAGATTAGTAAACCAAGTTGTGCTACTTCTACAAGTGTCGGTCAATGTAATCCACACACACACTCTGCATGATAAATATATTACAGTATGCAGTGGGGAAAATGGTCTTCATTCAGCTCATATGATTGTTAGATCATATAAAATATCAGGTGAATTAAGTTTTTAATCATTGTTGTAACCATGCTCCCTTTCTTACCTTTCAACATGGAACAGCCAACATGGCTGTTCTGTAGAGTCTGCATGAAGTTGAGAGACATACTGGAGTTGCATCAAGCACAAATGCATTCTGATATCCAGGTTTACTTAGTCAAAACCCTGGACCTGTGTTGTAGTTATAAAGTTAAATTCATAGAATCCCCGCAAAACTGTTTCTGCACCACAGAATTACAAATTACCTGAGAAAAAAGGGCCGAACTTCAAGAGTGGCGGTAAACAAGATAAATAAATATAATTTCACATGGATAAAACAGCCTGGCTTCATTTCAATCACGACTTTCATAGCGATCCTCTCTCTATTTGAAGACAAGTTGAAAGCATTATGCAGAAATAAGGTGCGGATGATTAAAATGCTTTCTTTGCTCAAGCTGTTTTTGAATTCAGCATGAACTGAAGAAAAAAGTGAACAATAAAAAGAGAAAATTGAAAGATGGTGGCGATATGTACAGTAAGTCCAAACTGAATGCATAATGACTGCCATGTTAGCAAAGACGTTCATGCACACACACACACACGCACGCACACACACACACACACACACACACACACACACACACACACCCACACACACACACACACACACACCCACACACACACACACACAAACTGTCTCATATTAGCTCCATCACAACTCTGGCATTCCTCTCTCCCTCTGAGAGCAAAGCTCCTATTTCAGACAGGGGAGGTGCACTTGGAGCAGACATCGCCACTTATAAGTTGGCTTTCATCTGTGTGGGTGGGAGATGCCAGATACTCAGTGCTGGCACTAACACAATGAGGACTGCATAAATGCTGGCTCTCAGTTAGTGCAAAGTATTCCTTGTGTTTGGCTGCTGTTGTGAGTCTTGTGTTTTTGGATTAATGAGCTACCCATGGTCTAATGTAAACAACAAAACTCTCATAGCTGACATTTTAAGTTACTTTTAAAAATGTGATTATTTTCTCAACTTGCTCTCACACAGAAACGCTCTAAAAAGTGTATTTGGACTGCAGGTCGTCTTATGGACTTATTTAAATTAATCTAATTTAATACCCATTTTCCTGTCTAACTACTCTGAAAATAGACTCTGAGCCAAAAAAAAAAACTTTTTAAAAGAGATATCCTTTATTAGTTTCATTCTTTATTTGATATCAACTAAATAATTTGTGTAAGACTGTCTTAAATTTGTTATTTAACTTAAATTTTAGCAACATTTTGGAGTACTGTGGTGTTTAATTAATTGAGAAATATACCCATTGTACAAAATGCAGTAATACCAGAACAGACACAATTTTTCTATATAATAAAAATACATATTTACATTATTAAAACATCTGAAGTCTCGTTTTTTTGGTCCAGATTTTTATGTTATATGGCTGCCAATGTTAACCTCTGTAAGCAGAATCAGCCACAAAATCCAAGTTTAAACCTGTGTGGGATGCTGTGAATCCATGATCATGTTCAAGAGCCAATCCTGGCTGTGAACATTTTGTTTTTTATATTACTTTCATATTTACCTCTGCATTTATTTTAGGTCCACAGTTTGACACTTTGTCACTGACCCGATTTAAGGTGGCTGAGATGTAACGTAATGTGACACAGGTGAAGGGATGTGAATACTTTTGTAAGACACTGTGTGTCTCTGTAGCCTGCCAGATCTAGCAGGGCAGAACTGACCCAGAGTGCAGCTCTCAGACACCACATGTACAGACAAAGCAATCATGTCTTAACCAAAAAGCTGCTTCTTTATAATTCTAAAATGAAAAACTTCCAACATGTTTCTTGTTCTGAATAAAAAGAGAGGGCGAAAAATGATTTTGTGAGTCTTTCAACATCTCACTGTTAGCCTCCCTGGCTTGTGCTCCTGTACCTAAGTTCATTTATGGTCAGACATAAACAACTTCGTTTTCAGGAAGGCTGAACACCAACAGTAAACATCTGTGCTGTGTGGGATTTAACAAACAAGGCGTAAACTGTCAGTTATCTTAACATACTTGGGGACAGATTGACTATTTAGGAAAGAAAAAATAATTTATGAAAAAGCAGCCTGCGCATGTTCCAAAAAGGAACATGTGTCAGTGAGTGCACAAGTTTCTAAAAAAGAAAATTCACAACATGGGTCAAATACTGAGCACACTGCACAGTTGGGTTGTTGTTTGCTTCAGTGTGTAAATAGAATTTGTTGATTATTGCTGGGCTCACTTTCAAACTTGCAATCTAATGTTGGTTTCTTGTCACTGGATGCATCAATTAATTAAACTTCAAATGTAGTTTAATGGAATAATCAGAATCGGCAGAACCGTATCCGATTGTGTGAATACCAATTTAAAGATAAAATGAAAAGAAAACAGAAATCTACCATAAAGATAGGATTATGAGCTGTGCCTAAAAGCTACGGCGATGTGAGAGAGGAAGGGGAAGAGACACGGCACCCCGCTGGCTCAGGTCGGATTATGCAACACCTGGCTTTAAGCCAAACCCCTCGAGCTTCTCATTACCAAGGCAGCATGTGAACAGAGGAGACACAGAGACATACTCTTTCTAACACATCAATGTGCTCACATCCCTGATCTCACACCTCCAAATCAACTCAGGGTCTCAGTTCCCTCCCATTCCTGCTTATTCTACCAAATGTGCCCCGATTTTGAACAAACAGCATTTTTTAAAACCCCATTCTCTCTTCCTTATTCTGATCATGAGGTTTCTCTGTGTCATTTGACTTGCCCTGCTCACTTCGCCCATCCAGTTGACTTCTACTTATTTGTGGTTAGGTATTTGCGATTTCACCTACTCACAGATTTTTCTTTGTAATGTGACTCCAAATTATTTTTCAGAAATTCTTTTGGAAACAATATCTAAAAAAAAATTCAATGATAAAATATATTTATGCTACTTGACACACTATTGGCTGGCATTTGCAAAGAACCCATTCCAGGACCACCATTTCCCCCCCTTGATGCTAATTGACTGTACATCAAGAATGGAGTAACAGAAGACTGTAACTGTTAGGTTTTGCAGTGTTGAGAAGGTTTCCATTGTCCACATTGAGGTATATTTAGTGTTTGGACTATTATAATTGTCAGGATTTGCTGATTTAAGCTATTCACATCACGGCCCCCTTGAACACCAGGGGTCCACTGTGTATCCTTCAAGTTCCTGAGAGAGGCTCACAGATTTATGACATTGAAAGCAAAGCACTACGTTTATAAAGCAGCAAAACAATGTTTCAGTATGTTTTGCCTGTACATGATTGACTGGAAATTCGCTGTAACATGCTACAAGTGGAATGGACCTCAACTAATCATTCAGTGCTGCAATTAGCCCAGCACTTCAACAGAGTGTTGTTGGAAAGATTTGAAAGTATGATCAGTTTTTTATAATAGACCTCCGTGCTATATAGGAGTGAAGATGCTAATAGAGAAGCTTAGATAAATAAAAGGAGAATTTAGTTTATCTAGATCGCTGGACACAGCATCTTCCATAGACCTCTGAACACGTACAAACACACACGTTGCCACATAGGGGTTTCACGGTATTTTCTTGTCTTTCAGGAGAGCAAAGTAATTCACGAAAGCTCCACTGTTGATGTGCTTCTGAGTGAGTCTGCAGTTTTCACCCTTGTGTGCACATTTGTGTAATTTTCAGGAAAAAAAAGCTAGCTAAAAGTTCAGCTAGTTTACCTGGCCATACAAAAACAGGCTGCTGTTTTGGAGTTGAGCTGACTCATGCCACCTTAAGCAAACAGGGAGCACAGACCACAGCCTTGTCCTCAAACTCACACACACATGCACAGGGTTTGGGCCCCATAAGGAGCTGTGGGTCCTCACATCATAAGTATTTGCTAGAGAAAAATGGCCTTACAACTTGAGAAATGATAAGACAGACACAAGCACAGAGAAATTGCAAAGGTAACAAATCAACATGGCCCAGGTCTAACCTACCTCTGGGTTCAGCTGGTGATATTAAACACAGCCTGATGCAGAATAGGAGCCGTGGCCAACAGGTGAAAAGAGATTAAATAAGAAGAAGATTAAACTAACGTAGCCATTAAGGTGCAATCCGCCAACAAAACTTTGTTGTTTTTCACAATTGCAAAATTAGTAGGTTTTAAGGAGGGGCTGACGCTCTAACTTTTGACTAAACAAAGAAAAGGAGACGACAGTGTGAGAATGAGAGCTTTCTGTCCAGTGTTTTTACAGGAAAATGAATTCCAGAGACTCACATGCTGATTAGGGGGTTGGTCAGTCTATGCTGACTGTTGGTCACTCAGCATAGAGGAAAAATATGAACTTGTCAAATAAACAATATTTTCCCCTCCTTTTTCAGCAGATGCATTTCTGGGGACTGTTTTTGCAAACTTATAATAGCTGAACGACGCAGAAACAGCCAAGTGGGCGGATCAGATTTTAGAAACCCAGGAAGATCCGGTCCAGCCGACTTCAGCGCAGAAGCTGCTACTCCACAAGTGTGAAAATAAGGTAGGGGTGGGTGTGGTGGAGGTCCGGACAAAGCGAGGAGTGCAGGTGGGGGGTTAAGATTCTGGACACTGTTTTGGGTGACAGCGCTTGCTCTTTGCCATGACAACCTCAGAGTCCATTTCCTTTCACCACCTCTTGCTGCTGTGCAGTAGCTCCCCTGCTGTCACATGTCCACCTCAGGGAGAAGGCAGCTTTCAAACACAGTCAAAGCTCAGAACATCACAGGTTTCCATGAGACATTGCACGAACACAAACTGTGTTCTCAGAAAGGCGAGTTCACATGTTGTTTCATTCACATAAAAAATAAGAGAGTAAACTAAAATTGAACCTGCAACGTTTTTAATGCAACACTTCCCTGAATGGAGGCTCTGTGAACCACGGGTCACTGTGCTTTATGCCAAAAAAATGTTTTTATAAAAACTGCTTTTTTCATCCGTTTCTTGAAAGTTTTTCTCCCCCTTTGAATGAGTAAAATAGCAAATGTGGAAAAAGCACATAAAAACATTTTGATCAGACAGATAATCACCCACATTGAGAAGGTTTTGCGATTTCTTTGCCAGATAGTGGCGTCAGAGTGAACTGTGGAGCTGTTGGCTTTTTCAGAGGAACTCAGAGTTTTCCTGGAAGAAGCAGCTGTTTTGTCAAGGCAGGTTGCAAATATCTTGATCCACCACTTTTGATTGAGACAGATATGTGACGTCCCAGTGTGACATCGTTTATATTTGTGGTTAAAAGGAAAATACAGCAAAACCAGTCAGAAATGTACAAAATATTCAGGATACAAACCTTTTTAGTTAGTTTTTTTATGGTTGTATACTAGCATACTGAAAGTAGCCATACTTTCATAACATTTTAATATCTTATTCAGATGCAACCACAATATTCAATGTATTTTGGTTTTCTATGGAAGAGAAGAAATCAACTCGGGGTGAATATTGTATTGGAAAGAGACAAACACTTTGTGCACCTGTGCACAACCCCTCTAAGCCCATTTAACAGTCCATTCTAACAGATCAAGATGTTTGCACTCCCTTACAGCTTTGTTTTCAGAGTTCATATTTATGTAACTCTATTCTGACCGGATTTTCTGTGCAAGATTTTAATGTTCTTTAATTTCTAACCTTGCTTTAAAAGGCTCCAAAAATTTGGTTTTCAGGATATTGTTTGTTCACTGATATTCTCTAACCAACCTCTGAGGCCTTCACAGAAGAACTGGGTTTAAACTTAGGTTAAATTATACAGAGGTGACTTGAGAGCATTTGGCTGAACTGAATTTATTCAAGGGGATCAGAATAAAGATGACCCTTTTCAATTTTTTTTTTTTTTTAAGTTTGACAGCCATCTGTCATTTCCTTCCCATTTCACTGTTATGTATATTTTGTTTCCAGCTGTGTTACAACAAAAGGAAAAACAATTGATGGGTCAAAAATATGTGTCAATACATTGTATATTATTAGTTATTCATTGACATGAGTGAAGTGGCTACTCCACGCACCTTTTCAGTTGTTACATCCCGTTAAGGCCTTGTTCTGGGTCACCTGACCTGCACCACTGTAACTCGGTCTCAACGCTGCTGTGATTATATGTATCTCACTCAGTTTTCCAAGTGAGACAAGGCCTGAACATCTGAACCTCTGAGTTGATGAGTCATGCACCTCACACCATTATCAACCTAACAGAGGCCAGGATGTCACCGGCAGGCTGCAGCTATCTCAAAGTCCTATCTGTTTCTGTGGCAGGTGGGAATGAGGCTGTTCTCAGTTGTTTGGCCTGGCTCTGGTTCTCCTCAGGCTGGGCCTTTAGATAGGACGGTTTCTGCAGAGATACGGGGGGGAAAAGAGGCAGCTCTGCAGACAGCTGGTAATGATGTCCTCTCACATACGGCGGCCTGCGGATAATGGCTGTGTCGAGGCCCCGGCGCACAGAGCGAGATGAAGCAGAATAGCGGGCAAAACAGAGTCCTGGGCGCTCTCCTCTGAATTGCCTTGTCTAGTCATCTTGCACTGACTCTAGGCTGCTGGTGGGTAAGTCAGTGTAGCGTGCAGCTCATTTCACACTGTGATTCTCTTTTCTCCTATCTGGATCTGCTGGGTGCCAGACTGAGTTTAGAAGAACACAATTAAGTAATTTTTCCAGATGTGATGGGGAGTTATAGAGCTGGATAACTTTTCACTGTTCTGAGTCATGGAGCTGGAACCAACGTCTGAAACAACAGCACTGATCCGAACACAATGCATTTTATCACCCTGAAGAGATATCTACTGTGATGTTTGTGAATTATGCATTCTGATGTCTCCCGTTAGGGACATTTTTTTCCTTTTTTTACCTCAAGCATTTTTATGTTTAAAACTGTAGATAGCTCTGAGACCAGAGAAGTGCTAAGAAATTGGCTGGTGGCAGGAATCAGGCACTTTTCAGCTTGATTGGAATTGATCAATGACTTAATCACTGGAAACTAAAAAAAAATAAATAAATAAAAAATCTGATCTTTTTATAACCACATCATATGTAATCACTACCAGGTTTCATTAATAAAAGACATTCTCCGGTCTACTTGCCGTTACATACTGAAGAAAAAAAATCAAATGTGCTATTTTTAGTATCGATGAGGTGTTTAAAAATGAAGTCAGAAGAAACAAAGATATGTGAGAAACTGTTCCAAAGAAACCTTTTGCAGATAACAGGAAGGTTTAACAGAGTACGGCGAGGTTTCCCTATTCAGTCTTTTTGACCTTTCAACCTTTATCACACAACATGCTGGATCTGAAAATGCTGGAAGCCCTTTGCTACCCTCATTGTTAGTGTGAGATTGTTTTAGTAATACCAGCTACATAAACCCTATTGATTGGTAATGTAAGCTATTAAAGACAGCAAACAATGAGAACTATGCACCCATTCAGTTGTTTTTTTTTTTTTTTTGTTTAAACTGGAGTAAAATCTTGTGCTTTATCTCTATCACACAGCATCACCAAATGGACTCCAGCACACAGAGGATTTCTCTTTATACAGTGCTGTGGGTGAAACAATCCCAGGGAGAGGAAGCCTCTCTGAGTCACTTCTGTTACTTTACGGAGAATTCAAGTTAGTTGAGGAGAATCACCTCAGAAACGACCTCTACCGCATAGCTTACCATTTCTTATTTGCTCCATAACTTCTGTTTACACCGCCAGTCACTTATTAACCTGCCTCCTTCGCAGAGTCTGACCCGAGAGACGATCCCATTGAGAAGCTATTGATCCTCTCTTACCTTTTAATTGTTTTCAGTAAAATTTAACTTTCCCTGTGGTGTGTACTGAGTTTGAGTCCAACTCATACATGAACCAATGCAAAACATCAATTAATGTTGTCAAAAGAGTTTAAATCAGTCTATAAATGATGTATATAGGGGCAGCAGTTACAGTGAGCAATGTTCGTAAAGTCAATCAAAAAAATGTTTTATATCAGTATAATTCAATATATAAATTACACGTGGAAGCTGCCATTACTATTACCAGTCATAATAATGACAACTTTGTTACTACAAAAAATAAAAAACACAAAAACGTTTTTCATGAATCCAGAAAGCTTCTTAAGCTCCATTTCCCTGGATGTGGAGGCTTTTTAGTAGCAATGCTATCTTCTGAAGTCTGTTATGTTCTCCTTGCTGGCAGTTTCTGAAGCTCTAGTTTAGTGCTGTTTAGTTACAACATTCTGGACTGAAAAATATTGGTATTGGCAGATATTTAAAATCCCCTATTGGTGCATTTCTCATAGTCCCTGGTGTGAGAAAAACTAAATTAGACTGTGGCTGATAATGACTCCACACCTGTCAGTGGCCTTTCTCTGGATTTTTTTTAAACCCTCTCCGCGTAAAAGAGAGGAGCAGAGCCACAGTGTCATCTGCTTCATGGATGAGGACATCATGGAGGCCCGAGAGCCAAGCAGCTCAATTACACAGCACCTCAACTTCTATTCTGCTAACGACAGATCGACTGGCTGAATGGAGATATTTTAAAAAGCGCACAGGCATACACACATTTTTCTCAGCACATCAAGTCCTCAGTTCAGCCTGACTACCTTAGTGTACTTCTGTGTACGAGTGTGTGTGCTTCTCCTGTCGGGCCCTGCAGTGGACGGCACTGACCTGCGAGGAAGAACAGAAGAGAAGAAGGGGAGAGGAAAAGCCAATTAAAGGGAAGATCACTTGTGTGTCTGCTGGAGTGTCTCTGAGAGCCTCTCACAGTTAACCTTTCCAACTGGAGAGTGAGGAAACGAGAGAGGAACGAGGGAGAGGATGGAGAGGAAAAGCCAGCCAGGGAGATCAGGCGTTTCGACTTTAATGGTCCCTCAGTGTTAGAGTGAAGCTGCTTAATTTGCCTCTCCTTCTCTGAGTTGCTTCGGGGTTGTCAGGGTGGTGTTTTGTGAGGAATAATAGAGGCTGCATGGATGTGAGAAACTATTGCTGAGAACATAGATGAGATTTTTGCCTCCTTTGCCGTTCCAACCACACGCAGAAGTGCTGATCGTTAAGGATGCCGGCTCTGCGTGAGCTGCCAATGTTGTGAGAAACTAGAAAGTGTTTGGAGAATTGTTGCGTTGTGTGTCCAAGAGTGTTTGCCATGCATCACAGCTGCAGAGGTGAACACAAATTGGGGCTAAATTAATGGTTTCAGCTCTGCGTGCATGAAACGGGGGGTAGGATGGTGCTCTGGGGGCTACAGAGCTGTGGCTGACAGTGTGTGGAAGCATAAATTGGGGTTAGATTAATGGGATGCAGATTTGCCTCTGTGCTCTGACCCCCATCAGGGCAGAGATGAGCTGTGTGTCTCAATTAACCTCAGCAGCACACAGGAAGGATACATGCAAACATGTACACAGAAATCAAGACGCTGCTGCCAGCAAGCTCACACAGCGGAGCCATTTGGATCGCTTTTGCAAACAACAGCGCATTAAAAAGCCATTTGAAGGTTCTTCGGTGTATATTTTATGTTCATCTGGAAGTCTCAGTCATGACAAGGAAGCAGAAGAATAATCCACGAGTAGCATGCTGTCTCGGCTCCCCTCTAATTGTATGCATGGCATGTAGATCCCTGCAGTGTTACCGAAATGATTGCAATTAAAGGGACTCCCTCATCCACTCCCCTCCACCACTCTCCCTGTACTCACTCTCACCTCTCTTCATTCACAGAAGGCTGCTGCTCGCTGGTGTAAAGTGGCACCAGCCACACTGAAGTGGTCTTAATCAGTGCTAAGAGTCACAAATATCTTCCTCCCCCTCCATTCTTGCTTTTGCATTTGATTTTTTTTTTTTTTTGTTCAGCGTGCAACACCTTTCCACCTCGAGCCAGACTTGAGCAACTCGCTCAAAAAGGGGAAAAGTAATGCACACTTGACGTGTTTCCATAAAGAGCAATGTCAGTGGCATGTTGTGAAGGGGAGCTTTTACGTTTTTTTTGTTCAGATTTGCTCGATTGCCCACTGCCTGCATGCGTTATCTGTGATTTTATTGTGAACAGCTGTGAGGCAGCTTTGTTAACAAGTGAAATCAAAGCTGCTGTAACCTGAGAGAAAAAGAAAAGTCACTGCTCCACCCGATGGTGAGAATCAGCACTGCCGGCCAAAAAAGCAGAAGAAATGGATGCACAGAAAGACTGATTTTTGCTTAACACTGGTTGGTTATTGATGCAAGCAAGCAAATATAATGAATGAAAAAAAAGACAGTTTATGGAAAATATCATGAATTTTGAAGCTTATTCTTTTTAGTATTAAAAGATATCTTAGCAAAAAGTCTAGATCCAGCTTCACTTCTGTGCAGAAGTATTCACACTGTGTGACATCTTTATTAGTAGCATCAAATGCAAACTGAAGGTCTGTTGAAATGAATGCTTAATATTAAAAGATTAAATCAAAAACATCTGTCCTATTGATAACTTCAACTTTGATGTCAGCATTGATAATCATTGGATAAAACCGAAGTTGTGATTTCATTTTGGATTAGAACAATGTTGTTCTTTTGTTGCCAAGACCATATTAGTCCAGAAAACATTTTTTTTCTAACTATGATCATACAATTTACATTAAATTGTAAATTGTACCAACCAGTGTTAAGCAAAAATCAGTCTTTCTGTGCATCCATTTCTATTCTTCTTAACTTAATAAATTGTACTGCTCTATGCAGTAAAAAAGCCTGGACTCACTAGTGGAAATTGTAAAAGTAAATCAGTTGGACATCATTCCCACTTATCACTATCTATCTTTATTAATAAGGACTGATGGTCATGCTAACACAGCATATGCAGTTGGCCCAAATGCAATTCTAGTATGTTTCATCTAGTCTTCGCAAAACGTTTTATCTAGTTCTTAGATCATGCACAGCATTTTATATTTTATTGCAAGTTACTCTTGTACCTTGCCTATCTATTGTAGATCTATTTTAATGGAAATCATTGTGTTGTAATTGTAAAACAAGTACAGTATTATTTATTTACAAACATAACTCTGAAAATTGTCATACATATGTATTGAACCTGCGTCTCTCTGATAACCCTCAATAAAACCAAGGTGACATAGAAACAGGAATAAGATAGCTTCCTAGAATTGATGGGAAGATGGATGTAGCTAAAACAAAATACAATTTTTCTCAAATCAAACTGTTTTGGGGACTTCGAAAGACTTGAGACTTGCAGAAGTTCCCCTTTGAGAAGGACTATGACGCTAAATGTACAGTCCCGCATACAAGGCTTTGAGAATGCTTGAGAATGGCTCACAAAAGTAAAGTAGGTTGAGCACAAAGAAACAACAAACTTCATAGAGTTTTATGTGTAAGAAGACTTTATGTTGTCTACCACACCAACTCTTCATAAAATACATATGATTTTGTGTCTGTGATGAGACAAAAAAGGTGAAAATCTGAGAAATATTAGTAGGTCTGCAAGAATCATAAAGAATTGTTATAGCCGTTTAAAGAAAAAAAAAAAACATCATTGTTTAAAGCTTATCAAATAATTGCAGATGACTCTCAGAGAACAGGAGTGTGTGCTTGCTGGCCTGCCTCCTCTGTTCAGTGAGGCTGGCCTGCTGACTGGCCCAGATGTTGGCTAATTAACACCGGTGTTAAAGACGCTCTTCATCTGGATGATTAAATAATCAAATAATTAATTCATTAAGCCGGGGCCTGCTCTGCCTCTTATGATCTCTGGCACACAGCCTGACTGGTTGGAAAGAAAAAACGCTGCGCAGGGTGGTGAGCTGAAAAACGAGGGAAAAGGCCAGAGTGACGACAGAAGAAGCCACCATATTAGTGTGGAAAAGGTTTCAGGATCAGACTTACAAAGCGTTGCAAAACATATTCTCAACCCTATAACCTTTTCATATTGTGTAATGTTACAACCATAAACTTCATAGTATGTTATATATGTAGAGTGGTAAATAAAAAACCCTGCTTTGCTTTGTACATGGAGTCTAGATCCTCAGTTCTTGAGAAACGATTGTTTGCTGCAGACATTGACTTTGTTGAGGTTTTAAATTTTACCCCATCGCAAACATTTGGCTGTGACGTATGTAATACACCTGCTCAATTGTGAAGGAAGTTTCTTTAAAACTGATGTCAGGGTTCAAAGATTCTCTTTCTGTTCACTAATCGAAATGTTACCCTGAGAAAACGAGCTAAATGGCAGAAATCCCACACAGAGCATTGAAGGGAGATGAGAATCAAGTGGAATCAAGCAATCCCTCGGCAGGCTGGAGAGGGTTTGTCACAGTGCAAAACTGTGAAGTGGATGGAAAGCGGCAAATTGTTTTCAACTTTTCTTTTTAGAAATAGTCAGAAAAGAGTTGCATACATTGCATGTTGTCCCTTTTATTCTGTTACCCCTGAAGAAAATAAATTGTGATCAAAATTTGTGTGATTAGCATATATCGATCAACTGTATGTAAATAAATACCATATATCATGCAAATCCCACTGAGTGGTTTGTGTTGGCACTTTAGCTAACATCAAGGAACACATCAGGGCCATGTTAGAAGAAAAGCTGTATCCAGATATGCAGAGATGCTAAGAAGTAGCTCAAAAGAAATTGTGGATATTATTGACTCAGTGAGGCTGATCACAAATTCTTTCAGCACTTTTCAGATTTTTTTAACAGTAAAGTAAAAACATTTCATTTAAAAACACACTCAAGTGCGTGGTCAAAGTGGGAGTAGTTGTGCAAAAGTTGAAAGGGGGTGAATACTTTTGCAAAGCGTTATGCGTCTGTCACGCATGCATGTGCGTTTTGGACAAAGTGAAGCGTCAGACGGCGGGAGATTTTGATGTTTGGCATAATCCTACTCCAAACTTAGACATGGGCTGCGGGATTTATCTGTTTTATTATCTTCTGAGGCAAATGAAATTAAACTGACAGTGAAAGAAAAACTTCTTTTGTGCGTGCAGAAGCATCATCTCTCACAACTCGGAGAAAACATTGTGCTACCTTCCCACTGCCTCGCTACATGGGGAGATTGATCAGGGATATGAGATGAAGCGGGCCAGCAACGGTAGGTGAGACACAGAAAGATGAGGGAAGTGACAAAAGAGGTTTTTATCATGCTTATTTCTACTGGTGGAAGGGGGTGCCATCACCTGGGCAGTGTGGGTGGGCGGGTGGGTTTTGGAGGGGCTGGGGGGGGGGGGGGGGATTTCTGAGATTGAGTGGAATGGGTTTGGCATGCGGCACCTTCAAACAAAGACATGTAGCTTGCATTCGCTCACATTTACACACGCTCTCTCACACACGTCTGAGCTTCCGCAGCCCTCATTTTAAACACTCCTTTAGCCATAATCATTTTCATATAATTCACTTTCATACAATTCCTTCTCCTAATCATTATCAGGCCCACTAACGTCTTAATGACTTCATAAATTTAAGCTATAAAAAGTAATGGAGAAAGACAAATGAGATAATTAGGAATAAATCTTAGTGGAAAGCCATTTATCAAAACATGGAGAGGCCCTGAATATTCCCCACCATTAGGCTCTGCTGTAATTAACACGGGCTCTCAGTTATGAAGGAAACCTGGTAGCAGAGATATTAAGATCCAAAAGCCTCACTGTTATTAAATTGACCGATGAATCTGCGACGTATAATATGATGTGGATTATTAGGATCCTTTTTAATTAAAAAGAGCGTTAGGATTTTTTTATATATATATTTAAATTTTTAACGCTTTAATGGTGGCTTGAACTCATCTCTCTGCGGTTATGGGGCAATGAGACAGAGGAGAGGGGGAGAGAGCAAAGAAGAGGAGAGGAGGAACATGAAACAGAGGAAGTGAGTGAATGAGTGTGTGTGAGAGAGAGAGAGAAGCTGCAGCGGTACAGAGAGGAGTAATATCTCACACTCGTACTTTCATATTTCCCTTTGGTAGAGACTGTGTAAGTACATGAGAGAGAATGGTATTCTAATTTAGCAATCTCTTAACGAATGCGTATAAGGACTAATGCATACACAGACAAGACACTGTTAATTTGTATAATCTTTGAAAATGTAGAATGGTTTGCCCTGATTAGTAAGAGTGTTTTTCCACATTAAAACTATATTTCCACTCTCTGTGTCCTCATTTACTCTCTTTTTTTCCCCCCGCTTCTGAAACGCACTCACATGAATTATCTTTTTCCTTTGTCCTTCCAGAACTGTCAGCCTCCGCAGCCTCAAAAGGATGTCATCGAAAAAGTCAGGGATTTTCCTTTTTCTTCCATCCCTTTAACCTTCAACATGGTTCAGCCTCTTCAACAATGGACCCCCCTTTAAGATTCATTAGATCGCCATTGATTTTCATTTCTGCCCCCGTTCAAATTGTACTTATTCCGTCTCTCTCTCTCTCTCCTTTTCTCTCTGTGGCTTAATTTAAAGAGATAAAGTGCATTGTGTATGCAAATTCAAAAATCACATTGTCCCACGAAGCAGCGAAGGGAAATAAAGTCTTTCCAAACTCTGCACAAGTCTAGGTTTTGATGAAAATATTTCCAAGCTAATTAATTATTTTGAATTATATTCAGCTATTTAACCTTGAAGTATGGGATGCTGAAAAAATGACTTAATCACCCTTTGACCACTTGATTAACATAAGAGTGTCCTTTTGAGCTGTTCTTCTGTCTGGAAAACAAGAAGGAAGAGGTCTAGTTAGTACAGGGTTTGGACATACAGAATCTGTAAATGATTTTTTTGAGGGTAAAGAAGTCGACTGCCTCATGCAAATTATCTTCATATAAATGACATGCCAACCTCCAATAGCTGACCAATTAATGACCTTCGGGGAGAACTTGTGACACATCAACGGCACTAATTTATACTTGACAGGTCCCCCTGGTGCGTGCTGGCAAAGTTCATATATATATATATATATATATATATATATATATATATATATATATATATATATATATATATATATTATATATATATATATATAATATATATATATATATATATATATAATATATATATATATATATAATATATATTTCCACTATAGTATTTTTCCACTATATATATATTATATATATATATATATATATATATATATATATATATATATATATATATATATATATATATCTGAAACGTCCATATATATATATATATATATATATATGTATGCATGTGCATGTGTGTGTGTGTGTGTGTGTGGGGGTGTGTGTGTGTGTGTGTGTGTGTGTGTGTGTGTGTGTGGGTGTGTGTGTGTGTGTGTGTGTGTGTGTGTGTGTGTGTGTGTGTGTGTGTGTGAGATCTCCTCCTGCACCAGTTGAGCTTATTGCTATGTAAACCCAGTTGTGAGGGGTCATGTCATTTCAGTGAGCATCCTCATCCCAACACATGCTGTGCTTTTTATTCATTTAGTTTTTTTAGACAACGCATGTCCAGAAGAAAAATTTACAGTCCGAGCTTTGACCAGACCAAGCGTGAGCCAAACTGACACGTTCGCCATGTAAATCTCGGATGAAGCACGGGTAATGCAAAATTTGTAACCGTTGCTTGGTCTGGATCTGGATCAAACTTGTCCATCTGGAACTGATCCAGAGAAAAGGTCAATTTGTCTGTTACTGTTATGCTAGGGCTGCTGGGTGCGCCGGTGCCTATCTCAAGTGGTCATCAGGCAAGAAGCGGGGTACGGCCTGGACAAGTCTCCAGCCCATTGCAGGGTATGTCTGGGTTTAGTTTCACTGAAATATTCATTTTAATTGCATCTGACAGACTTAATATTATTACGTTATGTCTGCATTCATTAAAACATCCACTGTCATCTGAAACGTCCATTTGGATACTGCTACAGTTTCTCTTTTTTTTATGCACATTTTTTAAGTCACTGCCAGGCACGTCAGACTCCATGTGCATTTGTGTGAAACACAGAAAAAAGAATGGCTCAGTGGATTTGGCTTGAAAATCACAACCATTTTACCACTGATAAGTCAGACTCTTAAAGCATAGTACTTGTTTACTTTTTTTTTTAATCTTGTGTGTGTTTTTGTTTCTTCAGGCATCGATGGTTCAGGTTATGTGCTATTAGGACATTTTAGCATCTATATAATATATCTTTCTATCACACTTTCTGAACTACAACAAAATCAAATTCCTGTTAGAGCATTAAAGAGTCAAGGCAACGCTCCGTGTGACCAGAAGCACTGAGATTATGAACCACAGGCCACTGTCAAAAAGAAACATCTATAGCAGGGAGTAGGTCACAAATGACATTGCATTATAGGCTGAATTATTATTTATTTTGTGAAGACATTTTATTTTGCAAAAGGGTTTGTTTCTTACTTTCAAGTGAAATGTGTCTCACAAATCATGCTTAGAAATAAAACACAATACAGCACAATAAGTTTGGAGGGTTTTTCCACTTTGATCCATCTGTTGACACTGAACACATGATTCAGAGCTTTTCTTTGGACATGTTTGCTTTATGAAGAATGAAACACATGATAGTATAGCGCAGTTTGAGTTTTCAAACTGTCTCAGGGCATCTGTAACTTTTACCTGAGTTGTTTGGATTTCAAACAACTGAGTGCAGTTTCTTTATTTTGTTGAATCTGCTGTTTGTGGATGTTTCTATTTACTGTACAGACAGGTGCAGAGACTACTGTATCTGCAGAGCCACAACAGTCTCTGTATCTCTTTTGTGATACAGCCAGATAAATGATGTATTTTAGTATAAATTCAATGTCCTAAGTTCATGTAAAAAGCACATGGGTTCATTCTTCATGCTTTATTGAAGAGTTTCTTCTGTGCCTGAAATTTATTTATTGTTTAAATATTTCAAAGCTTCATATTCAACATATTTTCATTACTTATCGAAAGCTAGAAAGGTGTGTTTAAAACTGCAACTTTTATAAAATTAATCTTCTCTCTTGTCTTGCCCACTTATTTTGTTTGCATGTTACATTTTGTACAGAACATAATCATCATCCTGATCGATGCAAATCACGTGGTATCAACTCCATCAGCCACTGTTTTGTTCTATAAATCATTGTCGTTTGTATATTCCTCTGTCTTTTTTTCGCTGTCTGCGAGGTGTGTTTGTGTGGGTCTCTGCATGTGTGTGTGTCTCATTCACTCCCTAACTGCCTTATCAGACTTCTGCACCAGCAGCTCTCATTAGAACATTAATTGAAAAAGTGTAATTAATCCTGAAAGGTGGCGAGACTGGACTTTGGCCAGAGAGAGAGAGAGAGAGAGAGAGAGAGAGAGAGAGAGAGAGAGAGAGAGAGAGAGAGAGAGCGCGATGGACGCAGATTTGGGTGTTTAGTATGACCCAACACTGCCCCCTGTTGTTGTTGTTGCGTCACGATGAGACAGTTCAGCTGGCAATGCTGGGAAATGCTTAAGACAATAATAATAATAATAATAATAATAATAATAATAATAATAATAACAATAACTATTATTAACACTATTCATAGTAGTATATCATTGTTAGTATAATAATAATAATAATAATAATAATAATAACTATATTATATTATATTTTTCACATCTTTAATAAGAAGGATGCATGTCATTTTATTTCTATGAGTACATTTATATAATTAAGAAATAAAAAATTATCTTCAAACTTTTTTCAGTTCTGTGTTGATATTAGGGATTTGGGGATTTTGATTCATGGGGACTTCATTTTACTATAAAATGTTCTTTTCTTCTAACCTGAAAAATCAGGGAAAGCGTGTTTCACCAGGAAGCGAATTAAATCAAGGAGGAAATAAGGATATGAAAAATGTGGCGACCTGTCTCGTTGTCTTTTTCTGAAGGCTCCCCGTGGTGAGGAGCAAGATGACGCTCCGAAGGTGAGGTGAAAAAAGGAGAAGCAGAAGGCCCGCTCTATTATTCTAATCCTTGGTTGTGTCTGGCTGACCTTTGGAGGGAGGATTGTTTCTCATTTAGGAGTGTGAGGTGTGATCTTCCCACCCGTTTGATCCCACTCACCTGACCTTTGTAAATTGGCTGTTAAGCATATCACAACTCGACCCCGGAGCCTCACACATGGCCCATTAATACACACTAAGCGAAGCAGCTGCACTCTCATAGGTATTTAGGCACTTAGCCTCACACAGATACAGGAGGTGCCTATGTGCAACATAGGGCCGATTGAGGCCTTGGTTGTTTTCATTTGGCATTAAACTTGTTCTTTTTGCCTCAAATCATTTTCAGAAATCTGATTTTCCTTCCCCTTTTTTTCTTTCCCTGTAAATCATGCATATTTTTAACAGGATGATTTTCTATGCATATGTGCTGGATCAAAAAGAGGAAGAAAAAAGAAGGTAGAAATAAAAAAGGGGGAAAAAACACAATAAAATTGCCCATTGTGCCGGTCACCTTTTCTTGGCTTGGTTAATGGGTGGCTGAGTTGAATGGCAGTGAGGTGATTTTTCCATCAGGCTGATGAGAGGAGAATTAAAGCCCACAGCTTGGGGTCTGCAGCACCATTACAGAAGGAAGAGGTTCTGAATTCATTTGGCCCGGCCACGATTCTAATTAACAACTCAATCCCACACAGCCTCACAGAGTGAGACTGACAAGGGGGGGGAGAGGGAGGAAGGGAGCGGGATCCCCTCGTCTTCCTCCCTCTCCTGTTGTTCTGGCGAGGTGTCGCAGAGATTGCTTCATCCTTAATCACATAACTCACTCATTTCCTTTATGGTTCTTTCAATTTCTTTAATATTTCTGCACCTGAAGAATTACTTCTTTTTTTTTTAACAAAATATTCATACGTCTTTGGAGTTTTTCATCGTTCACATTAAAATCACAAACGTCAATGTAACTTTTTTTTGTGGTTTTTTTTCGTACAGACCGGTGCAAACTAACAAAGTTATAAAGTGTTGAACAAGTGCCCAGTATCTTTGGTGTTTGTATTTATCCCCTTGTAGTCTGATACCTAGTCTGATATATTCAGGGTGAATATAGACGATATTTTCAGGAATTTTATTGTCGTAATTATCTGACAGAAACGTTATGGAATGTGGAAGACTCCTCAGGAAATTCTTAAATGAGAAGAATTTAAGAATTCTTATTCTTAAATTCAAATCATTTTCTACCGACAAAATGATTTGAGGTAGAAACAGAAACAGAGTGAGGTCTAAGTCTAAACCATAGATTCCTCCCACCTTCTCTTTTTACAACCAATCACTGTAGTTTTACTTGACTAAATCTATTGCATATATCATCCATACATTAAATGACTGGGGCTCTCCCTTTGCAGAACTTGTGCAGTTCTCACTAAATTCTTCTCAGAGAAATCTTTCAGCAACAGTCACTTGCTGAAAGCTTGTTGTGGCAGGGAATGTTTGTGTTCTTTACCCAACCAGAAGAATGGAGTTAAAAAGAGGGCAATGCTGGAATAAGTTTTGTTTAGAAGTTGCAAAAGACTGAAAACTGTGGCCAAGGTTCACCTTCTGTTGTCTTTGCGGCAGAACGACAACAGAAAGCATACAGTCAGAGTTACAGTCGACTGGTTTGGATCAGGGGTGTGAGACTGTTTCATTTCGGACTACAACAAAACCATAAATGTCCATGAGGATCCTCTACCAATTACATATACTCCACCACTCTCTACATTTAGTAAGCGGCTTAGTCCTAAATATTAAATGATATTTTATGTCCTTTGACATTAAAGCCGTTTGGTACAATAGAAATAAAAACTCGTTTGATTTCAGTGATTAAATAGCGTTTAAGCTCACAGCTTAAATAAACAAAATAAATAAGAATCTCTCCAACAGACCTTGAGATTTTCTGCCAAGAGGTATTGGCCAAAAACGTCAGGATTTACAAAGTCAGAAAAATCTGTAAAATGTTTTGAGAACAAAGTTTTATTTTCCTTCCATGTCCTTATTTACTCACCTATCACATAAATCGTAACAGCACACACAGAAGAATGGGATTACAATGTGACAAAAATGCGCAAAAGGCCTACATTTTTTACAAGTTACTTTATCTTTATCCTTCCTCTCACTCCTCGTCCTTTGCAGGAACTCATCCTGTGCTGTGTTGTCCGTTGCACAGTCTGCCAAGCTTCCTGTGGCTTTCTTAAGCTGCTGGCTTGTGGGGGGAAATTTCCGTGGATTTAAAAGGATGATTTCATTAGCCTCTGTGGATGTCAGGTTTCATTTTAAGGATTAAATCCTGCAGATTAGAGACGAGGGGGATTCTCCGGCATGTCATTAATATCTAATGGCACAAGAAATGTAATTTAGGAAGCCAGTCATTTTGATTACGAAGCAAATGCCTGCTTTACTCTTTAACATCATAAACTTGTCTTTAACCACTGTCTCTGCCAGAGTTTAGGCCCAAACCCATACGGATCCAGAAACACATCCTACGTTGCACCAGGAAGGTCAAGCCATGTTCAGCAACTTTTTTCTTGCCCTGTTGATTGATTTTCTTTAAACTAACACTTTGAGAGTTACTAAAAGTCTGCAATCAGGTCCCATTATCACAGTAGCACACACAGCACATCTCTCTCTCTCTCTCGCTCTCTCTCTCTCTCTCTCTCTCTCACACACCCTGTTAGTCTTGTGGGAGAGTTTGTTAAAACATCTGACTTCAGCAGCAGTGAGGATGCTTTCTTCTACCTTCTTCTTCACCCTCACAGGACATTGAAGAGCCTCCCCATCAGTTTGTGCCGGCCAGGCCGGTCCCCGCAGAGGCTCGCTCCGAGTGCTGTGCACCTCCTGTCAGTCAAGATGCCCCAAAGCAGCCTGCCTCCCTCGCTGATAAAGTGTGGACAGTGGAGAACAAGGTGGGCACAAGGGGAGCCAGGCAACTTAATGAGCCAATTTCTCAGATAATAAGATTGGTGGATATGCTAATATTTCTACCTTAAGGAGATAATTATGATGTAGAAGATAGAATATGTTATCTTAAAGCGACAGTGTTCTGGTCCCAAACCTATCTTGGAGATTTTTTTTTCCCAGTCTCATGGATAGAACTGAGGTGGTGTGGAGAAAGGAGGTGGTGGTGTAGGTGGGGGTATTTTTTTTCTTTTTTCTTTTTGCATTGAGCAGTAGGACAGCAGAAAAACAATACTAAGAAATCCTTGATGCTTTCAAGTGTGTCGTGTGTGTCTTTCTTTTCTTTGATCACGCCAAGCATTTGACACAAGTAAGAGAGGCGAGGGACTTTCAGCCTTCATAAATATTTATCTCATTACTGCAGGCTAAAAAATCACAGAAAAGAGAGATTTCAATTGATCTTTATTGTTAATTGACCCAAAAGTATACGATTATTATCTGAACAACAAAAACATTGTTCGTCCTTCGACTCTTGCTGCACCCTCCCTATGGTTCTCAACACTCTTGTGCCTCAGTTTCTGATACAAACTTATTTTTCTGTCCTCAGGTTCTTGCATTAGTTCTTTGGTAATCTTGTTTTGTGTTCAAATCCCTCATCAACAAAAAAACTCTCTCCCTTATTTTCCTCCAGTGAGACACACTCCACCACCTTGATGTGTGCAACTGGAAGTTAACAGACTAAAAGAGTTCCTGAAACGGAGGCCTGCTGATTACAGTAAAGTTCCCGGCCTGATTTAAATAGCCTGGGTCAAGTAAACAGCCCGGAGATAGTGGCCTTTTACCCTGACAGTTTAAGAACCATAAAGGAGGGAGGCAGACAGGATTGAGTGGTGCCATCTCCCCCACCCTGAGTCTGCCCACTCTCTCTGTTTCTCTCTGTTTCTCTCTCTCTCTGTCTCTCTCCGCTCTCTGTTTGACCATTTTAATTAGGCTCTAACAAGTGCAATCGTGTAATTAAGAGCTCAGCCAGACCAGAAAGCACATCGGCCATTAGCTCAGACCAGCCCAACCGAAGCAGACACATGGTCACGTTTGAGGTGTCACAGCCTGAATACACAGTGCTGGTCAGAAACTCACATACACTCAACACGGGCACAAACGTTCTGTTGTTTTAGAGCTTGTTTAAGCTCTTCTTATTCTAGCGTAGGCTCATCACACAATATAGCACATATCTCTATATGTTTCGATATCCACAGGGGCAGACCTGTCACACCGAAGCCGTCGAATATCCAGAGAACCTGGGTGTTCGCCTGAACAATAAACTGGACCAGACTCAAACCGATGATCTTTACAGGAAGCACCAGGGCAGACTCTGCCTGCTGAGGCTGGGCTCTTTTGAAGTACGAGAGGCCTTTTGACCTCTTGTGCAGCCATCTTCTGTGGTGTTCCTTGTTGGAGCAGCAGCTTAGCAATAGCTGAGAGTAAACAGTTTGATGAGCTCGTTAAAATATCCAGCTCTGTCCTAAGATGCCACTAGAGAGCTCCTTCGGTGACAGACTGCTGCATCCAAAGTGCACAAAAGTGTGTTAGCGCATGTCCTCCCTACAGCTGTTGTGACTTTATGACTGCCATCAAAAAAACTCAAACACAGTAAGTGCTTCCATCCTGCTGCTATGTGTACAGCTTTCTTCATTTCTTGTAAATGTGCAGTTATCGTTTCTCAAAAACACCTGCCAAATTTTTCTCATTTCCTTTTAAATGACATTACATGTCTGCACATTTCTTTCAATTGGAGTATGCTGTTTTAATGACCGTGCAGTACTATTTCTCTCATGTTGTAGAAAAATAGTGAATTTGCCCTTTTGCTCTGTACAGTTTCTTATTCTTATTTTTGTGTTTTTGAAGTTTTTACCTCTGTGTGGATCTGCAGGCTCTGTTTATTAACTTTTCACATGCTCCTGTACACAAAGTTCTCTCTGCAACTTGCTGAGAGACTATTATTCAAATATAAGCTCGAATTCGTGCTAATATCTCAGCCCCCCTGCATAATTTTATAAATGTTTAGTTGAGAGAAAATCCATAATAAATTCAAACTTTTGCATCTAATCTTGATTTTAAGAAACGGTCAAGTTATTTTTTTTTTTTTTACATTCTGCTTCCAACCTGAAAAAGGAATGATTCAAAGCCCCAAAAATAATTACATTCATGCTGATTATTAATGCACGTGAACTTCTCAGCAGCACTGCATCATTCCTGTTCTACTTCTCTAAAACTTTTCCCGCTTGAAAAACTAAATGGCTCCTAAGACATACTAAAAAAAACGAGTTGTAAGTTACTCGAGGATTCATCCACCTCTAGGTTAGACACACGAAGGAAGCAGCGCACGCTCTCTCTCATGCACACACACGCGCACACACACACGCGCACCTTTCTATGTCTGTTTTTGAGCTGAGGAGAATTCCTGCAGTGACAGGCATCCCTGAGGTGTCTTCTCTCACAGAAACATTTTAGTTTCTTTGTTCCTGGAAAAAAGTGCAAAGTGACAGTGACAGCACAATTTTTTTCCATTGAACACACACAACAACACACGCAGACATGGAGACAAAATCACGCATGCAGATCTCTTTATCAACCTGATGGGTGGGAGCTCTCTCTGTCTCTACCTCTCTCTCTCTCTCTTTCCTTCTCTCTCTCCGAGTGCTGCCTCCTTTTGTGCCTTCCTCCTGTGGCCAAATAGAATTCATGTCTATGTAAAGACTCTTGCATCCTATTATGCGCAATAAACTGCTTGCTTGCTTTATCTGCGGCAGAACCCGGTGAGTGGCACAATCTGCCAAACACACCACTTCCAAATTAAATTTATTTAGTTAGACCTCCATTCAGAGGCACTCATGTAAACGATCGTGTTACACTCTGATCTGAATAACTACAGGCAGGAATCCAATTCATTTCACATTCGCAGCCCTCCCCGCGTCGCCCGGCCCCTCTCACAGGCCCCTATCAGGAAATTGTCAATTGCGGATGCTCCGCCGTGCAGCATTACAATGCAAACAAGGTTAGTTTTCAAACACCTGATTTGAATAAGCTCAACAAGGAAACATATCAGCCAGTGCTGCTTGGTTGGCTTTTCTATTGCCTCCAGGAGAGGCAGGAGGGAGGCAGGGGGAGGAATGGGTGACATTTTTGCAGGCCTGGTGATAGCTGGACTGATAGCACTGGAGGAATGGCAGTTAATTTGAATATGGCACCTCAAGCCACAATGATTATCATCATCACCAAATCAAGGAAATAAATGAGAAGAGGGGCTCCAAAAATAGCATTCGGAGCCTATTGTGCATAGCAGGTACGGGCCCAGTGGGGAGGGGGCGGCCTGAAGAGTGTTCACCAGCTCATTATCCAGGCCTGGGCTGAGGGAATGGAGGGATGGAGAGAGGAATTGCATTAATGTGACCACGGACATTCTTTTCATAAAGCCTCCCTCTCTCTCTTTGCTCCTTTCTTCCTCTCTGTCGCTCGCTCTCACTATATGCCCTGTTTAATTTGTGTGCCAGCGGGAGGTAATTTAGGCAAGCTGCTGTCACCTGCAATGAGACCAGAGATCCGGGTGGAAATGGCGAGAACAGATTGAAACTAGTGATGCTTGAGACCTTTCACTTTCACTCTTCCCTCCCCCTCTGCCCCCCTCACCCCCATCATCTTGTCACCTGTATCCTTCTATATTTCCTCATGAGTGCTAATAGCACTCTTTCAATCGCTCTTTCGTCGTTTTTTTTTTTTTTCTTCTCACAGAGGCTCCCCTTTCCGCGCCCAGCACTGTCCACTTCCTCTGTGCTCCCTCGTCTCTTCCCGAGAGTGAGGCAGAGCGGCGGCTGATGAGTCATCATGGCAGTCGTTTGATTCATTTTGCTCCCGGCTCTCATCTCCCCGGAGAAATTACCAGTCGTTTTAATCGGACCTATGTCTCTAATTCATTAAACATCCTCATCCCGACGCACGCGCGCGTGCACGCACATACACTTGGAGGCCTCGAGAGCCTGATGGCTACCTTCACACAGTCACCTCTGTCTTTTGGTGTCAAATGGCGTTTAACATCGCTGTCAGTCACTCATATTCAGAGGAGACCTGAAGGAGAGAACGATAGGGAAGGGTGGGCTGGTATTTAGGCTGCACCTCATTTCTCATCACTTTCCCACACCGTCTATTAGCACCCCACTTAGTCCTCTCTTCTATTCCTTCTTATCTGTCTGCCTTCCTAAATAGGTTCAGTACTTTTCTACTCAAATTCCGTCCACCCATTTCCTCTTCCTCTTTATGTTTGAGTTTCGCAGTGAATTGGGTGTCGGTTTGGTCGACACAGCAGTGGAAGATGATGGGTTTGAATGTGCAGGAATCAAAAGATTGATACCACATTTCCTGGGTTTGACATGTGCATGTCAGACACCTTGGTGATTGTTAACATTGCACTATGCTTAAAAGGTGTGATAAAAACCTGCCCGATAAGAGCTGTTTTGCTCACAAAGTATTGAATCAACATTTATCATGTTGAATCTATTCCTACGTCCGTTCAATATAACGAGCTTGCATGTTTAGTTTTCAACTAAATATGGGATCAACGTGTCAGAAATCTTACCTTAAAGTTACCAAAGCAAAGAAAAACAGACATGACCTTCACATGCATCACTTGGGTTAATTTTTATGTGTGTAAAACAGATACTGAAAAGCAGGCCTCAGTCAATTTTAGCTAACAGAATGACCTTTTAACCACGTTCAGATGTGAATATTTGTGTTATCGGCAATTCACTTTTCAAATCAAACATTCAGTTGAGAGTGAAGGCGATGCCTTTGTCTATTGCATGGCATTACAATCCCAGTTTTGAATCAATTTCACTGAGTACACTGTGAGGCAAATTTGTCAGTATGTTGTAGAATTTTATTGATTTATTAATTTTTTTTTGGTGCTGTTGAGTGGAACACATCTCCATCCCCTTTAAGTTGATACACATGGCAATTTAACTCCAAACACTTACAATAGCTGGTGGACAAGAAATTTTTATGGTCCAAAAAAAATAATAAATAAATAAAGTAGAATTCACAATTTGTTTTTCACTCCATTTTTATGTCATTTTAATTTATTTCATGTCATTTTATCACTGAGCAGACCCCGGCACAGTCTGACACCTGGGCTTCCTAAACTCTGCAGCCTGCATAATTTATGCTTTCTACAAGGCCATGTAGTCTGTCTCCATGAAACAGATTACATTCAAAGTCTCTTTTCAGACGCTCGTGGGCTCTCAGTCTTTGTCTACCTGTTTTCACCGGCCTGACTCTGTACAGCCCGCAAATATTCAAGGTTTTTTTTTTTTAGTGAGCCTTTTGCCCTCTTCAGAGTGATGGATTTTTTGTTTGGGTTCTGAATAACTATTGAAATTACTGTTTTCTTTCAAATATGCATATATTTTTTTCTTTGCAACATATAGTTAGGTTGAATCATTCATTGTCCCTGATCTCATTGAAAAATTGATGAAGACTTACAAAAATGGAAGGAAATATAGAGCGCTGCATCTACACATAATTTTATTTGGGCTGAAAACTTTCATCGTTTATTTGTCATTCATTTTCATGGCCAGGTCATGAGGTTCTGTGTATTGACTTTATTTCCCAAAGGCACCATGGTGCTTCAATGGATGAATTAAGTCGTATTTATTTTATTAAACTTAATTAAATATGTTAAATTGTGCGTTATTGGATAAAATGCATTTCAATACATTTTGAGTAGCTCAGTGAAGTAGATCCCATAGCTGTCCTTCATACTTCTATGTCAAACAACTGATGAAAGTCAAATGTCTCTGTGTCAGAGCAGTGAATTCTGAGAAATATATGATTTGCCTTAATTAGTCATGAAAACAAAACAATGAAGTATTCTGTAGCAAGGCTGACATTTTTTCTCCATGAATCTTCAAAGCAAAAGAAAAACTCAGGAAGTCATAACCCCAAGCAGTGTGTTTAAAAAGCATTCTAGATCTAGCGCACTTCAAAATATTTGATTGGGGATTTATGTGGTAGACCAACACAAAGTTCTGCAGAATTGTGAGTTTGAAGAAAACAAAAATAAGTGTGTATGTTAAGTTGACCTTCATTCCACCTTTCTTCTCAGAAAATCAGCTCAAGCTAAATCGGAGTGAAGAGCGCCCAAAAACATTTCCGAACATTCACCAGAACTTCTGATTGACATTTAGACCCAAGCTTTTCTTACACATCCAGTGTCATGTATGTTTTAGATGTTTCTGAACACATATTTGACATGACTGCATCAGTAGAAGTCTCCTGTAGTTTGGGTTGAGGAAATATTCAGTTCTTTGAGTTCGGTGCTAGCTCATAAAAGATTTTCAGAACAACAACCTTTAGAGACTAAAGTCGTTCACCTCTGATCTAAACCTTTCCATTCTGATTGAGGTCATACATACATGTTTAGCCTGCATGCTGGAAGGTCAAGCTCCATTTTGCAGCCTGAAATACTTGTCTTCCAGGATTCGCTGATGTCTACATCTATCTTCCCATGGACTATGACCAGCTTTCCTCGGCCTTTCTTTCTGGTGAAAGAGGCTGAGAAAAATGCATGACACATTGTTTCAAATTTTGGCAAACTGTTAATAATTTCCCTCTGCTTTCGAATTACGTTGTGTTGGTCTACAACTCAACATCCTAATAAAATACATTAAAATACATTAAAACTTAAGCGTGAAAGGGACCTTAATAATTGTGCGAGGCAGTTTGGGGATGGTGGGTGAGAGAACGGAGGGGCAGGTTAGAGCAGAGGGAGGTCACTGTGTTGGAGCCGCCTGAGACATCAGGAGAGACTTCTTTTGGCGTTAATTGGCTCTTTACATGGAGGGGAGGTTGTGGTAGTGTCAATCGTCCATCCTTGAACTCCCTTCTCCTCTCTCCCTTTCCTCATTCGTCCTCTTTCCTCTTTTCCAGATCGCTGTGATGGGTCACTGATCAGTATTAATGACCAGTCTGATCCCCTTCTTCACTCTCACTGTCAAAGGGACTCAAAGAAAACAGTGTGGCTAATTGCAGCGCTGATCATTTAAATTCCAGATGGAACCCAATTTAGAACAACAACAAAAAAGGAATAAACATGTCTTTTAAGTTTCCACCTAATCTACCTCATCCCCTCGCTCCAACTTTCTCTTTCAAAGATCCCTGAAAGAGAGCTAAGGTGTGCAGTTGACAGCAGGCTCTAGTGATTAAGTCCTTTCATTGGTTAATTAGCCCCTACAGCAGCTGCACGCGGGGAAGGCAAACAAGGAGTGACTCACCAAACGATCAAAGACGGAGCCTGTCAGGAGGCTCAAACGCTCTCTGCACCTGTGGGACAGTCACACACTCAGGCTGTACCTGTGGGACAGCCTTTCCCTCTCTGTCTCACGCAAACACAGGCACAAGCTCACTCATCAAGTTCAGTACCTGTGGGAGATTCCCCTCATGGCTCTTATTCCTGAGCTGAAGTGCCGTATGTTCACACGGGGACGCATTTCAAAAGAATGCGTACACACCCTGAGACGCTGAGATTACCGCAAGTTTGGGTGCACACACACACACACACACACACACACACACCCCCCCCCACACACACACACACGCATGCACACAGTGAGAGTGACTTTCACCTAATCAGTACTGAAAAGAGGCCATGGGGAAGAGACGAAGCTTTCTGTTATCTGTCATTGTCTCCTCAAGAGAATATAGTTTCTTAAAAGAAATGTTGCACAGGTGTGGATGAGACATCTTAGACCACAAATCTATCAAATGAATCAGGATGCAGATGTTGACTAATGTGTTGCATTTCTCAATCCTTCATATAGTAAAAATAGTCAACACTAAGCTTAAAGATAAAATAAAGATGGTTCTCCATGAACAAAATGGAGATGTACATCAATGTGGATACAGTGTTGTTAAAAAATTTAAAGAGATTGTATTATGTATTTTGGCTTAAAATACATTTTAGCTTGTAATTAAAAGCCATTGAAAATCTGCATGTCTCTTGAAAAACTGCTCTTCCTGAAACTTTGCCTTCATGACAACCTGTCTCCAGTGTTCGTGTTTTTACCAGTGTTTCACTGAGAAGTGGCGCGTACAATAAGCTCTTCCACCAGATGTTCACTAATTGCTGCTGGCTAGTCAGAAGGAACTGAGTGTGGGTGGGAGGGGGCGCGTGAGAGGGCTGCTCTTTGAGGCAGAAGCTCGAAAGCTTGAAAACTGCAGCTCCTCTGAGGTGACGCTTGGTCCACTCAGGGATTTTGTACAACATTATGGTTGCCCCGGGAGATTAAAGCACAGGATGAAAAGAGTGTTGTCTGTCCCTTTAAACTACGTCTAATCCTACTCATTTCCAGGAGCTATCATGTTGCATGTTGTCACTCGGCTGCTCATAAAATGGGACGGGAGAGAGTTGAAGCATTGAGGGGGGCATTGGGAGTGGGAGGAGCTTGTGCTGCGCCGACAGCTGGCAGGAGTTCGTTTCATTAAAAAAAATAAAAAGAGCTAATTGGTCAAATACAGTGTTAAAAGTCAGACTGAGTGTGGATGCTATGAGATTCCCCATCTCAAGGTTTCGTTAGAGTAAGTGTCTGGACCATCACATCATTGTGGCAGAGTGCCAAGTGAGTGGAGAGCAGACACTATTTAAACAGCTCTTCAGATGCTACTAACACAGAACATGAAATAAAAACTGGCCTTCATTTTGCTAATGTTATTCTTACTCAGATGTTATATAAAGCACTTGACAACTCTCAATTAAGCGCAGATGGTCCGGCTTTAAACAGTCATTGAAAATTAAGTCTCCTGAGGAATCCATGGACATCAGCAGAGTTAGCACAAGGAAAGGCAACAGCATTAGTGTGTTGTAGGCAATACAAATTATTAAGGGTGCTTGAGACTTTTTCAGTCATGACTGTATTTAATTACTCCATTTACATCCTGTTTTCAGTAAAATGCTACATTTATTTTACACATTACTTACAGATACAGATGAATCTGTAAGTAACTAAGCCCACTTAAAGTTGGCTTAGTTTTCTTGCTCTAGTAGTGATTTTGGTTTTTATTTGGATTGCTCAGGTTTTACTTTCTTTTAGAAAACCTTGTAGGTGCAGCATGGAGTAAAAGTGTCCCTTGATCTTTAAGATGCTGTTTGCTTGTTAAGTAATGTTCACCAAGAAACCAAGGAGGCCTTCACAGAACACATGTCTTCATGGCAAAAAGAAAGTCTCACAGGTGAACTTTATTAGTCCCAGATTTGGTGACTTTTGAAGGCTGCTGGTTCCCCTGGAATATAATTAGAGTTTCCTTCCACTGCAATTATTTTCCATGTGTTGGTTTATCATATGAAACAACAACAGAATGCATTACAGTCTGTGATTTTGTTGTGACAAAACTTGAATACTGCCAAGTAGTTTGAATAAGTTTATGTGTCTGGTGTAATAAACAGTGCGCGAGTGTGATGTGTGAAACCTGTGTTGCAATAATTAAAAGAAAATTCAGCGTTTTCTGAAAAAAAAAATTGATGGCTACAATTAAGAGAGGTTGAAGCTCACCATTAGATCACATCCTCATCTTTTATCAGACTCATTACATGATTTTGAAAACGTTGACAGGCGCCTAAAAATTTCTCAGCGGTGCATTTTGTTGCAGAAATAATTTGGGGCAGTTAACCCGCTTTGTACGAGCCTGCGCAAGATGCCGGTCAATTCCCCCGATGACATTTGTGACAAAATAATAGTTTCAAATTCTGATTTCATTAAAAGCTGTTGATGGGCATCACAAAAGAAGGAAAACGCGACACTTTGCAGCCTCTGTGCTTGCGGCTGCCCTGCAGCACTAAAGAACAGTAATGGTTCTAATTCCAATAAAGAGAAAATCCAAGGTCACACTGTGAACTTCCTCCCCATCAGAAGACCACAAAGACTGGCTGCGAGAGTGCATAATATCCTCACAGCTATTTTTACCCTCAAATTAAAATCTATGACATGTTGAAATGACTGCAGTGTGCAAGAGGGGTATTCAAAGCAGACACTAATGACG
Source organism: Poeciliopsis prolifica (assembly GCF_027474105.1). Taxonomy (NCBI): domain Eukaryota; kingdom Metazoa; phylum Chordata; class Actinopteri; order Cyprinodontiformes; family Poeciliidae; genus Poeciliopsis; species Poeciliopsis prolifica. The sequence continues at coordinate 9,650,408 of NW_026562378.1, read as the reverse complement.
CTTATTAATGGCGTGAATGAAGTCTTGACAGGTCGTGTGTCATTCTGCAGGCAATGCTCCACTGGCATAATGGCTAATGTAAGTGGGGATAATTATATATATTATACCCTGTCTTATGGTATTTTGGCAGGAGTATGAGGAGCCAGGCAGTTAGAAAGGAGAGTGAAAGCGCTTGCTCTTTTCGAGACAGAGATGTGCACGTGCGTATTTGCGTGCGCACGCACACACGCACACGCGGATGTGTTCACCCCCATCCTCGGCATCGGTCAGGCTATGAAAGCAATCAGAGCTAGACAACAGCACCAAACAGCGGCTGAACAACACAGCTGCACAAATAAAGAGACGAGCTGCCAACATGGCAGCAAAAGTTTTTCTTTAGACGTTTTATTCCCCTTGAGCGACTGAAACTGCCTGACCGAGACAGGAAAACAATCACGCTGACTTTGGCTGAATAAATGAGGGGCACGTTGGGGGCATGATGGAGTGCTTTCATGTACATGATGTACTGTGGTTGATTTGCTCTGTCTTTGCAACAAAAACCTGTGGATACAACTGAGCTGGTTTTGAGGCAGCAACATTTGAGGAAGAGCTGAGAAATATGTGAACATTGGAAAGTTTTTTTTTTGTGTGTGTCTTGTTGCCATTTCCAGTTTCAACCCTTGGCACCATATTCTATTTACAGCTGTAGAAGTTTAGTACATAAAACTGACCTTTATTGTCTATATTATTGTTCTAATTATGGCGTTTCCATTAATGGCAGAAAAAACATTTAGTATGAACAGCCATGTGATTCTTACATTACTAGAATGAATATTTACCATTAGGGTGGAAAAAAGGAGAACATAATTATTAGTGATTTATTATTTTTGTGATTTTATTCATTATGTACTTTATTTGAGACATGTAAGCGATTTATATTTGCAATCAAAGGTCTAAGAAAGAGGGGGAAATACAAAATGAATGCAACAAAATTTTGAGCAAGATGGCATCAACTTTATTGATTTGGTTCAGAGAAATGAAGTGCAAAACCATACCTCCATTAATTATTAGACTACATGTTATGCATAAAATACTAGAATATTAAATCTGAGTAAACATAAAATGGTCATTTCTGTCAGAAACATTCAGGCTTCTAAGCATATTCCATGAATATATTTTACTTCCAACTCTTTTTGGACAGTTTCATATTTGGACATGCTTCAGCTCCACATTTACAATAATCACAGTTTAACTTCACAGTCAGAAAAATGCAAACCGTTGTAGCAGTCTGTACAGCAGCAGTTTTGAAAGTGCAAACAAATTTTATATTAGAATTTCTCTTCTTTACAAAGTAAGGGGGAATCCTACAAAGAAATCATTACTACCAGATTTTGATCTGAAGAGCAATTGTGCTGCTTGAAATTTCAGAAAATCATAATATTCTATCCATATCAGCTTAATATGTTTTTTAAGAATACATTTTCTTCAATATCTTGAGTATTCCATTGTGAACCACGTCTTATGTTTATTCACTTCAAGTAAAGAAAACAGATATAAAAATAAATAAATGCATCAAATCTTCACTAGAACAAAACGTACTTGTGTCGTCAGCATAAAAATAAGAGGTTTCAAATATTTTATGGTTTTGGAGTTAATGTCCCAACCCTCATCCTTGAGAGGACACTACAAACAAAGTAAAATAATGCATAATGCTACTACCCTTCCAGTAATCCACGACCTGTTGTAAAATTCAACCTCACATCGTGTTTTGTCCAAGGAATTTGTGATTTATTCTGTTAAACGTAACAACTGAAGTGATGCTGACCTATCAGGAAGGAAAAGAGAATGATTTTTTTTTTTTCAAGACTCGTTTTATTCATGTGTTAAACTGGTTATGAACAAAATGTTATTTAAAAATTATTAACAGTGCACCTGCTAGTTCACAGTCATTTGAAGTTGACATAAGGCGGTGAATTGCTGGGTTGATTTTGTGTGAAAGTGCATCTGAAAGAACCTTTTAAAAATTGCAAACACAGATTCATGAAGTCTTTTCAAAGGAGGAAGTGCGGTTGCCTTTAGTGACGCTGTGATTAAAATATTAAACATAATAAAAGTCACTTTTGAATTATTGTTTCATCTGTAGGAATGTTTGACATATTTCAGTGTCTGAAAAGACATGATGAAATCATGAAACTCAGCTAAAGAAACATCTGCCTCAAATGATTTATTTTTTAGTTTTTTTTTTATGAACAGTGTTTTGATTTTTCTCATTTCAATTCACCTTCTTTTTCTTTTGAATGTGCAATATAGGTTGTGTGTTAGGGACAGCGTTGAGGGGACGGGGTTCGGGCAACGGGTTTGAAGGTTCTGGCTGTATGGATCTCACTGGATTTCTACTTTCTGTGATGTTGGTGGGAGCGAGTTGGCTAATTGGAGGCCCAGTGGTTAAAAAAAAATGTAAAAAAAAAAAAAGAGAGAAAAAAAACAGAAAGAAAGAGAAAAGGGGGCTCATTAATGCTCATGCCTCTTGTTCCCCTTGCTCAAACACCTTGCCTCATTTATCTTTGTATTTACCCACTTACCCCCTTCCAGCACTAAAACAGAGGACCTCAGAATAAACCCAGGGTTCAAGCTGGAACAAGGAAAGAAAGGGAAGGAGGGAGCAAAAGGAAGAAGAGACACGGAGAGTCGAAGGGAGAGAGTAACTTATGCTCAGTGGGAATTAACAAAGCACTTAGTAATTAAATCTAAATTGACATTCTGGTAATTAGCCCCTTGATTAGGAGCAATAACACAATTAGCCAACCAGTCTTTGCTAATTGTTAATTAGTATAAGCAAAGTTATTGTATGTGTGGCAGGGGAGGCATGTAAAAGAACAAATGTTAATCTGTCTTTCTTTCAACAGCCGCGTCCCCACTCTTTCTTCTTGCTGGCTCTCTATTGAGCTACCAGGCAGGTTCATTGCCTTTCTCAGCACTCAAGCCGCATTCAGAGGCAGCAGCTGGTAATTAGCTGAAAGTGTTATCTAGAACATTATCGGAGAGCAGGCTGAGCCGGGGCTACGCTGGCACACCTTCGTGTCCGTCTGCCTTCGGTGGAACAATCCTCGGCTCCCAAACGCGCCAAGCGTGAACTATTTGTTCCCAACGAAGGTGTGACATGGATTACATGTAGTCAACACAGTCAGAGAAGAATCTCGGGGAGATGCAATTCTTCTAAAAATGTTTTGTTTGACGAGGAACAGGGATGGAACGACTTGTCAAAGTTGCGGAGGGAAGAGAGGAAGGGGCATAAGAGATGAATCGGGAATAAAGATGTGCCAGAATAAGGGGTTTACATTGGGCACAGGTGAAGCATGCACTCCTTTTGATTAGTATGGACTTATCAGAACTATATGCTTCACTCACAGTCCAAACTGAGGAGTGTAATTTTTTAAAAGTCTGAATAAGCCAAGAGTCTCTCCACTCATCAGCTACACTTCAAAAGTAAATATGAAGACCTTGGTACTTTTAAACGTCTACAAAAATGGTCAAATATAACTTTTCTATGAAAGCCTCAAGGGTTTGTTGGACAACATTAATCAACAAACAGCATCAAGAAATGCAAGGAAGAGATTCTGGAAAAGTATCACCCGTACATGGAAAGAACACTCCACTCTACCGAGACGGGATCGTACTCTTGTGCCTCTCATAGAGAAAATTAATCACACAAATAAGCAAGAGGCGCACGGTCGCTCTGGAAGAGCTGCAGCAAACCACAGCTCAAGTGGGTGAATCTGTTGATAAGACAATGACTGCTTCCTCTACTTCTATTTATCCAGAAACACACAGAATATAAGCCCTGCTTAAGGTTTTCCAGGACAAATACATGACACATTTTTAGATTATGTTTTTGTCCTTTCACTGCACAGCTATTTCAACTTTTTGTGGTCTGTCAAAGAAAATTCCGACAAATGTGTCGGGGATTGTGGCTCTAAAGTCAGAAAATGTGAAAACGTTCAAGAGACACAAACACTATTACAAGGTGTTATACACAAGTTCACCAAAAAAGCCCCTGCTGATTACTGAAAGCTCTCTCTCTTTCCCGCCCCCCCATGTCAGGAGCATGTATATAGAACCGTGGACCTAGCTCCAGATTAAGCTGCTTTCCCAACACAAATATTTGGCAGCAGGATAAGCTGCCCGAAAGCGCACCGAAACATGAAATTAGCCAGGAAAGGTGAACCACCCCGCAGAGAGGAGAGGAGAGGCGCACTTGATGTAAAAGGTGAAGAGGCATGTGCTCCAAACCGTCCGGGGCCTCTGCAAATTCAGGGAGAATCTTTCAAAGTAAGCTATGCGAACAGGAAATTTACACTTTTTATATTTTCTGCAATGAAATACTCAAAGACAAAAAAATAAATAAATAAAAGACCCAGAGAGAAAGTGTGTTAGTGGGTTTTGAACGTGCATAAGAGTAAAAGGTGTCACTGGCTCTGTCTTTGCCACGCTTCCTGCAGTGTCCCACCCACTGTGGCTCTAATTGGATCCTTATTACTGAGCCAGCCTCTATCCCTGGAATGATGGATTCATACCACACAGAATTCCATTAATCATTCTTTATTCACAGTCCACTCTGAGAAGAGGGCAAATTCATTTCTTGGCGTGCCGCGCGGCCACTCTGATGAATATTCATGAAAGGAAATTTGGGGTCAGGCCTAATAAGGGAGGTAATTTGTAATTTGCGCTGTTCTCGCTCGGGTCTTGTTCGGCAGGTTAACCTATAGAACATGTAGAACAGACAGCAGCACTGTAGGCGCACCACAACTCACACTTTAACATGCTGTATTCTTCACTGATTTAAAAAATATAAATACAGATATATATCCTTTAAAAATGTGTCACTATTGTAAGAAATTGTACATAATGGCTGAAAATAATTACTGTCATGGCTCAAAAATAAAAAGAGCACTTGCATCAAATCTCCTCACACATCACAAAGGAGCAAAAATTGCGAGTATTTCCCAAAACCACTTCAACACTCAAGCCTTTCCGATTAAAAATTTACCAGAAAAATAGTCTAACTACTAAAATGTAGCCATTTCAATTTGTTTGGGCCAGTGAGTGACCAACTGATCAGTGACTGAAAAAGCAAAATTCAACCAGTGAGGGAACCAAAAACACCAATATCTAATGAAGGCATGGTTATTGATTATGTTCAATGTCGGTGAGTAATGGATTCAGACAATGTAAAGAGATGCAAGAAGCTATTAAAAATGCTTTCTCTGACATGCTGTGATGACTGCTATAGATTTAGGCTGAGAGAGAGCAAGAGAGAGCAAGACTTCATCATGGAGCATGCCGGATTTGAACATTTTAGTTTTGGAAATTTCAGAATTAAGGTGAAGGTCTACATTTCCTAGGGAATATAGGTGAAGCTGCTATTTTAGTAACACTAGCTCTGCTAATTGGACTATTTTCTAATAAAAGAAGCCAAACACAAGAGTATGTTTATGTCATTACGTGAAAATATTACTGAAAGTAATATAAGTTTCACTCTGCCTGCTCTCACAAACATTTTGACATTGACTCTGCACTTATAAAAAATTAATGACTGCCTGACAAACAAACAAAAAACTTTGAAAGGTGTACTTTTTTGTCCTACACTGTAGTAAAAATCAAAAGTAATGTCAAATCAAAGATTTGCAAAAGATGGACATTGGTGCATTTCTATGCCTAACCAAACTCATCGCTTTTGGTGACATTTTAAAAATGTTTCTCAATGAAGATTACCGCCTGCAGTTAAACAAAGTGTGAAAAAACAGCCCCTTTATTTTTTTTCAAAATGATGCATCCTTTCTTCCTGACCAAATAAGTGCCGTAGACGGTCGAACACTTTGTGAGAGTATCCTTTTTAAATCAAACAGCTGCTTTTAGAGGAAAAAAGAACAAGCTCTTGCTTTCACATCACAGCACTTCCAACCCCAAAAGCATTTTATTACTCCTTCTGAAATTATGCCCACCTGGCATCACTTAAAGTCACTTAATTAATAATTTATCAATACATTTGAAGTGATTAAAATTCATGACCAGAAAGTGTTTTTAAAATAGTGCCCTCGCACCCCGAGGGTGTCCAATCAGTGAGTAGCGTTCGTTAGATCAGGGAGGAATAATTAATTGTACCTGAATGTTTAGTGGGGTCAGGCAGTGGGGGCAGGATGCCTGCGGATGTGTGCGTGCGTGCGGGTGTGGCTGCATGTGCATAAATTTGTGCATGTATGTTTTGCACAGCAGCACATGTGCAAGCTGAGAAAGGGATACTGTTTGTCACCGCAAGCATTTGCTGGCTTCAGATCTCAGTGCAATTAAAAAGTGGTGGATGCGGCCGCTCGTTTTATTCCACATCTGCCTGCTTGTTCTACAAAACACACACCGATCTTCAGTTGACGGCATGCTTTTTTGTATGTCGGCCATTTTGGATTTAACAAAAATAATTTCTTGTATTTGTAGCTGATGGTCAGTAGTTGATAGTGTATTTTATGCTGCATTGGTGTCCATGTCAGTGGTTGGTGTGCATTTATAACATAAAAATCCACAAGAAGCACAAGAAAATGGCTGTTAGATAGCTGTCCACTGTAGCGACCACTACATGAAAGGGTTCAAATAAATTACTATTTTATTGCAGTGACAGAAACTCACACAGAATTTATTTAGTTATTTCTATTTTTTTTTTTGCAGTTTTTCTGAAATAAATTGACATCTTCTAATCGGTCAGTGTGTTGAAAAAAATACTTAAATAGCGATGTTTTTCTGATTCCCCGGAGTGTAACGTGATTCAAAGGCCAATTTATTTTAGCTACTCTTCAAAGTGGGAAAGACAAGAAAGCTCTTCCAAACGCTTCCACATCTACAGTCAGAGCAACAATTAAAACGCTTAAAGCAGCTGCAGCTGTCTCCAAGAGTGTTAAGTTGGCTCTCTTTTGTAGAACTAGCTAAATTTTATGAGGGTTAAATTAAACTAATGCAATCCAAAAAAAATAAAAAACTGTTTACACATGCTCTTATGACATCCTTATCCCATCAGATAATCAATGAAGAGACGTTATTTATTTGTTAGTTTTCCTTTGATTTCACAAAGTTACAATACGTTGAACTAATGTTACCAATATGTTGATAAGACTAATGAAATGAAAGTCTGACAGCCTATAAACATGATGTTTATGGCTATATTTTTATGTCAGGTCATTGTCGTTATTGATCACACAGCTTTGAAAATTGGATTTGCTTGAGGCCACATGTCCAATTTTAAACAAGGTCAAAGGTTAAGCTTAGTCATGATTGAGAAAAAATCATTTGGACTTCAAAATATGTCCTCATGTTGACATTTTTCACCTTCCATGCTTTTCAACATCTATATAATGTATAGATGAAAGGTAAAGTTGTCTTTTCAACAAAATGTAAAGCATTTCAAAGGTAAAAAAAACTATTAAAAAACACACACAAAAAAGTATATATATATCATAATTGCATTGCAGACAATTACTAGCTTCTGTATGAATAAGTTTTGTTTCACCTTGGTGACATGTGCTGTATAAATGCTGCCTACAGGTAGGGCACATCAATAATTAAACACTTGAAAGGGGGAATCGTTCTGCATAATGAGCACTTACTCTCCTGATAGACAAATATATGTAACTCTTAATGTGCCCACGCTTTTAAGAAGTTTTTTTGTGTTTAGGAAATATGTTTTGGTTTTTTGGGGGGGTTGTATATTTTAGTTTTCCCGGTGTTGTGTCTGTCTGTTTTGGACCCACCTGCATCAACACAGCTGTGCCCAAAACTACACACCATGAAAGACAATGCTGGAAGTAATATTTAATTGGGTCTTAAAAGTATTTATGTTTAAATGTAAAACATGTAACCAGTGTAAATGCAGTATTATTGGTTAAAAAAGTTTTTTGTTTTTTTTAAATAAATAAATACTTTTCAAACATAAACAAAAATTAAATTAGGATTTTTGTTTGCATAGGCTGTAATTCATCATGAGTGCACTTTCCTGCAAAGCATTGTGGGGTTGTTATGCCCAAATTGCTCAAATTTGATTCCGTACACTTGGTACAATTTCTGAACGGACACATTAGAGTTGTTGAAATGTTTCTGTGTTGGAGCAAGAATTTAAATCTGTAACTGGCTTCGACTATTTACAATCAGCGCTAATTTGAAAGACAAACATGCTGAGGCACTGGTTGCCAGTGAACAGCACATCTTAGCTGTGGTCATCATGAAATAAGTTTACATGCTTTCACTGTAGAGATTTACTGAGATTGTAACCGGCGTTCACTATTTTAGCAATCGTGACAATGCTAATGTCAAACTTTCATAATAACTGTGCATAGTATTAATAGTAAAGTAAACCATAAAACATAAAAAGTAAAAAGCATAGAAGTTAGAAAACAGTTCAAACAGCTAAAAATTCAACAAATTAAAATAATCAAAAACAATTAATTACATCTTCACTAAATGTTTGGGGACATAAAACGATACTGTAGCCTTCATGTGATTTGAGTGCAGCACTATAGTGTTTTGCTGTGTGTGTGTGTGTGTGTGTGTGTGTGTGTGTGTGTGTGTGTGTGTGTGTGTGTGTGTGTGTGTGTGTGTGTGTGTGTGTGTGAAAGAGAGAAGTGTTAAAACTTAACATCTATTATTATCATATAATATTGGGGAAACATTGTTCTGCCAAAATGGTCGCATCTTTAATAGCGTTGCTTTTACATCCAATTTCACTTCAAGCTGAGAATTTTGACACTGTGAGCATATCAATTTTTACAATTTTACAATTCAACGTACACCACATATCGTCTGGTATGTGGTGTACCTTTAGATATCATATAAATAATAATGGTGGGCCACCATGGTCATAAATGCCAGGGCCTTTTTTTCGTCCCAGTCTTTCTCTGGGTGCAAGTTAGGGATGACCAGAGTGACCAACATCAAGGACAGAGACAGCAGAGGAACAACAGAAAAGTTCCTCCACACAGAAAGACAGGTGCAAGCGAAGGAACGTTCCGTGTCTTGGCACGGAGGGAAGCAGGTTGGTCTGTGTTTCTTTGTCCTTCTCATGTTTAAAACATCTCTCACTGTTTCACCCCAAAGGTTCAGAAGCCCAGGGCCCCAGAGACCAGCACAGTCTTTTAAAGATATGTGCTCACTTAATCACTGAAGAAAAAAAGGCCCCTAGAGCTAGCCTAATATTATAATTAATTAATTCAACCAAAAAGGGGGTATTAAATTTCCTCCCTCTCAGGGTATCAGCTGAATACATTGACCTTTTGTGGAAATTGCCCTCTAATTCGAATCAGCTTCTTGAGCCATTTGCAGACTAAACTTGTTTCTTTTTCTTCTCTGCCGCCTTTTAGCTCCCTCTGTCTTTGTGAATTTGTGCAAAAGGCATCTTTTTTTTTAAGTGTAACTTTGTCCATGTTGTGCCTCCATTTTGTGTCTTCCCACCACTGAGTTTTCTGTATGAGAGTGTTTAAAAGTGCCCGTGTGAGAGGAGTGAGTGATCCCTGCTTATATCTCCCTTCTGTAACACGGGGAAGAACAGAAACTTTTCTTATTACTGCAGTGGTAGAATAGCAGGCAGCTAAGTCTCTGTCTATCTCTGTGTCTCTCTCAGTGGTGTAGCTGACTCCCCAGTGTATCCCGGGTCTTCAGTAACTCTGACTGAAGTTCAGAGGGGTTAGGTAGTATACTCAGGAGGAAGGGGGGGGGAGACAAGAGGAGCTGGAGGCGGAGGGGGAGGGTTAAGTAGGATTGGAACAGTGGGAGTTTTAAAACAGAACTTTAAATCTCCACCTACGAGAAAGAGAGAGAGAGGACAATGGCGTCATGTGGCGTGCCGTTATCTTCAGGTCTCTGAAAGTCAGGAGACTGGAGGATGAGCATGAAAAGGAGCTTGAAGAGGGGCGCACATGTGATAAAAAGCTGTAGGCTGCATAATCTGCGCTGTGTTTAGGAAGAGAGTGTAGAAAGAAGTAAAATCTTTGCAACCTCCAGATAGGGAAGTTCAACTTGCATCAACACCAAATAAAACGAGGGGAGGATTTGCAAGATGGATGGATGAATGGATGAGTGCACGGCTGGATGGGTTAAAAAAACAGAAACAAACACAGCAAAAGAACAAATAACCCCCCAAACCCCTGCAGCTTAGAGCCAAATGAATCCTGTGCGACGGACCATTAGCTTGTTAACAATCTTTACGGCGCTTTGGACATCAAGGACGAGATGTGAGATCATGCACAAGATAAGAATCTGAAGCAACCTGTGATCAAGACATAAAGAAGGATTCATCTCTTTCATAGTGGACTCCCTTGCCTCCCCCCATCAGCTGCCGAGGAAAACGATGGAGTGGTTAACCTTCAAAACGAGTCAAATTTCTGCGTCAGACGCATTATTTATCTTAATAATGATAAGCCTAATTTACCAGCTCTTCAATCAAGGCACCAACTCCGAGAGGTGTTAAATGAAAACATGTTTGTTCAGTCTTTGATCATTCAGAGAGCAGAACAAAAAGCTGGCCTATTACGTTCCCAGGCAGCCGTCTGCTGGAATTTAAGGAATGACACCGTGTCTTAATTTCACAAAGGTTGCAACAGATGTTCTCTCTGTCAGACGATGACATTCACTGCATCGCCAAACAACATATTCATTTCTCAACGCTGGAAAGCGTCAGCCACTAGGCCCCTGTTTGTCTCCTCGCCAAAGTGTGTGTTGAGCTGTGTGTGGATCACTTGCTCCCCCTACTGGTGATGTAAAAAAAAAAAAAAAAAAAGAAGAGGCTTTTCAGCATCCAGGGAGGAATAAAAGACCAGCATACCTAAGCTTCATTTTGGTAAGAAATTAGATTTCTTTAATAAAGAAGTGATGCTTTAATGAATTCTCTGTGTGGCTTTCACAAAATTCCCCTTTCATTTTTATACTAAAACTGCTTCAATTAACTAACACGCAGCCAGTCTATACAGCAAAGTCTCATCCTCGTTTCTTTGTCGCCCGTCCTCTGCAAAAGTTAGAAAGAATGATAAATACCCTCGCCGCGCGGACCTAACCTCTCCTGCAGCTCATCTTCCCCTCCACACACATGAACGGACAGATCCGTCCATGCCACCACGCTAATGGTGGGGACATTATTCATCTCTCCAGCCAATTTGGGCTCTTTTTTTTTTCTCCCTTTCAGGAACAGAGGCGCGAAGGGTTGAGAGGAGTCAGCGGAGAGTATTAAAAATGTAGAGGAAGATGGACAAAAAGGAGCGGCAGAATAAAGAGGGGCAGGGGAAGTGGGAATGAAGAAGGACAGGAGGTGTGTGGACATTCTGTTCAGTCGAAGTCAGAGGGAACAAATGTGTGCGAATGGATGGAGGAGTTTTGTGAGCTTTTCTTTCCCCCAAGACTGTAGAAAGAGAGGAAACTTTAGGTGGAAAAAGTATTAATACCCCTTTGGTCGTTTTATATGCTGTGTCCGCGCCCCCTTCATGGCCTGCCAAGGATTTTGTTCACAAGGGAGGCAACTTTGAAACCTGTGGTATCTCTGGGGGAGCTACAGGGACTTACAGCTCGGGTAGGAGAATCTGCAGATGACGATTGTTGTCAGGCATTCTACAAATCTAGCCATGTGGAAGAAGGTGATTTGGTCTAATCAGAACTAAAATAGATTTTTGTTGTTGTTGTTGTTTCAGGGATCATAGTTTAGGCTCGTCTACTTAAAATCTAGATCTGAATCCAAGTTGAAATGTGGCAAAACTTAAAAAAGCCTCTCCATCAAATCTAACGCAATGCCAGGTGTCTCTAAAAGAGCACAAAATTTTAGTATTAATTTGAACAAAACTGGAACAGATAGTGGTGTGACTGTGGGGACAAAGGCTTTGTTGATGCATTAAGGTGTCACATTTACATGTTTTTGTAAAAAAAAAAAAAAAACCACAAAAATTTCACTTCACAAATAGTTGCTGTTTTGTGCTTGTCTATCAGATAAACTCACAATACAATATGCAGAAATTTGTGAATATACAATGGCCAAATGAGAATGAACCTCAAAGGACATGAATACCTTCACATAAAACTAGAAATGGGCGGTGCAAGTTTCACAGATTTCCCTGAACTTAAGGACGAACTGTGGAGTCACTGAATTATGGCTCTCTGAGGTGAATCGGCGAGAGCTACGACACAATCTTAATTAAACACTTTTTGATCGAAGGCCATGAAGTCTTACAGAAGCTACAAAAAGTGTATCCAATTTATGGCGCGAGCTGCAGTCCGAGTGTCACTCTGAGGATATACGTTCGCCAGCCCCAGTCAGGAGAAATTACACCCAAAGAACGTGATTGAGGGCATCTTAATAGAGGGGGACGGATCAATAAGTATTATGAGCATGTTTTAATTTCTGGCACCTCACATAAACCTTTACCAACTTCACAATGTCACTCTGTGTTCATAAAAGTTTTCTCCTCAGCCGCCTTGGACAAAAAAAGAAGATATAAATCCATCAAAAAGTCTTCTCCGTTTTATAGTCCCTCTCTCCCTCCCCTTCCTCTTCCTCCTCATCTCCATTTTGATGTCTGTCTATTAGCAGAGGGTGAGGCCTTTCCTGCTCTCCCATCCAGGGGCTAAATTAGCTCAATCAGCCCTCTTTCACCTCTCTTCCGTGGGCTTCGAGCTGAGTGACACACTGCTCCCAAGAGATACAGAGAGGACTCACACACACGCACACACACACACACCAAGCCCCAGCAGCAATGCAGGGAGGGGGCTGCTGGAGAGCGACATGTTGGGAAGGAAGAAGAAGGATGAAAAGGAAGGTATTGGTCAGAGCGGAGGATAAAGTTTCATTCTGCCTCCATCCATTTGAGGTTTCGGCTGTGAATGAAGCACCTTGTTCACTCCTTGTTGAACTTCATTTCATCATTTCCCTCTTCCTCATGCCTTTCTGGGGCGGTGAGGTGCTCGCTTCAGAAAAGGCTCCTTCCATATAGAAAAAGGAAGCCACGAGTAACTACTCCTCAAAGCGTCTCCTCTCTCTTTCTAGGATCCTCGCACTCAGCCAAAGCCAGAGCCTGCTTTCCTGAGCCAACTTTTCTTAAATTGCCCCTTCATGTTTGATTTGTCTCGACCCTTCCCCTCTTTCCCTCTCGCTAAACAGCCAACCAAGTGTTAGTAGAAGTGCAAGGCAGGCATTTCTGTAGCGGCGCATGTGTGTGTGTGTGTGTGTGTGTGTGTGTGTGTGTGTGTGTGTGTGTGTGTGTGTGTGTGTGTGTGTGTGTGTGTCGTTGGAGGAGGGAAGATGGGCGAAAAGGTGGCGATCAGAGTGAGCCATAAGATCTACTCTTTGCAGCTCTACAGGGATTTATTAGAGCGGGAAGTACATTAGCATCATAAAGACCCTGGAGAATAGGACTGTGGATGGGCTGCAGACACCATCACTGCACTCCAGCGTGCTCCTCGCTATCAGGGAACGCGTGCGTGTGTGTGTGTGGATGAGAGAAAAGATTACCCTGATTTAACTTAAGAAAGGCAGTCAGACGGTATATGGATCATCCCAAAGCAGCGGCCGACTAATACATCAGGAGATGATGGAACGAGCTGCAGGAGAGGTTATAATGGGCGAACTACAGAAGATAGCAAGTATTTAAACTTGACCTGATATAAGCACAACATATATATTGTCAAAAAACTGGGCGCTTTCTTGTTTAGATTGGTCTGGGGTGTTGCGGTGCTTGATTTAAAACAGCAACATTTGAATATGACTCTTCCAATTCATGCCCTTCTTTCCATTGAGAATATCTAAGAATCTGATTAGCCAATTGAGTGTTACATTAAAAAAGGTTAATTACACATCGACTCGGGCCTTTCTGTGACTGCTGTGGAAGTAGCTGTCAGAAAACACAAGGAGGAAACTGGATGGCGTTCCTTATTGTAAAGCTCTGATGCCCTCTGTTGGACAAACTATGTAGCATCATATGTAGAGAAACTAAGATCTCTAGCAGAAAATACAATGAACACAAATGCTAGGATTTATAGCTGAAACTTGTTCACTTTATTGGTAAAAGATTGCAATGGGTAGTGTGGAGCTAAGACGTTTTAAAGTATTTCACCCCAAATTTGAAGAAATGTTCTCATTTATGAGAGTTTTTTGACTGATTTACATTCTTGTACTATTGAAAAAAAAGACTCACTCTTTTTTGTCAGTGTAACTTACAAATATTTACATTTATTCCACCCTCTTGGTTTTTTTCTTAGAGAAAGGCAAAGGTTTTAAATGAAGATTTCAAAACACGAGATTACTTTGTAGCTGCAGTAGAGTAATTCATCTATATGAGCTAGAATGACTCAAATACACCTGAGAGTGGGAATGTGTGAAAAATAATATTGACAGATAAGGATAAGAGATAGAGCTGTTTAGCAAAGACGTATGGGCAAAAATTTTATGTTGTAGATGCAAAACACTTTCAGCTGTAGTTGCAGCAAATTATTGACTTTGAGAGGAGCTAAGTGCATATGTACGTTTTACATAATCACTTGTAAAAAATAATTAAAAACCATGTATAATTTTTAAAATTTAATGTACAACTTTATATATATATATATATATATATATATATATATATATATATATATATATATATATATATATATACACATTACTTTATGTAAGAAATTCCCAATAAAATACACTAGTTGGTCTTTGATTTTGTTCCTTTTCTTAATTTAATGGGTGTGATCACTTTTGCAACTCACTGTATAAAAAGGACAAGGACTAACATATGTTGGACTGAAGACACTCCATCTTTCAATGTTGTGTCTTTTGAATTACAGAACGTCTTAAAAGTTGGGAAAAAAAACCTCCAAACAAATCAAAACTCAGAGGATGGATTCTGGAAAAACGTTTTATACTTTTTGTAGAAACACATTTCTCTGTTGGGTTGCTCTGCAGAGCAATTTCAATCAAATAACAAACGAGGCTCATGAGCTCTTTGGCGTGTGATCCGGGTGACTGTGCAACTCAAGTGTAGAATAAAAAAAAGCCCTTTTCTGGACAACAGTGGATGCAGAAACAGCGATAAAAAAACCCAGAGACACAAAGAAATCTTGGATTTCATGGAGTCACAGATGTTTTGTTGTTTTGTTCTGTTTTTCCAGTTCAACCAGAACCACCCAAAACTTTACATTCATTAAATAAGTCATTAGATTTCAGTTAAATCACAGAATCATGTTTAATCTCAATCTGCCAAAAGTAAAATTTAAAGCAGACCAAAACAAATAATTTGAATCATATAAATTTTTTTTTAAAAAAATCATGTCCCAAATGTACATAATCTTATCACCTTTAAAATTATTTGAAATTCAGAAGTTTATAAACCATTAACTTTTTTTTTTTTTTTTTGTGGAACACTTGATAATGTAGTTTCCCAAACTGGCTCTGAGAAGAGCAGGTACTTGGAATAAAATTGAAATAGAACTAAAACAACAAATACAAATAAAATACATTTAAGTGGCATAGTGGTATATGACATCTGAAATATATTTTTTACAAAGTCTAAGCAATAGTAGAGATTCCAGTGCTTCAACAGATAAAATAAACAACAAACTCTAAAATAAAGAACACAGGTCAACATAAAAAAAAAATCATTATCAATGTTCTTTTATTTATTTTGTGTTTTGTCTAACTTAACTGATCAAAAGCGACAACAAATAAAAGTCAAACCCAAGCAGAGACACAACAGACTCAACCTGCTTCAACCGTTAACATGACACCTGGAGTGATGAATCACCTCAAGGCGGCGTGAGGTTCACCCCTACAGCCGTCTGTGTCTGTGTGAACATGTAGACTATACCGCATTATAATCTTTACACTTTTCTGTAAAGAGTGTGTTTGTGTGCATACAGTTAGGGCCAGAAATATTTGGACAGTGACACAGGTTTTGTTATTTTAGCTGTTGACAAAAATATGTTCAGAAATACAATTTATATATAATATGGCTGAAAGTGCACACTCCCAGCTGCAATATGAGAGTTTCCACATCCAAATCGGAGAAAGGGTTTAGGAATCATAGCTCTGTAATGCAGAGCCTCCTCTTTTTCAAGGGACCAAAGGTAATTGGACTATGGACTCCAAAGGCTGCAAGTAACTCAAAAGGCCTTTCCCTCGTTAACCTGTAATCAAGTAAGTAGTTAAAAGGTCTGGGGTTGTTTCCAGGTGTGGTTTTGCATTTGGAAGCTGTTGCTGTGACCAGACAACATGCGGTCAAAGGATCTCTCAATTGAGGTGAAGCAGAACATCCTGAGGCTGAAAAAAAGGAAAAAATCCATCAGAGAGATAGCAGACATGCTTGGAGTAGCAAAATCAACAGTCTGGTACATTCTGAGGAAAAAGGAATTGACTGGTGAGCTTGGGAACTCAAAAAGGCCTGGGCGTCCACGGAAGACAACAGTGGTGGATGATCGCCGCATACTTTCTTTGGTGAAGAAGAACCCGTTTCACAACATCAACTGAGGTCCAGAACAGGGAAGTAGGTGTATCTGTCTCTAAGTCAACAGTAAAGAGAAGACTCCATGAAAGCAATACAAAGGGTTCACATGTAGATGCAAACCATTCATCAATTCCAAAAATAGACAGGCCAGAGTTAAATTTGCCCAAAAACACCTCAAGAAGCCAGCCCAGTTCTGGAAAAGTATTCTATGGACAGATGAGACAAAGATCAACCTGTACCAGAATGATGGGAAGAAAAAAGTTTGGAGAAGAAAGGGAACGGCACATGATCCAAGGCACACCACATCCTCTGTAAAACATGGTGGAGGCAACGTGATGGCATGGGCATGCATGGCTTTCAATGGCACTGGGTGACTTGTGTTTATTGATGACATAACAGCAGACAAGAGTAGCCGGATGAATTCTGAAGTGTACCGGGATATACTGTCAGCCCAGATTCAGCCAAATGCTGCAAAGTTGATCGGACGGCGCTTCACAGTACAGATGGATAATGACCCCAAGCATACAGCCAAAGCTACCCAGGAGTTCATGAGAGCAAAAAGGTGGAATATTCTGCAATGGCCAAGTCAATCACCAGATCTTAACCAATTGAGCATGCATTTCACTTGCTCAAATCCAGACTTCAGACGGAAAGACCCACTAACAAGCAAGACCTGAAGGCTGCGGCTGTAAAGGCCTGGCAAAGCATTAAGAAGGAGGAAACCCAGCGTTTGGTGATGTCCATGGGTTCCAGACTTAAGGCAGTGATTGCCTCCAAAGGATTCGCAACAAAATATTGAGAAAAAACTTTTTGTTTGGGTTATGTTTATATGTCCAATTACTTTTGAGCTCCTAAAATGTGGAGTGTTTGTAAACAAATGTGTACAATTCCTACATTTTCTATCAGATATTTTTGTTCAACCCTTTAAATTAAACGTTACAATCTGCACTTGAATTCTGTTGTAGAGGTTTCATTTCAAATCCAATGCGGTGACATGCAGAGCCCAACTCACAAATATTGTGTTACTGTCCAAATATTTCTGGCCCTAACTGTATGTTCTGATTCTGTGCTTACAAAACTGTTACAGAGGCAAGACCAAACTTTCATATTCCTCCTTCATTAAAGCCTAACTTTACCTGCCTTTCTTGTGGATCTCATTCACAAACCCTTAAAAAGTCCATACATAAAATTATGTTTATCCCCTGCAAATTGCATAGTTCAGCTGAAGCAGACAGAAGAAAGGCCTGGTTGAATACGATTATAAAATCTTAGCTGTGTATGGCCCAAAATGTATAAAAACATGCTGTAAAAAGAGGCAGAAGAGTAAATGAAAAGGCACACATGGATGTGGATCATGGCTCAGACACAACTGAGTGATCAAAACAAATGCTGCTTTTTTTTTTTTTTTTTTTTTTTTTTTGCATTTTGTTACAACACCTGAGTATTTTTGACAAATTTCCCATAAATTAATGTTAAGTCTTTCAGATCATCCAAAGAATTTCATTACTTCACTCCACATAACTTGACAGTGTCTGAGTGAAGGTCCTAACTGGATCCTCTCCCAAGAATTTTAATCAGGTTTTCCATCAAGTCCTTGACTGGACTTTGCTCCCTATAATGGTCATCGTTACACCGTCTGTGATTATGGCGTTTGCACCTCAAGCAAGATGTGCAGTCAGTTAAAAGAAAAAAAGAAAAAAAAGAAAGGATTTGAAACACTGCACATAAAATTTTATGTTTTATGAAGCTGTAAGTTTCATCTGTACACAATTAACTGAAACTGCTTTAGGATATGTTTCAAGTCAAATCAAAACAGCAGGTAAACGTACTAATGGCAGCCACTCACTTTAGCAAGCTGTGCTGAAAGCATGCAGGACCAAGAGTTTATTGAAGACTTCTTCCACCCACCCACTGAGTAAGGTTTTTAACTGAATCATAAGATGTGAACTCCTCCAGAGATCCCTCCAATTTATCAGGCCAACTCAGATCTTTATCAACACCTAACAAGTGTGGCCAAAGCAAAATGTGGAAAAGCAAAGTGAGGAGAGCAGCTATGTCAGAAGACTGTATCCCCTTCAGAATGAATTATGTATGCAGGGCCATAAAGCTATTTCCATTTTATTAGCTATCATACACCGAATCGTTTACGGTTATTAAAAGAGGTGTGCGGGGGGGAAGGGGGCAAATGACGTTCACGTGAGACAATGCCCCCATTTGCTCTCGCATCCGATACCGTCAATCTAATTAACTGCTGGTGTTGTCCTCTGCTGAGATAGGATTCAGAGTCACCCTGCTGGAAATAAGGCTAAATGTGCTGCACAAGTGATCTGTGTGTTGGTTCAATACTGGAAATGCTCAGCCTGGCAGGTAAAGCTTCGAGCCATGCAGATCAACTTGCAGGCACTTGAGTGTGTGTGCAAAAGTATTTAATCTAAACAGAGCCGGCCCAAAGTAGTCTTTGGTCTGATTTGGACCCCACTCCAATTCACCTTAAATAGTTCCAATAGAGGCATGTGAGTTAAGTAAAATCTTGGATGCCAGAGGTAACGGATAAATATAATTTCCACGTGCTGCCTCAAAGTAAAATGGAATAAAATAAATACTTGCATTATATATGCTTTTGACATAAAATGTATACAAACTTTAAAATACCGTTGTTTCTAAATTGTTTTGATATTTAATTAATTCATATGATTTATTTTGTTTTACTTAAATGATCTATTATATGGTGCAACTTATTGCCATATTGAATTGTGGCACTTTTGGCTCTTGATGACTAAAGAGGCATAATTGTAATTTATGTATTAAATAGTGATATTGTCCTTAAAATGTGACTCTGGCACAGACATAAGCAGCAGCTAGCAGCATTTAACTACTGACATTAAATTGAGATCAATAACATAATGATGCAACTATGAATAAATTATAACAAATAGTGCACATGTCGAGTTTCTTGACTTTCTAAATGAGTCAAGAACATTTTGAGGATTTGAGATCAATATTCCGTTTAAGAATCCATATACTTAAACGGCCTGGAGGCCCCAAGCAACAGCTGAGTTTGTTTTTGCCTTGGGCCGGCTCTGACTAACAACTTCTGTGAGACTGGAGTACCCTCTGGTTTGGACTGTACCGTTAAAGAGAGATAACTGTACCACAAAGTGTGTGATTTTGGGACCTGGTGAATATTGATTGATTCTTTTTTGTGTATTGTGTGTATTTTTGGGGTTTTCTTATTTTGTTTGATGCTGTTTACAGTTTTACTGCAACCACGCTACATTTCTACATGATGTCTCCATCCTCTATGCTAAAGCTGGATCTGCGGCTAGAGTCGACAGACGCCTCGGGGGACATGGCAGACAGCAGCGGGTCTCCACCCATGGGGGACAAAGGCTCGTCCATCATCAAGAAGCCCAGCTCGCCTCTCCTCCCTTGGACGTCCAGTCCGCCTAGGTCACCCAGCCCCGACATGCCGTCTGAGAATCCGTGAATCCCATCGCACAGGTCCAGTGACTGAACAAAGTCAAAGGGCTGGGAGCTGCCCACGGCTGGGTACTGGATGGGCTGCTGGGGCGGCAGATGCTGTGGGAGCGGTGGCAGCTGCCGGGCCTGAGGCTGGAGCTGGCTCTGAGGATGGAGGTGGGTCTGGGGGAGGAAGTGGTGCTGCTGGGGCTGAGCCTGGTTGTGGGGTATGTGCTGGGACTGGTGGAGGGCTTGTGCCTGGGCATGAGAAAAGTTCTGCTCTGGGCTGGTCTCTTGTTTTATGTAAGAAGGCATCATTTCACCGGGGTTTAGCGCAGATGGGGAGGTGCTTGGCAGGCCATGTAGTCGAGCTTGCATCTCCAGCTCCTGTCGACATCAAAATCAAACGTCATCCCAAATATTGTCTGCATTGATTTCTTGTTTATGTATTTCTGTTAAGTGTTTTACCTGAATACGTAGCAAAAGCTGTTTGTTGGCCACCTCCATCCTTTTGAAGTTATTTTCCACCTCTCTGGATCTCTGCACATCTTTCTGCATGCGTTTGATATAATCTACAGATGCGCGCAATATAGTACCTTTGTTCCAACGTACATCACTACAAACAGAGGAATGTACACACAGCCAGTTACTCATATGTCCTTTGGATCAGTTGACACCCAATGAATATCATTAAAAACATAGCTTATTTCAGTAATTCAACTAAAAAATGAAACATATAAGAGATCTGTTGTTGTAGCTCTCAAAGCTCTCACTCCTGCTGCAGTTCATGCCCTTAGATTTGTCTTTCTCTTCCTAAACAAGCTTTGATTCAGGTTCCTCGCAAGACTGCAGTTGTCCTTGCTGTTTCTTTTTTTCTAATACACTTTTTCCCTTCTCTTGATTTCTTCATTAATAGGTTCCTTCTTCAGTACTGACCATCTGTAGCTTACTCCCACCCAAAGGAGGGCGTTGGTAACTATGTTGTATAAAGTCAGTATGCTTGTCAATGACTGCTTAGGCCATAACATGGTCATAAGATAACATCCCTGCATGAAGAATCCCTTTTTATTGGTCTTGTGTAATATGTTGAATTTCAGAAGAACTTTGGGTTTCAATTAACTGAGAGGAAGAATGATCAAAACCAACTAAAGTAAATGCTTGGAATGTACACAATAAATGTGATATGAATTTAACTTTTGATAATATTGTAATTTATTGAGGTGTTCCTGTAAACAAAGCAAACTGAAAGACACTCACAGGTCGTTGGTTTTGGGAATCATGGTGCCCAGCTCTTTGATTCGATCATTAATGTTGAATCTTCTCCTCCTTTCAACTATTGAAGACCAAAGAGACAGAAACAGAAAAACATTTTTGCATTTTGGAGATTAACAATAAGAAGTAGCACAAATGCACACAAAGTCACAGTCACAGGCAATTACTCTTAAGTGCTAGAACAGCAGAAATGATCAAGTTAACTATCCACCCACTTGTTACACTATGTCAGCTAAATCAGCATAAAGCTGTAGCAAACTATGCATGAGGCCAACTATGTTGTGCATATTTGTCACTGTGAATGCGTCCACTGCAAAGATACTTACTTAGATTGTGGTTGTCTTTCTTTTGTCTCTCCTTAGCCAGCGCACGGGCTTCTGTGTCTTTGCAAAAACAAAAAATAATCAACTAAAAGCTGTCAAAGTGGCACAACAAAGATGTCACAGATTACCAGGAAGAGTCACTGTAGTTCTTAGAGTAGCAACGTTTACATCATCTGCAAAGAATGAAATGTTTCAAAACTCAGTTGTTCGCACCTGACAGTTCCCGCTTGATGGTCAGGTTGGCGGGACAGGAGTTGCTTGTCATTCCGATAGTCGGCGCCTTCATCCCAGGACCTGTGTAGACGTCTAGGTGGCTGCTGGAAAGCGGGAGCTTGGAGTAAGGGGAGCACAAACAAAAAGAGATACACTGTAGTTTAGAACACATGTCTAAATACAGACTGAACTTTAAGCATTTGAAAAATAACTATTTTATTGCATCAACGCAAGTAATGGCTCAGTCTTTTTATTTTTATAAACAAGCCCCCTTGCTGTTCCCTATTCTAAAAAAGCAAAAATGTTTAGGGTCAAACATGAAATGATGCTATTATTTAAATTTATGTTTGTGTTATAGTGTAAAATTACAATCAGATTAAATTTTACAAAGTACAACATAAAGAGTACCCTATAAAGTATAATCTCATCTGTCTGCACTTCAGCTTAAATATGTTATTCCTTACCAAGAAATTTTTCAGAGCTTCTTGCAACTTGTAAAATACTTTTATGGAGTCAGTGTTCGTGTTTATTGTGCTGTAAAGCGCAAACAGCAGCAGATAATGCAATAACATCACAGCTTGCCAAATGCACAGCAATGATTGACAATCGTCTTATCAACCTTATCGGTCTTTATGGTTGGATTCCCTCCTCTGCCTTCTCCTGCTCCTGAATTTACACCCGTGAAGTGCTCCAAACTCCAAAATCTTGCACTTTAGACGCTATATAACAACAGAGATTTAACTCGGTGAAGACTATTAAAAAGAACTCATTTCTTTTTAATTGTGCAGGTCAAGGAGTCAATGAGTTTTGGACCCGTCAAGGAGCCGTGTCAAACTGCCCTATAAAGCAGTCGGGACGAATGTGTCCCTACTAATGAGACCTGACAGATAAAGAGCTCAAGGAGAAAGATAACTTAATCTGTAAACTACTGTGTGACCTGGAGGATTAAACACATTCACTGACAAAAACATGAAGAGGCATTTCTGAAGTTTTGCAACAATGCTGAAAGATTTCAATACTAACATAAACAAAAAGCTTCAAATTATTAGAAAGTTGAGCTGTGAAGGAGAGAAAAATGGCTTTAAAAAAAGCATAAATTGATTATTAACTAATGAAATTAGACATCCAACAGTGTGGCTATTCATTTATAGGGAAATCAGATGTTTTTTCAGGTTAATGTTTGAAACAAATTAGTGCATCATGATACACGATAAAATCCCAATAAAAAACTTTTATTTCCACCGGTCATATTGACATTATTTCTGCTGACAGTAGATAGCAGAAAACGCACGCTCCGTCTCAGCCTGTTCCTCCGAGCTTCTGCACTTCACTTCACACATTCTGATCGGAAATCCCAAGAGTCTGCTCGTCTAATTAGCGGCTAATTCTGAGCCAGTGCCACCGTCTGCTTGAAGACTTTCAAAACACTCTGTCTGTGCCTGGCATTCAGTGGGGTCCCCGGCTTTTGCTAAAGTTTAAAAGATTCCAAGAATTCCAAGGAATTTGCTGTCTTAATCCCCGTCAGGATTAGCAGGTGAGTTTTACTCACTGTGCTGACATTAAAGGGAATAAAGAGAGGCCGGGTAAGCTGGAATCTATCCAGCACAGTTAACACACTGATATGCAGTTCTTCTACAGCCATCTTTTGAAACACTGAGATTGATTGGTTTGTGCTGACCAATCTTATCACGCAGTGCAGTACAGACTCATGCACAAAGACAAAGTTTAAGTGATTAAACCAATCAACCACACAGGGCGGTGGGAGTTAAAGGCACAGCTGTATATGTGGGTTTCTGTCTCCACACAGCAGTCAGTGAGGTTGAACACACATAGTATCAGAGCCTGCTTTGATTTAAGCTCTAATTGAGATGTAAAATCCAACAATATGAAATGGAATGAGGAGAATCTGAAGTGCAGGAAAAGCATCCAATAATATGCTTATGTAAAAAAAAACTGACAGAAGTTCAAACTCTTAACACACAGCATAAAGAAAAGGACAATCCACTGCCTCCGATCTAAATCAAAGTCATGTCCAAGCAGCCAAAGAGCTTTTTATCTTACCAGCTGAATCTGTTCTCCTTCAATAACTTCCACAATGGCATACGTCTTGTTCATCTCCTTCATCCTACACTCCCTTGCTTACAAAGGCCGAGCGGGCTTTCTTTTTCTCTCCTGGGCTCGGGCAGCACATGCAGAGTTTTGTGGCACCCGCCTCCGCTGCAGCTACTGCTGTTGAGAGAATGACCTCAGCGGCGGCGCTCCGGTTCGTCTTCTACCTCCGTTCTCCACCAAACAGGAGTGAACTTTCCCCCAACTGGACTTTCACTCCGTTTTGCCTCCAGCATAAATTGTCCTCATCGCCCCCACCCGTATACACCCCCTCGCTCCCATTTTTTCTTTCCTCCACCTCCCTCTCTCCGAATGTCTTGTAAACAAGTTGAACTCTAACTGGTGGCGGCTTAATTGTTAATTTTCTGAGTTTGCTTCCTCGGACACAAAGCGCAGCACAGTCCTCGTCCCGGCATGTCTTCCCGGCTATTCCTAACTATGTCCAACACGGTTTGCGGATGGAATGTTTAGTATTTAAGCCAATTATACACTTTGTTTCGTGCACTTCACTTTGTTTGTCTATGTGTTTTTGTTTATGGCTGCATGAAGATATAACTGATTGGACGCTGTGGGTACATGCTGAGTGGAAAAAATGGCTTTGGAGGAACATTCAGTGGATTAACATACTGTGCTTTAATTAATAGAAATGCCTAATAATGTCAAATAATAGCAAACATCACTAATATGGTAATTATTGAAACATAAGAGTTCAAACTCTTTATACCAACAACTGACTTGCAATATTTAACTATATGATTTTTTTTACTTAAAAGTTGAGAACAACAATGAAATTCCAAATAAAGAAACATCAATTATGTAGTCTAAATAATATTGTTTTCTTTTTTATTCATCCAAGGAGGCTTAAAAGGGACTGAAAGTAGTAAAATATGGTTTAAAAAAATGTCACTCAGTCCATAGTTTCAACCTGCATTATTTGAAGAATTCACGTTCTACTCAAAAAGAGGCTCATACTAGTCTACTACAGTTCTGAGATAAATACCACACAACCCAAAACTATAAACATTTGAAATGCTTTCTCCTTTTGTAACATAACACAGTTGCATATTTTAGCCAATTCCTCTTTGGAAATAGTTCAAGCTTTGACAGACTGGCTTGAATACATCGACTCTTGTCACAAACAATCAATTAGATTTAGGATCTAGTCCTTGACTAGGCCATTCTTTCACCTGTTTTCTTTCAAGACTACCTTGTATTTAACGGACTTTATCATCATCATTAACTTTGATCACTTTACCTTTTCCTGTTAAACTGAAATACTACTACAGCAAAGAGATGCCTCTGCTTGTTCGGAGTGATGGTCAGTGTTCCTGCTATATGCAGCATCTTGGGTGAATTTTCAAAAGCTTTCCATTTTGTCAACATCAAAAAGCAACATTCAAACTGAGATTAATTTCTCATTAATTTACTAATTAGTTGGTAGCTCTGGATTTTATTTAGAGGTATCATAGAAAAGGGGCTTAGATAAAAGTGCATGTGCAAATTTTATGATTTGCTTATAAACAATCCGTAAAACCATTCATCTGTTCCATCTACTTCTGATCGTCTGTGACATTAAATCCCAATAATTTAAGTTTGTGGTTGTACTGAGACAAAACGTAGAACAGTTATAGTTAAAGATTTTACTTTGTGTCATATATAATGAAATTATGTGCCGAAAGAAAAATGCTACCACAAACTGCAGTTAAAAATGACCAGTAACAAAAAAGCCTCAACCCTACAGCCTGCAGAGCCAGTGATGCACTCGGTCTTTTACCTCCAGGTTAACTGGATGCAAAGTACAGGCGTCATATAAAACACAATGAAAACGAAGAAATCTGTTTCTTTTCAGAAGGACGATTCTCTCTACTCACTGTGTTTGGCATCTGAACAGGGTCCATGTATCCTTGAATGTCGTCGTAACTGGACTGCATACTTATAATGTCATCAATAACCTCCTCCATCTGCAAAAAAAGAAAAAAAAATAGAGCAATTCAGAAAACCAGTAGATCCAGTTTCAATACAGAAATAAATTACCGAGGCTGAGTCTATCAAATAAGTTTAAAGGTCCATGTTTATTACTTCTTGAAGAAATTTTCCCTAAATAATATTAAAATATTTAGCCAATAAAAGCACTGGCCCATTTTTCTTTATTTCTTTTTTCTTCCATTTTAAAACACCTAAAAGCATTTAGAGAGCTAAATGAGAGCATTTACTCTCTGCGGCAGCGTTGAGTAATTTTTCTCTTCGAAAGAAAAAAAAGAGGAATTGCAGAGTTGAAGGCAGAGTGTTGGTCAAAGTCTCCCAGGTTCAAAGGCCCCAACGTTCTGCTGTTCCTCTGTCACTTGTTAAGCTGTAATTACAGCAGGAAGGCCATTATGGAGCATTTAAATTCCACTAATTGCCTCTCTCAGTTAGTCACCACTTTCTTCCAACTCACCTACTGCTCCTTTGCAAAGTGCTGCTCCTGCCCACCAGAGTACAATTAAAACATTATGATGCTTTCATAAAAAGTGGAGATCATGTCTTCTCTGGGCTAATTTTCAACCCTCGTAATTTTATATATTGGCATAATTAAGTTATATATTTGTGTTGGGTCCTTGCAAACTGAGCATTAAAAGAAGACCATGAACCGAATGTTTATGGGTTTATGTTTATTGCACAGTCTGCCCAGCACGCTTGCAGTCGCCTACCTCCTTCTCTTGGCTAGAGCCAATGTTGAGCATGGCCATGGGGCTGTTGGGGGCACTGTTGCCAGACATGAGCTGCTCCTTACGCATGTGTGGGGAGTGGAGCGGTGGAGGTGCGGATGCCGAACCCCCCGCAGGCCCCATGTTTGTGGGAGGAGACGGTGGCATAATCCCTGCCACTGCGTGAACCGTCTGGAGACACAAAGAGGAAAGAAAAGGTGAAGGTGAACTGAACACACAATTCCCACGGCAGCATCATGCTACTTTTTTTTCACTATGATTCTTCTGGTTCACAACTAAAGCTGGTTACAGGGCATTCCTAGAAGAAAACATATCTGAAGCTCCAAAGACCAGAGATTAGGGCAGAGGCTCACCTTCCAACAACACAAAAAACCTAAATTACATGAGCAAATCTGGTAGAGAAATACCTAAAAGACATTGTGTGCCATCACTGAAGTAAAAAGTGGTTCTTAAAGTAACTGACTCAAACAGAAATAAATTCATGCACACAATACGTTTCATGTTGTTATTAGTAAACGTCATTACAAACTGTCATTTTCCTTTGGTTCCACTTCACAGGCACATACTACTTTGTGTTTTTCTATTGATTTACATACCAGTAAATTACATGTGAAAACGCTCAATACTTTTGCAAGACATTCTGTACAGCAGAGCATTTAACAAACAAATACCTGTTTGTTAGCATAGGTGGTTGACAGATATTCTTTCACTTGTTGTCTCCGTGACTGACGGATGTGATAGTCTGTTGGATTTTCAAGGTGGGTTTGCACCTGTATGAAGTAAAAATATAATAATTCAGTTTAATCATTAAGCAAATGTGACTTCTTTCATTATTTCAAAACTGAAAATGAAAATCTTAGCAGTAATAACACAGACGTATACTCATAAATCAGTTTGAAAATTATTCCTATATTGTTCATAAAAGGCAGTTAACTCAGAATGGTTTACCAATAACATTTAAATCCATGTTTAGACAACTTTATATCTTAGTGATGTGATGGCGCAGGATATATAGCAGCATTAAATCAGTGATGTCTAGTGGGCTGCACAAAATCCCCAAGTGTGGCTCCACAAAGTCATGAGCCGGCCTCATTCCTTCACATCAAAGGCCAGAGCCGAGCAGGGAGCTGCCCCCTGCTTCTTTTATCCACTTTAATAGCTAAGAGCTGGGTTATTTTAGAATAACCACAAACATGTCAGTAAATAGATGTTTCTGTTATTTTCGATAGATGTTTTTACAACTCCCTTGTCAAAGACATTACTGTTACTGGATCTCATTTTAACTGCTACCCATTTCTACACAACCCTACATATGGATTTTTTTTTTTTCTCATTGGTACATTTTACAGGGTTATGCACTGCAAATACACTCCAACCCTACTCCCTTTTGTTCATTTTCTCACTTAAAATGAAATTTGGTCAGGCTTTTACATGCACTAATCTTTGGCAGGAATTTCATATTAACTTTGGGCGCATTTAGTGAATGCATTTCAACTGCACTAAACAGTCGGGCTGAGTGGCCAACTGTTCATGCTGGACTAATAATAAAGGAAACTTCAAAAGTTTATTTTAGAAATGAGAGCTAAGTGCCCAAGTTTGAACTTAAGGTGAATTTTCTCTGATTGACACATTGAAACATTAGTGGAAGTGTATGTAGATATTTGAGCATAAACGTAATGTTTAGCCCGAGGCCCACTTAATATTTTATAGCTGTTAATATGTGCCATTTATAGGGGGAGTATTATTTAAAATTGACTTTTTTAGCTTTACTTTCCATGATAATATTATTTCCTCATCAAAATCCTATCTTTAGCGTTGCCTTGATTCTTTCATGCATGTGTGAGAAATCCTTTAATCTCCCCTTGCTACCATTCAGGAGTCAAATTTACACAATAACTCCAAACCCCCTTAACCTCGGGGCTTTGGAGAACCCAGCTTGAATGGGCTGGCTAGGTTGAATGGTGCAACCCATTCAACCTTCTTTATTTTATTATACTTTATTCTTAAAATGAAGCAAGTGGGTGCTCCCACATCTACTAAGAAGAGTGGTCCAGGGTAATAAAATAAGGCCAAGACTTTGTTGGTGGTTACAAAAGTATCTGATTTCTTGCAACATTCTTAGGGGCTGTGATCAAAACATTTGCAGGAATGTATGCATTTTTGTGCTCGTATGTAAAATTTTGGCCTTTCTGTAGGAATGCCACAGTATATATGAACTTATGCACCCAGATCTTATTTTCAGTGATCACTGAATTTATAGGCTCAACAATAATTTTGCCTTGGAAGAAAATGGCTTAAATGTATCATTAATAGCCTAAATCAATAAGATTGATGATTATCAGAGTGTTTGCAAACCTCTGACCTCAACAGTACACAGATGCACTGAAGTTGAGTCTGTGTACATAAACTGATGATGGACTTCTGGAAGGAAAGGTTAAGTAAAGACGTAGCTGGACAGGAAGGAACAGCATTAGAATCCAGTTTATTCCTCTGAAGTTTTAAATAGAATCAACATGCACACAAAACTCTATGAAGTAATTTCATTAACAACAAGTTCCATGAAATTTGGCGTTGCTGGATATTGCATAACCTTGTTGATAAAAGGACAATGAACACAAAAGATTACATTCCTGTCTCTCAGCTCCTCACCTTGCCGGAGGAACAAAAATCTACACTGATAAACAGATACAATAAAAATACATCTAGCAGTGAGGACGAGCAACAGGACCGACTATTTAGTTCTGACAGCTTGGCCCAGCAGGCCGCGCCATACCGGAACTGACAAACTCCAAAGAAATGTGCTGCAGGAAGTATGACAGCCTCAGCGGGCCTGAAGACAAGAGAGCTTCCTTTATCTGCAACGGGATAAATGCAGGTTTCATAAACGCCATTCCATTGAACCACACACACATAAACACGCAAAGTAAACAGTCAATACAATACAGGCATGTTGCCCCACACTGTTAAGGCTGAGTACTTGCTGGAGAGATATACAGTTACAAACAGGACAAAAAAACAAAGCATCTGAAGGAGTGTCGCACACCAACACAGATAAGGACAAACAGGCATCTCTGGAATCAGGCAAAATGTCCTTTTGCTTTATCAGTCCCTGATAAAGCAAAGTATCTGCATCTGCATCACCCATATCTGGCCAATCACAAAACATGTCAAAAGTCTGTTATCTCCCCATTCTTTCTTCTCACATGATTGTTGCTCCCCTTTATTTTTATTTTTTCCTCCTTTCTCAAACCTGTTTCTGAGAAAGCAGACTTCCTGGTCAGAATGCTCAATGGAAACCTCCTTTGTGCCGTTCTGTCACCCCATTCAGCCATGATTAAATCCTCTGAAACCAGACTGACAGCGCTATCTGTTTAGTGATTTTTCTTTTGTAATGTTATATTTGGGCTGGTTACACAAGACCCAATGAGTTATGCCCAATTCTAAAAATAGGTTGTAGAAGGAGAGAGAAGGAATTCTGTTCAGAGTAAAATAATCAAACCACAGATCTGTGTTTGTTTTTTAATTTTCCCTGCCGATTTATAAGTCAAAATAAAAAGTAGTCATGCATTTCCACAAAAGCAAAAATTTAATCTAGCCACAACTTAATGAAAACACATCCACAAATAATTTTACTGATTCGTCAATTTCTCCAGTAGATAAGTGAAACATTTTCCATTTGTTTAAAAAGCAGAATTTCATCAAACAACAAATCAATATATATTTCCCAACTACACATCAATATGTTCCAAAGATTTTTGAGCACTGAATATAAAAACAGCAGGTTGGTAACAATCATTTATTGTGGCCTCACTGACCTTCAGAACCTCCACAGGAACCTGCATGCTTTGGTACTGCTGCGGAGTGCTGATAGCTGGCGTAGGTGCAGGAGACCCGGCCATGCGTTGCTGCATGTATTGCATCGCCACATTCTGCTGCTGCTGCTGCCGCTCACGCTGCTCCTCCTGCTGCAGCTGGTCTCGCATCAGCTGCATGCAAACACACACAAACATCTCAGAATACTTAAGGAAACCAAGAGTAAAGCAAGGTGTTAGAAAATTATGGAAAAATTATAGATTTACATCAGAAAAAATAGTCATCTTTATAAAAAAAAAAACTAAACGGTTGACTAAATATGTAGTGCCTTGTGAAAGTATTTAAACACATTGAATTCTCTCATTTTGCAGCCTCCTTAAATCCCAGTAAAATCCCAATGTATTTTACTGGGATTTTATCTGCTAGATCAACACAAAGGAGCATGAAATTCTGAAGCGTTGGAAAATAATACCTGGTTTTCACATAATTCAACAACAAAACCTGATTAATTGTGTTGCATTTAGGGGGACTTTGAAACTCCAAATCAAAATTCAATGGAACTAATTACCGCCTAATTAGTCATCTAACTAATTAATAGTTAAATGACTACATGCAAGAGCTGTATTATTACAGGCTCAGGTGAAAGAATATGGTTGTCAACAAACTGAGGCGTTCGTCCACAAATCTACACAACAAAGTGGAATTGATCAGATCAGACCAAAAATGTTACTGTATAATTTTTGCAATAGAAACCTAACACTAGGGCATCACCTTGAATGGGACATCCCCACTGTAAATCTTGTGTCATGCTCTGGGGAGGTTTTTTGTTAGCAGATACATAGAAGCTGAGTAGGATTAAGGGGAAGTTTTATGAAGCTTTGTGGTCATTATAGAAAAAAACTGTCTCTTTGGGGCAATAGAAAACTTTTGATTGGTGGTTATTTATTTATTTTTACAAAGGAGAATAACCATAATGTGCTTTACAAAAAACACTTGATATAAACTGGTTTGTTATTGCAATATGACAAAATCAGAAACAGTTAAGCAAACATGGATACTCTTGCAAAGCACACAGCTACTGTTCAATTAAGAATAGTGAAATTGTTCAGATGAATTTCTTAATTAAATTTATGATGAAGACCACAATGGCAATCGCTAAAAGGGAACTTTCTGAATGCTTGAACGAAACTGTGTTTTACCTGCATTCGCAGCCCGATGCGTGAGGCCATCGCTGGGGGCCGAGGCGGCAGGGGAGGGCGACCCGACGTTAATGCACCACAGTCCAGCCCGAGAGGTAGAGGTATCTGTGCAGGAGATAAGTGGAGATTAAAAAAGGGAGGAGGAAATCAAAGAGGGGAAAAAGACAGAGGCAGTAGAACCTTTCTGAATTTTGCAAAAAGATATCTTTATCAGTAGGATCAAAAGTTCGTTAATAAAAAAAATATCATGAACAGGGGACCGTTCCTTTTGGTTTTTATCAAGATAAAAAGCATGTTGGGCTATTTAAAGAGACAATTTGCCTACAAAGTGGCAGCTTAAAATGCTTGCGATAACTTCACAGATTAAAAATTTTCAGCCAGAGTTTGTACTTCCACATCTTAAAGCAAAAAATGCTAAACTTTCTCACACTGCTGATGGTGCTATATTGCAGTGGCACTGCTACATGAGTTCCAGTTAATTTGTCTCATTTTGTTTTCACTTCTTAATTTTTTTGTTAGCATACACAAATAGTATTGACGGCTTGTTTACTCCAGAATCAGTGAGTGAAATGAAACTTCTACTGTGGGAACAGTATAAAAACTTATTTTGCAACAAATGAATAACTAAACAAAATGTAGAGAACCCAATAAGGTTTTACATGACAATCACTAGCTGACTTTCTTCAGTCAACTGGGTTTCACATGAAACAGGCTGTTTTATCAGAGATGCATCAAGAAATTAGCTGCAGTTTGGAATCATCCGATTTTTGATCTGTTATTAACAACAGTCAACCAATAAGAAACTAAAATACAATCCCTTTTCAAGTCAGGAAATTCACCACAAATAAGGACTTTCAGGCCTTACTGGAGAGGACCTTCAATGTCGAAGTTAGTTTTACATAAAACAGATGGTTTTGTATCAGCTGTTCACTGATGACATGCTTACAAATGAAGTTGGAGGAAGTATAAAAGCTGCAGGAAGCTTTGTAAAAGTAAACCGTATATGAAATATATTTCTACCTGTCGTTCAACATGTTGGATCTGTAAACGTCCCAAGTCTTTTGGGGTTCTCCGAGTTAAAGTAAAGGTCTACATAGTCGAAAAGGGAATCACTGCAAGCAAAATCTTTTTGTGATTTCTGACCTGGTTTTATATCCGTCCACCGCATTTTGACCATTCATCTTTGGTAATAAGCTCAAAGTCACCTTTGTCTCTATTTCACTACCAGACATACTTTGTTAGATTTAAGTCGGGACTCCAAGTCTATAGCCCTAAAATATTTAGTTTTATTTGTTGTGTTATTTATGGTTCTTAAAAATAATGAGTTGCAAGTGATATAAACATCAGCATTGAGGTTTTCCTCCTCACTTTATCTGCTGCATTGTGTCCTGCTTATTATTCTGAGATTTATATTGTAAATCAAAGAGTGCACAAGATATATTGTTAAATAAATATTGAGGGAAAGTTATACATGGCATCTTATTTTTTGCAGCAAATCCTATTTAAAAAAAAGATTATATTGGCATTATATAATTACCTACAACCAGTCTGACTGTTCAGTTGAGTTCCTGGATAATCTGATTTCACACAGACAAAATATCTCATGTGAATGCAATTATCTGTTATTTCTTTCTCGGTAATGAAAGCAGAAATGAGTATGTTTTATTTATATACATATCATTTCTTAATATTCTAGCTAAAAGTATCAACCATACTGCATTTTATGCCTACAGGTGTTGATTTCTAATAATTTTCTTTTCCGTCAAGTCACTAGAAGACAAAACAAAACCAAAACAAAAACAAATGTGCACATAAGTATAATGACCTAAAAGAGGAAGCACCGTTTCCAAAGTAAACATATTTACATTCACTCTATTAGAGACATTAACCACCAAGAAGACTTCCTCTATCATGTAGAGGAGGTCATGTGGAAGTCATGTTATCTTGTTGTCCCTGTGAGATCATGTGAGTTAAAGACCAGGGGGAACACCCATCACCCCCTGGCCACATCTCCTCCTCTTTACTCACATGCACACATTACCAAAACATTCAGAGGGGAGTCCCAGCGCAGATAGTTCCCTTTCTGCGATGACTTGTGTTAATCTCTGCATGACTAAGCCCGCCTGGACCCAAAAGCATAATGACACGAGAGCCTGCCCTCTGCTCCGTTCAGCTGCTGATGCAGCATGTGCGGGGGAATGATAGACAGCACGGCTTCAGTCAGAATCCGATTCATCGGATCTTTCATTAAAAACGTTGTCTGTATATGGTCATAAAGAGAGAATGACCCAGAGAGAAAGACAGACAGAGAGAGAAAAGCTCATTGTGCGTGAGGTACAATAAGAAGGACAGCTCCTATTGAGAAGGACTGAAGCCGCCTGTTGTCCAAAGTGTACATTTCAGCACCCGAGGGGGCACACACTGCCCGCTTTGTGCCAGTTAGAAGGCCTACATGAATAACACACACCCATGCAGAGATAAGACATTGATACGCACAGGCATTCCAACACAAACTTGGACCAGAACGTGAATTTTAGCAAACAATAACTTTGCACTCATAGCTCCGTACTCCAATGAAGTGATTTAATCTCATACAAATGAGAATTTATCCTTACATCTGGACTCCCAACTATGTAAAGTTAACTGTGTGTCCACATCATTGTAACTATACAGAAACAAGTCTGCATGTCCGCAATAGGGGAAATGTTTGTAGTTCTTTAGGTATGTCAAAAAAAATAACTTAAAGAGCTTCAATTTTATGACTGAACCTGCAACTTAGAATAATAATTGTATGTTGCAAGGAAGAAAGGTTATTAGCATCAATAAAATAAACATTCTCAATTTCACTTTGTAGATCAAAGCTACTTTGTTCTGTATTTGACCTGCTAAATAAAAAAGACTGACCAAACTCTTCTAAACCTCAGATATTAACTTAAAATATACAAAAATAAGTTTCAAACTCACACATTATCACACTGAACACAAAACCAGCAATGAGGGCTTTATTCATTACCCACCAAGAACCAAACGGCTGCCATGTGATTTAATCATCTCGCAGAAAAACCCAGACACCATATGTGACACTCAATGCATAATGGCTCAATGGAGGGGTGTAAATTAAAGGTAGAATATAGAGAACCTTACTATTTTCTCTAAAAATTAAAGACTTGAGCTGGCAAGCATGGGTAGAATTAGTGGCACAGGTAGTAAATAGCCAATGCATGTTGTATCTGAGATCTTGAAGCTCATGGAGTGATGGGATCATTATTTCAGTCTAATATATGTACAGGATCAGTCTCTAAATGCTGCTGAACTGATGCAGGTTTTAAATACCTTTAGCATCGCATTCAGTGGTGACAAAGCTAAGAGCTCTCAAGTCAAAGATTCATCTTATCTATTAGTGCCAAGTTTTCTGAAGTACTGGAGGGAATGAAAACCACAAACCTTGTCAGCCTGATTCTTCCCCTTGCATGTGAGCTTTTACAAGCAGCTCTACAATTTCCAGTTCTATCATTTCCCACTTAATAATTTCAATTCAGCATGACACAGTGTAAACAAGATGTAGCAGAATGAGAACCAGGGGATCCCCATTCACTAGAAGAGAAAAACATTGTGAAGTATAACTCTAAGGTGCTGTGGGGTCACCAGACGTTTTCGGAAACAAAAACCAAAATGGAAATTGAATTTCTAGTGCTCGGCAGCTTAGACCCAGTTTTGAAAACACTCGGTCAGATCAAATTCAATTTAAAGTTGTCTAGAGATAAAAAAAAAGTTTGTGAAATGGTTCTGCTTTTTTTTTTTTTTATGAGGTCAAAATTAGTCAGTAAAGGAGAAAATGTCACATGACAAATCAAAAATGAAACAAGCCAATTTAGCACAATGTAAAAACCAGTGTACGTGCTAAAACATCATATAAAGAATAAAAACGGTCAGAAAAATTAAACCTGCATTCATGATGATCTAGACCTGGAAAGCGATAATGGTGGCAAATTCCAGACTTTTTCAGATTTATGGTAGGAGGACCTCAAGAGATCTCTTACCCATGGTGTTAATTTATTTTATGAATAAAATTGCTGCTGGAGGCAGAGTGTACAATGTTTGCATTTTAAAGCATCTCTCCCCAACACATTTGCATCATACAATATCCTGCTCCCACTATGACTCAGCCATGAGGCATACTGTATTACGCTTAACATACATGGTTTCGATGCAGCTTCCTAATATCATACTGAGACTCACTACTACCAGACTGCATGATCCCATACATGGGCTCTCCCGCTGCCTGACAACCACTGGGGACATTTGTGACGCAGTCGCAGCACACAGCAGCTATTGTGTGTCCAGTGCTGTAATGTCATGGCCTCCTTCACTTCAAACGCTGACAGCCAGTAGGAGGATGCAGAGCGGAGGAAGCCCAGGTCAGAGGCCAGCTATGGATTGTGCCGCATGTTAGTCACGGACACACTGAATAGGCAGCAAATACAAAAAGCGCCGCTTTAGGTATGTTGCATGATGACAGCCTAACTTTTTCAGCAAAATGTACATGATCGTAAAGTCAGAAGTTCATGCACACACACACACACACACACACACACACACACACACACAGAGGAAGTATGAGGCCATGGCACCTGTGCTTAGAGACATGGTGTTAATTTGTGGAAAGGGTATTTTTAGATGTGACTGTCCAGTGCCAAAGGAGGCCTCTTTGACAGCCAGCACTTAAAAGTAGGATACATACACACACATTATCCCCTTACACAATGCATATGCACTCTCAGTTAGCAAAGTGTGCAACCTGAAATGCAGGAAAAAACATGTAAAAATCATTCAATGGTAATTTAAGAATAATATTTTAAGAAAGAGACTTTGAATTTAAGTTCAAGCAGAAGAAAATCCTCTAAAGTTATATAAATATCTTCAGAGAACAGTAGATCAAACCTCAGCAGCGTAGCTACTGGAATATAATGAGCGTTTAAAACAAATAAGTCTAAATCTGTGTCCGAGTCTGTTTTATTTTACAGTGTGATTATACTAGTTACCACTGACCTTGATTTGCCTCCAGCACCATTTATACCCCTGGGAGATTTAGGTTAAAGAATTTGTTTAATTTTACCAACATATCTCTTCAACTGGAGGTGAAGATATGTTCACCTCCAGTGAACATATTGCCACTTGCAAAAAGCCATTTTTTAATTGATACTCCTTTCATATTTATTGTCTTTCGGGATATGTCTGTCCCATTTTCTGTCAGAAACAAAGCTTTTGGTTAAATGAAAATATTTTCTTTTGCATTTTAGGCTAACCTGTAACCTAAATATTATGATCAGATGTGAAATAATAACACCAGGAAGAGAAAAAAAATCAATTAAAGATAAATTAATCTGCCTTTCAAGTCCATTCAAAATTTAACAGCAAATACTTCAGTTCCTGCTTTTCTCTTGGCATTTCTGATAACAGAAACAGAAATGTAAATGAGAACAATAGTCATTCAAGTGTAGTGAAACAACGCCTTGGAGTACATTCATTGAGACTTTTTTTTTGTGAAAAACAAAAAATACTCTCTTATCTTTAAACCAAGCTGTAATTATTATTTTTGATATAGTTTTGGTCTGTATATGTCAAAAAGTTTCTCACCATAACAATCACTGACGAACAAAGCCTTTCTGCACTAAGCTGCCCTTCTGGCAGTTCTAAAGACTAAAATAACTCTCCACTCTCTGTTCTCCTTTTCAGGAACACCCTGTTCCCCTGAGGCCTGGTGGATCTTTTATATTTTTTTTACATGCATGTGTGTATTCACATGCATCTGTGTAGGTCTTTGTATGGTTTAGTGGGCATGATGGCATGAATGTAAGGATAGGCTTGCATGGGTAATCCCTCTCTAGAGCGGTTTGGGTATAGCATGTGTCAACAGAACTATCAACTTGCAATAAATGCAACTAAACCAGATGTAGTAAGCGGAGACACGAATGGAAGTGTGACATTGTGGACCCGATGTCACCCTAACACAAGAAGAAGCCAAACTAATTTGTGAGGCTGGCAGAGAGATGCGATCAGTTTCACATGCCGTCAAGTCAAATCCAGCAGGTGGACTTCTAAGATGGCTTATTCAAACATTAAAAAGTACACAGGCATATGAGCAGTTACCTGTTTTAGAGGAAAAGAGTTCACGAAGAGGTGCACACCGTGTTTATGCTGCTCGCTACATGTCTAGCTGCTGCAGGATGATGGTCAAGGGAAAATACAAAGCAAGCAGAGATGGAGACAGGTGGTGAAAGTCCGACAGGAGAGAGAAAAACAGAACATGTGAAAATCTAAAACCAGGGACTGGTGACAAAACATAAAAAACACCAAAACTGGTAAATCAGCAGCTGTAGATAAAAATAAATTAGTTTTGATCTAATAAAAGTAGAAAAAAAACAGCATAGGCAGTAAAGTTTTAAAGAAGGGGAAACTGCAGGTGTGAGTTAAACACTTTGAATAGTTTACAAGTGAAGAATTTCCACAGCGGAAGCAAAGGAAGCAGCAGACCGTGATAAAAGCATGAACATGTGGGTAGTTGGCATCTGTATGAGATTCTCATTGTGTGTATATCAAGACAAACATTTTAGCACATTTAGCTTTGATTTTAAAAAAAAATCAACATTTGTCAATACTTATATTAAATTAGCATAATATATTTATTATCAAAGTTGGAAAGATGGTATTTATAACATATTGTTTTGGTCATTTTTATTTTTGTTGATGGAGTTAAAGCAGCAGTGTTATTTCAAATCAACTTTTTTGAGCTTTACATTATGTCATAATGTTTTCCCCTCATCAAAACACATACCCAGAGCTTTGCTTTGATTCTTTCATGCATGTTTGAGAAATCCCTTTATCTCCATTCAACAGTACAAAACTCTTTGTGGGCCAGAGGATGAAGATCGGAGCTTCTGCATTACAGAGCACCTCTCCTCCACGACTCCCCCACTAGCCAGCAGCAAATAGTAAGTACCTGGTGGACCTTATACATCAGCTGAGTTCATCATGCAAGCTACTTCACAGTGCAATGCTAGTGACGACTTCCTGAAGGCAGAGTATTGGAAAGAGCATCACTTTCTTAAAGAGACAGAGGCCAAATTTGAAAGTGTTCAATAAGTCAAAATTTCTTTAAGTCATATTTGATATATGCAGCTTTTTCAAAATAACTGAAGGAAACGTAGTTACTTGATTGTGCTATAGAATGCATTATGTGGATGGAAAACACATAATAATGAGCCATTAAACTAAAAAAGTATAAACACCTGCTAAGTTCAGAACTAGATTCAAAAGCTTATTTTACAAAATTTCGTTATGCATAATTGTAATGGGTCCCATAGCCTGATGAGCTTTTATCAAAACAGTTTAATTTGACTTTCTTGTTAAAAAAAAAAAAGAGAGAGAAAAGGTTTAATCTAGAAATCTTCTTTCAGCCAGCTGACCAGCAGTTCACAGCAACAGCTTGGCCAGTCATTGTGATGCAATATTCTCTGCTCCATACCGGAGCAAATGGAGGTTCCTGATACACTTTTGTCTGGCCTTCAACTAAAACAATTTCAGAGGAACAGTAAGATATAATATATATATATATATATATATATATATATATATATATATATATATATATATATATATATATATATATATATATATATATATATATATATATATATATATATGTATATGTATATTCTTTTTTTTTGTTTGTTTTGTTTTTTTTTTGTGGCTTTGAAACATTTGAAAACCTTGGTACACTTTGATACTCCTGACAAAACATTAATTCTTTACATTTGTTGATGCTGCTGATGTATGATTTTTTTGTAAATGTCCATTCAGCTGACCGAAGGCAGAATTTATCTAAAACGGGGGTGTCAAACTCAAGTTCTCAAGGGCCGGTGTCCTGCAACTTTTAGTTGTGCCTCTGCTGCACCACACCTGAATAGAATAATTAGGTCATTAAGGCTCTGGAGAACTGAGATACACAAGGAGGAGGAAATTCAGCCATTTCATTACAGTGTTTTGTACATGTGGCACATCTAAAAACTGCAGGACAGAAGTCCCTGGGGGACTGGAGTTTGACACCTCTGATCTAAAAGGTCACTGTGTAATAAACAACCTCATCTTATTTCAAACTATATTCAACACTTGCACTTTTCCAGAGATTACCAGCGGACATTACCAGCTTTGTTCAAACACATCAAACATTTCTAAAATGCAAAGAGTGTTTGACAAGAGCACTCAAAACAATAGTGCCGCCATATTGTTGGTGTGGTTGAGACTAAAGGCTGATGAACAAAAGCTGCTGAAACATTCTTAGACATCTTCTGATTGCCAACTCATGGTCTGGAAGCAGAAAGTGTCCAGAACAACCCAACAGGCTCTAATTACTGTCGTTTAGCTCAGTAGCCAGCTCTAAGAAGGTCATCTTGATATGCCACTGTATGTGATAGCAATGTATGAATCTCTTCACCTGTCAGCTTCTAAGCAATCTATTAACAGGCATTAAAGAGAGAGGGCCTCTGCTTTCCTGGAAATACAGCAGTGAACCCTTTTAAACAGAGATGCACCCAATCTGATACAGCGGGTATCAGTGCTGGACCCAATAATGACATCATTCTTAGGCTATGCATTGACCCAGTTAAAATGGTGATGTTTCACAGAAGGTCAAGTTGGCTTATTTTACTCTGAAAGTTCAAGCCTGTTGTGAAAAGCTGTTTCAAGTCTATTTATAAATATTGTAATATGATTAATTGTATTTGAATAGATGTGTTGATAACACATTTGAGAAAAAAGGTGACCCATTTGATCACACCTTTCTAAGTTTCCTAATTTCTGAGACCCCGACACAAACTCCAGCCTGGCGGTTACTTAGAGTTCAAACAGCTGCTGGAAAGATTCACAGCACTGAGAAGATAATTTAGTGAAAAGTTTTTAAACCAAGATTGCATAGCTTATGGAGCAGAAGGTTTCAGCATTTCATCCACACAATAGATGTTGGTGTGAGCACAGACCCCAGAGATAAATGATCGACAACAGCCCACAACATTCAATATGACACGTTTCAGAGCCAAAACAAGCAAACCTAAGTCTGAGTTGAGTTGAAAAGATGTGATTATCCAAGACTAATTAAGAGGCCCCTAATCGACCACACACGGACTAGATTTTGCAGGCTACAGGGTAAACACTGCTGCAAAGCATCACCTTTTTAAAGGTATTTTAGATCATAAGAGAAAACATGAAAACGATGTTTGTTATGGTATTTGTTCTGTGCACCAAGAGGAACACAAAGGCTGATTGAGTAACAGAAAGTTGCCATTTCTTTTATTCATTTGAACTTTTAGCTGCCACAAAATATGTAGGCCTCAGAAATGTAAGTAATCAAATGGAAGAGTAAGGTACTCTTGCAGTAACACTAAACTGTTCTTAGTGTTACTGCAAATTTAAAAATGTCATCACTTTGTGTCAATAAAGTGATGACATACTGAAGATGCCAATAAACGTCACATGATCACCCTGAGATCTTGTGAAAACAGAACTCAAGATAGGGCAAAAAAAATGCAGCACTGTAATTAGTAGATGGATGCAGGATGCAGGGGAAGATGGAGTCAGTAGCAGCCATCACTCATTAACAGGTGGGGTAATCCCTGGGAAGATCTCAGGTCCATCACAAGGGCCTAAAAATCCAGCATTAACTGACTAAAGCACTGCTCATTAAGAGACTGAATACAACGTTATCATCAATAAATACCACAATGCATCACTTCCCTTTTTCTCCCATTAGTTTTCACAACTCCTAGTTTTGTTAGCAATAAAGCAACTTCCTCTGCAGGCAGCCCAGAGGGGGAAAACAAGCTTTATGTCATAACACAATTTCCAGAACTGGATATTACTTTAAATCAAGAGTCTTGTTCCACTGCACTAACAGAAAATGCTTCACTCTAACCAAACTGGTTAAACACCAACTATACTACTGTGCACTACATCAGCAAGTATGGCGTTTGTTGTTGCTAAACATGCACAAACAGGTATTGAAACTGACAAGATACACTACTGCTCCTATCGCAGCGTATGGAGGACATTTAAGTGTGGTTCATGCTGCTTAGTTTAATGTCCCATAGAAACACCTGCATAGGTCTTCATGATGCAACAAGTCTGGATTCAGTTTGTTTTTGAACAGTTATGGGTATAATCACAGTACTGTTGTTAGCAATTCAATAAAAACAGTTTGCTACTTGTTTCAATAATGCATTTAAGTCCAAAAGCAATGTTGTATTGAAATCACAAAACAAAATGTGTTGAAATATTTCCAGGGATTCTTACCAGCAGTTCTCTTACTATCCCAAAGACAACATAGTGAATCCAGGTGAAGTCTGATCCTCCACGCTTTGCTGTTTGAAACTGACAACTGATTGCTTCCTTGACCCAGCTTTTGCTTACAGCGCGTGAAGCCACTCCCCTCCCCGATATACTGGGGCACTTACAGTGGGCTGAGTGCAGTCAGTATTAGTCACCTTCTTCTTCCTCTCTAACTGCACGGTCAGCTTCCAGCTCGTCCTCAGTCTCCCCCTCCTTCTTCCCCTAAATTAGTCGGAGTCTGGGCAAACAACAAGGAGAGCGCTGTTTTCCAGTAAACTCATCTGTCACTTTTTTCTTTTCTTGCTCAGTAAAGTGTAACTCCTCCTTCAGTGCAGCCTCTCTGAATCTCCCTCTGTCTCAAATCAGCATTTACATGCAGCAACACTTACCCATGTGCGTGTAGAAGCACTCACATAAACATAAAGCCAATTCCTTATTTTGTTACTAGGTCACAGTGGAGTTTTACAGAACAATGCATCAGCATATTTACTTCTTTATTTGCACGCCCACTTATTATCTTCCCAAGCACGCAAATATTCACACACAAATCTGTGAAAACAGATAGCAACTAAGAACTAATAGAATGCATTTTCATTGCACTCTCTGTCAGGTCAATGTCAGTTATTCCAAATTGTGCTTTTTTACATTAATATAGGGTCACTTTATCAGACAATTTTTAAGAAAAAAAGAACAACCAGAATGCAATTTAAACATACTCGCAAAAACTATCAAAGCATATCTCAACAAATATGCATTACTTCTAATGTGTGGGTTAATGGAATATACAACCAAAAAATACAGCTGTAATTAGCACAAGTCAGAATTATGAACATATATTATGAAAACAGAGCAAAAAGACTCAGAACAAAACATTACTTTTGCCTTCTTTCTATGTTTTCATTTAAAATATCCAGAAAGTATGACAATGATATGACATATAAATTCAACTGCATTTTTAGGTAATTATTCCATAAACATTGGAGAACATAGAAAGAATAATGATAAATGTTCTTGTTAAATATTTAATGTTTAGTATACATTTATTTGATCTAAATCAGAGTTTAGTGATTTAGATCAAATAAATCTAAATCACTTTGTTTAGTCAACGGTTAAAGAAATGAACAGTTGACTAAACAACTGTTTAAATTTTATATGAGACATTTTAAAGGGATGTGTTGGGTTTGCAGCTCTGAACAAATCTTAGTAATATGATATAATCTAATAGGACTGGGGCATTACCTCCTTGTAGTTATTTCTACTAACAAATCAGTGGCATTTCACAGTAATCTACTCTCTCTTTCAATTTCCTTTACATCAAGACATGTGAGATACACGTCTGTCTCCCAAAAACCATGTCAAAAATGGAGAAGCAGTGTGTGTCAAATCAATAACAGCCACACCTTAAGTGTTATATGAAGGACCAAACATGAAATAAGTGGCTTTATAAAGTAATTTATGTGCCAAAAATTGCATTCAAAACCCAAAATGATGACTTTTACAACTTATTCCATTACAAATTGTAACATAAAGTAATATTTATTAATAATTTACAACCATATTATTTTTTGACTGTCGCTTGTTAATTTGTTTTCTTTTTTAATGTATTTTTATTTATTTATAACAAATATTCTATATATGTTTATCTATTGTTATATTTATATTTTGTATTAATTTATTTCCTGACATTTTATTTTTCATGTTTTTTTACATAATCAGAATTTAATATTTTTATCCACTATCACAATTCCCTTTTTTCTTTCTTTCTATATTCAGAAAATATCTAATATTTATTTATTGTCACTTTTTTTAAATTATTAATGTATTTACTTCTCCTAAACTAATATTCTTTTTTTTTTTTTGCTATTTCTCTCCTCCAAATTTCTACTTTATTTATTTTGGAGATTTATTTTTCCTATTTTTGTCATGTCCTCTTTTCTTTTTCTTTCTGACTGGATCTCCCTGAGATTGGCAGGGGGAGCCTGGTGGGCGGGGATTCACCGTCGGCTTCTCTCCTATTGGTCAATCTCAAAGAACTGGACATGACTAGATGAAAATCATACAAGACAAATTCAAAGTTACAGAGAATGTTAACTAAGAGTATCCAGTTTTTGTTTTGTTTGTTTGTTTTTTAGTTACTGTTACACATTTAGTCTACAAAAAGACAATATATTATGCATTTTATTGTAGGTGTGCAGGTAGGTATTATTACAGGTAAAATTCATTAACCTGTAATATTCCAAGGTCAAAATTCATTAAAATTTTGACCTTGGAATTTACAGTGAGGGTTATAAAAACAGGTCAGACTTTCAGTCAGGCCTCACATTGTAAATTTTATTGTAATTTGGAATGACCCTGAAGTAAAAAATTTTTGCTGTGCTTACATCCAACATCCCTCAAACAAGATTAACTCCACAGCTACTTTTCACAGCTAAGATTTGTTGAACGATTTGATACTATCTGCTTTTTAGAAAAGCCTGCAAAACTGCTTAGTCATTGAGATTATGTGGAAATATGATGAATGGCAAAAGAGGAAATATACAATCTATCCTTTGAAGAACAAAAAGGTAAAAAAAAAATAAGCCATGCTATTTTTCTATAAACTGAACTAATTGTAAACACTAATTAAAATTAAAAAGTCAGTAACAAAATAGCATATGTGAATCATATTAAATTAAAGAGAAGTATATTTTATGTGTGCAAGAAATCAATT
This sequence comes from Poeciliopsis prolifica, assembly GCF_027474105.1. NCBI lineage: Eukaryota > Metazoa > Chordata > Actinopteri > Cyprinodontiformes > Poeciliidae > Poeciliopsis > Poeciliopsis prolifica. Next base: position 9,605,744 of record NW_026562378.1, on the reverse strand, counting down.
TAGTTACCACATCCTCCTGCATTTGCTGCAAGTTTCCAGTGAGGGTGTGTATCGTGTAGCATGTAGCATGTGAATGTAGCACACAGGTGAAGCTGCTTTGATGGAGATTTTCATCCCATAATTCCAGGTCCCTCCATTTACCCTCTGCTCGCTCTGTGTTGTTGAATGAAGAAACACAAACCACCGCTGCTGTTCCTACCACAACGGAGGAGAACAGAGGCCAGCGTGGTTCAGCAGCACAGAACTGACAAGAACCCCTTGTTTGCACACAAAGAATTCAGCAGTGGGCTCGCTCCAGCTCTCTTAGAGCATACAGTGCATGCACTGGCTTATTTTAGACTGGGAGGGGTTGGACCCCAAACGCTGCCAACGGATTGGTTGGAGAAGGCTGTGTTGCTGACCAGTCATAAGGGGAAAATGAGAGTTCAAGACTTCAACAACAGACTGTCAAAAATACTAGATAAATTGAAACACGCGCCTTAAGAAGAACTTATTTTCTACGAGTTTTCCCCCTTTATCTCGTTGGGTTACATGGTAACCTGGAACCAACAAACAAACAAGATGTTTTAAGGGTCATTGCTGTGGTTCTACTTTGTTTATGTCGTAGAGCTGTGCTAACGCTTTCTAGGGCTTTTTGCTCTATTTTTTTATTGAACCTTTATTGTAGCAGGGTAAAAACCCATTTAGATTAAAAACCTCGTTTTCAAGGGAGTCCTGGCAAAGAGGCAGCAACAAATACAACACAAAAAATACAGTGTCAAGCCACAGAATCAGCCTTAAGAACTTTTACATGGACCCGCTGTAGTTGTCATGTTATTTGTATTACATTAAAAATGAACTGCAATATTTTTGTGTTGTTTCAGGAGATCTGTCACGTATCTGTCACAAAGTTAGTGAATGAGCTAAAAACACTTGCAAATGTCAAGAGACGACAGACCACCTGCAAAAATAAACAATTCTTTTTTTAGGAATTAGAAAAAACTCTGAATAGACAATGCATTGAAGTTGTAAAAAGGGCTTGAACAGTAACAATCCAACCAGCCACACCGCTTTTCTTTATGCACGAGTTAGATTCATTATGTGCAGGCAACTGAATGGAAGGCATTTGAGAGATGAGTTCAAAGATAAAGCACATACAGAGAAACAAACTTACAACAAATTCTGAACAAAACTGTTCGGTTTTCAAATCATGTCACAAATACTCTCATTCTCCAAATTCCTTACACTTTTCTGTCCTATTTGTAAATTAGGCAGCATGTTGTCTCTCCCTCCTTGACTTTGAGAAAAGAGAAAGCAAAGGGATCAGAAAGAGGCTGAGAGAGGAAGACGTAAGGAGGATGAAAAGATAATGAATGAAAGTGTGTGCAGAGTTTAAGGAGGTGAGGGATTAACAGGAGGCTTATAAAAACGTTTACACAATCACGCAAATATTCACACACAAATCTGTGAATATTTAGACCGTTCAGTGCATGTAATGGCTTATTTTAGACTGGGAGGGGTTGGACCCCAAATGCTGCCAGCGCATTTGGCAAGAAGAAGAATTTTATTTCCTTGTATATCAAAGGTTCAACTATTAATAAAAGGTTTAAAGGTAAAATAAGGACAAAGGGTTCATGAATTAGGATTTATGGTTCTATAGGCTCAATTGGTTTGTCTAAATGGTCCTTAGGTGTAAGTGTGCTGGCATGGTTGTTTGTCCTGTGTGTCTATGTTGTCCTGCTGGCAATCAGCCCAGGATGAACCCATGATTCATACTGGCAAAATATCCTAAAATATTTGATATCTCAAATATTTCAGGATGTAATGCCCTTCAATAAGGGCTGAAGGATCTTTAAAACAGATTTTCCTCACATTCATCCTCTGTTCTACAACAAACCCAACAAAAAGTTTGTATCCCGACCAAAACAGGAGACTTGACAGGTATGCTCAGCGTAAACAAGGTCAAATGAAACCAAATGGTTTCTGGAAGTTTACAGATCAGTATTCTGGATATCCCAGATCAGTATTCTGGATAACTGTCTTTGGGTAAAACCATTTGGACTCCTTCCACAAACGTCTGAAAGGTTAACTGATACATTTGAGTTAGTTGGAAGAACACTTATGGATGTTCTTTAAGGACACCTGAAATACAATGTTTACTTGTTTAACATAATGGGAATGTCAAAAGAAATCAGCCAAGATATCAGGAAGAAAATTGTGCAGCTGGTTCATCCTTGGAAGAACCCTTTACTTCAACAGAAACAGAGAGCGAGATTGCAGTTTTCAAATGCAAACAAAGACAAAGATCTTCATTTCTGGACACATGAATCTAAAGTGAAACTGTTTTCTTACAGTTGGAAGAAGAACAGGGATGCTTTCAACATCCTGTGATGTAGGGGGTGGCAGTGTCATGTTGTGAGACTGTTTTGCTGCAAGAGGAACTGGTACACTCCATAAAATAGATGGCATCATGAGGAAAGAACATCATGTGGCAATATTGAAGCAATATCTAAAGACATCAGCCTTTAGATGTCTTTAGATATCTTTTTAGAAGTAAAAGCTTGCGCAGACTGGTCTTCTGAATGAAATATAACCCTAAGCATACAGCCAAAGTGCTTATAAATTAGGTTGAGCACAAGAAAGTCAATGTTTTGATGTGGCAATCACAAAGTCCTGATCCCACTCCTACAGAGAAACTGTGGGAAGATCTAAAAGTGCTTGCACGAGTGAGGCGCTAGTTCTGTCGTGAGGAATGGGGCAGAACTCCAGCAAACTGTTCTGACAAGCTTGTGGAAGGAAACCCAAACGATTTGACCCAAACCATACAGATCAAACTTCACACGCTGAGAAAAAATGTGTTGTGTGTGGAAATATTAAACTTTCATCTGTTTATAGGATCCTTGAAAGTGCATGTTCTCTTTTCCTTCCCATGAGCATCAGTGTCATGTCATTTTCAAACAACAGAGAAACAGGAAGCCACTGATCGTAATAAAGTTAATTGACTCTGTGTTCAATTAAAAAAAACATGGAGTTTGAAAAATACTTGAATTGTATTTACTTTATAGGGAAAAAAAAATCTTAACACAAATGAAGGTTTGAGTTTTCCTAAATTTTTAAAGATATATGTCTTATTAATTGTTTATTTTCATTTTTCCCCAAACCCATGAAAGAAAACTGTGCTTACGCTTGTTTCTTAATCAGCATTACTTCACAGTTTTTTATTATTTAGTCTAACGTATAAGGTTAAATTCATAATGATTCTGCTTTGGATTGCTCTAGGAAAAATACAGAGCCTAACATGACCGTTTGTGATCAGTAATCACTTTATTTACTAAATTAAAAACAAAAATAGAAATGTTTTGTTTACCAGGCCCAGTTCAAAAACAATTTGATCTGGTTCAAAACCCAGAAGTAACGATCTAGAGGTTAAAAAAAGTGTAAGATTTTCCTGTCTTTGCTTTGATTTAAAAAAAAAAAAGATAGAAAAGAAATTCAAAATAAATGTAAGGAGATAAAACATAACAGTGAAACTTGTTATAGAGTCCTGAGAGCTGTACAACTTCACAGTCACATCCGAATGTTCCCCGCAGCTCGTCCTAATAAGCAAATTGTCCAAATATCCACAGCTGGGCAGCAGCAGCACAAGCTTCACATGTGCAGATGTCACAACCTTCTTACACAGAAAAGAGACAGAGCTAGACTGTCACTACTGTCTGTTTCTGAAAAGAGGATATGAAACTGTGGAATGGAGATAAGATGAGGAAGTGGAGTCATACATTCAGCACATGCTCTAAAATGGCCCACCCACACTCACCTCTGATCGATCATGGGTCATGTTGTCATACAGCACACGCCACGCTGTCATCCTCTTGGTTTTTAAGAAAAAGTCCGACTTTTGTTGACAGGGTTGTTGTCGTTTCTTTCGCCTAATCTTGTGTCCCCAAGGGAACTCCAGATCACCACGAAGTCAGTTCAAAATACACCTTTTCTTAGTCTAATCACAAAGCAGCAAGAAAACTGTCCACGTCACGGAAGATGTGTCCATATGGCAAACAGATGAAGCTGTGTTTACACACACCTGATGCTCTTTCACACTGTGATCCACTGAACCAAGCAAACCTGCTTGTCTGTCTTAGCATTTGTGTGTGTATGCGTGTGTGTGTGTGTGAGGGTGTGCGTGCCCCTCTGTGGATACGGTGCGGGTCTCTGTTTACCTGAAGAAAATTAATCACTGACACTTTTAAGCAGGCAAAGTCAATGAAGATGAGCTTTCACAAAAACAGTGATAAGACAGAAAATGTGCCTTTCAGGATGAAAGCATGCTAACAACAAAATCCTACTGAAAGAAAGAACGATCTTCATGGATATGGTCACCTCTCATGTAATATTCCCATCCTGCTCTTATGTCTGCTGGCCAGCTGGGCCGGTTGCAGCTGTGCAACTGGAAAGAGTACAAGTCCATCAGCTGTCGGCACTGCGCTACATGACCTACTGTGACCTCTGACTTTGCTGACAGTCACCTCAAAGCCAAGTGTGTTCATGACACACACTTTCTTCCTGAAACCCAGGAAACATAACTGTTTTCAGATCAGAAAAACAGAAAGCTGTTATGTGCAAAACAAGCCTACCAAAGCTATTTAACTATTAACTAGTATTAACGATGTAGAGAATGTCAGTGTTCAGATCCAGAACAGCGTCTCTTGCTGCAGGAAAAGTTCTGTTTTCAACAGAGATTATGACAAACTTTATGGATGTTACATTGCATGATCGACTGCTAAGAAGGCAACCCATTTGATCCAATGTACATGCAAGTAATGACATGTGCTCGGATAGAGGATAGATTATTTACAGTTGTAAGAAGCACCGCATTATGCACAACCCATAACCGGCTCAATGGCAACCTTTCTGAATCCAGCTAGACATACTGGTCGGGTGAAAATCGTTTATCAAGACAACAGGTATAAGCCAGCTGCAAAAGCTTTATCCAGATGATGTAAATATCTAATGGCTAATTGATATAGATTAGTTGCTTTAGCATAGGTATTTACTGATAGTTGTAGTTATAGGTATCCTGGCTTGTACATCCAAAAGTTAAAGGTCAAAGTATCATGATAAATTTTTGCATTAATAGCAATTTTAGTCTATGTTTATTTCTTAGAAAATTAAGATACTAACATTTACTCCTATGTTTCCAAAAGTTTGTCCACATTTCCTATTTAAGCATGCTTCACTGCAGATGGAAAGCAACATTTTGATAATATACCGAGTCCTGTTGATTTCTTAGGGAAGCCAGGTGCTGTTCACCTTCCCAGCACCGTTTGATCATCTGGGGGAAGAAAGGACTTTCTCTCCATCCTCCAAGCAGAAAACCATATATGACCATACATGACATATCAAAAATATACTTATTTGTTGGGATGAAGAAAATGTTGAATTTAAAAGGTCCAGTAACAATATAACAGTTTAGTTTAAGAGAACTTATCATTTGTTTTTATACATATCATATGAAGGTTTTTAGACTTTTCTGCCCTTTGTGGAGCTTTTTAAATTGTCATTTTAATTTTTTAAAAGTAAAGTGGGTTTACATTTTTTATGTAGGTATGCCAATTTTATTATCATGTACATATGTTTTTACCAAGCTCTGTGATTTCATGAATAATACTTGTATTTTACAGTCATTCCTACAATCACTTAATAAACTCGCCCAGTGTGACATGATTAAACTGTGCGAAAATAATCTAATTAAACTCATTTATTTACATGTGAAATTTCTGGATTTGTTACAGCTAAACTCTGTGCCAGTGCTGCTGCAATGTGGGCCCATCTCTGTTATTTGGTTACATAACAGAGATATTTTCATTCATGGACTAAATAAAGAGCAAGCATTTGAAACAGAGTGAACAAGTGAGATAATGTCAGAGTTTTAAATTACTCTAATGCTGCAAAGTATACACAAGTTCCTAAGACTAATGGGGTAAATAGGCTCTCTTCATTTGTGTGCTATTACTACTCAGTAATCGAACACAACACCCAGTATTGAATTTCTGTCTGATTATTTTTTCACATTTTGCAGTGACAAAATGCTATGTACTTAATTAGAAGTTTGACAGACAAACACAAGCAGTGCATGATTCTTAAGTGGAAAGTTGGTTGTGAATATTGTTAGAAATAAGACTCCGACCCATGTGGTGTGCATTCAGAATATATTCAGTTTCCAAAATTTAATCGTTTGCCAAACTATCCTTAGTAGCAATTACAGCTGTAAGTCTTGCTTTGCCCAACTAGAAACACAAGAGTGTGTCCATTTCTCTTGACAACAGCTCAAATTCAGCGGGATTCAATGGAAGCTGGACATATGTGCAGCATTAGACTTGACCATTAAAACATGAATGTGCATTGACCTATACTCATTGTTCTGCAGGCAGGTGAACCTTCACCCCAGTTCCAAAATTTCTCCAGCCCTTAGAATTTCCTTTCAGAAAGGCCTTCCAAATATCTGCATCCATGCTACGATCAACAGGCAACCATTTTCCCTGCCTCTGTTTAAGAAAATCCTCCACACATCAGGCCGGGTGACTTCCAAGAGCACTTGGGGTGCAGTGGATTTCACTTGGAGGAATCAGGTTCAGAAGGAATTAGTTATTTTTCAAGAGCATCCATCACTTTAAGCATGCTCACTGAGACGTTTAGACCTCCATCACTGCAGATTATGCTGCTCTGTGCAACACATGTCTGATGACAGAGGTCAGACACACAGAGGTGAAAGATCAGAGTGAGACCTAATGTCACTTTGCTGTTACAATGCAAGTGGCATGCAGGTTGAGAAGGCAAGAATTCACCACAATGGGGGGGAAAGTAGCACAAGACATATGAAGAAATCTATTTCAAAGTAAGATGCATATTCACTGAACGATAACAAATAAAGCGGGCTTGACATATGCTGGCCGATCTCAAATGTTAACAATGCCCTAGCAGGCATAACCACACAATATACACACAATAAAACACAGAGAGACTTTGAATAAATTCTGGCCAACAAAGGAGCGCATCCAGTCAGCAGTGCATTCGATATTTCTGTGTTGGCGCCATGCAGGACTGTCAGGCAAAGGGCTTGAATAAGCAGCAGAGCATTACACGCTGTACAGTTTACAGCCACAGCTTATACATAGCAGCATACCCCACTGCTGAGGTGTTGTCACTGATACCAGCCAGACTATTAGCTTATAAATGGCAAGAAGGGCAGCTCCCTCTAGACTCACACATGACAGTAAAAGGGAAACGTGTTGTTTAATGTCTTGTCATTCTTCTTTTTTTTTTTTTTTTACATTTATCTTATTTTCCACCCATAATTACAGATTTGTTGCAGCAATTACAAATAATAAATCTGGTAGTGGTATTTCAAATAAGCTGAAGAAAATGACTGGGACTTCTTTTTCTGCAAATGTAATAATAATTTTATCTAACCTGCAGACGATGTGTTAAAGCTCACTACAAAATTAAAGTAAGATCAAACAAATTGGGGCCAAGTCATGACCAGACTTGCATGACTTGTAGTGCTTAATATATGTAGGTATAACATGGGTGGGAAAACAGGCGTGTGTTTTTGGAGCAATATTCTGGAGTTGGGGGAACAACGGTGTGTGACAGCATATTCCTTTACATGTCAATTAACCACATTTCTGGGTGTAAAGCAGGAAGTGCGCACTTAAAATCCCCTCGGCGGGAGGCGTTTTAGCCCGGGCTTCATTCTAATGGTGCCGCTGAAATACAACTCACCCGCTCTGAAGGTCAGGCAGAACGAGTCAGGTTGAAGAAAGTGCGCGTCCGCTTCCCAGACCCACCGACAGCTTTCAAACGGGAACGGGGGGAAATAAAACCGCAAAGCAAAACAGAAACAAACGGCAGAAGCTCAGGAGTTGTAGGCGCCTCTGTGTTTTCACATACTGACCGCGGACAACTGCTCGCACTTCGGTTCCTAAATTGTTTTCGTCTTGACGGTCGAGATGTTGTCACAACTCAAGAGCGTCTGCGGTCACCTGTGCCACCACCAATAGCGAACCGCTAATGGGATTGTGGGGAAATGTAGTTTTTGCTGTTCGTTGTCTTTTTGAACGAAAACGTGCGACAAGGTGGGTCTAAAAGTGAGATCGTTGGCTCTGCTGCCTGTGTTGGAAAGGCCCAGTCAAAGTCCAGACCTAAATACGATTGATGTTCCCAGGTGTAGCTATTTCATCAAGTCTCACTGAGTAGCTTGAGCTGTTTTCCAAAGAACTGGGGTGGAAAAAGTCTAGTTGTGGAAAGCTGGTACAGACCTCTCAAAAATATCTTGCAGTAAAAGAACTGAATACAAGTGCAACCCGCTTTTTAGTATTTTGTGTTTCTATAAAATTAACAACCATGCTTCATGATGGTGAAACAAGTTACTGTGAGTTTTCTTCAAAAGAGTACAGATTTAATGCGATTTAATTCACATTAGAAATTAAAAGAAAAAATCTCTTCCATATAGACTTTTTTTTCAAAGTATGAACACTTGCAAGATTCTGCGTTTCAATTTTTTTGTACATGCAATGCGGATATGCGATATGCACTTGCATATGTTGAGCTCAGGCTCTGGACTTCACAACACAGCATGGCACACAACATATTGCTCTCGAGGCATATTGTAATCTAGTGATTCCTGTTAGCAAAACAGATTTATCTCAGTGTATTTAACAAACAAGCCCATCAGATTTTAAAGGATAGTGTCTTTTGTCATAAAGATACCAATTTGCAGCATGTGAAAGGCATAAACAAAGTTAAAGAAAAATGTTAAGTCTTCCCAACATGAAAAGCTTTAAATATTTATTGCATGTAATACTAAGAGCAACCACAGGAGGGAAGCATAAACTTTTTATTGTACTTGAAAGAGAGACCAAGCTATTCCTTAAAGCTGCTATATGTGGTTTAAGTTCGTGGGAAGGGTTAAATTACTTCCCACCCACCATTAAAAACAAATGTTTGACAGGATAAACAGCATTGTTATCTATCAGTGGCTATACCTTTATAGTTAATTTTCATTTCAGAAATAAATGAAAAAAGATTTGATAAACTTGAGTGAGCAGTAGTTTTATTGAAATCCAATGTGTACATTATCAAAGTCACTTTCATTTGATAAAGCTAAACCACCAAACCACCATTTTACATACAATTAATCTAAACAACCAATTGTCCCTTTGTAATCGATAAAACATCTAACAAGAATTTTAATACTTCAAGGACATGTTGATTCAATTAAGTCCATTTCCTTGGCAGTTAATCAAGAAAATATTTGACTGCAAATCAAGTATCATCAAAACTCTGGATATGGTTAAACCAATAAAAATGGTAGCACTGTCCCCATCATTAAGAATAATTGATCCAACTATAACATTCTACAACACTGCCTGTGGCGGTAGATGGCAGAGTTTGGTCATGTGCAAGAAGCATCACCAAATAAACTGCAGAAGTGAAAAACCTGTTGAATTAGACGACAATGTATATTGCCCCTTTCTTGTAAAACAAGAGATGAAAATAGTCAGGTGTGTCTCCTAGTAGAGATACAGCAGAAACTGATTGAAAGGAATAAAATTCCCTTGATAAAATGTTTCAAATCTCAAAAAGAAATCTGCCAAATAAGTATTATATGAGAAACAAGCATGAACCAACTGTTGAAATAATAGTACTAATTACTGCCCTGTTGATTTAATATTTAATCTTCAAGGACTGTTTCTTTGCATAATGATCAACACCAGTCAATTCCACCAAATCTCTCTTAGCCATGTGGCTACAGGTGAAATATTCACATAATTTCCTCAAGTGCTTCCTTTTTAAACATACAATAACCAAAATGTCCCATTGATTGCGATTTGGTTTCTGTTTTATGATCATTGTAGGATCAACAGCAGGGTCCCTGAATTGCTGTGGTGGGTTCCAACAATCTTATATGTAGGGCAACGAAGGGTACAGTGGATGCCACCAGTCCATGAGCTTCACGCTGTGCACGGGATCTAAGACAACCTGCATCCCGCCTTGATCCCCTCTCTTCTTTCCCCGCTGCAGAGGCGAGTCCTGGAACACCAGACGGACACGGTGGTGACGCATGTCCGTGCTCACATTGATCGTGAACTGTAAAAACGAGAACATCTGATTAGGGTGGTAGGTGTTGGAGGGAAAAATTGGTGGGTTAATGTCCATTTTGGAAAATAATAAAATATTACAATTTGCAGCTCAGAAACATCTGTTGTTCAGACTGCACAGAGAGCATATCAATGTTATCAGGGTGGATTCAAATATTGAATTAGTACTTGTGTTTTAGTGAAACCATGTTTCACATCACATACCGGCACATCTAAAACGTATAATAGCACACAAAAGTTAAGATTTTTTTTTGTCATTCATTTTATAAAGTGAAACTAATTATTTATTTCACAGAGTGAAATATTTCAAGCTTTTATTTCTTGTAATTTTGACGACTCTGGCTTACAGATCAATGAAAACCAAAAACTCTCTCTCAGAAAAATCAAACATTGTGGAACTGAAACACTGGGAACCCGTGGTGTCACAACCTAATGTAAGCTAATTAACTTAAAACAGTGGAAGGGTTCTAAATCTGGGTCAGAAGGTTACACAATCATGGGAAAGACTGCTGACTGGACAGATGTCCAGAAGACAGTCACTTTACAAGAATGGTGAGCCACAAAAGGTCATTGTTAAAAAAGCTTGCTGTTTAAAGTGTCCTGTCTCTAAGTACAGTCATCGAAAGTTGAGTCAGCATTATGCCCCGTGAGTCTGTGTAGGTCATAATACACTCATATTTTTAAAATGTTTTATTGAACATAGATTTTAAGTATTGTAATAAATGAAACAGTGATTTAGGGTTTCACCATCTGTATGCCAAAATCATCAGAGTTTTATGACAAAGAAAGGCTTGAAATAATATAATAAACAATGTGTGATGAATAAGAGTCTGAAACTTATATATACATATTGAACTGTCAAGACATCCATATTAATTATCATTTAAACTATCAGGATAGCACATACTTGTGATAAAGCACAATGTATGTGCCCAGAAATAAAAGCTACTTGCCAGGGTAAGTGTGAGGCCCATGGCTACAGGGATGAAGATGTAGTTAAGTGTGGTGACCTGAAGCACACAGCAGTCAGAGTCTGGATTAATATGGACTTCTTCATATTGTTTGGGCAGATGCAAAGACTTGGCACAACCATTCTTAAAGTGTCCCTGCATGGATAGAGATTAACATAGGACTCAGACAGCTGTGACAGCAAGGGTCACCACAAGAAAAAACTAATAATTTGAACACAAAAAAGTGAGTTTACTTTAAAAATAGACATCCTGCTACCTGCTTTTTAAATTTGAAGTTGAACTCCCACAATGCTTCTGGTCGAGTCCCTGACACCTTTTTGACCCAGAAGAGAAAACACTGAAAGAACAGAGAATAGGGATTTAAAAGCACATCTTTATAAGGTCAAATGTCAGCTTTTTCATCTTAATTTTTATATTTCTCATAAAAGTAAACTTAACAAAATCTGCCTTACATTTTAAGCATTTACATTGCAACCCTTGTTCTGTCACAATGAAAATCAAACCACAAACAAATCAGATTCAATTTGCCCAAGACACACCAGTTATGTTTAAATTCATCTTTGTCACTACTTTTACATAGAGCAAGCAGGTCACAAGCAAATACACTAAATGTTAACATACCTTGGAATTGAGCAGCGTTGTGGGCGTGGATTCTGGCAGTGCAGGACTTTTTGAAACACGCAAGCTAAACGGCTCGTACAAATGGAAAAGGGAGCGAATCACACATGCCCGTAGACAGTGCATCCTATCTATAGAGTCAGGCTGGAGGCGAAACGGCAGAACAACTTCAACCCTGTAGTGCCTTTAAGAAAAGAAACAGCAAATGGGAAGGTTTGAGAAAAAATATATTTACGTTAATCTCGAAACTAACAATTAAGGTTTATTGTTTTGAACAATTGAACAAGAGGAAAATTATCGGAAAGATCCACTAGGTGGCTCCACTTGTTGCAGTTCAGCTACAGATCTCTGCTGTGTGAAATTATATTTCACACAGGCATATATTCAGACATTTCAAAGAAGGGGCACATATATATACACAGACAGGACACCAGACTACCGCCGACCCTTTAAAGTGAAATCTCAAAATTTAATCAGATCTGATTAAATCAAATCAATTAGATTAAAATAGCTCCAAATATTTTCAAACAATGGCCTTTCTAAGATGAGTTCAAAAAGTTAAGTGCTGTTACCAAACTGAATAACTTAATTATGTTTTAATACAATATAATACAGAAACAAGATTAGTTCTTATTCTGAATATGATGCCGACTTAAAAGCTGTATTGTGAGCTTAGTCACATCGTGCATACTAATGCAATTTAGAGAATAATAAAAGAGCCAGGAAAACATCAAAGTAAAATGTTTTACTAAATTGTTTAAAGACATCACATAAAGTGAGACAATCATCCAGATGTCCATGCTTTGAAAGAACGTCTCTTGCAAATACTGCAAGTATTTGCAAGAGACATTAAACATTCCATGTATTTTGATTTTAAGACACATCTTACAAAGTTATGTTTAAAGATTCAGTTTGAAGTCAACTAAAAACTAGTCAAACCATGACAAACCATTCAGCCAATTCGGGTGAAAAAAAAATTACCAGCATAATAAAAAAAACATGACTGTACACAAACGTGAAAGGGTGAAATCCCTATTTACATCCTGGTTTTCAACAATTGAATTAAAAATACTTCATAATGGATTTTAACACTTATAGCAAGTGCCATATTGTCTGATGCTTTCCTCCAAAAGTTTAAAATCTTTTAAAAGATTGTTGTAAAAATATGGTCATAATATTAATGGGTTACTTTTATTTTTATTCAATAAATCATATGCTTCTATTTTTTCCCCAATTTGAAAAATATTTTACTACCAAGTTTCAAATTTCATTGTTGTGATCATTCTATTTAAAAACATTTTACTAATGCATAATCATATGGTGCATTTACTAACCTGAAAGGTGAAATTTTGTGTTTACAATCTGTACATTTCTTCTCAATGTATTGCTATTGAAACTCATTCTTTTCAAAATTTTCTAGTGACCCGAAACTAATCACCTTCTGTAGAGTCTGGTCCAGAAAGCCGCAGTGCAAGTGACTATCCATGCATTCCTGCAGATCAAAGAAAATTTGCACACATCCTCAGGGCGAATGTAGGAGGAAAGCACCAACCAAATATCTACTGGATAATCCTTCCCATCACTGCTCTCACTGCTCTCTGAGGAGGCAAGACATGAAACATCGAATAAACATGAAACAAGTAACCACTTTCACCATGAACTGACTCAAAGAAATCAATGAAACTGCACCTTTCTTTCTCTTGCTTTTCTTCTTGCGGGCCACTTTAGTTTCACTTTCCCCTTCGTCGTCCTCGGGGTCATCACTGCTGCCCACAGCGTCCGCTCTGAGGCTCGATGCAGAGGATAGGACTTCCTCCACCGCCCCCTGAGAGGCTTCCAACCCACACAGCAATTTCACTGGAACACATGCGATTCACCGTATTAAACATTTTAGTCTCGTTTCCATTTAGGACACGGCAGTCGCTCTTCAGACAGTTTTTTACCTTCTTTTTCAATCGCATTTGCGACAGCTTTCTTTACTCTACCCGACTTCACAATGGCTGGGTCAGCATTAGCAAAATCAGCAACAGTGACTGAAAGAGCAGGAAGAAAGTCTCAGAAACAAAACGAACAATGCATTTAGACAGTTACATATCAATGTGACTAAACCGAATGTATATAATGCTTAAGATCTTGTCCGTCCAGGTTTTACTAAGTTGAACTTGACTTTATAAACCTGAGCAACTGTGTAAGCTCAGAGGTTCTGTCACAGATTAACGGCTAGCCTCCTCCCGGCTATGCTACCTGATTCGCAGCAAATGTCTCCGGCCTTAAATTTCAGCCGTTTTCGGTTCCCTTTCTTGGGCATGTCGATACCAGTGATATACAAGCGACTAACGGGGCTGTGAGTCCTGCCATGGCTCTATGGCAAGCCGAGTTAAAGAGAAAGACAGAAAAATGACAGGAAAATTAAAAATGGTTCCGCCAGGATCTTCAGCCATCATGGAATGACGTCACATACTAAAACCGCGAGAGTGAAGGCTGTTCGCGCTTCTTCTTCTCCTACTTTGACATGACATCTGGTTAGTAGCGATACTGCCATCTTCTGGGATTAGGTGGAAGAGTTTATGGCTTCGATAGACTGTAAGCCACTCCCAGATATCTTTTAAATCCTCTTGAGCAATCCTCTTCATATAAACAGTATAAAGTTTGGCCCTTTTCACCAAGTATGAATATTTTTCAGTGTGTTGAAGTAGGCTATATAAATTACATCTGGTTTCACGTTGACAAGAAAAACATGTTTATTTTCATTAGTGGAAAGCTAAACCTCTTAATATTGAAGTTTAAGATACTTGCTTTACTTGGCTAGAGTGCAAATCTGGGCTCAAAACGTATTGTTATTCTTTCTCCACTATGGCACACAGAAACTTAAAAGCATGTATTGTTTTATTTAAGTATGTATAAATATGTCTGTTTTCCTCAGTGACAGATTGTTTTGCCAGTAGTTGCCAACATATGTGGTTTGCTGATAAACTGATGTCTGACATCTGTTAATTCATATGCATCTACGTTTATTCCATTTTTTGCATTTTGACTTCACATTGAAGATAACCTTACCCTTTGCCTGTCATGTAAAACATTTTCAGCACCCCTGTTCAACAGGTTTACCCATTAAGGTAAATCCCTGACCAGTGATTGCTTGAACCCAGCTACAGAACACAGAGTTTACCTTGCAAGCCTTACCAGCCATATAAGCTTTTTGCCCAATGTTTTTTTTTTTTTTTTTTTTTTTTTTTTTTTGTGCGTGTGTGTGTGAGTGTGTGTGTGAAATTGCTCAAGATTAGTCAGACTCTATAAAGAGAGCTAGTAAAAATAATCTTTAATTCTTACCACAGATTGTCAACAAGATTTTGTTTGGGATCTTGATTGGGTCATTGCAATATCCAGTGATTTAAATCAATGTATTAGTTCAGCTTTAAATTGGACTCCTGAACTAATTCATTAATTTCAACAATGTTTTCTCTCTCCAGTTTCCCCGGTATGCTAGATTAATGGACAAAAGCATTCAGAGTTGTCCTGTCAACAGATAATTCCACCTTTTAATTAGATGACTTCTGAATGCAGTCAGCTGAACTACATTTTATGTTGTCACTCTTCTTTCAAGATTTCTTCAGTGAACCTTTCTGCAAAACGTTAATAATTTTGCTTCTACTACATCATTTTTTTTTATACCACTTTGTCTATGGCAAATACGGCCCACAATAATTATAGGCCAACTCCCAATAGAATTTCATTATAACAACGTGCTTAAAAGTTATCAGTCAAATCAAATCAGTTTTTATGTGTATGGTGCCGATTATTTTCAGCATCATAAATATTCAGTGTTAAATATTTAATTTTTAAGAAGTACTAATTTAATGCAGGGAAAGCTACAATATTTTAGTTGAGCTACTTTTATTAATACATTCATGATCTTGGCATGACCCGCAATGACAATGACTTTGACACCCCAGGGCATAAAAGCCCAGTAAACTCCACTAAAGCACTCTGATGTTTATGAATGCAATGTGACACAAACATCAAAAAGTAACTAGAGAGAAAAGTTGATCGCTGACAACAGTCAATAGATACTATTTTTATCGTCGTTAACAGTAACTACAGCAACATTGCATTGCTATGGTTACTGCAATCTTTGAAGTAATTGTTAAAAGAACTGAGCTTAATTTATCATGGAGGGAAGAGGAAAGACGAGTTTTAGCTGGAATCCACTGATAGCAATACACCAATAAAAAATTACGAGTGCTGCTTGTCACAAAATATTTATGTCTAAAAGATTGGATAAATTCTCAAGATCCATGATTTTCCTAAAAATGGATGGGTACTAAAAAATAATTTTTGCTTCGTGATCATTTTTATAAATTTTGTACTCCTTTATACTCAAGTGGTATGGTTTTTATTCAAGGTAGGGATAAATTCAGACCTGTTGGAAAAGCAGATATTCAACTATAGCCATCAGAGAATATTGTTTTAATTAAGGTTGTGTCCACAGATCCCATTTTGCAACATGCTGTTTTATCCCGATGTCTTCCTATCAGAAGCATTATACATTTTTTAGCAATATAAGCTACAGCGGTTTGTCTGTGGGATCATTTCATTAGTTTGTGCTTTGCAGCACTTTAAATTTATACTGACCTTTGTAGGCCTAATGCATACAAGGAAAGACTTTGGAGATGCCTTGAAACATTCTTTTAGTCATTGCAGTTTGTACCTTTCCAAATTGCACTAATCTGAGTCATCAGGAGCATGGAAATGTGAAAGTTTAGTTTGGGTTTCATCACTTTTGAGCTATTTGTCATTTTGTGTCACAATTCTTTGGATTTTGGATGTTAGTTTTGACGTCACTTATGTTTTTTATAGTCAATAGATGGAGTTCAATCTTAATTTTTTTTTAAGTAAATTAAAAAATTAGGTAAAACAATTTCTGTTTCCCTAGCCCTTCCATCAGCAATTCTGCTAGATTAGCCATAAGGCACCCTGAGAGGTTTTCACCCTTTACTGTAGTTGGTGCTTCCTTCAATTATATTCCAGTTGCTTCTTTTATTTTTCTGCCATCAAAGTTATGTTTGTCGCTTGTACAATAATTGTGTTGTGTTTTTAGTAAAGCACTTTTGAGTCGTTTTGAGCGATGAAAATATGTTGCATAAATGTGCTACACAAATAAACGACTCAATTCATCTCCCTGACTGGGTTTGTCCCGTGTTGTATCTTTCTCTTTGATGCCTACAATTTTGTAATTTTGCCTTTTATTTTTCATTCAATCACTTAGTAATGATATCTGCCTCTTCCCTGTGTCACATAGTCATCACTCCGTGAGAGGTGAGCTGGTTCTTTTCCCTCCTGTTTTTTAACAAGTAAACTGAAGGAAAATATGTTTCACTTGGTATGAATATATTCCACCCACTAACAATGTCACAATAAATAAATTCTTAATGACACCTGTCAGTGGTTGAAATGTTATGCTTAAATCCCTGATTCATTCAAGATCCTGCAGGGTGCGCTGTGCACCCCATATGCATATCTGCTTGTAGCTATTGCTTGGTCAACCTGAAGCCACTGGATAGATGGGGGATCATGTCCCAGGAGCTGTCAAGTCAGGACTGTGCTCGGTCTTCCTGATGTAAGTGGATTGTGGACGTGCATAGTCAGTGTGCGCGCTGGTAGTGGCCACTCATCCATTCATACAGGCTGTAGTGACAGTTGCAGCAGTTTCCCTTGTGTGTGTACGCGCAGGGGACCGTGTGTGTGTGTGTGTAAGTGTAAGTGGGAGGAGGAGTGAGCGTCAGTCCGCTGGCTGCGTGCAGGGATGGAAACGGAGAAGGCTGATGCAGAAAAGAGTCGCTCTCGCCGTCGCTAGGAATAGGGACATCCTCCTGGATATTTTGTGTTTTTCTGAGTGCATGTGCGATGATATCCGTCTTTTTGTCGAGCACCGCCCATTTAGACCTACCAGTCTGTCTCTAAGCTGTCAATCATTTCACGCCGGGGACTCTACATGTGAGTGCATGGCGCGCCCGGCAGGGCGGATCTTCTCACGGGGTGGAAAAAACGCCGGTTAATATGGATAGAAAGTCAGCCATCATCTCCTCATCCCAATCGCAACGATAAGGTATGGCCAGACAGACCCTGGAAACGCGTATTCGATGCACGAGAAATGCAGCTTAGCGGGGCTCCTGTGCGCATCTTGGGTTGGTTTGGCTGTGTGGCTGCGCGACGATATTAGGCCCGCTCTCATCATTCAAATCGAGACTGGACCTCGGGTTCGTAACCACCACGTCCTCCCCTTTCTTAATCCTGTTGTAGCGGCAGTGTCTCATAACGCCGGCCGGACCCCAGAAGCGGGAAGATGATGTGCGAAGTGATGCCGACCATCAGTGAGGGAGACTCGGCTGGTCCTCCGAGAGGCACCGGCAGCGTCCCGAATGGCTCGGACCAGGAGGCCAACTTCGAGCAGCTGATGGTCAACATGTTGGACGAGAGGGACAAGCTGCTGGAGTCCCTCAGGGAGACGCAAGAGACCCTCATCCAGTCTCAGGCTAAGCTCCAAGGGGCGCTGCACGAGAGGGACATGCTCCAGCGGCAGATCAATGCCGCGCTGCCTCAGGTGAGCAGGAGGTGGCTTCCTTTCCAAAAAGCGTCATTCATTTATAGCCTGTGGCTTTGGGACGCCGTTTGTTAAGTTACACAGACAGAAATCATTTGGGCTATTTAGCCTGTTATATGAGAAAAGAAATGGGGGTTCATTTTTCAAAGTCATATTTTCACCATTGAATATGGTGTCAATGTGATTTTTGGAGGAATTAAAACATTTAGTTTCAAACAAAAAGGTTTTAATTAGCAAGATAAATATGTTTGTTTACAAACCGAATGTAGCTCCAACCCATGTAGCTGCATCAAACTAAATATTTAGAAAATCAGTTCAAGTTAAGTAAGACATAATGGACCCATATCGGTCTCACTTTTAACCCAGACTTGCTCTGTATCAAACCTACACCTGCAAGCGCCTAAAATATGAAACGCACTGCCCAGAAACTTCATCTGGGCAGTGTGTTGTAATTGTGAGGATTCAGACCTGACACCTAATAACTATGGGAGTCAGACATGTACCCATTTATCAAAAATGGTCCCAGTTAACTGTTGGAAAGATTTCTGTTTGTGAAAGCTATGAACAATCATGACATGGTAACTCAAGGAGTACCACTCTACTCTTAAAGTAACTGTGTTATCGAAGTACAATTAACAGGTTAAGATAGTTGTTCGCCCTGCTAATTGATCAGCTAATATCAGGTTGCTGTACTCATTTAACAAAAAAGGTAAAATTTTCTTTAAAACAAGTGTTTCAAAATAACTACAAAATTTGGAAAGTGTTTTATCTAAATGTTCTACTTAAGGTACTTGTACTAAATTAAAGTATGAAATGAATGTCATAACTCTTTAACTGTAAGATTACTTTAAGAGAATTGACATGATTGTTGTGCTTTCTTGGAAAGCAACCAGTGAAATCTGGTGAAATATTTTAGCTTTGCATTTTTTGTTAAAGCTGTGACACTGTGGAATTATGTTTTTAATCAAGGCTGTCACACTGGGAGTATTCATACTGACCCATGTGCAGTTGCAATGCTACATATTGTGCAGCTCTAAAATTGTGGCTTTCGTTTATAAAGGGCTGTGCCACATGTTGGGAGCCCTGCAGAAAAGGGCAAAGCCCTCTTGTAATTACCTTAGTGCAAGCGACCTAACTTCTGTACGTGCTGACCTGCGTGTAACTGGAGTGAGATGAGCTGGTTGTAAAATCTGGTTGTGTTTCACATTTGCAGTCTTTGTGTGCGCGTTTCGGCTAAAGAGAGCTGAATAAGGGCTGCTGCAATCACTGTGCATGACGACAATGAATCCTCAGCACATAAAGCTGCGTTACCCTCCGACCCTCTGGTCTAAATGTGATGCATGATGTCACAGCGTGCCGAGTATTCGTCTGCGAGCGAGAAAAAGACAGAGCAGGGAGAAAAACCATGCAGACTGAGAAACTGGCTGCTGCCTCTTGTGGAGGAAACATGGCTGCTTGTCGGAGCACATGGCCCTGGGCTGCTTGCTTCCACACACATCTGTGTGCATTTGTGTGGATGTGTAGCTTTTGATGTGAGCTGTCATGCTTGCCTTCTAAGCCCACATGTTTTTTTTATTGCTGCAATAATACACATATTAGTTATGCAGTCACAGACCTACATGGATGTTATGATTGAGCTGTACATGTTCAGGGAATAAGTGAAACACTATTGAGCTACAAAATTTATTCACACACTTTACATGCTGTTGATGTGATTTGACTAAAGATTTGGATATTGTTAAATCTCTTTGTTGGACAGTCTGCAAAATATGTATAATACAGGCAATTCAAATATATGTTTCAACTGCAGACCTTTTGCAAGTGCATGATTCCTGGTCTGTTTTTCTTTTCCTTATGAAGAAATAACTTGGATGGTGCAGTCCAACTTTAACCTCCCAGTGTGCTTATGACTGTAATTTACTGCTTTGCACTTAGTCCTGCAAAACAAAATGTATATTTTTTGCAACTTCAAGAAAAGAAAGGGCAGAATGAGCTAAGAGAATATGAGGCCAACAAAAGAGTTGGTGATACTAATATATAAGACTATTAGCTGCTTATAGATTTTCTTTGAAGTAGGAAATTCATTACTTCTTTTAAAAGAACTAAAATTCTTATTAGGAGTTTCCCATTGAAGCAAAATTTGCTCTGATTTTCATGTAGATCTGAAACAGGCAGAATTAACATTTTCACTATGGTAGTATATATGAATGTCATTTCTATGTAAATTAAATAGCACATTACAGATAACTATGTTTCCTTACTTGTCCTTCAAAGTGTTGGTACACGTTCATATACAAATCCCTTCCTACTTCTCATCAAAAAAGGGAATCCAATTATCAAACAGAAACCAACTGTTTGATAATTGTTTCTACTTTTGTTTTCCTGTAAGTTGCTCCATTGCGTGATCTTAATATGTCCTTGCCAGAAGTATTGAAGTATTTTGCTCAATCAAAATTCTTTTACCTAGTGTTTCTGATAACTACCACTGCTGCAGGGGTAAAACAAATTAAGCATCAAGACATATAGACTCCTTATGCTAATTTTTGTTGTGCATAATGAGCCACTCTCATTCTGAAAGTCAGTGTCTATCCTCAGAAAGAAGTCTACAAACGTCTCCAATCAGACAGAAGACACGTAAAATTACCAACGACACACGAAGAAGGATTTACTGCCAGTTTCTCATCCATCTGATATCCTATATATTGTTGAGAGTCAAACGTTTCTGTAATCATTCTTCCAGTTTGTGGACAGCTTTCCAAGAAGATAAGGCTCTTATAGCTAAAACCCTGCATTGAAGTGTTTGTATTAAAAATGCAACATTCTTTTAGTTCTTGGGTGTCTAGGTGAAACAATATTTATGGCAGTATAGTGCATCTTGGCTGGGTCTCCCTTTTATGTGAGATCTATGATCTCTGAAACCTGGTCAAAAAAAAAGGAAACACATGAATGCTCTTGCTTCAGCTCTTCAAAAGCTACACAGCCTTATGCATTTCTGCGTGCTGAGCTTTGGAGTGGTCGATCCCCACACACACCGAACCAAGAGATGTTGCCACGGATGGGGTGGGGGTGAGGTTGGAGGGTAAAGTGATGGAGAAAAATGAGAAAAATCTCTGTTGGAATTGATTTCCTCTCAGTTTAACTGCTCGGCTGAGGAATGAGGATTGCCTGTTTTCGATGCATTACTGCGCAAAGAGCAGGGTGTAGTTTATAATGATGAGTGGGAAGTGTGGAAAAAACACATACTGTCGCTGATGTCTCAAGTTCAGGTGTGATGAATATATTAGAGCATGCTGGTGAGGCTCCTGACCCCCTGTATCCTATTCTGTCAGTGGAAATTAGGCTAACGTCTCTCCACATGGGCTCTACTTGTGTATTTATGTCCTCAGGTCAACATAATATCACAGGTTTTGGTTTTGCTCCAGTCTCCACTGTTATGTTGCCCTTGAGTAAGCTGTGGCTGCATATGTGAGCTTTTTTTTTTAAGTATGCCTTTTCAGGCCTCTTTGGTGCTCACTCCTGCGTACATTTTAGTATAGTAGTAAACCCTGATCTAAGAGCTACTTTGTTCCCTTTTGCCAATCAGATGTTTTATTTCCACCCTATGAATAATCTGTGTATGTGTGTTTGGTCTTCTGTAGGGTTCTTGACTCAGTGGTACTAGTCTGACCCAGAACTGTCAAGTCCGTGTTTCTCTTTAAAAACATGCAAACTCAAACTCGTACAAACAAACAGGACGAGCGATTCTAAATTCAGGGATTTTTTTTTTGAGTGTTGTTTCACTTGAAACCATCGCAACTTGCAGCAGTGCCCATGCTCATGTGCGCTTCAGCAGCGTGATAAAAATGGCACACCACAGACATTTCATCACCCACGCACACATGTAACATATTCGTATAGGCAAGAATGAATATGTTCATTAGCTGCAGAGAATAGAATTTCAGATTAACATGCCAGCCTATTACTGAACATAATGCTTCTACTACAGCTCTAGGAGATGGGCTTGCCATAGACAAATTAAGCCATAGGAACACACAAGCGCCCGCACATGCACGCCGGGCTTACGTTTGGATTCTGGCATTGCACACGCTCAAACACATTGTTCGTTTTGTGTGTGAAGAAAACTGTTCCGACACCGTCAGAGGAAATGTGCTGCAAAGCAGCAGCGTGTGCACATGGGAGCGTGCTGTGAACAGGACAGAGAGTGGACGAGCATCATGTGGCCAAACAAAGCAGGTCATGGTTCCTCTGCTGTCACTGGTTCCACAAAGTGTTCTAAAGAAAGCAAAACTAAAGAAATTATAACATAATTTTAAAAATCTATACGAAAAAGTATAAAAAATATGAATAGAAAGAAAATGTAACTTATTTAAAATGTATTCATAATTAACTAGTTGCTGCACTAGTTGTTATTGCTAGTAGTCCCCTTTTCCCTTTTAAGAGTAAATTGTTTTGAAAGATGTCTATGTAGTGCACAATAGTGCGTGGATGTGCGTGTGTATATGTGCATTTAGACACCTGTTCCGGTCAGACACAATACTAGCTATTTTTACCACTGTACACGAGCTGAGATAAAGATATACACCTCAGTGCCCTTCCAAAACAATCGTCTCTGTTTCACTTTCACCCTCTCTGTCTCCACACCGATAAACACCTACATGCTCACATGTACGTAAGGTTCCATGTGCTTTGTTGTTCACACACGTCAAGAGTAGTTTTTTAATCGCTGTACTTTCTGTACACCCTTGTGTGAACTCTTAAACTGTCAGACAGTTTTTGTTAAGAAGACCATATGCCTCTGAGGTTACTGTGTGTGCAAAAGTTTCCACCCTCGTTTTCCCTCTGATGCTGCCGGTCAAAGCATGGAGAAATCTCCCTTTAGCAGCAGGTCAAATCGATTTACAAGCCTCTTCATCTGGCACTCTATTATTAGTTCCCTACTTTTTATACAATGGTGTCTTTCTATCTGATGATCACTCATTTCACTCCTCACTGACCCAGGAGTCCAGTAATACTTCCCTCACTCTGTGGTCATAACGTACTGCTGTGGTTATCTGTTGACCAATGCACGACAGAGTAGCATCAATAGGATGACCACAGAACATTTTATACAAATATATATATGTATATTGCAAACAGTAATTGTAACTGTTTGTTTTAGATCATCGACTACAGTTTTTGAAGAAACGTGATTGTGTTTATGTACTCTGAGGCTATCGATTCAAAATTGCTGTAACACAAATGCCCCACCAGTAGGTGCCGATTACGTCGACATAAAGGACATTAAAATGAGAAAGAATTACATCCAAAGTATGGCTGAGGCAATTTTGGTAGCAATTCTGTCTTTGCGTCTAATTTTAGAATTAGAAGCACCCACGAAGTAAGACTTGCACAGCTTTGAACATTTTCTCCAGTGAAAATTAATTTCACTTCGTGACACTTAGAAGATTATTTTGTAGAGTTAAAGTTAACCCTACTGATGTTGAGGATGACCAGCACTGCACTGCAGTTTTTTTTTTATCCAGCAGACTTATAGACTTTTCAGCAGGAATTAGAGATGAATTCACTGATGGACATTTTTGGTTTCCAGAAGCGAGCATTCTGCATGCATTAAATGCTGCTCTGCTCCAGATTCAAGCAGATGAATTATCTACTATCTTCAAGTCTTAGAAGTCTGCTATTGACCCACTTGTTTCACCTAATCGTTAGGACATGCACTCATTTTAAGTGCATGTTAAACATTACACATTAAATCTGACTCAAACATATAGCATGATTAATTATTGTCGTTATGTGGCTTTCAGTCTCAGATTTTTGCCCACGGCATGTTATTTCTGCAGTTCTGCTGTGTAATAGCAAGAAATTTAAAAACACTCATGTCAACCATTAAATATGCTGTCAGAACTGCTGTCTTTCAGATCAGACATGTCAGAGCGGTTTGGATGTAGTGCAAGTCTCAGAAAGGGGGAAGTAGATCACAGATGATAATTTGTGCTCGTCGCAATGAATAAATACATGCACTTAAAACCTCCATCCTTGTGCTAATATTTGGGTCAGCTAAGATATGCCAGGAGATTTTACATTACTTTATCAAGGCCAGCAGAAAGGAGCCTTGCAGGTTTGGCACTTAGCCACCATAGTTACTGTTCTGAAAGTGTGTTGTGCATGCTGTTATAGTGCGAGAGAGTGTGTGTGTGTGTCAAAAATAATATATGGTAAAATACTGAGCTAGAAGGTCTCTTTGTGCAGTATTTAGAGGAGGAAAAGCATATTATAAGATATTATAACTTTTCAAGAGTAAACACTTACCAAGGAATTAAATGAACTCAAATTAATTATCAGCTGCTATGATAATTAAATACACCAACAATTTTTTGTTTGCTGAAAATGCAAACAAAATGCTACCAGTTCTAAGATGCAAAAAAGAAATGTTGCCTGGGATCAGATTGTAATAGATTTCAAACAATACATTTAATTCAAGTGAGATTAATTGTGCAACTCAAAGTGGGATTTTTTTTTTTCCTCACAGTTTGGGTTCCTCACAAAAAAATTGTCAATGGCTCTATCAGCTCACCAACCTGGGATCTTCAAAGACTCAAGTTTCTTTTTCCAAATGTCTCCGTCCCATCCTAAGCGCGTGTTTGTAATATATGCAAGTGTGTATGGCCTACAGCTAGTGTTGTTTATGCATGGATGGTGGAAACAGCTTTGTGCGCCCTGATAGGAGGATATTGAGGTGAGGGGAGGAGGAGGCACTGGCAGATGTGAAATTACTATGTCCCATTGGTCTGTTACTGAAGCTCAGATCTTATGCTGTTTGTTATGTAAGTGCCAAATAGTGGAGCTAAGGTTGAAAGAAATTGGAGCATGAAGTGAGCAGCTGAACGTCACCAGGAAGCTCTGTTGGGGAGAGAGAGAGAGTAACACAGGGACTGACACTGAAACAAACAAAGGTAGTTCAGTGTATCTAGGAAGTTTTTAAAGAAGGCTTAATGGAGGCCAGTGATGATGTTGGAGTGTCACCAAAATAAAACCCAAACAGGAAGCACAAAGTAAAATAATCAAATAATCATATGTCTACCTTAAATGGTTGTTTTTATTGTTTTACTTAGTTGAGCAGAAGTCCTTGTAGAAAAATGTCCTCTGCTTTTTCTGCTTTACAATGTGTCACTTCAATAGCATGCAAACTGGTGAAGTGCACTGCAGAGATGCCTTGTTTTCAGAACCCACCTCTTTCAGCACATATTACCAGTGGTAACTCCAATCTCTTTTCCTTAAGTGTAAACTACATTGCTATATCATGTAGTATTTTCTATCCTATATATATAATCTTGAGCAGGAAGTAAAGTTGAAAAGGTTTTGGCTCCTGTGCCAGCCAGATTAGCATGAGCCAGGAGAAGCTTTGGACTCTGGACTGTTGAGAGTGATGTTGTTTTGTTAGTTTTTTTGAGGTTGCAGGTATTTATTATGAATGTTGCCAGCTAAAATGACACAAGGGTCATGAACGAGTGCAGTCATTCGTGACTCTATGCCCATTTTCTCATTCACCCATTTTGGGGTGAATGAGAAAAGCAATGTTGTTAATTATTTAAAGCGTCACTGGCTAAATTTTAGGCATTCAAATATTTACAGACTGTATTTCACCCAGAGGCAAAGCTTCTTTTTAAGAACTATTAAACCCTTAAAAATAAATGAAATCCCTCCCAAATGCTGTTCCAAGTTGCTCTAAGTGCAACAAAATTTGAATCAGATTAAGATGAAAGACATACTATTACACTGCACACATAGCCCCCATTAATACCTGACACACTTTAAAAATGCTTAGTTGCCTCTTTTAGTAGTTTATTCATAAAATATACCTTAATATGCATTAACAAGCACAATAGGAACCATATCAATGCTATCACAGAAGCTAATCTCTATGGTCTTCCTTATTTCCACTCTTGGAGGTACAGCCAGTCAGTGCCAAGGAAAATAAATGCAGCTCCTGGATTGGCTGTTTTGCAAACGCCAGCCAGTAGCATGTCAACTAGCTCTATGCATTGGCATTTCAGTTTCCCAAGCTACATTTTTGTTGAATATTTTAAGCACGCTTGACAAAAAATATCTGTAAATAGCAGCTTTTCCATGAATAAGTTGTTGAGTATTTGTATACTGAACCACAGGTAACCAGATGCTAGGTGCTGTGAAGCTCAAAATTAAGTCAGTATTTTCGTGCTTTAATCTATTGAACTGAGACAAAATTAGGAGGTTCTGTTACGTCCTCCAATCATGGCAATTATTTTATCTTCAAATGTCATTCAATGTTCAAAAAAACTGGGAAAAAAATGCTACAGCAAGAGCTGACCACTTCAAATGGCATATTTTTGTAAGAATGTTTAGAAACGTCCACACTTTCATTTGCACAGTCCCACATAAGTTGATGGTAGAGATGTACAACTAGAATAACCTGCAAGTCTAACTAAAAATCTGCCTCATAACAGCTGACTAACCGACACCTCTCTGCCTTATCATCTCTATGACAATCCTTCATCTTGACTTTTTGGAAAATTTCATACGCTCTTCACGCTGTTATCCTGAGTCCATTATGTTGTCCCTGTACTGAGTCGCCCTCTTTGCCAAAGCTTTACCAGAGTCTGCACACAGTTTTTGACCCCTGCTCTCTGCTAGATTATCATTGTCCAAAGCTAGCTCCCCTTTGCCGCTGTGTTACACCATGAATTAGATGCTCCCCCTCTCAGTAGTATCCATCCTTCGCCTCCCTCCATCCCTCTGCCAGGGCCATCTGGCTCTCAGCACTATGCACATTTAGCTCAGCCGGGTGCCAATTTGTCCCTGCGGCTGCACAGGAGAGATGGAGGGAAAGGAAGAGGGAAAGGTGAGAAATCGAGACAGACATACATTATGGAGAGAGTTTTAGCAAAGAGAAAATAAGTCAGAATGAAAACTGAATCAAGCATACCCGAAGGACATGCGCTGGTAATGGGAAGAACAAAAAGCCACTTTATCTATGTGTGTGTATGTGTATCTCTCCTTGTAATAAGAGCAGAGTGATTGGAGCTGCAGGACCACCAAAGGCAAAGGCAGGAGGGATGGAGGAGGAGGCCAGGAAAGGACAGAATGAGAAAGACGAGGAGGAAGAATGGAAACGGGGTGATGTGAGATGAAGTTTTCCAGCCTGCAGTTAAGCCCACAGTGGCCCTGCCGTGTCTAACAACCACACAATTGGAACTCTGTCAGTTCACTTTCCCTGCTGCAACTCTCACAGAATAAAAGATAAGGTATCCGAGGGTGGGATGGAGAGGGATATGGTCGAAAGGCTGGAGTTAGCAGTTTAAACCCAGGAGAGATTACATCTTTGTCAGAAAAAACAAACAGGATATCTTAAAAGTGAAGGTTGTACTGTCTATAACTGAATGCATCAGCTGAGACCCAAAACCCATAATATGCACACTCTCCTATAGACAAAGAGGTCGGGGGGGGGAGGGTGACTCTATACATCACAATTTTTTCCCAGAGAGAGATTTAAGCAGAAGCAGAGGCTTCTGCGTCTCAAGCTAAGTCCCCGGCTGGACCCTTAAAGGGATTTAAAGAACTTCAAAATGCTTCTTCTGCTCCATGAAATAGAGCTTGTCAGTGTCTCACAACACAGCACAAACCCCCCACTGCTGACTGTCAATAACACACACATACACGCGCACACATGCTGAAGCTGCACAGAGCATGCCTCTGCAAGGGAAATACAGGATTTAAGGGAAGGACACAATTGTATGTGCATTTCAAATAAACATGCTATCATCTGAAGTCGGTATTTTTTCTTATTTCAGTCACGTTTTTATGTGTGATAAACTTAAAGCATCAAGATGGGTTGTGTGGTAATTAATGTGTTTATTACTCCACTTCAACTCTAGTATGATAAAAAACAAATTTAGCTTGGTAAAAACCAGCGCCTTGTCCTACAATATTTGCTTCAACCAGAGGGTCTGGGCTCTCAGCTGTTGAGAAGCTATTGCTTCCTGGAGGCGTGGATTGGGTTGAAGTTTAAAATTTTACCCAGTTGTTAATGTTTGTCCTTATATATATGATGCACCCATTTGACACTATAAAAGTTTACCAGAATTCGTCTATGCCTTGAACAACTATCCCTCACTGCGAAAAGAGTTGAGCTGAGCCGAACGAGGCAGCTGGTAATGTTAATTATTATTAGTAATTATTTACTCATAAGCCATCTAAAATATGATCATGTGACAGAAAGAATCAGTTGCAACCATTTAGAGTTGCTACTCTAAACGGTATTTTGAGAGGTATTTCATACCAGGAATGGAGGGTTAAGGGGGAATAGTCTCTTATATTTAATTAATCAGTATGCACTAAACAAGGATCAGAATCAATAGACACTGAGTGTTAATGTTACATCTTAAGAAAGTGTTACACAATTTAATTATAAGTAATGTGTGAAGGATCACTTATCTCCATAAATCTGGTTGAGTGCGAAAAGACTACAAAAGCCAACAGAGAGGAATTGATCCGGCAGCTTTGGATTAATACAGACACCTGAAATGACTGACTTTGATGCCCTAGATTGAGCAAAGGCATCAACATGAAGTTTATTTTATTTCTGTTTGGTTTTAACTAAAAATGACTACAAACTAATAGATGGCAAGAGCTTTTTTTTCTCCATTTATAAGGGCATAGTAAATAAAATAATGAACTAACCTTAAAAAAAAAAAAGACTGCAGTATCGAGAAAATTAGAATGAAATTATAATTATGCCTAAAGTTTATGTGGTTTTTGAAAATCTTGACAAGGTACCACTTTGGCACCCATGTCTGTCTCTAAAAATGAAGAGTAATATTATCAGAGTGAAAAGCAGACTTTAATAATTATTTCAGTGTGTTTGATGCGGTTTTTCAGTGGGTCAGTTGGCAACACTCTTCTGTAATCTGGACCTTACACCAATGAATAAATGGGAATCTCTGCCTGGAAGCACAAAGACAGCTCTAAATAGCTCTGCTCATTCTGAGTCACTATTGTATCACTCTCAGTACTAAATATAGACCTAAATAAACAACGCTTTGTTTGTGTGGTTAGAGTTTAGCCTAAAGGTATTTTAAATATTTCTGAGTCAGTGTTTTTTTCACTCTATTTCCTTCCCCACCAACCAGAATGGAACCATTTTTGAGTTTTTACATTTTAAACGGTATGTTTTTTTAAATGATATTTGGCATTATGGTCTTTCAACACTGCTGTTTTGTATGTCCAAACAATAAAACAAGATATTGTGCTGTGTGAGTTCTGAAACAATGCAAATCAACTTGAGATTAATCAAAAGATGTAACACCATGCTAATAAAAGTGAAAAATATGTATTAGCTGAGCACTCTTGCATTTTGAATTAATTACCTTCTATTGTATCTTTCAAGTTTTAAAAGGTTATTCCATTTTGTTTGCCAATTTATTGTAAATTTGAATGTAATTTAAATGACCAGAAGTTCTATCTTCATAAGTCAAATCACCATCTTTCACTGTCGGCGCTTTGTCTCAAACGGTTTGCTGGTTTTACACTGCAAAACCAAAGGTGTATGATGGACACACACCTTTCACATAGCTTCATCTTTGTGTCATCAGCCTAAAGAATAATTTCTCAAAAGATTTTAGTAGAACATCAAGATATCTTTTGTGTGATTTTTGGTCAACATGGATTTTGGCCTTGAAACTCCACTATGGGTGTAATTTTTGCCCAGTACTTTTCTCATTTCATGCAGAGTTTGGATGTTTTGCTGATGTATTGCAAATCTCTGGGTTCACAAAAGATTTGCTCTTGGAGTAATTTCGATAGCTCTGCCTAAATGCAGCATTATCAACTTGTTATAAACGCAGCATTTTTAAAAACATTGTTACTCTGAAAGTTTGTTGTTTTTTTTCACACTGACCCTAAAATCCTTGTAGAGTACTGTATAATAAACGGCTATGACTTGAATGTAATTCTTTGAATGTTGCTCAGTTATTAGCCTCGGTAAACCAAAGCTATATAAAATGGTGAAAGTGATAAATGACCCACACCGAGTCAGCACCTCCTGGTATTGTACATTTCTAACTAGGATGATACATCACAATCACACATGGTCACGGTGGGCAAATAAACTCACACGATACCTGCAGAGTTAGATTTATCTCAGGAAAAGTGCATGGGCTTGCTGTGGGTTAGAAGTTAGCCATGCAATCAGATGCCAAAGCACGCATGGCAACGTTCGCTGACCTTATTATATTCCAGGGCTGATTCAAAGAGTGGGAGTTCACCAAGTACTTAGTGAAGAGGAGGACGAGAAATTTCATGTGCCTGTGCATCCACAGAGGTTCTTAGATCATCTTGTCTCTGCATTAAACCGAGACCTATTTATTCAGCACCACCCACAACATGCCTCAGTTCTCAGCTGCAGTCTGTTATTCATTTGCTTCCAGCTCCATTCACAGATATGTGGGCTGGGGCAGACACTCGGGGATGACTTTCATCCACTCAGACGCTCCAATACAAACTCCTGCTCCTGATTCACTGAGGTTTGTCACATTGAGTTTAATTTGTGTGTCTGTGCGTGTTTCTCTTTGAGAACCATGAAGACTCGATATCCCAATGATTCAATACATGAAAAAGTGTGATCTCATCTGTCTTCAAAGGATTGCTCTCCTACTGTTGTTTCTGCTTTCTCAGTTTCATTATTTCCCTGTCTTTCAAGCACCTCGCTCCACGCCTTATCGGTAGTGATGGCTGCAAGCGAGTGTGCTGAGAGGTCTATTAGTTAGCTATCATCCTGTAATGCTTTAGATCGAGCAGCCAGGTCCTTGCACGTACAGCTTACCTCTGACTCTACAAGATGAGGGTACAGATAGAGGGAAGCTAAAAAAGACACGGAAATGCACAAACTCTTCACAGAATGTGTTCATCAAACAAAGTGGTTTGGTTTTTTTGATTTAAATGTATTTTTGTTGGACAGAACAGAGTGATGGTTTAATTAACCAGTTTCTTTTTACCAGTCTTGTCATAAAAATATTTGGTCTGTTTCCATATGTCCTTTTAGCTGTTCACTGAACTGACCTAATCAGCTCTTTGAGTCTTCACATATTCACAGTATCCTCTCTGTGTTTGTATGTGTCCATTGATGATGAAGGTCAGTGAGCATTGTGGTTCTTCATTATAATAATGGGGCTGTGACGTGGTTTGCCCAATGCAAGATGAACATCATTCACACTTAGCTGCCTCGCTCTGCCCTGCAACATCTCATCTTGCCCTCATTTTCACACTTCAGTGACCTTTTCATTTATGCAGACTTACTCTCACTCATCCTGTTCCTCTTACACAATCAGACATGAATCGATCAAACACACTCCAGTAGTGTCTGACACACTTGCCAGATGTTTAAAAAGCAGTATATAAAGGGTCTTGCTAATGTTCTTACTCCCCTTGGACTTTTCCCCGTATTGTCTCACATCATGACCACAGACACTGGTGTACCTTGTAGGGGTTTTATGTGATAGACCAACATGAAGTTGTCCATAAATGTAAAGTGGAATGAGTTTTCTCAAAGCTCTTGCTTCCTCTGATGCCTCTAAATCAAACCAGTTGTCACTCGAGGTTCTCAAATTAGAATAGTATATCTGTGTGTGCTTTAATCTCCAAATGAATCAAGATGTTCTGTGAGGGCCTCAGACATTTGTTGGAGACCATTGGTGAATGAACAATTATGAAGACCAAGTGGAGAAGCATAAAGCTCACAGTGTACTGTTCAGTCAATTATTAGGAAAAGGAAAGAGCAGGACACAAGTGTAAACCTACCAGCATATGGCTGTCCATCTGTACAAGGACAACTTCAATATGAGAAACAGGCAGTAACACTGGAGGTGCTGTCAATCAATCAAGCAATCAATTACAGAGCACTTCATACAGTCCGGTCTTACACAAAGTGCTTGATAGAGGTTAAAGACAAAAAAAGACAAGACATTTAACCTCTGGATACACACACAACAAACTACTCAAAAATAATGCTTATCCAGTAAACAAGCAAGTAATTAATTATAATAAAACTTAGGAATTAAAAGTTAGCTAAATCAACAAATTAAAGATTGAAAAGAGGATGGGAACTGCTGACTACGAGCTGTTCACTCTGCAAATATGGCATTTCTTGAAGAGGATTGCTGAAAGTAGGATCGCATAAATCTGAAAACCGTTTTGTGTTAAAATGCTAATGCCTTGAAGGTTTTGCTTGTAATGTGAAAAGAAATTTAAGAGGATATAATGTAGTGTGCAGTGGTTTTGAAATAGATTAAAGAAAAGCTTTTAAGTGAGAAGTGGCTGCAACTTTTAATTAACCCATTACCTGTCATGAGGACAGCGGATCCCTCATGCACCCATTGACTCACATGTAAGTGTTTTAAGAGTGACAGTTTGATTTCAGGTCTGAATGTATTTAGAGTTAATCTGATGAGCTTTAACTTTATGACCTCTGTCAGTCAAGTGAAGTAAAAAATATTACTGATCAAGTTATAATGTCGTCTTATATTATAACTGTAAGACGACAGTCTTACTCGCAATATATATTATAGACAGGAAGGGAACGTTCTGTTCTAGAAGTTGATGAGTGGGACGCAGATAAAGTGGGCACGTTTAAAGCTTTAAGTGAATAAGATAGCTTGAAGGCTGAGTCATAGCATCTTCACAACTTCAGCCCCTGAGTTATGGTCTAAGTCTGCTAATAAGTACATAGCAAAAACCGGTCCAAGAAAGAAGCAATGGTGAAGAGGAAACAGTGGCACGAGCAGGAGAAGGTTGTTGTCCACATAGCACTGTGGAGCTCTAGACTACATCACAGATAGTCATAATAGTAGGTTTAATTTGGGATTTCTTAGCCTGAAATAGAAAAAATAAGGTAATGAAGAAAGACTAAGATATAGATAAATGTCCTATTATAAGTTATGAGAAGACCATATTATAAGACATCTGTGCCAAAGCCCAAAACCTGTTTTCTTCCTCCAATAGTTCTCTCTGACTTTCAGCCATTTCTTTTTTGTCATTGTGGCATGTTCATTTGTCTTCTATCTGAATCTGTGTTTCCTCTCTCCAGGCCTATCGAAACTCACTGAGCCTCTTGTGTCGCCCAATTAATGGCAACATGTTGCCTTTTTTTCCCCTTCTTTATCTCTGCCATCTTGTGTGTTCTGAGTTATGGGGAGAGAAGGGGACCCTGGAGGGAACACAGGCTCCAACAGACACACACACGCCCACGCCCGCTCTGACACACACACACACACACACACACGCACACACACACACACACACACACACAGTTACATGCTCCTTCGTACCCACAGATACATGCTTTAATTGGTCCAGACTGACTTTGGTTTTACTGCCAGGTTGATGAGTGTGTAGTAGTATGGTTCACACACACAATATATGTAAATTGTTGTACAGTCAAGCAGTGGATTTTTTTGTTGTTGTTTTTTTCGTTGCAGTTTTCATTTTGGTTTCCAGCTCTTTACTGTGACATTCAGCGACACTCTGAAAGTAAGCAGTTGGGTTTTCATAATAAAAACTAAAACTCAAAGGACACAATAACATTTATAGCATTTTGGGGATTTAAAGGGTTGTTGTTTTCTTGTTTTTTTTAAGAAAACCAAAAGAGCAAACAATATTTTTAGATGTCCCAATTAGTGCAAAACTAGTAATTAGTTGGCAAGTCAATAATAAAGAAATATTAACTTATCTTAGAAAATAGTAAATAAATGAAGATTCAGTTCCCATATTCTGGATTAAATCTGTTTTATTTCTAATTTGAAATAAGACAGGCAATTCTCAGAAAATAATAAAACAATATAAAAATAGTATCAACTTTGAAACTTAATTATTTCTTTATTTACATCTTAACAAAAATAGCATGCCAAAACTAATCCAAAAGTGCCAGGAGAATGAATAATTTCAGACTTCACTTGCTGGATGTTTTAAAATAAACATTTTCTAAAGCAAAAGGATCTCATGACCTAAAACTCTTCATTTGCTGAACTGATTTTGACTATTATAGAATTAATCAAGACTTCTTCAAAACTCTAGGAGTAACGTTTCTACGTTATCAGCCATAGCTGCAATCCTAAACTTTCTAATGATTAATCATACAACGTGTGTGTGCTGCTAACACTAAGCAACAGATGGTCAGTCTTTAAGAGGCTTTGTCAAGTTTGTGAGGTTATCCGACTTTGTATTCACCTTTGTTGCACAGCTTATGTTTTTGCTTATCGTAGCGCTTTGTTTGTCAGACTTACAGTCCAAACAACTTCTAAAATCACTTATGTTTTATATTTTTAACCAAAACGGAGTGCCAAGACTCTTCCCTGGACATGCGTGCCTTGTTGTAGTTATTTCTAAACAATCCCAGCTTACAGATTTGGATGTCTGTAATCATTTTTTTGCCTAAGATACTGCAAGGGAGGCAAATGGCTGATCATCGGTGTGTCTGCACTGCTGCTTGTCTGCCAACTTGAGAGTTTGGATTCTGCCAGCTTTTTATTGATTTTAATGCAAATTAGTCCATTTTTAGCATAAATATAACAGTGTCAGTAAACAGAGATATTTGTGAAAACAGAATAATTGCAGAAAGCTTCATAGAAACTTTGCGATATTTTACTTAACTGATGGGATATTATTGTGTTGTCTGTCACGTTAGTGTGCTGCGGTTCTTCTGTGGCACCCATTATTTATAAAAAGCATGTCGTTCCCTCTTGCTTCAAACTTAAGAGCATTGTCGTAACCATCAAAGCTGAAAGCCTGCGCCTTGCTGTGCATGCACC
Organism: Poeciliopsis prolifica; assembly: GCF_027474105.1. Taxonomy (NCBI): domain Eukaryota; kingdom Metazoa; phylum Chordata; class Actinopteri; order Cyprinodontiformes; family Poeciliidae; genus Poeciliopsis; species Poeciliopsis prolifica. Next base: position 9,570,589 of record NW_026562378.1, on the reverse strand, counting down.
CCATGGGAACCAGCACAGCATGCTCCAGCAGTGGAGAAAGTCCGCATGTCAACATGCTGACGTAGCAGAGAAGAGGAAAGGCAGAGAGAAACGTTTTTGAGACGGTGTGTTACTTCTGAATTTCCTTGTGCCAGTTATACATTTAATTATCTCTACATGTTCATTAACTGACCAACATTTTGACGTGTAATGATGACACTTGGCAAAATGTGACGTTTACTGGTTTTCTCAGTAGTTTGCTGTGTAGTGTCTTGTGTGACTTTGTATTCTTATGTTTTTATGATACAAGTCACCTTGTATTACCTAGTTGCTGACAAGTGCTATAAAATTAACTTGAACTTGACAAAGATTGATGCAGCTTTGAAACTTTACAGGCATATTAAAAAAATATACTTTTTGTCTATCATAGTTACTAAACAGAAATTAAAATTAGAATGTTGGAATGTTCAGAGAATCTGAGGTTTGAAATTGACCACACATTTCTGATACTTTCATCTTGAAAAGCTGCAGATAAGTCAGAAAGGTTGAGTTGTTTGCAAAGTAACACCTTCACATACAAACTGACTGATGAATGAAATAGTTTAGTTTGGGAGGACTTTATTTAATAGAAAAGATTAACTTTGCACATCGGGAGAGTGGATTTTGTGGATTTGAGTTGAATAAGTGATGGAGAATGAACATGAGTAAACTCAGTTTCAGTGAGTCTTGACTGAAGTTTTGAGCTAGATTGTGTGAAGAAGCCATTAACCTCCCATCATCCTCCTTAGTCATAAAAACCTCGAAATCCTGAACAGCCAGGAGAGACGAGGACAGTGAGCAGCTTGGAACAGCAATACAATATTTAATAGAGGATTTCTCTTTGACTTTTATGATGTTGCAGTATTAATGAAATCACCGAACTAAGTACAGACTGCATTCAGTGGAGGTGTAGTGCTGGTTCCGACCCATCATATGGTTTTAGGTCTGTTTCAGAATCCATCCACAATCACTGGATGATGCAGCACAACTGAATTTGCTTTTGATGGGCGAGTCCCTCTCACACTTTGGCACGACTTTTATCTGTTTAAATTACAAAGCCATTTGGATTCACAAAATTTGACCATATTACAAAAAAAAAAAAAAAGTCATGAGTGGAGCATGTAAATGGGTCGAAATCATTGGTGGGCGTATTTGTAGTCTGGGTCAACTCATCTTTGTAGGATTGTGTTTTTCCTGCCTTTTGGCAAAAATCATTTTTCCATCCCTCTCTGTTATAAATTGCGCTTCATTCCTGTGGGACTTCATTGTTGGCTCACACACAATTTCACACCCATACACACAGACTCCTCTCAACACAACCGCCTGGTGGGAATACACCACACATCTACTTGGCTCTTGTTTAATGCTGACCCAACAGAATATGCATCCAGTCTTCCCCTCACCCCCGTGGCAGAGAGCCATCCTCTTACATTTGCACATACAATTTAGTGTCCCTTATGTAGATCCTGCTCTCTTACTGCCTGCCCTTCTTCCTGCTCACGCCTCTAAGTGTCCGCCTGTGGTTCTGTCACAGTTGTTTTATGCTTTGTGCATGCTTGTGCTTCTATGCAGACATAGGGTTGTCTGTGTTCCTTGAACAGACAGCCCTATGTCATGCAAATTTGGTCTCAATTGAAATGTAGAGCTAAGGACAACATAAAGAGATGTGTCATGTTGTTGGACTTTGGAAAGATGCCAGAGTACCTGGAGAAAACCAACACATGCATAGGGAGAACATACAAACTTTGTGCACAAAGATGCCAGGGGAGGATTCAAAAGCAAGAGCTTCTTGCTGCAAGGCAGCAGTGGCTTCCGCCTTTTTTTTTTTACCATGACCTAATGTTTTCAGTGCTGCTTAAGTCAGATTTTTGCATTTTTTTGTTTACTTGTAATCTTGATTACTGGTTACGACCATCTGCCGACTAGACTGAATGTCTCAGTGGGTCCAAATTTAAAACGGATTGGGGAGGAATTCCCTATAGATTGAGACTGAAGGTGAAACAGGACAAAAAAAAATCTGGAGAAACTGCATTGCATTTTCTCAATCACTATTAAGACAACAGATAAGTGGGTGGATGCCTGGATGGTTCTAAAGTGGAAAAAAGGTGTGAAAATCTAAATACATTCTCCAAAACTCTTCATATGTAAAATATGAAATAGGATAATTTAAAGAAGTTGTCCTTTATATTAACTTAAGTGTAAACTATTAAAAACCTATATCTTTGTTCAAAATGATAAAACCGTTTTATTGTAGGAAAGACAAACACCCTGCTTCCTACTTCGTTTATCCACTTAGGGATAATAAAAAAAAAGTCCACTGGCATTTTTAGTGTTGTTGTTCTGAACTAAATGATAATGCTGGTTTCTGCTAATAAATATTCTGAGTTATTAAAATGTGAGGTACGGTAGACCTCAATTCAAACGAGAGCAGAGGAAAATAAACTGCATACAGTTTTTCAAATGTTCAATAAAAGTGATCTCCACACAGACGGAGACAAATATAGCCTGCAGTAACGAAGGAGGGGTGTAGCACAGCAAGAAAGGGAATAAATTCTTCAGGTTTGAGCTGCTGAATTCATTAAACAGCTGTGTACTCTGCATCCTTAGTAAACACACCTCAGCTTTGCCAAGGATGCTGGTCCTTGGCAGCACAGCTGTGTGCGTGTGCGTATTTCGGGATGACATCATACAGTAGCTTGCTGAGAAGGTCTACTTCAGGCACATGGCATCTACAATATTTATAGACCCCAAGAACAGATGAGCTCACTCAGTCACTCAGTGTGACTGGCTTCACTTCACACACAAACACTCACCCAAAGGACAGAAAAAGGAGACTGAAGAGTTAGTGCCACACCCACTTTGCAATATTGTCGCCATCATTTTCCTTGAGGTGACCTTAAAAGGTCCACAGCTCACAGGAAGGCAAATTCACCACAACATATAAATTATGCAATATCTTTTTGGTAGAAATTGGGTTTATTGAGACCGAACATGCATAGGTTTTATGATTTAGGACTACTTTCAGGAAAAATTGAGCCGCCTTCACATGAGTCATAAGGAAAGGGAATGCGAGGGATTAAACGGATGCAAAAAAGAAGAAAAAAAAAAAGAACTGCTTCAGTACAATCACACACAAACATAAAACGCAGTCTCGCACTCACACATTATAGGAGCAGGATTCCTGAAGCAGATTTCTAGCCCACACATATAGGACTGAAATTTCTATTTCCCGAAGTAGAATTTCATTTGAAGAGCCAATACTGTGAGTCAGTGTAACATTAAAGAATGATCGAGACTGACCACTTGCTGTGTTTGATTGGGTGTGTGTTTGTCGGCGTTTTTTCTGCATGCGTGTTTGTGAGGAAAGCAACCAGTGACTGAGGATGTGTGCTTAAGTTAGATGGCTGAAAAGCTCCAGAAGGGGGGGAAGAAAAAAAAAATCACATTTTATAAATAAATCATCTGGGGCCTGGTGATGGACGCACACACAGGCGCACGCACACACACACAGGCGCACACAGCACAGTGATGCTTCATACTACGGGCCAGATTATGGTTGAATCAATTTAAAGAGCAGTGTGCTACTGTTGTGTCCTCTAGATGTGTGCGTAAGTGTGTGTTTGTTCTAGTGGAGGAGCCTGCTAAACCAACTATGTTGAGCCAACAAAATGATAGTTTAATTTCAAAGATGAATTGTTTTAGACATGAAACATCAGGATTACAGTTCTGTTCATTTGTAGTAAGAAAATAATAATAATAATTAAAAAAAAATCAAGAAATAATTATATTTATATATATATATAAAATTTTTATTTAAGAAAATATATAACACTTTATAACACTTAGTGATAAGTATTGTGATTTTAAACTGTTGTTTCTATTTTGTTATTGGGTATTAATACTTAATTCGCCTGTGTTTGGACCATTTTGAGCTGAAAGTTATCTCTGTATCCCCAGTTTAATTAGCTGAATTACACAAATCTTTAAAATGCGGAGGTGAGTGATCAGTGCAAAGAGCCTATGTGTATAGCGTGGCACCACATGAAGTAAAGCTGTTATCATGTCATTGCTGTGTAGTCAATTTTATAACATGGGAACATGCTTGCCATATATAGTGTCTCAAAGTCCCCACAGAATCCACAGCAGAAGCACAATAGGGACATTTATCCGTTTGTTTTTAGTCTATGCACGCAGATTTCTGTGAAAGAAAAGTGAACTAACATAATATTTTTAAAATGATGCTGGTTGGAGCGTTCTGAAGAGCATGCCCTCTCCAGAAATGTGCATTTGTTGAGGTGCGTCATGTACTGTATATATAGCACAGGGAAGAGAGGCAGGCTGTGAGGGATGTGTGACAAAGGATTAGTTAACAGATGCACAAAGTTTCTTCGACAATCCCTGTAATTAAATATATTTTGTTCATTGCTTATTTAGCTTTTTTGTATTTGGTCAAATGGACATATCCATCAGTGGGGCGAAAAGGACAGACACTGCAAAAACGGACAGCAGCAGGATGCTCCACTTTCCATCACCTTGAGATCCACTTGCCATGCCTCTGTCATTACTGTTACAGTCATCGTGAGCCTATACTGTAAATGCACACACAAACACACACATGGCGGTGTAGAGTTACTTCCTGCCACTGCAGTTTGTGCTCTCTGAAGGACACCAGCAAGTGCTCCTGACCTCTAGAAACGTGAAAAAAAAAAGGAAAAGGAAAAACGCACACATCTGCTGCTCGTTTCTCACAGTCAGGTTTCGCTGCACGAGGAGCGTGGAAGACAGAAGATTTTTGAAAATGATCCTGGACTCATTATTGGAGCAGGTTATTTACTTTGAATGTGAAGATTAATATTAATACAGCTACTAATGAATCTTCTGCTTTCCTCTGGAATCATGATACACTTTCATCTGCAAAAAAAGCAACAAAAAAAAAATGCAGAGCAGTTGGAATGGGCCCGGTTTGTGTTTATGTGCCCTCTGGAGAATATGCATGTGGAAATCGGGTTGGTTAATTTTTATATTTTTATAGGGTTGTAAGCCAGGGTGAGTGTGTGTTTATAATCTTTGCATATTTAAAACTATTTGATCAAGCAAAATTTGCACTCCAGCCTAAACAAACAACAGAACAGTCAAACATCTACTGTTTCCAGCAAACCGTTGAGTCAAACGTGAGCTGGGTGTACAGAGTTTGCCTGTTTTGCAATGGTGGTTTGCAGTGCGCCTGCTTGACATTAAGTATTCGTTTGGGCTGGCCCAGGGCTTGAAGCAGAGGCAAGCCTGAAGGAGTGATGGAAAGAGCTAAGCCATGCACTCCGACTGAATGATGAGGACAGCAGGAGAGAGACACAGAGCTGACACAGGTGCTTTACACAGAGGCAAGGAGGAGGATGTGACAGCTGAAAAGAAAAAGCAAATGAGGTTAGCGGGAGGAGCAGCAGAATGAGACGATAAGGAAGGAAGTGATGAAGAAAAACAGCTAAATCTTTACAGGGCGATAATCGCGTTTGATATCTGCAATTAATTTGCAGAGGAGAACGCTTTCTTCTCACCCCTGTCACTCTCTCCTTGCTGATTAATTCATGTTGCTGCTGATTCTCTGAAACAGGTTCTTTATGTGTAGTTTACTGAGGCTGCGTCAACTTTTTCAGTTCGTCTTTTATGCTTTGTGTCTCAGATTTTCCATTGTGTGATTCTGAAATTTTATTTATCCTTGTTCAATGGATTAGCATTCTACTTTTTGCGAGAGAGCATAATATAGAGAAAATACCCGAATATGATGGTATAGAAAATATCAGATGTAATTATTCCACATTTTCCATCACAGTGCTCCTGTTACGCACCGAGACGCTTCTGGATCTTAACTACTGTCGTATGATTTGGTCGTGGGAATTAAGGGCAGAGATTTTCCGTCTGCCTGGCCAAATAAAATATTGCTGTTACCGATAAGAATATGAATAAAAAGACTGAATTTGATCTGGGTATCACTGATAGCACATTAGTTGTGCATTTGGCAGTTTTAAAGTGGTAATTTTCTGTTGTTGGGAGCCAAATAATGAATTACATTAAATCACATTAGAATTGGGGAATCATACTAGTGTGACTCCAGCAACGCAGCAAACGTTTGCGAGACGAAAATAAGATTGCAGTTATTTAAATCCGACAAAATATTTCACTGTCCAGAAAGGGATCACTGCAGATAGCAGAAGGTTATTGGTGAATGTGTTCATTTGGCTGCAATACCGATGAAATTTAGTGTTAATTCCAGCACTTCAAAGCTTCAGAGTTTTCAGCCATATTAATGACGTTGCTCTAATAACTGGTGCTCACTGTTAGCAAATGCAGTTTCTTAATTAATTCGAATAATATCGGCCTATTCAAAAGTTATTGATTGTCACATTGATTGAGTGGTTGGGTAAAATTTAGCAATTGATTTGAAAACAAAAAAATAAATAAATTACCCCTGGAAACATTTTCATAAATTAGCAATATTTGCATAAATACTATGATTCGTTTATATATAAACATATATATATAAACGAATCATAGTATTTATGCAAATATTGCATATATATATATATAGTACACAAAGTTTCTGAAGGCGTTGTGCTGCGAAGATGTCGTCTGCTCCATGTTAAAATTGGTTTTCAGTGCAAAATGGCTGCTCTTTGTCAAGAGAAGTTTCAGCTGAGATTAGTTATGCTTGAAAAGAATAAGGAGTCGAGGAAAGAGGAGAGAAAGACCTGAAGGAAAAAAGAGATGTGAGCAGAAGCAGTGGGGAGCTGGATTGGATGGAGTGTGGAAAAAAAGCAATCAAGTGCAGTTAGGCAGCAGCAAGAGGAGAAACGCTGGTGAAGAAGAGGAGTCAGACAGAAAAATGTGAGATGCTGTCAGATATACAAACCAAGTCAGAGGTCTCTCAGTTCTGTGAATTCTGCTGCAGAAAATGGTCTTTGAAACGTGTCAGGTTTCATAGTACAGAAGATGTGTGTGCATGTGAGCGACTCTTCGGTGCGTGTTTGTTCATCGCGTTGCCTGTTTTGGTGCTTCTTTCTGTGACAGTAAACACCAGGTTCTGCCAAATCTGGCTCCCGCTGATGTCAAGTAGGACTTGTCACCACACATGACTTCTTACCTGCTTTTGTTGTCAGCGCTGTTCTCCTGCTCCTCCTTCATCTCACTTATAAGACAATTTCATTTTCATTCACAAATCCTCTAAAGCTTGTTATCTGTCCCTTCCGAGTGTCTTGTCTTATTTCTCTGCATTTTCTGCATGTGAAAGTTTCCTTTTATTTCCTCCATGCCGTCAGTAGGGGTCTCTCTCTCTCCACCAACCAAGACAAAAGGCATTGACCACTGCTGTCGTCGGTTAAGGTTCAAACCTGCAGCGAGCTGCTGGTAGTTAGCAGTGGAGGTCAAGACAATCTCTAAAAGATTTATTTTTTTTTTTTGGACGTGTGAAAATGTGAGTCATCTTCTTCTGCTGCTCTTCCTCTGTGAACACCTGTTACCTTGACAACCAGGTGAAGGCAAGTCCTGTAGAAAAGAACCGTTTCCAAGTTGTTTTCGACATTTATGCTCTACCGCTCCCAGAGCTTATTTGAACAAGCTTTCCAAAGTAGAGGATAAAATAGCGAATCCGTGGGAACAGATAGATGTACAGAATGAAAATGAGAATTCAAGCTGAAGTTACCTTACCTCGGTCTTATTTAGTGCTTTTAAGATGAATCTGAAATACTTTTTGGGTTTCACAGGAAGTCGTTGCATTACATTTCTTTTTGCAAAACTTTAATTGTGGCGTTTAGATTAAAGCTAACACTTTTGTGGAGGCGTTTAGGCATCCAGCTAAAGTGGCGTTGCAATTGTCCAGTTAAACACACCAAAAGAAAGTTATTTCTTCAGCATCTCTGTGAGTAAGGAGTTTACTAATTTTGACTATGTAGGACCGCAATGTTTTTTTAAAATGTGAAACTCAAAAAAATGTTCCTGGTCAAAAGCACTTGAAGCTAAATATCAAGCAGAGTGAGAAAAATTGGGTTTTCTAGGATGAGTTTTGTCATCATCAGGCAAAGACATTAATAGAGAATTGAAAAGGTCCAAGTCCACAACCCTGTGGAACACCATACATGACTTTGGTATGAACAGAGGATTCATTGTTTTAATCTATGTTTGAGTGTTTGTTAACATTTAAAACAAATATACAAGAATAGTCAAATGGGAATTCTGAATATTCACATCTGAAGAAGATTAACTCTGATTCTTCCTCATTTCTACTGGGTAGTACAAGAAATAAGAATATTATTTTGTTAAACTGTCTTTAAAAAGTATCCTAAATACGTAGTTTGAGATTCCTAAAAGCAGCAACTCTGCAAATGTTTTAAATGAATGGATATTTTGTTGGTTTGCTTGGTGGTTTGTTTTTTCACTTATAGACTTGCTATCTCCTCAGAGAAGGGCCATTCAAGAGCATATTAGTACATTCTACATTGTACTTTTAAACATGCTTCAATAAGCTAAGTTTATTTTATATTTGTATATATGTGTGAACTATAGTTTGTGTTGTTACACTGACTTCTTGCACAATGTTTAGCAGCTGATGAGTTGAGTAGAGTTTGGTTCACACAGAATACCTACTTATCTCCCCTTTTGTCTCTGCATTGTGTCTTTCCTTTTACAGATTGTAAACATAATGACTCAGTGCGGATTCTCTGTTACGCTGTCTGTTGTTTTTGGATTAAATTGGGTTAACTGGGAGCTGTTCCAGATTACATTTTGCAGTCTACATGATCTGACTATGAACACCCTCATAGTCAGAAATGATAGATCCTGACTTCCAAGCACAACATATGGATTTATTTTATTTTATTTTTTTTCATTTGAGTCCCTCAACTGTTCCAAATCCAGATTTAAAGTGTGTTTGGGATTATAGTTCTGCTGAAACATTTGATTTTTTTTCCCACCATCCACTTGTAAATTTGAAAACAAGTTTAAAATGTGGAAGTACTCCTCCTTTATTGTTCCATCCATTTTTTGCAACATTTCACTGGCATCTAAAAAGACTTTTGTTTTGATGGCACTGCCACCATTATTGACAGTAGGTACTGTGTTCTTGAAGCCCTCATTTTGACTTTTCCAACCATACTTCTTGTCAGTGAGACCAAATATCTCAATCTCTGTCTCCAGAGAAGATAAAACCTTTTTCCAGGAAGGCATTTGTTGGAAGCTTGTAATTTCAGTCAAACTGACACCTTAAAATCAGGTCAGTGAATGTTCTTGAACGTTCCCGACCATAACCCTTTGCAGAATGTTTGAACTAGGTCAGTGCTAGGAATTCAGCCTATTTAAGTTAGCTTTATGTTAAAAGAGAAATCAAATAACTAACCAGAATCAGGCCAGGTCATTCTTGGTATTACCAGGCTCCTCTGCAACTTACTAAATCACATCAAATATTTTAGCTTATATGCAGAATTTTTACTGCATATGAATATTTTCTATAAATTCCGTAGCATCCTACCAATTCTTGTTTTCAGAAATTATTGAAGTTGCAACATCCATGCAGCTGATGAGGGAACCTCGTATGTTTTTATCAGAGAGATTCTGGTTCGCATAAGTCTTGATAGGGTGGCTATGCAGTGTAAAATCATAGGAGAAAGTGCAGTTTTCAGACAGTGATCCTCTAACATTGTAAGTATTCTTTATTGTAAAAAAGCACCGGCAAGAATAGACTGTAGCCGAGTGCAGGCACTGCGTAATTTTACCAAGAGAGGCAGGACAAGCCAACTATGACTTATAAATAGAAGGAATCAGCACGCACAATGTCACACTAGAGGAAAGCAGGTCTGTTGAATTTGTGTTGAGTAAGCAGTGATGGTGTGTTTTATTAGGAGGAAATAGAGCATTTAATTTTATGCTAATCCAAAGTATTAGACCTAAATGTGACTATAAAAACTACCGCTGAAGTGTCCCTCAGTACCTTCTGTGAAAGAGAAACAGAGCAGCTTGTGTGAACCCCAGAAATTCACCTCACCCATCACTCTTCCTTCCTGCCTTCCTTCTTCTTAGTTTGTCTTTATTCAACGTGCTTTTCTGTGTTTTTCTCTATTCCCTGGGTTTCCACTCCCTTCCCCTTTGTTTTTACACAGCTATCACATGGGAGGCAGGAGGGATCCTGTCTCCCATCTGAGGCTGAGTCTGTAGGAAGCTGAGTAGCAGGGTATCATCCTGGTGAAGGGCAGTGCAACTCTGGACCAGTATTTTTGCTCCATCCCTTTTTCCCTGCGACTCCTCATTCAATCCCATGCATCACCCTCTTTTTGCGGAGTTCGCGTTTCAGGAATGTGATATGTGTAGCTTCCATCATGAACCGAACAGTGAGGAACTACCTTCAGAACTGGACTAACTTTAACACCTACATGTACCAGGTAGGGGACTCGGCTCTCAGCAAGTACCCGGACATTAGCAGTGAGGAATCGCCTACAGCTCAGGCAGCTCTCTGCGCGAGCTCCGTGTGTCCTTGGCAGAGTATTGATTTCAGCGCTGATGACTCTTTTCTAGGACTGACATATGGCCTTCTCTGCACCTCTTCCTCCCTTCCTTCTCGTCTTTCCTTTCCCCTACTTTGGCTCAGTCGAGCTGGAACGCATAATTACACTTTGCAGTTATGGAATTTGCATATCTGTTGAGAATGAGGCTGTTTGATATCATTGTGGAAGAAAATACCAGAGATAACTGTGTGTCATGCATTGATGAGAATGCTCGTCCTTTCTTTGACTGCTTTGCATGCTTGACTAAACATATATTTTATTACTTCACATGTGAGAAACAGACTCCACTGATACACAGAAGTTCCTTTGTGCTTCTCCTTTCATCCAACAGAGGAAGTTTTCCCTTCTCATCCCACCATTTTTTTCCCCTCTGTACACGGTTCTAGTTTTGTTCTGCTTTGATGAAGCAAGTTAAAACACATAAATGGATTCTACTCTTTGCCTGCAGGGCTGCAGTGGATAAAAAAGTTTGAGGAATATTGGGAAGAGATTTAACACCCACTGTACGTGCTCGCCAAACGCAAGATTGAAGTGTGAGATGTGCCCTCTTATTTTGCTGCATAATAATCAATAAGGAGGTTCTCAAATGACTTTTTCTGAGCATGATTTGGCAAAACTGGATACTGAGTTGTTGCTGTTGTTTTATCTGGTTTAGAGTCATTCTTGCTTTAAATGTAGGACAAAAATCTATTTCTGCATTTTTAGATATTTAAGTGTACAGAGTGCACAGATTTCTCATGAGCTTTAAAGATGAGTTCTAAAAAGGCTGAGACCAAAAAGCACAAAATGAAGTTTCACCAACATGTTCCAATTTGATATACGTGCTGATTTCTATCTTCAGATTATTTAGGTTTTTCTCTGAGAAATATACTTAAACTATTATTAAAATGTGTTCTTTTGCAACAAATATTATGCAATATTTTTGATTATTGTGCACAGACGTTTTTGTGTAAGTCAGCATCCTCTATGCTTATTGATGAACTGAAGACATTTTGACGAAATTAGTACTAACTTTAAATCTAAGCTGGGAAATAAGTTAATCTTCTTTTGCATGAACATAATTCCACATTAAGCAAAAGTTTCAATGCTGTAAAATAACTCAGTGAAATGACTATGACTGAAGGTTTTTGTGATTTATTTATTTTTTTAATTTCAAATTTCATGCTGGAAGGTCTGTGGTGTTGTGGGCTGGTTTCTCCTCCACAGGCCCTGGGAATCTTGTTAAAGTGCATGGGATCACAACCTCTTTGAAATGCAAGATTTTAAATGAAAATCTGATTTAAAAAAAAAAAAAAACACGGGTCATTATTGAATCTTTTACCAAGATAATAATCCGAAACTTATGACCAAAACCGGAATGGTCAAAATCCGCCTCTCCCACAGCCTGGAAAAAACAAAACACAACAGCCATTTGTTCTATGCTATGTACAGAGGTTCTTGACCCCTGATGATTGAGAAATTATTGTTTGGAGATGCAAACTTTGTTAAAGTTTAAAATAACTGACATTTGGTCTTGATCTACAGTATGTAATGAACTAACTTGAAGCTATGCTACGCTTCCTAGAAATTGTGTGGGCCACCACCCACTGCAAAGCTGGAAGTGCAAAGCTGAACGAGATGTTTGTTAATGAGAGCAACGGCAAAAAATGTCTTAAACATTCTTGCTCCAACTTCAATTGCTCAATATTTGGAAACGTATCCAATACAAAACTAGACTGCAATTCTGAGGTAGTGCAAAAAAAAAAAAAAAAAAATGGTGTAATAATAACTTAAGAAATGTTGCCTCCAAGTAGTGTATTGGGATAGGGACTTTGAATACACTAATAATGTGAAGATGACTGGGAGTCAACTGTAGCTATTATTACATTTCCTTTAACACATAGATTCTCACAAGTAACAAAATGTATTTGTTACTTTCCAAGTAGAAAATGTGTTGTGTTTTTTGTGTAAAGTTATAGAAAGACTTTTTTTTCTGCCATCTTCATCACTCTAAAGATTCAGAGGGAGCTTGGACCTTTCAGGTGTTGCAGTTTTTTTCCACTTTCACTCGAAAAAAACAAACAAAAACAAACAGCATCTCTTCGCAGCCTTGAATGTGTTCAGCGTGCTCCCCCACATGGCTGTGGAACCGAGGACATCCCTCCACTCAAACGTTCATGCAAAGTTTGTCGGGCTCTCAAACGCTCTTGCTAATGAGCCGTTGCCATGACATTCACAGCAGTGTGAGGCTGTGGTGTCATGGCAACAGATTACTCACTGCCTACTTTAGGGGCCGTCGCCCAGGCAAAAAGCGCCACGGCGATGTGTGTCACAGTTCCTGCGCGCGTTGATTAAGGTTTTGTCAGAGCAAGGTCGAGTCCACCTCCCTGCCGTTCGCCACATCAGGTGCCTCTGCAGTGGTGAGGAGTTACAGAGATGTGATATCTGAGGCTCCACGGGGATGCAGCTCGTCTTTGGCAGTCCTTGCTAAGCCGATGGAAAGAACTCAAGAGTTAAAGTCGTTTGGTTATTATGTGGAATCTTGTTTTGCATCGCAATAATCTTTCTCCTTGTCCTGAGGAGCTGCACAACCTATCAGTATGATGCTTTTGGTTCAAGAGAACGTTTAAAATTTACAGTCATCCTTCAGTGAGTTGAGAATGAAACTTCATTGTCGGAGTACAGATAGAAAACAGCTGAAAAGACTTAATGATTTTGCTGGGAACAATCATTTTTGTCCATCTCTGAAAGTTTTGTTGATTTTTCAGAAAAGGCTATATATATATATATATTTTTTTTTTTTCTCATTTCCCATGTGAAGATTTCTACCTTGTTATTTGTATGCTAGCTGTACGTGCTGAATCTACAGAACCATTTTCACATCAGAACAACAAGCGTAAGTGCATTTTATTGGGATCTTATGTGACAGACCAAAGTCAGCTGTTTCTGCATGTCTCAGGTTTTCAGAGGAATAAAAACTAAACATTGACATCGAGCCTCTGCCTGACTCTCAGTGCTTTTGCTCCCTCCAACTTTTCTTCAAGGAGAATCTCTGTATTTAGCTCTATCCATCATCCAGCTCCTACAATCCGCTTTGTTTGTGGAACAAAGGCCTCCCCACAGACTAATGCAGCCACCACCATGCCTCATGGGATAGTGTTTTCAGGATGTGGCGCAGTACTAGCGTTAGCATGAAGAAACAGTTGCGTGTGTCTCCCCATATTGCTCGAGACAACATGCAACCGGACTTCTTCCTGATTTGTATTAACAATGTCTTCCTTCTAGGAGAAAGAGTAAAAGTCTGCCAATAGATTCTCACACCTGAACTGTCTCACTTACTATGATCGTCTTGGCTGCTTCTCTGATTATCGCTTGCCAGTTTAGGTTCTTCGAGTTGAGAGAGACTGAGTAGCTCTTCTTCATAACTTTGTTTCTTCATGATCCTGTTTGCTCAGTAATGTTCTCTGTCTCTCAGGTCTTCACAGAACAGCTTGGTTTAGATTGTGATTGAATTGCTTGCAGTCATCACATGACTTCTGGATTTTATGTAGAGGATCACAGGAAATGGATACACCACAGATTTTTAGACTTTAAAATGTGAAAAAAAAAAAAAAATTGTAAGTCAGTTTTTTTTTTGTTTTTGCTTTTTTTACTTTCACTTCCCAAGATAGATTATGTTGAGGGTTGTAGTTGGTGTGTGACAAAATGAGAGTGGGTATGCCAGGGGTGTGGATTCTTTTTTCAGGCACTATTTACTTGAGCTGTAAGCGTCCTCTAATTAGCATACATGATGAGTTCACTTCACCAAAGCATGGATGGCAAATCATATGATGTGTGAATGAACTGGTTTAGTCTCCTTCCTTCCTGGCTTAGTCACATATCTTGTTCTTTTCATTATTTTATTTTTTTTCTCACCGCCTGATGCTCAATGAGCCGCCACGCTGTTCTGAAACAGCAGCGGACACTCCATTAGATTTTCTCACAAATAGCACACATATCATGATTCTCTATCATCACCGCTTCCTGCTCGCTGCATTGAAACCGCTTGAGTTAATGAGTCCAACAAACTGCAGAAACTGCAGAGAAGATATGTGCAAGCTGAATACTGTTCCGGTTGGAAAAGAGACCAGTTGTCAAAGTAACAGAAGGAATCCGACAGAGATTCATGGAAAAGAAGAACAATGTGTGTTCTGTTCAAAATGGAGCAGAACTATGACAAATATGGACGTGGTACAAAGCAAGGAAAGAGAACCGATTACTCACAATTTTTATATTGTTGTACTTATTACAACAAGAGCCTTACCAAAGGCACTCGTAGGCTTAGGATATAAATCATTTCATGTGCACACTTGCTTAAGTACAACTCGATTTATCTGTTAATGTAAATCGACAGTGAATTCAGTGGATGGCGACTAACAACATATGCACAAATATTCTCTCGTCCATTTTTCTCGTAGCACCTCTACAGCCTCCCTCCCCGTTCTCACGAGTTTATTGTGAAGTATAATTACTTGTCACTCAATAAATGTTGCTTTCTTTAATTACAGCCCACTCCACATTACTCCACCTCTACCAAAGAAGTGGGATTTTTCAATTTAGGTGAGCCGTGTGCATGCTGAGTATGAGGAATCGCTGCTAAGTCAATGACTCCAGGCAGCTGTTGCCAGATGCTTATTCAGGAGGAGGGATTCCTGCAAAATCAGTGACTTTATGGAATCAGCAGGATTAATAATAATCTGATCTCGACTGCATTGTTTTATAATTAGGATCACATTAGAATGTATTGTAATGAGCCTTCAGATGACATTAGTTCATTAGCTATATAAATAAACTGAACTGAACTGAATGTGATGCAAAAAATGACTTGAGATAACATTTGTTGTGAACTTGCACTGCAAAAAAGGTCAGAGTTCTTTGCCTTTGACCTGTAATAGGGAGACATTTTTAGCTAAGGGATTAGCTAGGATTGGATTTTAGGAACAATATTCCTAATGGAAATTATAAATATTTCTGAATGTCTTCTTTATTAAAATAACCATTCAAAGACGATGAACAATTAGAAGACAAGCTCTTTTAATTGTTCATATTATTTGTCATCAGAGGATGAGCAAAACGAGAGACAATCTGAGATACACCAAATACAAATACAGAGATCCCATGCCTAAATCCTGTTTTTAAATATCTTTGAGATTATCTATATGAACGGAAACTAAACACTGAATCTTAATATTTACAGCCTTTTTTCTTTTTGTATCTGACTCTTCTACAGTGTCTTTTTCTCTCTCCTCATGCTCAGTCACACACACACACACACAGCATTTTGTTTCATCCGTTAATCCAAACCTGCTTAAGGAAGAAAAAAAAAGAAGAGAAATCCCTTCACAATGTCTGGGCTCAGCAGTGTTTGCTGTCTAACACTGGGGGTTGCGGCATTCCTCTGGATGCCACAGACGGCCTTTTTCCGTGCTCTGTACGGTTTTACTCCCTGACAGATGTCGAGGTTGTTGTCAGTGAGCCCCGTCAGTATTTGACTACTGAAAAGCCGTCCTGGGATTTTTGTTTGGTTCGGGGTGCTCGGCCTGTCAAATGAAGAAAAACACAGGGGCTGTATAGGCTGTCAGATGAAAGGTGTTGGACAGGCCCTCATGAGAACAGAAACCAATTTTTTTTGGATTCTTTTAGTGTGTGTGTGTGTTTAATGCCATTTTGTTATCTTTGTTTATTGTTCCTCAGTTTCAGAAGAATGCAATTCTGTTTTCTGTTTGTTCTCCCTTTTTGTATTTGTCCCCTTTTCAAAGTTGAGATCCAGTGGCTTTTCAAAAGGCAACGTAATATGGGGATGAAGAGATGAGCTAAAGGTCTAAGACCTGTTTGTTGAGCCATCTTTTTTTTGCCATGATTGAAAGAGACAGTGACACGTAACATCTGTTGGTGGATTAAAAGTGCAAACTGACCCATTTTTACCTCTCTACAGTCACTTTTTTCTTGGCACTTTCCATTTCTGCTCCATGTTGTTCCTTTCACTGAAGTGTAGCAGACAGGTTCAGGAACCTTGCAGGCAAGATTGCTTTATACATACTTTGTTCATTTGTGGTTTATTTTATTTCTATCTCATTCGAATTCTCCTCTTTGTGTTATTAGTCCAAAAGCTCACCTTAGTTAGTGTGCGCCGCTGTTCTCTTTGATGTTTTTTTTTCTGTGTGTGGTTCTGCATGTAAACAGTCCTGACCAGACAACATGGCTACTTTAAAAGCATCAAGCAAATTAGAGCTGAACGTACATTATCTTCATTCAGATAACAGATGTAGTTGTTGGAAGCTCTTATTCATTGCTTTAAAACTGCACCTAACAGCGTGGGGGTATTTGAACACTAAAAGGTTTTCGAAGGATATCTACAGAATCTGTGTCTGTCCAATGGTGTTATTTCAGCTTTTCTAGCTGAACGTCTCATATCAATCCTTTTTTTTTCTGAAAGCCAATGATATGTTGTGTTCCGGATTCATAAATATAATAATAGATATTATATAGATACATTTTTAGAACTTTCTTTTTTGCATTCTTCAGCAAATGCTGCATACAAAGTGACAGCATATTTCAGGTTTTAAATACTAATGCTTGATCTAATTTTTTTGTACATTTGATACTATCCTATCCAAAACGGTGAGCAGGATCTTACGCCAACCTCCATGATGCTTTATTTTTCTGTACGTTTCATCTTTGTTTGTTGGGGGAAGCCCTCATCTACACTCCACCTTCCTTTGCTGCAATTTCTGGGAGAGACTAAAAGCTCACGGTGCCAGCTTTCTTTCAGCTTGAGCCAGTGTCGAGATTTATCATGAGAATGGAAAATGGAGAGTGCAGTGTCGTCGCACCGGGGAGGTCCCAGATTTAATGTGGTGTGGGTGTGTAGGTATGTGTGTGTACGGGAGTATCCTGAGTAAAACAAAGAGAGAAATGACGGAGATCTGGGAGGCAGTCTGGACCGATGCCGACCTCACAGGAAAATCCAGTAAAGACGAGCATCACATCACAATCGCATAATAAGATTCAAACACAGAGATATTTTATTATTATTATTCTATTTTATTCATTTAATAAACAGCCACTGGATCAGTGCACTCAAACCAAAAACATATAACTGCAAAACGACATTAGATGATGTGAAGCTTCTCAAAAAAAACACGTCTGAATGACCATCGACTTCTTGGGCAACATCTCTTGGATTGACAACATCTGTGTCATACGATTTGCCTAAAAATGCCAAAGACTTCATGTACAAATAAATATTAAACTATAAATTCTCTGCAAAAGACCTTTGGATTGCAGCTATGTTCACATATAAAATAAAAGTTATAAAACCTGCCCAGTCCCAGACCATTAAAGTTTACCAACTGCGAAAAGCAAACACACAGCAAAAATGCCCAACCCATACAGGTTCACCTCAAACTATGAAAGGTAATGGAGCAAATTTTAATAACTCCACAGGAGCGATAAATGTCCGTCAGAGTCAGAAATCCACACTACTGCCTATCTGATTGTCCTCATTCTTGGAAGTCCATCTTTATTTCTGAACTCACGTCTTTTACATTGCTCTGCTAGTTTGCTCTCCAACCTTTCCCACTGTGTTCCAGCTTTTTTCACCTCTATTTGCATTAGTATTTTTGCAGACGCTTCAATCATTTTGCCTCTCTTCATAAAGTCTCCTCTTTTCCGATGAGTTTAAATAGTCTGTCAAACCTTCACGTAGATGTCACCTCTGTGAGGCTCACAAAATTCATACCAGTCAGTATCTCCACACCTCCTCAGTGTACCTGTGGTCAGAGGTCACTGCTGAACAATGGATTTATGCATGGAACAGTCTACTTTACAATCTATCTTGCGAGGACCAAGATCTGCAAAGTATCTGTTTGCATAACTGACATATGTATTAAGGAAATCAAATTTTCATTTCCTCTGAAGCAGTTGAAATGTCAGAAGTAAGGGGTATTGTCACAAAAAATGCCCCAGAAGTGCCTTCCTGTGAATATAAAACTGCAGTGTTTTCCAGCTAGTTGTAATGAATGGAAGTGCTGTGAAAGTTTTGCTGCAATACCCCACTAAAAACATATCTTTTTTTAATGACGAACCATGCAGAGGCACTTTCTCTTGGCTAGCTTCAGCAAGCCAAGTGCTTGGAGAGACTTCAGTTGACAGAAGTTCAGCCTGCTTAATGCAGACAGCGATTATCTGACAAGTCGCGACACTCAGATCATGCATAAAACATTAAACGTTTTGTCTCCAAAAATTCAGGGGTTTCCTCAAAAATGCAAACATCAGAAGACAAAAATAAGAAAGTTGATGAAATATTACACAAAACGTTACACTTGTCAGCTAAGCACACACAGAGTGTTCAAAACCATGTGTGCGTCCAAAATGAAACACATTCGTCAAAAAGATGCTAAGGGACTTAATGTTCCACAAAAATTCTCCTCGTTTAGACCCAAGCAGCACACATTTTTTTAATACACCCACTCATGTGACAGCAGCCTGAAGCATATTCCAAGGACTGCAAGTGCTTCAGATCTCCAGAAAAGTACAAAACTAAATGTGAAAAAAAGAAGCATCAATAAGCTCAAAGAATTTCCTAGCACAAACAAGATTTCATCTCTACTACTTTTTTTTTTTTTTTTGGATGATGATGATGATGATGATGATGATGATGATGATGATGAAGAAAAGCCCTGGTAGCTTTTCGGATAACGACTAAGTTTGAGGTTTCGGAATAAGTACAATAAAATGTCTTCAATTTGTAATCTAAAAGTCAAAACACTTTCCTGTCCCCTGGCCTTTGCTGGTCCTAACACTTTGCCCTTAACAGCCTGGAAGTCGATATTTCCAACGTGTGCACTGTGAAAGCCACGATGGTTGATTTCTAAATTGATACATCAATGGATACTTTAATAGTGTATCAGAGGACACTAGACTCTGCTGCAACGCGTTTTAAAATTTGATCCCTTTTAATTTTCGTGGTTTTTTTTTTATTGGCAAGGGCTCAGACAAACATTTCTAACACCAACTCTTTCCCATAAGAACCCCGCAGAAAGAACAAACCAAGCTGTCCAAGATTTATATCCAGCCAATTGTCAATTACTCATAAATTATTCCTCAGCCTGGTAGTATACGACTCCTTCTGGACTGCTTTCCCACATGTGACTCAGTTTGTCTAAAGTAGTGCCCACTGTGTCGATCAGGATGTGGCGTTAACCTCAGCGTGGGTGTTCTGTCTGTTTGCTGTGTAGGAGTTTGCCACTCTGACGAAGGAGCTGAACATATGCCGGGAGCAGCTGCTGGAGAAAGAAGAGGAAATATCTGAACTCAAAGCTGAAAGGAACAACACCAGGGTATGTGTACGGCTGTCCACGAGCGAGTGTGTGGGAAAAGTGCGTGGCTACCCTCATGCAAAGAAGAAACAAAAATAAAAAATAAAAAAAGTCCAAGATTAAAATGAATTGTTTTGTGTATGCGCATGGCGCTGTAGCTGCTGCTGGAGCACCTGGAGTGTCTGGTGTCTCGTCATGAACGCAGCCTCAGGATGACGGTGGTGAAGAGACAGGCGCCGCCGCCATCTGGAGTCTCCAGTGAGGTGGAGGTCTTGAAAGCTCTGAAGTCACTGTTTGAACACCACAAGGCCCTGGATGAAAAGGTGAGCACTATGACTTCGGTCAGCTGGTGCACACCGACTGAATACTTAATTAAATAACTCAATTGCTTGATGTTAGCGTCATGTATACCTTATTATGATGCCTAACTTTTTCTCCAACAGTTCAGCTGTTCCCTGTCACTGATTAATTCTAACTCTAGAATTTTTCTAGCTTTTATTTGGTTAATTAGCCTTATTATTTCTCACTGTCATAGTAAAAACATATGCATGTACATGAGTAAACCATTACTGAAACACTTTTAAAGAACAAAATTGAGGAAGTCACAAGATTGCATTTAGATAAGTGTCAGCACATTGACAGTGCCGTACACAAGTAGCTTCCCCTTGAACCTTTTCACTTTTTGGCAAAAATTCTCAATTGGACACTGATTAATAATGTATTCTTTACGTAAAGCACTTCTTTGGCTGTATGTTGAGCCTCGATGTCCTCATCGAGGTTGATCCTCTGCACTACTCTTCAGTATTTTGCAGCCTTTTTTCCCTAGTAGTCTCCTGTATTCATCTCCATCTATCTTCCTATACTTTCACATAAAATTCAAATCAAAGAAATTGAAGTGTGCTGATAATTTCTTTGTAATTGAGAAAAAAAAAACATGGAAAAGTTCAGAGTATAAATAGTTTTACACACCATAGGATCATCAACTGAAGTCATTTGAATTGTGACCCATATTCTGTGTCTTGGTCTCTGTCAGGTAAGAGAGAGGCTTCGGGTGGCTCTAGAGAGGGTGGCAACCCTGGAGGGGCAACTAGCGTCCACCACCCAGGAGGTAAAGTAGCTTGACGAGATTTAAAATCGTCCATTATGTGTGATATGGTGTTTAGGATCCACACGCTTCAACAATGATTTGCTTTACGGCTCTGTTGGGAACCATCACACATAGAGGTGGAGTAAATATTCTGCTCAGACTCAGTTATAATCCTTTCTGAGCGAGCAGATCATTTGAGAATTAAAGTTAGATCTTGTTATGATGAACTGATAACAAGAGGATAAGCCTTATTTTTTCCACAGTATAATTCATATTTGTAGGTGTGTCAAGTATACAATTTTACTGTTACATGACCCTGAGCTGCACTGAGTTTTGTTCTGAATTTTCTAGGAAATAAAATAAGATAAAGTTGTGGTTTATTTGCTCTTCTGTTTCATCTCCTCTGCAGTTGAACACTGCAAGACAGAGGAAGGACGGAGATTCAGTGGAGCGGACAGATGGATCCAAGCCTACATGGAAGGTCTTTTGAGCTATTTTTCTGCTCTTCTCTGACTCTCAGCCTTGTCCTTTGCTTCCCATTAACATTAAACATCAATATGTAATGCTGCTTTTTGACTATGTTTCACCTGAGGAGTAAGAGTAAAATAATTTTATTGTGTAACCTGTCTATTTATACATTTAGTTTTTACTAATGTTGTTGTGCTTCATCTCATCGCTACACTTTTGCTTACATCATATTATAGAGTCCCATGTTGGTTACTCTTTTATGCAACCACAGGAACTCATCTTAAATAATCTTAAAAGTCTTATTTTGATAATTACAAAGAACATACATCTGCAGAGATCACCAACTGTGTTTTATGGCAAAGTTTTACTTGGCCTAAATGTATTTCCCCCACTGTTAATGTGAATGTTTGTGTATTTGTGAAAGGTATTCATTAGAAAGCAAAATGGTAGCATTTGGAAACAGAGGGGAGTCCTAGAAAAGTGTCGCTCCTGCCTGCTGTCAGAATGTGTCCCTGAAGGTTTGTTTAACTAAGATCATGGAAATAACAGCACTCTCCGCGACGGAGAGAGGAGAAACAACACCTAAGCAACAACATGAGAGCCTCACCTCGCATAATTTACTTCTAAATGCAAACATCTCTGACCTTTTTTTTTTTTTTTAATGTAGGTCACTCAAAATCATCTCTACAACTCAGCCCTTTGATGTTACTCACGTAAACAAGTGCAGACGGGTGGGTCATACTTGTTAGTGTTCCTCTTTGCAGAGACTCCCCAATGGGTCCATAGACGCCCACGACGACGGCAGTCGGGCGTCTGAGCTTCAGGAGCTGCTGGACCGGACCAACAAGGAACTGGCTCAGAGTCGCGAGCACGCCGCCACTCTGAACGGCCGCATGGTGGAGCTTGAGGCGGAGCTGGCCAACGCACGACGAGAACTGAGCCGCAGCGAAGAGCTGTCAATCAAACAACAGAGGGAGCAGAGAGAGGTGAGGTTGTCTTCGACTTACTTGGTTTTAAGGTAACCTAGAATTAAAAACTAAAAGTCCATCTCACTTACTGACATCTAGTAAATATTATTTTTCCTCGTGAAGAGAGAGGATTTGGAGGAAAGAATCACAACGTTAGAGAAACGCTACCTGGCCGCCCAGCGAGAGACAACCCACATCCACGACCTCAATGACAAACTGGAGAACGAACTGGCCACCAAGGATTCCCTCCACAGACAGGTAGCATCGCTGCTAACTCACCAGACATCATGCAAAGATAAGGCTTTGAATGATGAAGCTTCTTCAGGGCGTCAGTGTATAAAACATGAATGGTTTCATGTTATAACAAACTTCAATGTTTTTTTACTGGGATTTTTTGTTGCCAAAATAAAGTTGTGCATGATCGTGAAAGGAAGCTGTTAAATAGTTTTCAAATTTCTTGACAATTAAAAATTTGAACAGTGTATCTCAGCCTTTGTTTACTCTGACATTGCTAAGTCAAATTCAGTGCAACCTTCTCCCAGGCAAAAGTAACATCTATAAAATCCAGTGCAAAATTTTAACTTGAGCTGTTTAAAGCCACGTCTTCCAGTAGTATTAATGCGCCTCTTTTTATTACTGTTATTTGAACATGATTGCTGGTGTTAGAGTGAAGAGAAGGTTCGCCAGCTGCAGGAGATGCTGGAGATGGCGGAGCAAAGGTTGGCTCAGACCATGAGGAAGGCCGAGACTCTGCCAGAGGTTGAAGCTGAGTTGGCACAGAGAGTGGCGGCACTAACCAAGGTAACACACACACACACATACACACACACACACACACACAAATCTCACAAGTTTGAACCTTAGAAGGATGAAACATCAGAGGCATTAACAGCAAAAGCATATAAGCTTGTAAAAGCAGCCCTTTCTGAAGTTGTGTCTGCTTGCAGTATATGTAAATGTCTCCCCCTGCAGGCTGAGGAGCGTCATGGCAATGTGGAGGAGCGGCTTCGACAGCTGGAGTCACAACTGGAGGAGAAAAACCAAGAGCTTGCGAGAGTATGTGTGTCCATTTGTGTGCGGGTATCAGGCTAGAGTGCGTGTGGGTGGGTGTGTGTATATGTGTGCATCACCCCTGAAGGGTTATTCTGACCTCTAATAATAATAATGCCTATATGATTTGGCTGATGCTCCACGTTTTGGCTGTTTGCTTGCTCATGCATAAATGTACACACACACACGCACACTCAAGAGGAGCTTGTCATTTTCCTCAGTGCATTGTGGCATGAATTCAAACCAAATTGTACAAATCTCTCTGCCCTCCCCCTCACTCTCTCCGCTTTAAGACTGATTGGATACTATCTTTAGATTCTGAATAATTCATGCACAGCTAATTTCCTTCTCCCTCCCTCTCTCTTTCTGCGATCTCATGACTATATTTAGTAGAAAGACCTCTCTGAGTGTGCAGATATGTGTTTACATGTCTGAGATAAATGTTCTTCTTTAATGGAATTACTCCAGAAAACACATTAGGCACAGTGCTTCCATTTAATAGATGCTGTTTAACCCTTTTTCATCATCAAGTTAATGATGGTAATTAAATCATCCTGGCTAGCCAAGAAGACCTATGTCTGGCAGCTGGTGATCTAGAGCTAAATTCACGCTTTACTCCTTAATCCATGTAGATATGCTTAATTAGCTGCATAAATGCGCCCACATAGAATCTGTGTCAAAGAGAAAAATGTGACAAAGTTGTTCCGTTTCCCCTCGGTTCCTCCTGTCTTGCTCGTTAGGCTCGTCAAAGGGAGAAAATGAACGAGGAGCACAACAAACGTTTGTCTGACACCGTGGACCGTCTGCTCACGGAGTCCAACGAACGGCTGCAGCTCCACCTGAAGGAGCGCATGGCCGCCCTGGAGGACAAGGCAAGGCATCTTCACAGATTCATTCAACCAGCAGCTTTTTCGTTTTTTTTTTGGCTCATACATTATATGAAGTCACAAAGCACATGCAGGTGCACTTTAATAAATTTGAATATTATCAAAAAAGTTTAAAATTTTTTTATTCACGTTACATAATGAAATTTATAATGAAAATCTAAAGCTTAGTTTGTCATCAAATTGAAATATTACAACTGAGCAGGACAAAGTTAATTAATGTATTCATTTTAATATGCTCACTTTATGTTTTGGTTTTAAATTTCATGATAATGTGCGATAACTTGGCAGCTGTTGTGTAAGTCAGTTGTCTGTTCACAGTTTTAACCATAACATTGGAAAGTTGAGTGTAAAGACAAACGGCAATTAAAAAATATATAAACAAGTTACCCATTAGAGCCTTCGTTGCCCCAATACTGTGAAATCTACAGATACACTTCTTTGGAAGCCCTGCATGTCTGTGTAAATATTACGTTAATTTCTGAGAATCAGCATTTTGGGTGTTTATTAGTTGTAAACCATAATCATCAACGTTAACAGAAAAGAACAGCTGATGTACTGCATGTCACTCTGAATGTAATCTGCGTATATATTACACAAGTTTGACATTTTGGATTTCTTAAAATACATTAATTTTTTGTCTATCAAGATGCATCCGTATTATAAAATTTTTAAAAATATTTTTTTTTCCTGGGTTATCTCATCTTTTTTCAAGAATGCACTCATTCAGGACCTGGAGAACTGCCAGAAACAGCTTGAAGAGTTTCACCACACCAGGGTCAGTGAACCAGCAACAAATCAATAAAGCTAGATCCGCTTCTTGTCTTACAACTTAGGCGTGTGTACTGAAAAAGGAATAAGTTATTTTACTTAGCACTTCACCCGTATCTAGAATTGCTGTGCAATAGTAGTTGCTCTTAATATCTTGTTGAATTCAGAGTTAAAAAATGATAGAATTTATTGTTTTAATTGATTAGTTTTTAAGAAGATGATGAAAAATGTATGTGCCACTTTGTTTGAATTTATCAAATAAAAACCAAATGAAATCTATAAAGTTTTGTGCCACCATAAACTTGGCACAATGTGCTGAAGTTTAATGGCCAGAAAAACCTTTGCAAGGCACCAAAAATATTCTTGCTTACAATTTTGCCTAATATTTAATCTTTAACTTTTGCAAGTTTTTCTTTTTCTCACTATGTTTTTTGGCTTTTCTTATGGATTAGTGTAACAGCATACACTTGCTTCCTGACCTTGTCCAGTCCACACGTCCTGCAGTACTGTTTTTATTTTTATTTTATTTTTTTTCAATTAATTAATTACTTTTTAAGAACAGCCTTTCTACTTCAGGAACGGCTGATTGGAGAGATTGACAAGCTGAGAAACGAGATTGACCATCTGAAACGTCGCAGTGGAGCGTTCGGAGAGGGAACTCACCCTCGGTAACCTCAGTCTTTTCTTTCCTCTTTTATTTCTGCCTCCCTTTATATCTTTAAATCGGTTTCTCATGTAAATGATCTCAGCTCTCACTTGGGAAGCTCCAGCGACCTCCGCTTTTCTGTGGTGGAGGGTCAGGACGGCCACTACAGCACAACTGTGATCAGGCGGGCGCAGAAGGGCCGGCTGTCGGCTCTGCGAGACGATCCGAACAAGGTGACGATTGTGTTCTGAATAGGAGGCAGCAACCAGCAATTCCCATGCATGCATACTAATTAGGACCCACAGACAGGATAACACTTTAGCGACCCTTCTAACCACGCGCAGCTTTTTGCCAGTGATTAATTTGGGTTCCTGTCTGCTTTGCCAGTAAGTGTCAGCGCTTGGCTTTGTGTGATCATCCCTAACTTCTCATTTTCTACTAACTTCTCTGTATTCCTGTCTCTCTCTCTCACCTGCTGCTGGACATGATGTGTGATGTAAGTTTCTTGTTCATCCATCTCTTCTCGTAACCGGCTCGACACCTCCACCAAAGTCAGATTTCACTTTTAGATGTATGCTTGTACTCTGGTTGGATCCATGGGACTCATTCTTGAGGCTGCTTTTCTCGCAGGTTATTAACGAAAATCTCCTCTGTCTACACTTATCTTCACACACGCGTGTGTCAGGTGTGTGCCGTGTTTGAGCAGGATTACCCGTCCCTGCGCGGGAGCGTCAGCCACCTGCTGGGCAGCGACATGGAGGCAGAGTCGGACATGGACGACGACGTGAGCTCGACGCTGCTCTCGCCAAGCGGCCAATCAGACGCTCAGACTCTTGCTCTCATGCTGCAAGAGCAGCTTGACGCCATCAACGAGGAGATAAGGTGGGATATCTCAGACACAATGTGTAACATGATGGCTATGGGGAAAATACTATTACCCGTTCAATTGTGTGCTGTTGTTAGTTAACCTGTCACATAAAATACATTCAAATTTGTGACTGCAATGTAAGAGTTCAGAAGTTTAAGTTAAGCCACTGTAATTATTACCAAAAAGGTGTTATGCTTTAATCTTCACATTTAAATCCTAAACGTTGGCTTGGAAAATGAATCAGAGGAGACACTAATAATGATGGGGAAAATTAAAAATTAAAAAAGCTGGCGCCCCATGTTCGATTGACAAGGTTTCCTGACATGTAAGGCTGGAGCTTTGGCTTTGCAGAGATAATCAGGCTACGTGGTCAGTGGCGTCACGGATGTGCATGTTTGTGTCATGTGCCCAGGATGATCCAGGTAGAGAGAGAATCAGCCGAGCTGCGCTCTGAGGAGATCGAGTCCCGCGTGAACAGCGGCAGCATGGACGGCCTGAACGTGACCCTCCGACCCCGAGCCCTGCCCACCTCTGCCACCGCCCAGTCGCTGGCGTCATCCTCCTCTCCGCCCACCAGCGGCCACTCCACGCCTAAGCATCATGGACGCAACACCAGCCACCATCTGGGAATCATGACTCTGGTCAGAGGGAACCCTGCAGTTATGAAAAATATATTCAAAGTGATCAGCATTTGCATAAATGTTCTATATTGACAATGTAGTTTTTTTTTAAACCTGTTTTTCTGATAGCCAAGTGACTTGAGGAAACACAGAAGAAAAGTGGCGGTAAGTTTGCAAATGCAGCTTAAGTGAAGTGGTCTGAGTGTGTTTCATGAGTGAGCTGAGTTGTTCTTGTGACTCTTTCAGTCTCCTGTGGAAGTGGACAAAGCTACTATCAAGTGTGAAACATCACCTCCCTCCTCGCCTCGAAGTTTACGCCTGGAAACCAACTTCGCTCAGTTCACAGGCAGCCTGGAGGACGGGCGAGGGTAAACACACACACACACACCTACGCACACACACATCAGGAGCTCACAACTCCAATACCACAACTTCTTAAATCATTTAAGAACAACTCTAACAGTTGGGAAAAAAATACTTTTTTCTTTTACATACTAAATAAATGCAACACCGAACACCAAACTGGAAGAAATGAGACAAAAAAAAAAGTGAAGAGTGAGAAATTTCCATGTGGGAAAATGTACTAATAAGAATAGAATGAGTGGACTTTGAACACACAGCTAAAACACAATATAATCTTATTTCTTTCAGTAATTATATTTTAAGATGTGAAAGACACATAATATATGCATTCATTACACACTCAGTGATATATTTTAAGACGTTTAATAATATTTATTTTGAGAATTTTGGCTAACGGTTAATGAAATCCCAAAATTGTGAAAAGTACGTCCATGCTCTGTACGTTAAATGCGCCCATCATTTGTGTAAAACAGCATGGAGGCGATCAGCCTGTGGCTCTGCTGAAGCTCAGGTTACTTCAGTAAAGGCTTGACTGCATTTTTGGGTCGGCTCTTCATCTTCCTTTGGACAACACCCTGAAGCTTCTATGTGGGGCTTGACATTCGTGCACATTGATACCACGGTCATTACGGCATGGCTTGGCAGTGCGGGCACCTGCCAAGTCCTTCTGGAAAATGAAATCAGCATCTCCATTAAACCTGACAGAAGAGGGACGTATGGACTCCTGCAGAATATCCTGGCATTGACTTTGGGATTAACCAAACCCTGCGAACCAACACCAGCAGGTGACATGGTTCCTTGAATTATCACTAGCTGTGAGAACTTCCCATGCAGCTTGCATTCTGTGACTTTCCACTGTTGCTCCAAACTTGACTATATTATTTACAAGTTAAAATAGTTTATGTTCTTTCATTCCGACAGAATACAGTGGAAAGTTTAGCATCAGTCAAATTTTTCTTGTCTCTGGTTTTCGAGTGGCTTAAATGCAAGTCAGCAAAAGGCCATGCAGGTTTTGAGTACATCTTTGTGTGGCAGGTTTTGAAGCACTCTGTTCTCTGTGAATTTCCCAAATTTCAAAAATGACTTTGCTTCACAAAGTTTTTATCATTTTAAAAACATAAAGTCAGTTCTTGCCTGCCTTCTAACAAATAATTGACATTGTATCCCACTCAGAAAATGAACATCTCAAATATGTCATTCCATCCATCCATTTTCTGTACACCTTTGTCCCTAGTAGGGTTGGGAGTCATGTTTGTGGACTGTGGGAGGAAACCAGAGTATCTGGAGAGAACCCATGCATGCACCTCCATGCAAACTCCATGCATGTTCCCAGAACCTTCTTACCTTCTTGCTGCAAGGCAACAGTGCTAACAACTGCACCACTGTGCAGCCCTCAAATATGTAATATAATCATTCATATTATGAGTGCATAAAAATTTCTATCAGAACTATATATTGGGTATGTACCTTTTATCAAAGTAGGCATCATCTTACTTTTTACTGTTCTGAAAATGTATGTAAATACACATCTTTTGCTAGACACAAACTCAAACATAAGCTTAAACAATAATTTAATAATGTATCCTTTTCACTTTTTTTAATTGGATCAATTAAACTGTATGTCTTGTTTACTGGTTGCAGCAAGCAGAAGAAAGGCATCAAGTCATCTATCGGTCGATTGTTTGGGAAGAAGGA
Source organism: Poeciliopsis prolifica (assembly GCF_027474105.1). NCBI lineage: Eukaryota > Metazoa > Chordata > Actinopteri > Cyprinodontiformes > Poeciliidae > Poeciliopsis > Poeciliopsis prolifica. The sequence continues at coordinate 9,541,269 of NW_026562378.1, read as the reverse complement.
GAAGGGTCGAATGGACCAGACTGTTGGCAGGGATGGACAATCTCTACCAGCCTTAACAGGTTCTCTGTAAACTGCATGTTCTAGAAGTACAGTGCTCCAAATGAAGAGGACTAGCTGATGGTAACACAAGCTATTGTTGCGTTTCAGATTTTGAGATGAGCATTGGTGACACTATGACTTTGGGAAAACTGGGCACACAAGCTGAGAGGGACCGAAGGATGAAAAAAAAGTAAAAGACTTTATATTTAGAATATTTTGATCCTCTTCTTATCGCTGATATTTTGCAGCGTCCTTATTGTGCCACACATCTCTCCCTCTAACTTTGTGTTGAATTCATTCAGGCATGAGCTTCTGGAGGACGCGAGGAAAAGAGGCCTTCCATTCGCACAATGGGATGGTCCCACAGTCGTTTCATGGCTGGAGGTATTTCACCGATCAAGCCAGCCAGACATGACCAAGAAAAAAAAAAAGCCCTTTGTTCTTTGTATTGCTCCCTTCATGTCAGGCTGCCACTAATATGTACATTTATGGTGACTGTGGTGTTGACGTTTGTTTTCCTGACGGCTCTGAACAGCTGTGGGTCGGGATGCCAGCCTGGTATGTGGCTGCCTGTCGTGCCAACGTGAAGAGTGGAGCCATCATGTCCGCCCTGTCCGACACAGAGATCCAGAGAGAGATTGGGATCAGCAACCCTCTGCACAGACTCAAATTGCGTTTGGCCATCCAGGAAATGGTCTCTCTCACCAGCCCGTCTGCGCCTCTGACCTCCAGAACGGTAAACAAATACACCCAGTACACCCCCATCGTTAGAAATGGTTCCTCTTTCCAGTGTTTTTTTTTTTTTTCAGGGAATAAATTGCGCATGCAAGAAACATACAATACCGTGCGAAAGGATTCGTGCCCCCTGAACCTTTTCTTATTTTGTTACGTTACCACCACAAACTTCAATGTACTTTTTTAGGGTTTTGAGTGTTAGATCAACACAAAGTCGGCCATAAGGAAAACAACATTTTTATGACAGAAAAAATCTGAAAATTGTGACTAGCAAAAACATTTCCCCCCCCTCAATAGTCATACTCTACCTTTTGAATTCACCTATTTTATCTTTCTCTTTCCCAGCAGACGAATCAGGGATAAGCATCTGAGAAAGACTAGGTCATCAAACAACACCCTACACTTTGAATTAAACATATTTGTGTGTTAAAATGGTCCCGTCAAAGTCCAGACATACTACAAATGAGAAACCAAAGCAAAATCAGAACAATTTCCTCACAGTATCACTAAACTTAAGTTTTTTGTTGCAAAGAAGTGTAGGGAACAATTCACCATCTAGAAGTGCAAAGATGTAAAATGTGCACCATAAAATTTTTGCTGCTGCTGTAGCAACTTTTGTGTACCCTTCACACAACATTTATTGTCATGGTGTCAAATAAAATCACTGCAGTTAATATAGCCTAGATTGCTGTGATGTGACAAGATGGGAAACATTTTGAGGGGGAAGAATGCTTTTTGAGGCAGCATGTATGAACACAGAGAAAATATATAACACTTGTGAACACCTTTCCCTGCACTGAAGATCCTTTTATAACTCATGACCCTCAATTTGCATGCTGAGGTGATACTTTTTCACAATAATTAGCCTCTTTTTTTTTTTTAATTCAGCAGCTTTTAATCGCATGGTTTACTTGAGAAAAAATAGCAAATGCATACATCTACAAACTACCTGCTTACCTGCCTGAAATACACTCCTTCCTTGGCATCACTCAACGAAACCTTTGTCTGCTTGTGCGTGTGTTTGTCGTTGTGTATGTGTACGGTGTGTGGTGTGAAAACGTACACTGGAGTGTTCTCCTGTGTGTGCTCATGTATGATGCTCTTGTTTGCGTGTATGTGCTCTGTGTTGTTTGTGCGCGCGTGTGTGTATGTGTGTTTCTGTCCTCTGAGCAGTCCTCCGGAAATGTGTGGGTGACTCATGAAGAGATGGAGAACCTGGCTTCCTCCACCAAAGCGGTCAGTACCATCTGGGTGCTTCCCTCCATGTTAACCCCACCCAGCACTTTCTCACACTCACACTGGTCCCTGCGGCAACACACATATGTCCTCTCCCTCTGCAGAACCCGTACAAAGACCCACCATATCACACACTAACACCTGTTTTTTGCGACCCTGCTCTTATCTGAATGTATTTGTTGGATGCAACACATGTAGCATTGTTAAGATGAATGCTAGAATGCTCGCAGAGTATAAGCTGAGATGAGATTTGCACGTGTGTGTTTCTGAATCTATATTACGTGTGTGTTTGATTAGCCCCTGTCTTGCTAACCTCGTATGTTGTCTCCACTTTGCTGCCACTAAGGAGAATGAGGAGGGCAGCTGGGCACAGGTGAGGTTGATTTCCCTAACTGAATCTGTACCAGGACTCTTTATGCATTTAAATAAAGACTGAATGCATTGTAACAGCGTTATGTTGCAATATCGCGAAAGTATTCACACCTTTTGAAAGTGTTTTAGCTTCGTATAATGTTACAGCACAAACTTTTAGGGATTTTGTTGGGATGTTAGAACGAGACAGCATGGTTGAATAAAATTCTGAAAAGTGTGGCATGAAAACCAACATTTTACTTTTATGTCACAGTTGTACATTATTTTGTGCTGGTCAATCAGATAGAATCCCAATAAAATACAATGAATTTTGAGATGTAACATGAAAAATGTTCAAAGCAACTGCTGAAAGGAAACTTTGTACTGTTAAAGTATTTTAGAGCATCATGCAAACTCTAAATCCTAAAGTCTACATAAAGTTGTATTTTTACATTATTATTAGCAGTAGTAGCAATAATAATAAAAAAATATCTACTTCATACTATTACATTTTTATTTCTGAGCTCATTTCCATCTCATTTAAAATCTAAAACAATTATCTTCATGACGGCGACGCATCTGTAACATTTTTTGCTGACATCCCTCTAGACATTAGCATATGGGGACATGAATCACGAGTGGATAGGAAACGAATGGCTGCCCAGCCTCGGCCTGCCTCAGTACCGCTCCTACTTCATGGAGTGCCTGGTGGACGCGCGCATGCTGGACCATCTGACCAAAAAGGACCTGAGAAGCCATCTGAAGATGGTGGACAGCTTTCACAGGTCTGCGGCTGTGATGCTCAGCTTAGCAGCTGTTGAACCTGCTCTACCTTTCATGTGATGACTTGATGCATGAGCGAGCTACAGAGATGGCAAGGATACTGATTCATTATGTGTGTGTGCTTTTTATGTGCCCTAGGGCTAGTCTGCAGTATGGAATTATGTGCTTGAAGAGACTCAATTATGACAGGAAAGAGCTGGACCGTCGGAGAGAAGACAGTCAACACGATATGAAAGGTACCATTTACACACAGTCATCCTCATGTGTAGCAAACGCAAACACGCCTACAAGCATAAATAGGCTCTCCTGTTTAATCAGAAAAAGAGTGTTTCTGGAGAACCGTCTTGTGGTTTCATCCGATAGTGTCAATTTGTGCTTGGCACCATAACAGGTGCTCCTTAAACTATCAAGAAGCAAATCTTGTGATCTAAAGCCCCACTTGCGTGTGGAGTGCCCCACACACACGCTGGCGCACACATTTAAATCCAGCCGTCCCTCTCGCCCTTTTGACCTTGAGCTCAGCGCATGAACTTGACTCAGCTGTCGCTCCGTATCACAGTCCAACTCTGTGCACACATAAACACTCACGCGCGCACACGTTGCGCCTGTTCCAACTTGGAAAGCTGGCTGACAGCTGTGCTTCAAGTGAACAAAGGGAGTGTGCCAGAGAGTTGACGCCATGCGGACATGCACATTACCTCTTTCACTAAACGCCTCTATTTGCTGTTTATGAGACACATTAGGGAAAGTGTTCATTTAATACTGTGCCACCACTCCGTTTTTTATTTCAGACGTTTTGGTGTGGACCAACGAACAGGTGATCCACTGGGTCCAGTCCATCGGTCTGAGGGAGTACAGCGGCAACCTGCTGGAGAGCGGCGTTCATGGGGCGCTCGTCGCTCTCGATGAGACTTTCGATTACAGCAGCCTCGCGCTCATCCTGCAGATCCCCATGCAAAACACACAGGTGGTTATGCAGGAAACAGCCATGTATGGCTTACGTGTATGATCCCATTTAATTTGTTACTTCTGCTTTGTCTGGTTGTTACATGTAGTAAAGTTTTAAGTAAATGGGTCAGGATCTATGATGTGAAATTCTGTACAAGCAGTTCATAAGTTATTATGAAGTTAGTTTCAACTCTCTTGGCATCTTAATTTAGAATAAATCGATATTAACGGGACCATGAGGGGCTTTTGAAGCTTCAAACCATTTGCCAAATTTTAATTGAACAGTTTTGTACAGAGAATAATATGAGTATATACAGTGAAGCTGATTATTTTATCGAGTGCCCGTGTGACCGTTGTCAGTAGGTGTGACACACCCTGCCATAAACCAGCTGTGATTCAGAAACAGTTTGAGGGGCTCAAAGTCTGAGGTGTTGATTTAGCCTTCAGATTTCCTAGATTTCAGTCAAAATCCACAAAGGATCCTCCCCTTACTTACAGTTAGCGTCGTGTGCCGGGTACAATAGGCCTCCCTGAGCTGTTTGAACTGCAAAGGGGAAAAACAACACTGTATGTCAGGCAAAATTAACATTATGCTTGATCAAGGTTTGATTGGATTCTGTGTGTTTTCCAGGCAAGGCAGGTTCTAGAGAGGGAGTTTAACAACCTTCTAGCCTTGGGAACAGACCGCCGACTGGAGGAGGTGACTTTGCAAGAACTTTTTCTCTTTGGTGGTGATTGCTTTTACTCAGGCTGTGTTATGTTTTCAGATTAACTGCTCCTCTATATGTTGCATCCTCAGACGATATTTCTTTATAAACAGCACGCTTTTCTCTAATTTTCCTCTCACAGAGCGGAGACGACAAGTCATTCCGGCGCTCACCCTCGTGGCGCAAGAGGTTTCGGGCTCGTGAGGGAGGGACGGGTCTGGGGATGATGGCAGGCTCCATGGAGACGCTGCCTGCTGGCTTCCGCATGCCTGCCATGTCAATGCCGCCTTCCATGAATCTGGCTGCCAAGAAGCAACTTCAGCCTGAAGGTTTGTTCCTACTCTGTGGCTAGACTGACTGACTAACCGCATGTTGTGTCCTTTGTGTCGTGCTGTGCTCAACACCTACTTTGCCACGCCTTCTTAAGCTCCTCCCCCTGCGCCTCCGAGACTTGACCCCTCTGCAGTGCGGACCTATTCCTGCTAACGGCACCCTGCTTATTAACAGGAGCACTAGTGCTAACAGGTAAGTTTGCTGTGTTTTCTAGGTCTGTTGGTGAACTATCAACCTGTGGTCCAATAGGGAGCTGTCAGTGATACTGTCCAGTGAGAGGCTAGTAAAATAAAAAAAAGTCACATTTACTCAAATATATTTACTAAAATAATCTTACAATAAACTTCTAAATATTAGTAAAAAATTTTCAGCAGGCAGCAGCATTTTTTCCAGAATAGATTTTGAAACGCCTTCAGAAGTTAATATGAGTCTTCATGGAAACAAAGTACGAATAAGCACGAATAAATAAAAAATAATTGAAATATTTGCACAGTGTTACACTCAATGATAAAGTCTTAATTTCTTTCTCCTTTCTTTCATACTGCCATCCTGCCTCTGAATGCTCTTCCAGTGCATTCTCATTACTTGTACGGACACATGCTTGCGGCCTTTTGAGAGTGATATGCCAAATCTGGAGAGGGAAGGATAGGGTGCGCCAGGAGAGGGCGGAGTCTTCTCCCCTCTCACGCCCAGCCTCACCTCCCACCTTCCACATCTCTCTCCTCCCCGCCCCCCCGGACTCGTGCAATACAGGGGGCACCTCTGACCTTTGCTCTCCGAGAGCGCTCGTTGGCTGCTTTCCGCTGCTGCTGTAAAGGAGGCTCGTCCCGGTCTCGCCTTGTTTACCCCAGTGCTCCCAGTAGCCTCGTTGTTGTGGTGTCGTGTTCCTGCTCTCCTCGTCTCAGCTGTGGGGTCTAGTCCTGGTTCTGATCGTCCTGAAACGGCCAAGACCAAACGAATCTTCCTGTGTTAACACGACGGTTGTGAAAACGATTTAAGGAGATGACGAGCAAGTTGTTGCTTCGGACTCAAGAGTGATGAATACTTGTATAAGTGGCAGATCACTCTGCACATTAACCTTTTACCGGTTATGCAAGGTATTACTCATTTATCATCTCTGTACAGAAAAATGGATGACTTATGTTTTTTATAGAAATATTATATATATAATATATATATATTGGAAATATATATGGAAAGTAATATAATATTGCTGTTTGAAACCCAATGCCCTGTATTCAATAGTGACTGTTCTCTTTCTCCTCCTTTCCCTTTCTCTCTGTGTTGGACCTTTGCGTGTCGTTTGCTGTGCGTTTGTGTGATTAATTGGTGGGAGGGACTCACTGAAAGAAGTGTGTGTTTTTACAAGGACTCCTCACAGGTTCATGGGTCCAATTCTCTCTTCTTCTCCTCTTCTTCTGTCCCCCCCACCAAACCTTTTGACACGATGTAGCTGTAATTTCTCTTCCTCTCTTCGCCTCTGTCGCCTTCTGTATGACACTATGTAGCCTAGAGAGAGAAATTTAATGAGAGGCATGAGTAGGGAGTGTGTGTGTGCGTGTGTGTGTGTGTGAATGAGAGAGAGAGAGATTGAGCAAATTAGCCTATCTCCTGGAGACTTTTGAAGGGGTCAAGTGTGCTTGTGCTTGTGTGTGTGTGTGTGTGTGTGTGTGTGCATGTGCGTGTGCATGGGTGCGTGTGTTTGTGGGTGTGAACGGCCGACCCTAACCATGTGACTTTGACTCTTTGTGTGTGTGAATTTTAGTGTGGACACTGTAGCTCACTTCTGTCAATTCCAAACTTTCTCTCATGTCAAACAATAAATTGCTGCTCAATATCAGTCAGTGACATGCACTGCTCTGCACTGGCCTTCAAAAGCATCCATAGCCCTTAAAATATCTGAAATTTTGTCATATTTCAGTCACAAAATAAATGTTTTATTTATTTGTTTGTTTTTTTCTGTTTGTTTTTTTCTTAACCAGGATTTTATGCAATGTATGAACTTGAACGAGCTTAAAATTGTGTAGTGACAGAACAAGGATTCATGGTTTTCAAAATATTTCACAGAAGGAAATCTGAAAAGTGTGGCATGCATTTTAATCCCCCCCCCCTCATGCATAAATTGCTTGGGACTCTCGACTGTTTTCCTGATTAATTCTCTCCCCCGCTTGGCCTTTCAGTTTAGCCGTGTCGGTATGTTTGCAGTTGAGATTTTTCTTTAAGCGTCTCCACAACTTCATCTCTGATCTGTCTGTTGCGTTCCTTGCTCTTTGAGGAGTAAAGGGATCTAAATCAAAATGCATGCCACGCTTTTAAGGGTTTTTTTTATTCTAGTACACACAACTTGGAATTAATAAAATATGCTGATAGTTTTATTTGTAATGCGAGAAAATGTGAAAAGTTTAAGGGGTATGATTACTTTTGTAAGACAGTGTAGATGACAGAGACATGTCTTATTCTGCTCTACCACCTCATGGTCAGTTTTTGTGAAGAAATGCCAGCGGGCAGTCCATAAACCCAGCTGACCACCTCCTCCAATGAGAACACAGCATATGAACTCGTGAACTGCTGGATGGCTGTACAATCTTTTATTATTATTATTATTTATTTTACAGATTTTTCCAAGGTGTCTAAAAGGTGTAATGTGCTATGTGGCAGCTATGAGTACTGTGTCTTTATTCCAGGTGTGAAACAATGCTGACAAATCAAGATTTTATTATTTGGCCATCTGAAAAAAATGTACTGTATTTATGACACTATATAGACATGAGTAAAGCTGTTTTTTAAAGAATTGTGACTCTGTTTCTTCCTGAAGTCCTCAGAACTTTAAAGCCACAAAAAAAGCTTATTGAAAACCATCTTTATTCCGAGAATTAAAACAGAACAATATCACTTTTCAGAACATCTACAAATACACAACAATCTTAGTTATAAAAGTCAAAAATAAGTTAGCAAAGATAAAAAATAAAATGGCAAAACCACTCTGTAAAAAAAGGGGAACATATTTACAACAAAAGCATTTATAACCTGTTTAAATTAAGCAGATCTTGGTCAAAACTGCCATGGTACATATTGGCCCCACAAATAAATCCATGTTTTTTTTGTTTTTGTTTTTTAAGCATTGAACTCACACAAAAAGAATCAAAGATACAGAGGAAAACTTAAATTAAGTTAGAACAATACAATCCATCTGTGAGTCTGGATAACAGAGATTCACTCTAATAAATAGGATTTTGGGTTCATGCAGCAAAATCTTTGAATCTCAAGTTAGACTGAGCATCTGTAGCTCTGACAAACAGGACTGGACCACAAGATAAGGCATGTAATACAGGGAATAGGGCCTCATTGTAAAAGGAGGAATTCAGTTTAGCCAGCAGACACAGTAGAGTTGCAGTGAAAATTCATTAATTCAGATTTTCGATTGTTTGCATAAGACAGAAAACCAAAGTTTGTAGATTCACTAAAACAAAATAAGTACTCCAGTCAAACCGCATCACCAATTAGCTATATTTCCTCTATAATTGATGGATCTCTGTGCGTCTACATCTGTGTTCCCACTGTTTTGAAAGGTCTATTTGGGAATGTCTACAGGAAAGGCCACAGATCCGTCTGAAGCAGAGATGCTGTCCACAATGGAAGTCAAGGCCTGCATGTTCCCCTGCTCAGGAGATTCAGCAGCACTCAGGAGATCTGAAGAAAGAGAGAGAGAGAGGCCAAATCACACAGTCAGTACCGTCGACAAAACACTAATCTGTTTGCGGGATCCGGTGAAAGTTCATATTCGGCCGCGCTCACCCTCACCGCTGTAGCTCGGCGGACACTGCTCCGGAGTGCTGCTCCACTCGGGGCTGCTGCAGCAGGTGCTCCCCGAACTGGGCTCGCTGGACGACGACACCTGTTAGCACAAAGACACACATGCAGAAGTTTCTGTCAGTCACTTATCATGAAAAACTGCACACAAAAATCCAGCGCAAAAGATTTATGTTTTTGAAACCTGCCACGTTAGTTTGAGAAGTGCATATCTGACTAAAACATGAGCCTGTTTATTTAGAAGATTTAACATCCGACATCTAAAAATCACCCACTTTATTATTTTTTATTCTACAGTTTGTTTTTCTCAATTCCCAACAACCTCTCAGCCATTTTTCTCTACATTCACATCCACTTTTGCCTGTCATCCTGGCTCTCTTTATCCCACTCCTGTTGTACTCACTCGGGGCTGGGTCGGGGTGGGTCGATAGTGCAGTCCCTGCTGTCCTGTCTCAGTGTCCTGCTGGTTGAGAGAGGACACCAGCGCTTGAAGCCGTTCGATGTACTGTATGGCACTCCGCAAGATCTCCACTTTGGGCAGCCTCTGGTTGGGGTTCATCAAGGTGCTCCTCTTCAGAGCATCGAAGGCCTCGTTCACCTTCTTCAGGCGTCTCTTCTCCCTCAGCGTCGCTGCTCTCCGGCGATCCATGGTCACAGTCTTTCTTTTGCACAGCTTACAGGCCCAGGGCAGGCATTGACCAGGGCAGTGGGTCTCAGAATGAGGTGACAGGCTGGAGGGAGATGCTTTGTCCTCGGTACTTGCGACTCCGACACTGGCACCTCCTGCGAGATTCCCACACAAGCCCATCATGGAGTTTCTGTCCTGGTAACCAGCTTGGTCGTATGTCCCAGATAGGCGAGAGGGGAAGTAGCTGTCCCCTCCTTCATAAAATCGCTGATCAGGAAAGAAGTATGGGTTGGTCTCAAAGAGCTCCATATTGGCCCGTGTTGTGCTCTCGATGTAAAGGGGCAACAGTCCCTGCTTCGTTTGCCGCTGCTCTTCAATGAGTGGTCTTCGTTCCTGCCTCTGGGATGTGTGTTGGACTGTACGCGTGTGCGCTGTCTTCCCCTTGGCCGGAGTTTGCGATGAGTGGAAGACGTGTGGTGAACAACTGGTGTGGAGCAACTGTAGGCTGGCATTTAAACCCCTCTGCCTTCTGCAGGATCACAGGGTTAAATTTAGCACGAGCCCCCAGAAACCTGACACGATGGTTAGCTGTTGCTGCACATCTACACTTCACATCTCTTTCGGGCCATGCTCTCTAGGGCTTTAAGGCCCATTCATGTGTTTCAGTGTGTGGGTTTGAGCACTTGCCCGCGAGTGTGTGCGCCAAGAAGCCACAGTACGATCAAGTTGCCGTGGAAGTGGAAGAGATAACCGCAGATCAAAGATGTTGGCCTTAATAAGTTAATCCCAGACTTGCGTTCTCCTCCATGACGCGGAACAAAAAGACGCTTTTCCATGGGGGAGGGTGGAGTCAGTGAGGTAGGAAGAGTCTCGAGGCAGCTGTCACCTCTACTAGGATCGAATAATTTGTAGTGATGAGAAGATGTTTGTGACCAGAGATAGTTGTTTACTCAAAAACTAGGTCACAAAGGCAATGTCAGGTTCACAATGAACGTCCATGAATGTGTAAACATAGTGGCATTACAGGGAGAGTATTTTTGAATGAGGTTCTGTGAAAAGGTTGTAAAAAGATAATATATTACCTGTATGAAATAACTCTGTTGGTGTCTTCATTTTGTACAAAGTCAGATTAGTTGTTCTTAGAGGCTCAAGCAAACAGCTATACTGAAAGCAGCCAGGATAAAAGCATTTTTTGTGGTACAATACTGATCTGCGGAGACAGTATTTTGTGAATCTTGTCACTTTTGCAGTGGGGACTTTTGTGCACAGAAGACGTTGATAACTTGCACATGAAATGGAGTTTGAAGATTTTGCACCACGTGTGATTTTCCTGTAAGAAACATGTAAAATATTTCCGTTCAGAGATTTCATTTGACGGAGAAATGAAAGTTGTGTGAATGACAAAATATTGAACTATTCCATTAGTGTTTACTGTGCCCTACTATTTTATTTGGATTGCAAAAGCTTCAGATGTGCCTGTGTTAATGTGTGCTTCATACTGAAAGATCATTGGTGGAGCACTGCTTCCTGCCACTGTTTTCCAAGTAATAACAATCAGATTGTGTGTAAATTACAGACCAATCCTAAAGTTGATCCAGAGGGAATGAATTTTTTTACAGCCATCACCTTAAATTAGTTAGATCAATTGGGATCACATGTGCTGATCTATTTTTGTATTTGACACAGGAAGATCATTGTTACCTTTACTTCAAGGGCTTTAATCTTTATAATCTGTGTAAATATTATGAAAGAGCACCTGCAAACACCACTATGAAATCAAGAGATATGTAGACTGTAGGTGTGATAATAATTCATCACAAAGTCACTTAAAACATCCAGATTTGTTGATCCTGAAGACTGAAGCTAGCAGGTTATCTGAAAGGGACCAGGACCAAGATGTACTTCTGACATCTTAAAGGTAAAATATTATTCTGGTTTCTCTGTATATAATGGAGGTGGTTCCACATGAATGATCTCCATTTGTAAAACATACAGTCAGAATGGAACATGCAAAACATTTCTGGTCGGAGTAACCAGAGTAAAATTAAAGAAGAGCTGTGTAAAAAAAAGCAGTAATGCTATAGAGTTTGGGAGCACTATTTTGTTGATTTTTTTAATGATCTTTATTTTGCTTTGCTTTCGTTGTTCTGTTACTTTTGCAGCAGGAACTGCAAAAGCAACAGTAACTTGGGGACAGTAATTGATGTTTAATTTCCAATAAAACATCAATCAATGTAATTGATGTTTTATAGGGAATCTCAGTTTCCCAATAAAACAATCTTTTCTGAGATAAATAACCTTTCTGCTGCAAATGTGATAAATATCTGAAGGTTTGTAATGACATTCTTAAGATTAGAGTTATTTTAAGACGGTAAGCGTTTCAATTTGGTCTCAGCCCTTCTTGCGCAAACCTTTAGTTTCATCCTCAGGGACTAATGAATATGGATTTATACTTAATAAAGAAGCTGTGAGAGCTATCTGCTGCAGGTAAGCTATAAACTGCTTATAAAATTTTGACAGAATCTTACTTCAAAAATCCTGAACTATACCTTTGAAGCGTAATCCATTGTTGGTGGGTGTCATATTCTATTTTCCTTCCCAGGGGAATTGCACAATGTGATGCAAGAAGTGTCACTTCTGAGCTCTGTATATAGCAGGTCTGGGCAGGCATGAACAGAGAAGTAAGTTTAGCACCAGGATGACTCTGGCTCAATTTACTCTTTGAAATCAAGGGGCAATGATGAGACCACTGTGCAGAGGAAATGGCTTTGGCTCTCCTGACCTCTTCCAGTCACTCATAGTTTTAGCTTAGCCAGCAGGTGTTAATCCACCCAGAACACATCTTACCTCATAGATCAGCAGCTAATTCTGACTGGCTTCCGCTAGCATGGAAGCATAGCCAAAACACACACTTCCAGCAGCAGAGATGCCGCAGCGGAATGACAGGCACCATTTAAGATGTGCTACATCCCTGCGTCTCTTGTATCACTGTCATAGATTTATCACTGCAACACTTATGGCTAACAGGAAATGCCTGCTGGTGCCAGAAGAATTTGGATGCAGTATTTTGTAGCCAAACTCTGCGGTGGCAAATTGAGTGAGGAATATTGAACCAATTGGCCTTTCTCGAAAACTCTCTTTATTTTTTTCTAGCGACACATTAATTGGGGGTAAATGAAGAAAAAACTTCCAGAAACTGTAAAATCAATGTATGAACTAACAGTACATCACATATTACGACAATATACAGTGAAAGTTGTGGTAAATAAAGTGCAAACATTTACATTGCTATCAGTTTTAGGAAGATTTTTAAATATTTTTCTTTTTCTGACCTTTCAACAAGTGAAAACCAAAGTTTATTCTCAGCATCTCAAGGTAGGATGGCATTCAAAGAGATTGCTCCCGAGTACAACCTCACACCTAGAAAACGTGCATCGCATTATGTAACAACAAATATGACAGAAATTATGCTGTGATCTTTCGAGCAGCTGGAATCCTCTGCCACGTGAAAATGGGGGCATATTTAACTTTTAGAAGTACACCAAATGTTTCCACTAAAGGTGGAGCAGAAGAAAGTGCCAAACATGCCTCAGTAATATTTTGCTTTTCATTTAAAATGTGCGCGAAAAGTAGAAATTCAATTTCACCTGTGAAAAAGTAGGTAAAATTTTACATACACAAGTATATTTCTCCCTGCTTTTTTTGTTTCTCATTCTTGATCCTTTTCTGTAAATTCTTGATTTTCCAAAAATAAAAATAAGAGAAAATAAAACCATTTCAGTTTTTGAGAGATAACATATGTTTTTGTTTTGTTTTAGCTCAAGTATCGATATTACTGGAGCTGGCAGGATGTTGGGTGTATACAGTTGAAGTTTTGGCTTCAGGCTTGAAGCAGAGCGTGCAGCTGGAGCTTGGCAGAGGCCTGCCGTTGGCTGTCAGGTTAGTCTGTGATGGATCTTCACTGATGGTGGAGGGAGCACAAAGACGGCCGTGTTGGACTCACGGGTGAAGCAGGGAGGGGGTCGACAGTGTGTCAGAGTCACTCATAACCCTCTGTAATTTTAACCCATTGTCAGCAAAACTTAAAAAGTGTGTGTGTGTGTGTGTGTGCGTGTGTGTGCTGGAGAATCAAACATGCAAGCAAATCCTCACTAGAATGAACATAGTCCTTAAGATGCAAGAAAGTAAGACTGACTGAGATCCCCCACTGAATAAAAAGAAGTCAGAAACGTGGTAAATAGTATAAATAACACTGGAAAGTTGGGAAAAAATTTAAATCTTTTTATTACTGTTCTATGTGAATAAATATGAGCCCTCACCTAGTCTTGTTCTCCTTGCTTACTGCCAATAAGAAAATGTGTTTTTATTGATATTGTCAACAAATTTTGTCCTTGTTTAGCCACTTTTAAGCTATACAATCTGAATTTACCCTAAACAAAGATGGCATAGCTCTGGCTTTTTTGATCAGTCCTCCCAACTCGAATCAATTGATGTCTGTGAACCAGATATCAATTAATTCAATTGGCCTCAGCCTCGTCAAACGCCATATTTTCTTACCTTGTTTTTGCCTCTTGTGACATAACATTTCCAGGATAATGCAAATAAGCAAAAGGAAACTGTTACCCCCCATGTTGTTCTTGAAATATTTCACATCTGTTATGGAGATGTCTTTTCACCTTTTATTTTTTAGTCTCAGTTTCATGTTCACACATGGTAAAGTCATCTTTACTATATTTTTTTATAACTACATGTATCCCTGTTGTGGGAAGTGGGAGCTTTTCTCTTGTAGCCATGTCCTGATTTATGAAGATTAAAAGAAATCATTCATATTTAAAATGGCATGTTTGCTTGTCTTTCTCATTTTGAAAAAATTCTAATAGAACTGGATTTGTGTCATCTAAAAAAATACTTATATATATATATATATATATATACATACATACATGTATATATATATTTACACATTTGTATTTCTAGAAAAAAAGTATATTCTTAATGTGAAGCTTATTTTGAATAAATCATAAATAATTTAGATCAAACATTTTTTTCAAACTACTAAAGTGTGAAATTATACTTCTTGTAATAAGAAAATTATTTCTTTTATGTTTTTACACATTACCTACAATATCAATACCTATTAGGGGATTTTGCCTTCTACTCTTGTGACAACTATTAGATGAGTAAACATCATTAACCTGAAATAAATAGTTGTTCTATTTAAAATTACTAACTTAACTGATGATACTAAAAAATAAAATAAAAATCCTCAGTTGTTTACAATTCTGTGTTCATATGACTGTGTGAGTGTATGTCTGCAGGGATTGCCCTGTCATTGGCAACAGTGTCCCACTTCTCCTCAGTGACAAGCAGCAACACATTGTGGGACAGCTGAGGACGGTGGGGTGGGGGTGGATGGGGACGGGTGGATCAGCCCTCCTCACCCCAGGTTAGCCTCAAGATCATCGCTGACCCAGAGAGCCGTCATTTGAGTGCCGTCTGAAAATCTCAGATATGAAAGAGGAGAGTAAGATAACAACAGAGAAAGAGCGTTAATCAAAGGTGGATGAAGCAGGACATCCGTCCAGGGAGATCGGATCCCGGCGACAGAACAAGGGTACAGAGGGTTTGATGCCCTTTTAGCTGAAAAGAAGTTCTCACTATGTACAGAATATGCCAAAAATATTCATTTATACTGACTGTGTTTGAATTTATTTTTATTTATTTAAATTTATTTGGCTATGCTTAAGCATACTTGTCAGTGTTTCAGGATTTTTCAAAAACATCTAGTAAACAGGTTGAAAGGGGTTTAGTTAAATTTCACTCAAATTCCTCTTAATCTTGAAGAAATGAAAGTCTTATAGGCTACTGCAAGTAAATATCAACTTCACATTAACTTCACACAAGTTACAGTGGGTAATCCAGGTGATACAAAGTGAAGACAAAGGGAGTTATTTTTGTATCACGTGCTAAACAACACTCCCCACTGACTTTTGAGAACTGAACCGAGTTTAACCCTTTCAGCAGAGCAGACCAACTTCCAAAATCCCTGTTCAGATACACTAGTCTTTCTTAGTCATTATGCCACCTATATAAACAAGGTTATTTAAGTCATAACCTTGTTTTCGTCTATTTAAATCTCTCCTACTCTTTGTTCATTAGTTTTTTTACAGTCTGAAATAGTTTCAACCAGACATATATGCATTTCTCATAAGCAAAGCCAGCTGATCGCCAGTGTGCAGCTTCTTATGTAGGAGAGACTCCATGTTTTATTTAGCTGGAGAAAACTCCACGACTTTGCCTATAGCATCCAATTAAATCCCAATTTTGAAACCTTGATTCTGGTGATCGGACCAGGCCTGTTAAAACCTTAAACCTTAAGATCTGAGGTCCAAAATCATAATACTGCTTCTGTCTGTCTAATGTAATTTGGGGTAATTGTGAGATTTGCTTCATTTGCCTTTACATCTTCATTTTGAAATACAATCAATTAACCTCAATAATGTGGTTAATTAACATCAATACAGATTTATCCTACAGTAGACAGAGTAGTGGTCAGTAAACCTTAAACCTCAGTCTGACCTCAGCTTCGGCAGGAGGCGGGAGAGAAAAACATAGTGAATAAAATTCATCATCTGTTGTATCTGAGCTGAGACTGCACAGAGTGCATCTTTACTGCACAGAGTGCATCTTTACTGCACAGAGTGCATCTTTACTGCTGGTGAAAAACATTCAGTTTAAAGGATGGCAAACTCAAGAGGTTATGATCACCATACTGACAGCAGCAGATGCCACAATCTGTCGCCAGAGACTACTGACTACCATCACCATGATGACAGAACATCCCTCATTGGACCTTTAAAATCTGTCTGTTTTCTACTAATAACACTGATTTTCAAGCGGTTTCACAACTTTGACAATGAAACAGGACAAAGCACTGGAAATGAGTATATTATCTTAATAAAGGTGGATTAACCGGTAATGGAAAAGTGAATAAAGTATTCATATAGTGCCGTGGAGTTTCTGTTGAGTAATGAACCTTACATAAGCTTCAGCGCAGACCCACTTGATTGATGTCTGACGGCAACATGACACTACTACTGCCTGGCTGATGGTCAGCAGAATACTCCCATTCATGACGGTTCAGAAAGATGCGCCCCACCTGTGTTTTCAGGGGGCTCTGGAGGCCTGGAGAAAGCTTTCAGAAGTTTAGGAGTTGGGGGGGCGGGGTGGGGAGTGGATGAGGACAGTAGTTTTGCCCCAGCCACGCTGCAGCTCACTGGGGCTTTTATCGCAGAGTAATCCCCTACAACAAACAGAATGGCCGGCATGTGCATGTGCAGCTGTCGCAGCCTTAGTGCAAGTGGTGTCATGTTAAATCACAGGAATGGGCCGAGCCATCCACTGCCCTTCCCTTCACTGGCATCCCACTCAGCCCCGAAGATCCAGCATACCCAAACACACGTACACGCTCATACCTATGTACATTATCCACTTCCCACTATCGCAGTATGCAGCTCACTGTACCTCTGGAGTTAGTTCCTGTTAACAACCAGTGGTCTACTGTTTCCTATACATCATTTAAAGTACTTCGCGTATGTTTTCATTATCCTTAATCCTTTTCGCATTTTGTCATCCGACAGCTACAGACGTCAGTGTAGTTTGTTGTGATGCTGTGTAACACAAAGTAGAACATAATTATGAAGTGGGAAGAAAAGAGCTTCTTTGTTTTAATTTATCTGAAACTCTGACAAGTGTGGCATGCATTTCTTTACTCTGCAAAACAGAATTAAATAAAACAGAGGCCAGTTGTCGCTTGGAGTTCCTTAATTAGTAATTTTAGTCACTGTGGCATAATTTAAAGTGGTTATAAAGGCAGCTGTTCTGTGAAGGTCTCGGGACTTTAAGAAACTTTGAGTGAACAATCATCATCATGACGCTCGAGGAACACAGCATTCTGTCGCATTTAACATTTAAAGCAGGGTAAAGTAACTAAACAACATCCTGGTGTTTGATTGTTTCAGTTGGCATTTTTTTACGCTGTTATTCAAACGCAGAAAAGCCACAGCAAAGAGATTTTTGTCCACTTACAATAACAGACAGGGCAAGGAGTGTCAATAATAGTCAGCCATGAGTTTGGAGGAGCTGCAGATATCTACAGTTCGTCCAGGAGAAATGGCTTGAAGGACAGCCAATAGTCGTGCTCTCCATAATGTTGACCTTTGCTCAAAAGTGAGCAAAAGAAGTCATTCATAAGCAAACATATGGAAGAATGTGCTTTGGTCATAAATTAACTTTTTAAACCTTCAGGCAAAATTACAATTCATAACACCCTATGTAATCCCAATGAGATGCATTAAAGTTATTGATTGTAATCTGCCAAAATATTGGTTCAATTGGTATGAATATCGGTATGAATGCTTTGTGCACCATAAATGGAACAGTTTATTTCAGTGAAGCCAAAGCCAGTGGAACACCCAGTTCACGCTTGGCAGGCGGAGCATCTTCTTTGAGAGCTTTGAAAATCACAAATACTTCTGACTCAACATTTCAGCTCGCTCCAACAAACTTTGCACCACCCAACCACTGTCCAGCTAAAAGCAAAGTAGCAAAGTAGGAAATAAGGTTTAAGACTTTACCAACAGAAGACGTGTGTGCATAGCTGTGAGGAAACGATTACCAGCTTTTCAGTAACAGTTCCATCATATGGCTTCTTTTCTTCATCTCTTTTTATTCAGACACACCTCTGTTGTTATTTCACCACCTTGTTAACACCTACTATCTTTATACCTTCTTCCAAACTGCTCTCTTTGTTTAGCTCGGGCTCCAGTGACCTTCTCCCATGTCAACGCTTGACAAATATAGTGTCCTGGTTTCTGCAGCGACCAAATAGTCCGACACAACAAAGGGGAGCGCGCGTGTGTGTGTGTGTGTGTGTGTGTGTGTGTGTGTGTGTGTGTGTGTGTGCGTGCGTGCGTGCGTGCGTGCGTGTGTGTGTGTGTGTGTGTGTGTCTGCATGGAAGTCAGACGGGAAATCTTGGGGAAAAAAAGCCTGGAGGCAGAAAGCTGAAGGACATAAGAAGAGGAAGAGTGGAACTGTATTTATGAATTACACTCATCCTTATGTACTCAGGTGAAATATTGAAAACAATAGTGATGTTCAACAGACTAGGTTATGGAACAATGAAGAGAGAAAGTGTCTAGCTGTTCTGAGATGTTAAAAAAGCAGGAACTGTCACAATAGAAACATGTGGACCCCCCCCCCCACGCTCTCCACTCCCTCTACCATGCCGTTCTAGAGCTGCTGTAGGGGCGCTACAGCATTCTTCGCCTTTACTCGATGACGCACCAGATGCCTCCAAGCAGAGCAGTAATGTTTCACTAAATCAGATTTAAGATTTGCCTGCTCCAAACATTTCGGGCCACAATGATACACAATACCTTTGACCAACCTTCATTTGTATTGAAACATTGTTTGAAAAAGAAGTGACTTTGTGCTACCTTGAAATAGATTTACCTTTAAAGAGATGAGTCAAGTAGCAGTGCAGTGTAAATGTTCCTCGATCCTTTTCACATGTTATCATGTTACTTCAGTCTTGGTTGAGATAAGGTCTGGCTGATGAACATGCTTGTATTTAAACTATTCCATTGTAGCTCTGGCTGTATGCTCAATGTTATCCTGCTGGAAGGAGAATCTCTGCCCCAGTCAAGTGTTTCACCAGTTTTTCTGTCCAGTATTGACCCCATCCTGATGTCCCTCTCTCACCAGCCTCACTGCCCTTGCTGAAGATAAGCACTGACACAGCAGGATGCCACAACTGTGTCTCACAGATGGACTAGTGTGTTCAGGGTGACGTGCAGTTCAGGTTTTCTACCACCATATGACCATTTGTCATCTGATGATTAAAATACCAGATGACAAAATGGAGGGAGTTTTGTTGGAAAATCTAGTACCATTATTTACAACACCCAAAATCAAAAGTAATCAGATGTCCGCATTACAAGAATGTTGGCGACAATGTGGAGAAGTGAAAGCCAATCATTCACATTTTTTTGGGAGCTACAAAAATAACTGATAATTGGGAACATGTTTGATCAATATTGACTCAAATCCTGGGCTGTACTTGACTAGTGAAGTATTTGGATAAAACAACAGATGTGATGAGGAAAGTTACTGTCATCGTTACATTTATGTCGAGGACAACATAAATGGGGACTTTCCACAAACAAGACTTGCTCTAATGAGCACCTAAATAACATCCTGCTCCACAGAAGCAGTGGTATTTATGTACCGACAGAAAGCAGGAGAGGACGTCTCGTCTGCCCCACTTCTCAAGAACGGTCCAAAAATAAGTCAAGGACAAGCAAGCAGAAAAGAAATGGTGAGTAAGCAGAGGAACTTTGCAGGTGCTGGAGCTCAGTCAGAGAAGAGACAGAGCAGCTGCTGCGTCGTACAATGACTGTGTCTTCGCCCAGTAAACACACATTGGAAAGGAGAGTTGCAATGCCACTGATGAATATTTCAACAACATTTAATATTTTAAACCTTTATTGCTCAACAAAAAACATTCAATAAGCAACAATTAGAGGAAAAAAAGAAAAGCGTACCGTATTGGATTACATTATAAACTTCTCAGAAATGAATCACTTCCGTCAGCACCTGAATCTATATCAACTCTATCGCCTACATGAGGTCTATATGTAGCACATTCCCATTATGTGTTGACACTTAATGAAGCTGATAAATGCTACTGGCTTTATTTATAAGTTTATATCTAGTTATTGGCTCATAAGCTTCAGACCAATTCTGCACAAGCTCAAGTCACGGTAAAAGGCATGCGCTAAATGTATATTACAGATTTGTACTGATACAGCTTATGCAGAAAGCAGTTATGTGACAGAACTCTCTCCACCTACTGGCAGAAAGATTAAAGGCAAGGAAGAAAAAAACTGGTTGGAAAATCTGGCACATTCAATGAGGTGAACTTACAGTTAGAAATCCATTGAGAATCTGTAATAATCTTAATTGTGCAAATTAGATAGAGGATACATTTTACTTATAGCACACTGAAATGAAATGGCATCAGTAAGGTCAGAAAATGCAAAAAATAATCAGAATAAGATCTACTATGTACAAATTAAGTTTAAAGTTATTACATGGCAGTGTAACGCTTAAATCAAACTTTTCAAGAAATGTGATGTGTGGATGCTCTTACAGTTGCAACCTTCTCTGCTTCAGATTAGGCGTTTACAACACAAACGCCATAAATAAATTAAATATGAAGTCGTTTTCAACTTAAATCAGAGAGGTGAGAAATGAAGAGTTACCTACTACAAGCATGAGTTATAAAGGTCAGAAACACTGAACAAACACCACACTGTCACAAGGAAAAAAGTTAGAGCTGCAATCTTCAGCAGGTTAAATATTGTATGTGGTGAAGCACTCACACAAACAAGATTTAAGCCAACATCTAATTATTAAAACGTATTTTTACAAGGCTGGGTATTATTTTAAGATAATTTTGGAATGAGGCTTTCATAAATCTGAAGCTGATGTAAAAAAAGGAAAGGGGTTGACTTGCTAACCTGCTATCGGTCAAATTTATAAATGGCAACTCTTCTCAGAACAACACTAAAGAAAGATAAAAAGAAGATCTAATTTATTTAGAAAAGAAGAACATATTAACTGATACAACTCTGCAAACATAAAGTAAGGGTTCAGGATAGGAACATTTATGTGGCTATAAAACAAGAACAAAACCTTCATGAGATCAATTAAAACCTCAAACCAACTGCTCAAGTGTCAGCATTTAGCAATAAATAAATAAATAGTTCTGCCTTGTCCCTTATTTAATTTAGACAAAATAGAAAATATTAGTTACTACTCTTATTGCCTAAAAATACTTTACAGGCAGTTTGATGCAAAACAACCATAGCAATGAAGAGCAAACTTTACCAAGTGCTGAAATTTGTGTTTTCTTATGTGTATTTTTGGGGATGGGTAAAATAAACATGTTAAACTATTTATACTTTCATCTGTGCATTGAATTACATTTAGGTGCCAAAACCCTTTGGATCCCTTCAGCTGCTCTTTAGAGGATGAATATCTTAATAACTTTTTGAATAATCTTTCCACATCCTGGACAGGGAACCTGGAACTTATGCAACCTCCTTGCACATGGGAAACATGTAAGCAGGTGAGCCGTTCGTCCATGGATTATATTACCATTACGCGGTCTCACCCGACACAGCTTGCAGGGCTCCAGCAGCGCCTCCGGTCGAACGTCTTGGACCTCCATACCCAGACTTTCCTGGCTTTCCCCCTCTGAGAGCTGGCCGTGCTTGTGGAAGCCAGATGGGCGTGGCCCTTTGCCTTTACTCATACCTGCTGTGGGAATCGGTCGGTCAGCTGTGGAGTGGGAGGGCAGGATGACTGGGTCTGAGACCGTCCTGCTGCAGTCTGGAACATCAATGCCTGTGTCGCTGTCGTCCTCTTCATCATGGGCAGAGAGAGAGCTGCATGCTGGGATGTCGGGGACGGAGAGAGAATGAGCCAGCCGGGGCACGTCCTTGTACCAGTTTTTTCGTAGAGCCCAACAGCGAACGCAGTACCGCTGGACAGGTATGTTGTATTTCCTGCACTCTGTGCACTGCCATGCATCCTGAGAAATAAGACGGACACAAAGTCAAGTCTAGTTCTTTGACATTCAACTCAACAAAAGGTAAAAGCACAGATCTTGCATATAGGTACACACCTGTGTGGAGATCTCTGTATCAGTGTCATCACTCAGACACTGAGAGTCTTCATCGGGTTCTTCTTGCATCTAAAAATAAAAAATAAAAAAAAGGTAAATAAGCTATATTAACCATACAACTGTGTCTTCAATCCTCATATTAATGTATTGTCCTCCATCTTGTCATCTTATCTGTTTTTTATTAGTCTAAATACAGACATCCAGCTTGTCATCCTGCCATTTGTGGTCAGAGCTACAATCTACAGAAACATTTCCAGACAAAAACCTTTGAAGAAAATCTCCATTAAAAAAGTAAGCTGCATACATAATTCACTGAATAAATAAAATGTAGACTGGATAGGCAAAAATCCAAAATACCTCTCGGTCTGACTTTTCCTCCTTTCCTCCTCCGTAATCATCATCAACAGAACCTTCTTCTCCTCCACTTCCCTCTTCTAGCGCCGCTTCCTTCATCTCCACACTCACTTGCTCACTCTCACCCTCTGTCAGAATCCACAAGTCTTCTGTTGTGTCTGACACGATGGCTGTGTCCTCCTCCTGTGCAAGAGACAGCTGATTCATCAGTCAGACTACCACCCACTGTCAAAAAACAATTTGTCTTCAAAATAAATACATATCACCAAAAATGTAGTACAAAATTATCTATTAAAACTTTTGTTTTGTCTTCAAAAAATATCAAAACCATTTTAACCAATTTCCTAATGTACACATGCAATTTTCTATTCTAAGCAATATTTGAGATGAGAAACAGACTGGAGAAAATCTGATGTTTTTCTACTCAGTGAACACACCATGTGCAATCGCTACCAGGTCTCGTGAACAACTATCCTTGTTGACAACACTGTTACTGGCTCAAAGTTGACCATTCTCAGCAACAGTGAGACTTGTTTTATGTTGACTGCTCTCATACATAGCAGGATGTTGACATTACACCGAACATAAATAACAATTTTCAGCTGAAAGGCTCAAATGAAAATGGCTGTTCTTCTACCTTCATTACATCAGTGAAGACAAAAATCTGAACCAACTAACATCAGAATATCAGCACTGTACAAAAACCAGCAATTTGAAATTGCATACAAAATTTTGTTCATCACATCAAAAAGGGTTAAGCAAAAACAGTAAAACAAGAATGCCTTTGCCATTCTTGCCAGATTTGAGCTATCCAAGCCTCTTTTTAAGTTTTCCATTTCAAGAAAATGAAATGGAAAATCATCGATTTATAGGTTTTCAATAGTTGATAAGTCTGAGAAGTTGCCAAGCCAATCTGAACTCCAATGATGATACAAGAGACAAGCAGGTCGTCAAGATGGTGTTATAAATGCACATTATGTTAGAAGATTGTTTTTGAACTCAGAGAAAATTATTCTTTAAGTTAAATTATTCTTTAAGTTTCTTAAGTACTCCATTAGATTTTTTGCTTTGTTCTTCATTATGTTGACTACCTGGCAAATTAAATAATTATTTCTGAAGAAATTTTGTCTATTTTTGTTTTAAGCATCATCATCTACATTGTTGCAATGCCCCAAGTTTCAAACAGGTCGAGTTATTTTTTCCCTCACTATTGGATCCGTTGACCATATTTTACCATTTATTTTAAATGTCAGGGTGTACAAACACGAGGTCTCTTACTTGGTTTGTATGGATGTCAGTGGAGCCATTGCTCCTGCGGCTATAGTTATTACGCAGATTACCCAGAAACCACCAGGGTAGACCAGAGAGGTCCCACTCCTCCAGGGTGACATCCAGTTTGGGGCGCTTGCAGGCTGAGCGAGGCAGGCCTTCAAGCGACTCTGTCGAAGTTTTGAACAGTTAGCTTTTTCTCTCTGGACCCGGTCCTGTTGAGGCGTTCTGATGCTGCTTGCTCACCATCGTCTGGATCACGAGGTCGTCTCTGAGAGGGGGTCTGCAGAAGAGGCCCTTCACTCCCGGCCACCACTCCTGCTTTGACCACACCCTCATATATCTAAAGAGAAGAGAAACATGGAAAAAAAAATTATACCGCAGATCCATAACTAGATCCTTGGAGGACTCACAGCTCCTTTTCAAGATGGCCTTCGAGAATGGGGGAGGTAGTACAAAAGGATGAAAGGTTGAGGACTTAGAACAAGGAAAGGCTTAATTCATAATTTGATTATAACTTTAAATTAAAATAGCAAGTGTTGGTAAAACAAAGAGAAGACTGAAAAGTCAGTGCTCCAATTAAAGTACAAATACATATTCTGCAATTTCTGCAAGTAGTGCTGCTTGCAATTTGCAAAATTTAGAAATGTTCAATCTAAGGAAACAGGACAGAAGACAATCTACAACATTTCTTAGAGTAAAAGTACATTCATAGTGGGATAAAACATCTGCATGGTTCACATTTTTAAAACTGTCATAGCTTCAAGGAGAGAGAAAGAAGACATAAGACACCTCATCTGAAATTTGATCATCATGAATAAAATACAAATATATCAATCTCTTTGATTTACAAAGCTGAAGTAAACTAATATTAGATTAATTATGTTAAAGTAGCAGGGCAATCTATCTACAACTGGATTTTTCTGGGGAACAGGAAGAATGGCACACAGGAACAGGTAGGCGGTGCGTTATTAGGCCTGTACCAGAGCAGGAGCTGAGAGCCTCCAAACTGAAGCAGAGAAGAGAACTCTGAGACAGACAGAGACAGTGACTCTGCCCCCCCCATCCACTGGGTGGAGCTGGTGGGTCACAAAAGAGTGCTGGAAGTACCACCAGACCAAACCAAGGATGGGGTCGTACAGAGACGGTGCCACTCTGTACAAACGTACACCAACGAAGACAGCAGACCGTCTCTCACTCTCCTCAATGCACACAAGCAGAAGGAAGCTTCCTTTACCAAAACTTGTAAGGAAATAATTCTTTTTTTTTTTTAGGAAGAGATTCAAACAGTTGTACAGGAAGCCTGTGAGTCGCTGAGTATTGTGTGCAGTGAGGTGAATAAGGTCTCTGTTTCTCCTGAGCACCATGCTTCGGCTTTACCTGACCACGATCCTCCACTCCGCCCTCTACACACTCACGGCCCACAGAAAGATTCTCTGCAGCGTCTGCATTTCAAATGAGACACAGTAACAAACAAAAGGACACCCCCCCTTTAATGATACGAGTACACACTCTCTCACTATGGCCTTCAGATATGTGGAGCCTCTTCACTTGATTTGAAGTACAAGCTGGATAACATTTCTTCTGGCCCAAAAGAAAACCCCTGCATCCTAATGTGATGCAAAAACTCTAAAGTGTGCTTTTTGTCATTTTCTTAAAAGAAAAAAACAATATGTACAATGTGAAAAAAAAATGTAAAAATTAGTCCTTGTTTTCCCACATTAGCCGCAACATACAAAAATAAAAGGAGATTCGTCAGACAAAATATTCAAAAATATATAAAGGATTTCAAGCAACAAACAGGGTAATTACTTACCACTAGAGCCAAACACAACGAGGTACTTCTTTAGCATTTCATACACTGGGCTGTAAAATGAGTCAATTAGAATTAGTAAAAAAATAAATATATTAAACAGTTTTCAGCCTGAATGAGTAAAGACGTTATGAGTAAAGGTAAATACCTTGGATTTTTGACAGAGAAGCTTTCAACTTCCAGAAGTTCACCCAAAGGATCATCCTGGCAATGGACAATGTGTTGCCTCTGTTTGTCATACAGCTGCTTCCCCATGATATACTGACCCAGGTAGTGCATCACCTACACAAATTAAAGGATAGATGCTGATTATTTCATTGTATGCCAGAGGTGACCTTTTCACCCTCTTTGGGGGCCCAAAACTTAAATATACAGCATTAAACCAACTTCCCTCTCACACACATCATAAAAGTTTATGAAAATCAAAATTTGTTTAACCCTTAAATCATCACAGTTCATGAAATAGAATTTACACAAATCACAAAATTTATTTTCTATGAAGTGTAAAAGTCAGATGTGGTATTGATCCCTCAGATTAATTTCGTATTTATGCTAAATACACATTTGTTTTTTACTGCAAAAAAGATATTCAATTTATATAAACTATCCCTTTGACATGTCATAAAATCTTCACTAAATGATCACTAAATGTTGTGAAAATAAAAATATAAACAAAAACAATATTTGGTATATTGTTTTTGTTTTGATTTATATATTTTATAAATCCATCTGGGGATGTTGCTAAATAGAAATCTAAAGCTTAGTGTATCCTGCCCATTGACTGAAAAGCCGTGGCTTCCATATCATGTGCACGTTTCATCTCGTATCCATGTGCAGGGCAGTTTAGTCATCACTGCTGCAGAAAGAGTGCAGACACACCTTCAACATGATGCAACCAAAACGTGTTCTAAAATAGCACTGTGTAGTTGTACGCTTTCCAAGCCATCTTGTAACCCAGACGCCAGAAGTAGACTCGTGATTCACACTTGATCGGGAAGCTCACCTCTTTGAGAGTGAAGACATCTTCCTGAGCTCCAGCTACACGCAAGATCTGCAGCAGCGGGGCTTTTGGTTTCACCTAAATAAAAAAAAATTTAAAAACACGATTGTTTAGCATCAAAATTTGCAATAACTATAGCACATGATGCCTGGATTTTTTTTTTTATATTACCTGATTACCCTCTCCGGGAAGCGTCCTGCATGACGAGCTTGAAGCCTGAGGCTGGGTCGACAGGGAGCTCATAGTAGAAAACTAAACCTGAAATAGAGTACCAATGCGCACGTATAAATATATAGCGCTAAATACTATTCCTTATTTCACACAGTTAATATGATGCTTTTCAGTCCTACTTTTCTACACAGCCAAGTAGATATGGTCGTTTCACCAATTACTTTCCCTTTGTAACCCGCAGGTACGATAGCACAATGCTAACGTAACCGAGAAACCCGTTCGAAGAGTATATCTAAACATAACGTGACTGCATTACTGAAATGCTACTGTATACCAGACATGGCAATGGCACTTGTTAAAGCAACTGCTGCATCTGCAACAGTTCCCATCAACCGCAGCTGCCACGCCAGCATTAGCTAACCTAGGCGGCTAACAACAGACACAATAAATACCTTCGTTACAGATATCTCACCGTTTAGAGTTGGCATTACTTCAGAGCAGCTACATTGTATCACTCGCACTCTGGTTCTGTGACAACGAGTCAATATAATATAATAATAACAGCAAGTATAGGAAATAAGATTTTAGCACGAGCTAATGCTAATAAATAAAAAGTGACGGTTAGTAGAACTTCAGCTTTAAAACGTCAGTGAACTTCCGGTCATGTAGATGAGATGTAGCGCCCCCTCTTGTTCTTCTGCTTCTTCTTCTTGAAATTGACAAGGTTGGGGTTACTTAAAAAAAAAGTGGTGAAAAAAGAAAAAAAATCTCAATATACAATATTGAGATTGTCACACAAGACTCCCAAAATTATGGAAACCTGTTTCCACCACTCTGTCAAAAAAAAAAATCTCATTATTTTGAGATACTATCTCATTATTTTGAGATAGTATCTCATTATAATTTGATAATTTATTTAATTTTTTTGACAGAGTGACGGAAACGGGCTTCCATACCATCGCCATCTCGCTTCATACAACCACTTTTCTTGGCTCTAATTTAATTTTTTAAATTATGCAATTAAAGTATGGGAGTGGGCCTTGGTTTTTGTTTCAACTACAGTTTCATTAGTCACCCCCTCCTCCCGCATAGTCCAACCTTTTCTTTCTACTACACAATGAGTAATTTTGAACGACAAAAGTCTCCTGCTTCTCATTGTAAGCTGTTTTAAGCTGAAATTGTTATCTACTTGCATACTCAAATCACTATGAAAAATAAAATAAAGGTAGACATAGTCACTAGGTCCAGGAAACAGCAAATTTTAAGTGTGCAAGGAAAAATATTGGTTTTCAAAATTTATTAAAGTTTTTAGTATACTCTGTGTTTATTTATGACTTCTACTATATGTCTGTTTTTTCTCACTTTTTTCAGTACAATTAAAATGCAAGTGTATACATATGGATAGGTGGACATGTATACACATATAGTGGATACAGAACTATATGAGTATACAAGTATTTTTATTCTAGGTCTGATCTGAGAGTTACACTTATTTTGATGGAACTAAGAGAAAAACATGTTCTAAAACCTTTGAAGCCCTTCTTTGGCTTTTTCATTAGTTGCCCCCTCCTCCCATACGGTTCTCTATAAACGCATCCGATGCCTGTTGTTGCTTTGGGGAGCTCAGTGGGCGTGGAGAACCAAAACAAAAAGGGTCAGGAGCTGAAAGGAAACACAGCATTTCACACAAGACTCCCAGGAATATGAAGAGTCTGCAAGAAGGCATGGCTGCAAAAGGACTGATTGTGATGGTCCTGGTCACCAACATCTGTGACGGAGGTGATATTAATAACGTCGCAAGAGGAAAAACATTTTGTCAACAATTGTCTGTGCAAAATTAATGCATTCCTGTCAAATATTTCTCTGGCAGCACTCCTTGGGAAATCATCAGCGTATGACTTCCTGCAGAGAGTGAGAGAAAGGCGTGGACTGGAGTGTTTTCCTGGAGGATGCAGCTCTGAAAACAGTGAGGCTGAGGAGTTGACAGATGTCAATGCAGGATATGTAAGTACATGCAAATTTTACAGCTGTGCATTAAACCACTGTCCTCTGAAACAAATTTTCTTTGACCATTAAAACTAGAACACAGATAACACATTACTACTTACAACATAAGTGTTAAAGCCAAGATTGTGATAAAAACAAATTACACATCTTGAGTCTAAGAACTAGTCAGTTGTATGGTGACTATTTGTGATGTGTTACAGTATCACAAACCATCAATGAAAATGTCTAACTTGTCACCTTTAAGATGAAGAATTTCAAAGGCTGTCAGAGTTTCATCTAGCTGAGGTATAAAAATTTTAACCTCGGAACTGAATTTTCAAATATTTTAACGGATTAAATGTCTTAGAATTCTGCTAAACTTAATTTTGCTTAATTTAAACACATGTTTGAATGCAAGAAAGCATGCAATGTCAGCAGAGGAATGTGTGCATGGAAATCAAGTTTCTGCACCAAGTGAGATTCTATCCTTATGAAACCAAACATTACGAACAAAGAGCACATCCAGAGAGCGCACTGAAGAGCAGAGAAGTAGTCCTCTGTTTAAAGGGGATAAGGTGTAACTTAGTCAAGCATGTCAGCGAGGCGTTTACCATTACCGTGTTCTGACATACCAGGCTTTGCAAAGTCATTAATGTTACTCTGTTGCTTAGTGAACCTGCTGCATATATCAGATGTCCCAAGTTAAAGCCTACAGAAAGGTTGAATTTGTTTCAGCAGTTGCTTTGTGGGTCGAGTTTGCACCCTTACTGCCAGTATTTCTTTTGAGGCATTTCATAGAAACCCTTTAATGCAAATCCACAAATATTTTTTTTTAAACAATATGCAAATAATAATAATCTTTCAATCAAACATTTATCACAGGAGGAGAATGGCAGCATCCTGTACCATGGAACTGTGGCCAGTAAAGAAATAAACCATGTAAGCTCTTAAGAGTCTGACACTGAATAATTACTTCTGAAGAAAAACGGTCTTACACAAAGGTTTGCTTTTGTATTTTCACTCGTACTTTATTTTATTTTTTCAGAATCCTGCAACTGAAACTGTGCTGGAGGAAGGATCTGGAATGTAGTCAGGAGGGGAAAGTAAACACAAGATAAAGTTTGGTTTCTCCGAAGCATCTTTGTACCAAGTTTAACCTTGCTTGCATCTCAGCAAAGAAACAACAGAGAATGTTAGAAATACATTATTGCAGTTCTGAACATGAATAATCTTCTACAAACTTTAAGGAAGTTTAACGTTTAAGCAGAACAGGAAGAAGAAAAGAAAACAGAACATATTTCTATAAAATTAAGAAGAGAGCGTAGTTAATCTATTGTCACCAGTTCAATTTGTCAATGAGGGTAACAGATTTCATGTGCTCAAAGCAAATACTCAATTTAGTGAGTAAGAATGTATAATTTAGATCCTTGTGTTGACATATAATGGGTAATGTTTTTGTAAGTGAATAGAGTACACACAAGCACAATCTAATCGTACATATAACAGTCAAATAAAGTTTTTACAAACAATCAAATAAAGTTTTTTATATACTAATTCTGACTTATTTTGTTCATCTTTTTTGCAGTGAAACATGTTGTATAAGGGGCCCACCAAACCATACCCTCACCCACAACAGCTATCCGCGAGGTCATTTCTATATTTAAGGTCACAGCACTAATAACTTATCTGAAACACTCTTTTACTAGTGCATTAAAAGACAACTTAACTATTACTGTTATTGTTGTTACTATTATTATTAGAAATAACTGTGGTGTGTAGATGATGAAGGGCCTTTGAAAACAGTCTCGTTTTTGTTTCCATTTATCACATGCTGGTCAAGGCATATGATAAATTGATGCTTTTCTTCGTATTTCTCTGCCATAAAGCCTAACAGTATGAGAAATACTCAGATTATAATTTCCAGTATAGTGTTTTTATTTTGGTGGTAAATCTAACAGTTGGGTTTACATTTGAGGTTTTATCTCTTAATGTGACATTCAGGTACTCGTTGGCTGTTAAAGACCGGTGGAAAACAATTGTCGTCTTCTTATGTTCACCCTAATCTCGTTTTTTTCGTTCGCAACGCGGTCAAAGAGCGTTGTTTAATTCTACATCAATATCTCCTGTTCACTACACTTATTTTGAATAATTCACTCATAGAATCAGTCCAAAATTTATTCGAACAAGGATTCGGAATTAATTTATTTCTGCATATTAGAAACTTCAAGGTAAATTCTGGTAAAGCAACAATTGATATAAACGCCCCACTGGTTTTGATAATTCTCTTTCATATTTAATTTATAACTGTATAAACCTACCATCTCTGGAAGCCCCTGAAGGCAGCAGATCGAACGACAGTACTTGGTGTTACAGCGGCTGATAGCACACTTTACAAACAAGACACAAAAGCGGCGGAGACGTTCAAAAGAAACCAGTTTCACCATGTAAGTATCTTATGCGTCTACTCAATGTGCTTATGATCATATTTTTTACAAAACGAGTGTTTACTGGACATAAGAGAAATACACGTCATACAAAAACAACGCCCAAAACTTTTCTGTATTAGCTTGCAACAAGTGCTAATACTTTAGCACCACTTCTCAAATGTAAACCCGCTTAGCTAAGCTAAGCTAAGTGTAGCCGTAAAACATTGAAACTTTTTAGCTGTGTTTTCCATAGACCTTTTCTCAATTTCTTACTGACGGACTTTGATAAGAAAAAGACAATATATTTAGAAAGTCCTTTCAACATCCACAGCTGATTAAAAAAGTATCTATTAGCTGGGAAAAATGTGATAGTTTTGAGGCGAAGTAACCTTTTTCTTTAGCTGCAGCTTTCCTCAGTTGGCTAGCATTGCTCCAAAACAGTTACGTGGATCTTTTTAAATACAGTTTCCTTGCATACTTATTGATTTTGTTCATACAGAGTCAATGTTTGATGACGTGTAATCTTCAGCGGAACATACATTCAACTTTAATGAAAGGGAAATACTGATAAGAATGTTTTTGACTTGAACCAAGTAATATTTGAATGTGTTGTCAACAATAATTGTAGTAAGATAAGTTGTTACGTAAGATAAGTGGCTAAGTTACGTTTGGAATTAATAGTTGTCAGTGTTTTTATGTCTGGAAAATAAAAGTTCTGAACTCTTTCAGTTCACATTCTCTCAATGATAAATCGTATTATTTCATTGATCTTATGTTGACATATCAGTTTTTTTTTTTTTTTACATTTTTTTATTTCTAAGCAACTGAATCATGGTGCACATTAGGATGGCATGCTCAATTCATAATAAATTTACTGTTCCTCCATTTTCTATTGAGTTAAGAAAAACTACTTCTAGCTGGGCTTTAGTTCCCATCAAATTAAAATGGGAATCTGCAGGTGAGACTTCAAAAAATCATTGGTATTGTTCTGGAAAAGCTTTATCTCTGTTACTGCCATCACCTGTTTCTTTAAAGTGGATATTTTATAGATTACAAAGCAAATATACTACAATGTAGTTTCTTGTTCTATTTCAGCATATCCAAATTTGCAGCAAACAATGCTTCCTAACACCCTGAATTTGTGATTTATTTTCAGTGTGCACCCTGGTCCTATGTTACTTTTTTTAACCTCTTATCAACAGATTTCCATATTCAAGATGCTGGTATCTTAAGCACATTTCCATTGCATCACCAACATTTCATGCATGTTGAAGATTTAAAGTGGACTGATGTTCACACCTGATGTCTATATTTATACCTGTTCTTATTAGCGAATCTCTTCTGTCCAGAAATTATCAGTTTGATACAAAAACTACACAGTGCATTTAATAACATGCATGTGTTTTTTTTTTAAATCTAAATATGCCGTAAACCTTAATGTTTAACTGCTAAAGATAATTTTAGAAATGTCTTAGTAATGAATCAAGATGTTTTTCTAATCCCACTTTCTCTCACACTGTTAGGGTTAACACCTGTTAAACATACATTAACAAAGACAGAAAAGACAAAAGAGTTAGATTCTTTTTCACTCGCGAGGAGAACGGACAGAGATGTGCTTCAGTTACAATCTCCTACCGCTCTGAAGCACATTTTGTCTGCTCCTCTATTTTATTGTTTCTAGGATCCCTAATCACAAGGACGCTGCAGCTCTAAAGGGAGGGGCAAACAGCTACAGCGTCAAATGTTATTCACTAACTAACACACAATCATTCTGTACTAGATAATGTCCTTCCAGGCACAAAGATTAATAAAATATGTAGTGATCTTAGCAATGATGTTTTTATTGGAGGCCAGCAACTCAACCGAAGCAGAGCTCTTCACCAAGAGGTAAACCTGCAGGAAGATTTTGTTTCTGCTCTCTGTCAGTGAGGCCTTCTGAGAAAAGAATCAGAGTAAATCAACAATACAAGAAACATTCTTAATTCTATAATGAGATTAACTTTAAGGAAAGCATCAATTAAAGATACATTATAAAGATCAATGAGAATAACAAATAATTGATTAATAATATCACAATTTCGCCAACACACACTGTTACTGAAACTTAGCAGAACTTCTCGTTCACTCAAATTTCAGTTTCAGGTGATTCATAGTTGATGCTGTACAATAATTTTACTATGTTGTAGTAAAACAATAAAATTGTTACTCAAAGATTACTTTAAAGTGTTTACTTATATTTTGAATTATCCCATAGACAATGGGATGAATATGGTTAACATTATTTGAAAAAGGAATAAACTGCCCGTAGCAGCTTTTGGGTGGTGTCATGTGGTTAAGGCGGCTTCAGTAGAAGGTATGTGTAAATAACATTGCGTTCATAAAGAATTGGCTTCCCTTCTCCTCAATTTTATATGCTCATTCTTTGTTCTTGGCATTTTTCATCCTTCTATCCCTGATATAATCACTAACAGAGCTAATGCAAGATTACTCCTGCAACATTACATAAATGATACAAGACGACTGAAGATGTTTACATTTTGCAGAGATCATTACAGGGTGAATATAGCAAACCAAGGTTTCCCCCAGAAAACTTGCTATGCCCGGTGATTGAGTGCCAGGGCAGTCATTCATCCAGCAGCTTGTCATGTTCTTGAGTTTAAAAATGTTTAAAGTTAAGAAATGAAACATTCATCGGAGCCTTACACCAACTGTATAATTGATGTAATTGCCTTTTCGTTTCTTTTTTGTTTTCGTTGAGTGTCACTCAAATGCTTCTTGTCAAACTAGTTTCTCTGTAATTTTTGTTAGAGGGGGGTCTAACTGTTCAATGTATGCATGTGTACTTGGAAAACTACTAAAATGATCAAAATAAAGTTTAAAATTTTTTTTTTAAAGTTGACAGCAAATTTGAAAATATCACTTGATCATTATGTGTTACTGAAAGACTGGAAGATCAAATATAACATCTTAAAAAGATGTAAATAAATAAGTGATGCCTTGCCTGGTGGGTGTATAAAACCGACCCTGTATAAAACACTGGGGCAAATTCTGCAAATTAAAAATAAAATTTTTATAACAACAATTACAAATATAGTGGCAGCAGTAGTATGTTTAGCAATAGACAGCTTGATATATCAAAGTGAACAGAAATTTATTATGTAATAAATGTAGAGATAGTTTCTGAATTCAATCAGAGATTTTCTGAAGCAAGTTGTTTTTTTTGGGGGGTGGGGTTTATGCTGGAGATGTTCAAAGTATCCCCTTCAAATTTATATTAACAGTTAATAATAATTATCAAATCTGGTCAGGTGTAAAGCAAAACAAGTAACCAAGATCACAATAGGTGAGACTTGCTTAGCTGCCGCTGAGATACGTAAAGCATTTGTTTTGTTTTGCAATATTTCCAAAATGATAAATCCTGATTACTAAATATAACAATGTTAAATTTTAAAATTAAGACTTTCACTTAGTGATGCATGATATATCTGTATTAACACCAGTACCAGTTGATGTCAATTTGATGAAATTTTTTAACATATCGCTATTGGTCCGATATTAATACTATTAGTAACCAATGTTTACTCTTACTCTTTGTGTTTGGGGACGTAAGTGGGTTGGCCATTTGATATTTGTTTGGGCATGTTACATCAGTTAGGAATATTGGCACAAATTCTCAAATGTATGGGCCACACTTTCAACATCTTCCGATGCAGACTTTCCGTGTGTTATTGTTCCTTTTACTCAACAGATAGAGAACTGAGATGGAGAACTGAGATGGAGATCCGAATTAGGCCGCAGCCTAACATTTTGCTTAGGAAGGTCAAAGACAACACTGACTGCAAAATCAGAAGTTTTGTTGTTGGGGGAGGAAAAAACAAGGCCACATTATTAACTCTCCAGCACCATGCTTGAACACAAGATATTTGACTTTATCTGCTTCTTTCCAAGTGAAGAGATGTTAATTATATACACTGCCTATTACCATAAACATAATGATTTTGCCTTATGTATTCTACATACTGACAGATGGTCTTTTGGTAGGATAAACATGGGTTCTCACTTGTTTTAATCATTTAAAAGTTAGGAGGTGATTTGTTTAATGAATGTTAAAAATATGCTGCACATTTTTTCGGACATTTTGTTTTTGTTCCCAGATTACTTTTGTTCTGAACTCATTTTGTAATTATCACAAAGCATGTTGGCACAAAGGGCTAGTCAGTTTTCTGTCACCATACAGGTTACCAGTTAAACTGCATATAGAGTCTTGTGAGTCGATATATTTTTAACTAAATGTTTCAGTTATGGATAAAATGTATTCAAATCTCCTTTAACAATAGCTGCATGGTGCCATTGTCACTTCAATGTAATTATGTGTCATGTCAAAAGGTGGCAGTACACTACCACTGTGCAAAGGCTTTTAGGGCAAGGAAGCACAAAACCTGTGTACTGTACAGTTTAAACAGAATAAATTGCTGGTTTTAGTTCTAAACACTATCAAAATAGTGCACATTTTTATTGTATTTAGATCTAGTAACATTTCTAAAAAGGGATTAAACCCGAATGTGGCTACATGTTTGGGGTAAAAGTTAATTCTCAAAACATGTTAAAATCTAGTCTATCCTGAAGAAAACTGTCATTTACATTATTATCATCAGGTCTTGCATTATTTTTAGGGCTGTTGTAAAAGAATATTTTAGTGATTAAGTAATCTATCAATTATTCTTACGATTAATCAAGTAATCGGATGAAAAAATTATAAAATTAAATATTGGTAAATCTGGCATAACACCGGTGTTACTATCGAATATCAAGATAATATCAGGCGGAAGTCATGGAGAGGGGGAAATCCTCTCCATGATTTCCGCCATCCATTTGTTGAGACCGGGATGAAATGAAATTTATTGTGCAGTTCATCCGTAAAGCCACTTACTCTGTAATCATCAAATACTCAGCCGCCTGCCGTGTTCAGTCTATGCGCTCACCTGTATAAATACTCCCACTGTGCTCTTCCCGCCGTTTGCTCTGAACCAGCAGCTCCCAGAGGAGAAAATCTGCCGTACCCCAGGCATCGCACCAGTCATTTTAAGGATGCCTATTGGCCCCCCAAAAACGATAAAAACCCAGGCACTGTCGTCAAGAAATAAAATTCCCACTGGCTGAACTTGAGAATTAGATATTATGCCGCTAACATGTAGCTTTCCTCAACAACTCGGAGGTGGAAGTCAGAACTCCGCATAACGCAAATAATGTCCCGGCCGGAACACAGAGCACTAAATAATAAGACATAAATTAACGAAGCTTCGAGGCAGGAAAATTTTTCTCGAGGAATTTTAATAATTGATTCCTCGAATCATTCGAGGAATCGTTTCAGCCCTAATTATTTTTATTTTGAATTTGTCTTTTCACATATAGTATCACTGGGTAAGTAGATACTTACTTTTACCCAAATATTCTGCAGTATTTGGGTAAAAATGTTTGCCATAAACCCGTGTCCTTTTTTGTTGGTGGTGTTTACATCATCAAAGTGTTTTCTGGGTTATTGCGTCTTGATCACCAAAATCTATATCAGGTCTGTATATCAATAATAAGTGGTCCAACTGGTTAAAAACAAAGGCATGCATACTGTGAACACCTAATACATTAAATATAATTGCCCACTAACTATTGCATCCAGGTAATTGTGATTGTGATAATGCACATATTGATATTGCAACGAGTCTTACAGTTCATTATGTTGTGCGGCTGCCAGTAATAGCAATTAAAATAAAAATAGTGAAAGATTCCAAAATTATTCATTCTTTTTATTGAATCAATATATCCCACTTGTTCTGTGTCACTGCTATACAATGTAATTTTTATATTATATGATTATATAATGTTTTCGTTCAGGTGGATCTTTGAGGCCATTGAAGCTAAAGTTTCACTTTGTGGGTCATATCATACACAACAGCAGTTCAAAGGTGCTTTGGGACTGCTTCAGTTTCTCTGACAGAGAATCTGTAGTTTGTCGATCACAAGATGGATTCAGGCTAAGAAGAGAAAACACTTGAGAAGAGACTAAATCTTTAGGTGTCATTGGAGTTTCAAACAGTACAATGATCCCAAGAATAACTTAAAGTTCAGACAGCTTTAGTTACAGAAGAACCGAGTGACCATCACTGTTTCACAAAATTTTTGCAGCCTTGGCTTGGGAGCTCTTTAAACTTTTTCTTTACCATTGGTCTGAGCCATGATAGTCAAAATAAATGCAGTGGGAAGTGTTTTTGGCAACTAAGAGAATAATTTTTAGGGACAAAAGATTATAAATTTAGAGCTGTCATAGTTTTGACTAATATCTAATATTTGGTGTAAATTATATTACATTTTGTGGGTCTATAAAGGGTTATTTACTGGGTTATATGGTACAGACTTGTCCTAACAAGATATAAGTGACCATTAATATACGATTCCCACTATTGGCCAGCGAGGGAAAAATGCCACTTGCTTTTAGATGAAAATTTTTGTTGTAACATTTGGTCTGTAGCCTTTTATTAATATATGTTCGATTTATCAGGTCAGCCCCTGGTCCAGAAGGTTCTGCTGCTGCATCGAGCAACAAGCGCTTGCAGCAGACACAGGCCCAAGTGGATGAGGTAAGGTACATTTTAGCTCTTCACTCAATGATGACTCAAAAAGGAATTAAAAAAACACACAAAATCGAGTCACAATGTCTCTAGTGTGACTGCTTCCTGCACAAGCGGCTACTTTTGATCTGCAATGGTTAATGTACACAAATTAGGCAAAGCTTCCTTTTACTTCTGTTTCAAGTTCAAAGCAAATATTGAATAATAAATTTGATGTAGATTGATGGTGTCACTTTGCCCCTCCCCTTCTCTCTGTTCATTTTGTTGCAGAAAATTACATAACCCTTGGCATCAGTGCCATGATTCATCAGACTGAATCTGTTTCTCCCAAACGCTCTGCATGTGCGCTCCATTGCCAAAATACATTCAGGGAAGGGCATCTGTTGAACAGTTTAAAGGTCTTCTGACCACAAAAAGTCATTCAGAAAATCAAGTTTAAAAAGTAGTCAAATCTTCTTAATAATCTCCATTACTGTCCTTTTCCTCTCCATTTTGTGTTTCTCCTGGCGGTCCGCCTCTCCCACCTGGACCTTTAACCTCAGTCTGTCACAGTTTCCAATTGGTTGTCAGAGGTTTATATAATCACCATCTCTGTCCTTATGTAAGGCCTGCATGGGCTTATGCGCTCCTCTATCGTGCAGCTCAGTCAGGGAGGAGGGGCAGTAGCGAGCTTTGTGGATCAGTGGAACATGTGGGTTACGTGTCCAGTGACGCTGTACGCAGACGGCTGTCTGTTTGAATCACAATAAACTCAGTAAGATAAACAACCCACCAATTACCTTTTCTTACAAGATGGGACACGTCTTAATTGATGTTGTCAGGTAACTTTTCCTGAGGATGTTTTATATTCATAATTGTAATAATAATAATAATGATTTTTTAGGGTAACACACGTGCACAGGATTAAAAACATTTACAAGTTTCAAAATATCAAATTATAAAATATATGCTCTGTATATTGGTATGTTTTTGTTTTTGTTTTGTGTAGGTAGTGGATATTATGCGCGTTAATGTGGACAAAGTACTGGAACGTGATCAGAAACTGTCTGAACTGGATGACAGAGCAGACGCACTGCAGGCTGGAGCCTCCCAGTTTGAGACCAGTGCAGCTAAGCTGAAACGGAAGTACTGGTGGAAGAACTGCAAGGTAGATAAATTTAGCAAACTATTTCCTACTGATAATAAAGTGTTATGATTATGCAACTCTGGCATTATAATAGATCTTACCTGACTGAAAATAAACGTTAAAAAAAGGGTGTCACAGTTTATCTGAATTTTGTTTTATTCCTTTATTCCTTTTAGATGTGGGCCATCTTGATAGCTGTAATAGTGATCGTCATCATCATCATTATTAGTGAGTATTAAAACAAAAAAGCTGTCTTGTTGTTAATTTCAGTTCCCATTTGTCAAATGCTTAAAGTTGGTATCATATTGTATTGTAAAAAGCCTTTCACAAAGTGTGTTGCAAAGGCCGTTTTACCTTTAAATTTTTTTTTTTATTGTAATCACATTACAACCAAAACGTGTATCAACAAAAATGGTTCATAATTAAGAAGTGGAACCAAAAGACAAAAATTGTACAAGCTGCTTATGTTTATTTGTATATTACATTTCAGCACTAAATTGATATGCTAAACAATCTGTGTCAGTAGTCAACATTGCATTTCTCATTGTCTAAAACTACATATTAATTTACAAATATGTTTCTTAAAACTCTTCTTCTTTACAGTTTGGAGCTGCACAAAGTGAAGCAGATTGAAGAGGATTGGAGGTAAAGAAGAATATGTATGCTTCAGGTCTCAAGAAGAAATCAAATGATCACATTATTCACCTTTCCACGGGTCTTCCTTTCTTATCTTGGATTGACTTGGGTGTTTGTGTGTGTATTGGTAAAGGATTGAATTAAAACCACAGTTTTGCTTCTGCGATTTACAAGACACACAAGCACAAATTTCATTCTTGAGACTGGAAGAGAAGGATATTGTTGTAAAATCTCTGCTTATGTTATTATATTATACATAGTCACTAATGTTGTGTGCCTGGCTAAGAAATGTGCCTTTTTTTTTATTGTATTAGTTTGAAATGCCCCTTTTGTACCACATAGAGGTTTTTGCTTTTCAAACTAATATTATAACCAGTATTTTGATGTTTCCTTTTTTATTTCCTTTCTTTTCTTTCTATTTTTTAAGATTTAGGTTGTTTTGCCAATGGTTACAGTGAACATGTGCACAGTGGGATTTAATATGTATTGGTGGGGTTTTTTTTGCACATGGTTAAATGCTTAAGTTACTCATAGTAATAACAGAAAATACAACTGATGTAAAAAGTTATCCACATAAACCGACTATTCAGTAAGAAACTTTTAAAACCACCTTATCAAAGTTTCTTATTTACTTTCTCCTTGGCACTTTCATGTTGTACAAGCTTATGTTTAGATAAGTGCTTAACTGCAAAGACCAAACAGCCACATGACCTTAGGAAAAAAAAAAGGCCTCAACAGTACTAACTGGAGGGTTGTCTCAGAGATTCTCAGAAACGTGTTAAAAAGATTGATTTTGTGTAATGTCCAAACACAGTGATGTAAGAAAATGTAATTTTAGACTGATGATGTCTTAAAGGTCTACCAAATGAGAACTGCCAAATACAGAAAACTATTTTTTTAAACATCTGTTCAAGCCAGTAACACATTAGTGCCTTCAAATACTCAGACTGTCAAACAAAGACTCTACTGCTGTCTTTACTCAGCTGAATATAACCTTTAGTAAACTCTCTGGTTATGTCACACTTGCATTTATTATATCTGATAACAGACCTCCCACAAGTGGCACTTAAGTTTTTTGTGTAGAATAAATTTGTGTGCACAAAATATAGAACTAATCAAATGCTTGGAAGAAGTTTTTTTATGGTGCTTTTCTTGCTACTGCTGAACATTAATACAATTCATTGTAACATGCTATTCGACACTGGATTTGGAGTTTTCTTACTTTGCGTATAACACATTTTTCCATGACTGTTAGTGTTTTTTTGTTGTTGTTTTTTTTGCATTTTCAAAATATCTAGTTCTTATTTAAACTTGCCCTTCAAAATACATCCATGATCTGGACTAATTAATGTATTGTGGCCTTTCTTAGGTTATAGACAATAGTGTACAGGTAATACTTTTATTGCATACAGTAAGCCATGTTCTCAATTGTCATTCCTTTCTATTTACACAGAAATCGGACACCCTTTAACTTTTAAGCCTTATAATTACGTGCTGGGAAATTGTCTGGTAAAGTGCAATTGTACTTTGTGGCCCTTAAAAACTGTTGCTTGAATAAAATTGATTCAATTCATATTAAAATGCTGTGCTTATTTTGTTTTTCTCACCTTCTAAAACATGTTATAAATTCTAATCATTTACAAAGGTTGTCCTGTTGTCATTAAATATTTTTGATTATTTTCATTCACAAAAAAAACACATCAACATGTTAATTTGTGTATGAATGGATGCATGACCTCTTTTGGGTCCTTTGGACTTGATAAAGCACCAAACAAATACAGGGCATTTAATATTACTGATCAAGCAAGCACTGTGTCTTATACGCACAGTAAGAAGAGCCACATTTTTCTGCACTTACAGCTTCATGTCTTTTGACATGTTTCTACCAGCTCTGCTCATTTACACACTGGGTTTTTTTTTTGTTTGTTTTTTTTTTGGCAAAAAGCTCAAACCTAGTCAAATTAGAAAGAAAGTATCTCCATCCATCCATTGTCTTCTGTTTATCCAAAATCAAGTCGTGGGGTGAAAGGGCTTAGAGAAAGACCCAATTCCTTTTCCAGCTTTATGTGGCTTCATGTCTCTCAACCCAGCCAATTTCAAACTTGAATGTAGACTGTCCAGTTGCAAGCTGATGGCTCGGGCCTGAAGAAGCCAAAAGTGCCACATTCTCTGTAAAAAGCACAACTTAGCCTGTGAGGTTCCCTAACCATACAGCCTCTTCTTCATAACTATTACTCGATATTCTTTTCATGAACACTGCAGGCAAAGTTTTTCCAAAGATATGCCACAATTGGTTCCCCAGTCATCCCATGACTGACTGGAGACTGATTATTTATTCCAACACATTCTCATTTGGAACTGTTGTTGGACTTCAGCTTTTCTAATATGCTTTGACTGGAACGGTTCAATATTAGCTCTGGCTGTACAGGCAGGACTGTAACTCTGGCATAGTCTTTGGGGTATGGTCTTTCTCTGGAATGTAAATCTCAAGTTTCAGCCATGTACTTCCATCCATCTGTGTCAACGCACACCAGCTTCCCATTACCTGATGAAGTAAACAAAATGTTGCTGCCATCTCCAGGTCAGGTGTTTTCAGGGTGT
Organism: Poeciliopsis prolifica; assembly: GCF_027474105.1. Lineage (NCBI taxonomy): Eukaryota > Metazoa > Chordata > Actinopteri > Cyprinodontiformes > Poeciliidae > Poeciliopsis > Poeciliopsis prolifica. The sequence goes on along the minus strand of NW_026562378.1, from coordinate 9,498,942 downwards.
TCACTTACACTATTATTTCATATGTGGGTCAAAAAGTCAAGGTTGGTTTTATCTACCTAGAGTTCATTCTTCCCTATGTTTGCCATGTACCCCACTTGGCTGGCCCATTAATATTTCCAAGACAACTTTGGCACATTGTAATGTAAAGAGAGCGATTTTGTAATTTTTTTCCCCCTCATAAATTTAGCCTATAGCTCATTCTAATAAATTATGTTTTCATTGATACAATTCATTTGGGACTCTGGTGATGCAATTAGTTATGATCTTGGTAAAAGATGAACCACATGATATCAAGTCTTTTGTAACATCTTACAGATTTTCATCAAGGTTGTCCATCTTCAGCTCCCACATCTTACCATCAGCTTTGACCTGGTTTTAAAGATAAGGGGATTGTTCTTGTTCTTTGTTTTGTCTTCAGTTGATCAATCAATTTCAAATTGCACTCCGCCAATGAGCTTTCAGGATTATGTTAAATTTAAAATAATTCATAGAATTTCATATACACATAGAATAATATACACAAAAAGACACTCCATCGGGAAAGTACTGAGATGTGCACAAGACTATTCATTCAGTTGCAGAGGCGTGAGTGTGGCTGTTCAGGGTGAATCAAAAATGCTTGCGCAGTCGGCTCTGGCTTGTTGTTTCCCTGTTGTGTAACATGGAGATACACGTGCACCGACCGCGAGTTTCTGGCAAGCCTAGGTGTGGGGCACGCCCACACGTCCAATTAAACAACAGCTTCAAATTCTGCCTGTCCAATCACCACCGACAGGGCGGGGCTACTCTACGCCGGGCTCACGTTGCACATTTGTGTCAAACGGTTTGTGCTGGATGACGTTATAAGACGCGTAAGAGGAAAACAACGAAAAAATATTCACTTTATACTGGACGGACAATCAATTTTGTGGACGCCCAAGTTTTGGATATTAAACCTAAGATTCACGCTGATCTCAAAAGGTAAATGTTTCTCAAAATAAATGTAATTTGATATGGAGTTCTGGAGTTAGCTAGAACTGGGAAGGCTAGCTGTCCACTTCACCCCAAGAGCAGCAAGTGAATGTAAACAAAAGTAATGTAATCGTTACTATTAGTACATGATGCTAAGACAGTGGTGTAATAACGTGACATACAAGTTTAAGTGGGTATTTAACGTTGAAGACAGTTTGTAAAAGCAATCGTTACTTGTTTGTATTGCTAGGATTGTAGCCGTGTAACATGCTGCTAACCAGTCGCGCTGCGTTTGGTAGCAGTCAAAAATCAGCCGATAGAGTGAAATTGCATTTCAGTTACGACATGCAAATCCTAAGCAATACTAGTTGAGCGTGAGGCTATGTGTGCAGCATTTGCTTATAAAGCTACATATTAAGGTTACGTTATTGAAATTTTCTGGAAACATTTTAACTCTAGTTTGTCGTATGTCTTATAACGTAGACACAGGGGAGATTATGCACGTCACTTTAGACAAACGACATTAAATTACGGATAGGTGGTTTATGTTCTTTGGTTTTCTTTCTGCACGTATCAAGAAGTGACAGAAGTGTGGTGATTATGGACGCTATCGGGGTCAGTGGGTTCTACCTGGGAGGGGCGAGGGAAACCTCGAACCTGTGTTGTGGTCCTTTGTAGGTTGTTGTGATTTATTATCTATTTCCTGGTACAACTCAGAGGTGCGATTTGGGTTAGAGATTTGCACAATTTCTATAATAACTTCATGTGAAGTTTTAAAGTTATTGTTTGCAGTGAGAGTATAAATCAAGAACATTTTATTTGAAACTTATGTTGTAAATTAAATCATCAGAATATTTTCCCAAATTGTACCAACTCGGGATCATAAATGTGACCCTCCTGATTTAGCTTTTTTCCTCTTGATTGTTTTAAAAAAGGATGCATTTTTACAGTAATCTACCTCTAACTTGATTTTATCCAGGTTTCATCAGATTTTTCCCTAAAAGTAAAAATAGTTTAATTAATTTTGCCTTTTCACTATTTCAAACTGTATTATTTTCATTTAGCTCCTTTAACTGTTTTCATAATTAATGATAGACACATTCATACTGACTGGACCTGGACCCTTTATGTAATTACAACAAGTATGCTCACATGTCGCACAAAGTTTGTCACCACATAGGTCCATTTGATATTTTTCCTTTTTCTTTTTATTGGATTTGATTAATAAATGATCACTAAATTGACAACCAACAGTTGGTACTGTGACTTCATCATCAAATGTAGGTATTTACCCTGTCAGAGTTGCGTCGTTATAGGAAGTTGTCTTTTATTGTAAGAGAACATTTACTCATCGTGATTCATTTTTTGAATAAAGTGTACATCAAGTCATGTTTCTCACATATCTGTATAAAGTATAGTGTAAGGCAGACATTTTGCTGCTAGAAATTGAAGGCTAAAGGTTTCGGCTTGCGTAATAGTCAATGTGGCCAACTCAAATACATTAACATGCATGTTTGTGTCACGTTACTTCAGATTCCTGTTTGACCTGTCATGTCATGGTTTTTCCAAAAGCTGTTTAGTGCAATCTTAGATTTTGTGTTGTGATGCATAATTTCTGACATTATTTGAACATTTCTTACTGTAGAATTTCTATTTATTTATTTCTTATGTTCCTCTAAAAAAAAATTTTTGTCTTTGATGCTATTGGTCTTAGCCTTAGATGGTATGCTTTAAATTAGAGCTGTTTTAGGAGAATTAGATTTTTGTTAGAGACTGCAGGAAATCTAAATGGATTTGACTGAAGTGGATATGTAGAAATAATATTTTATCAGTCATATTAAGTGCTAATCTTGGGATTTTCTCTGAATATTGAAATAATTAGCAATGATTATTTATGGGTTAGTCAAAAAAACTTTACATCAGTGGGTTGTGAATGTAGATAGTTTTGGGATGAATCATTTAATCCTAAGTTTAAATCACTGAAGGTGCACACATAAAGACGAAGGATTTGACCATCTTGTTATAAGGCACCACCAGAAAACTACTCTGCCACCTCAAACCAACACTCTGAGGATGTTGCGCTACAAGAATATCATGAAGGCAGATGACAAACAGTGCGAATTTGTGCAAAGAAATTATGTCATAACAAAATAAAAATAAACCCTATATAACACCCTTTCCATTTCAAACCTCCACCTTTTAGGTCAGAGAACATTCATAAAGTACTACCTGTTTATCTGGCCAGTTTTCTGAAGTAGATTTCTCTCCTTGAATTGATTTGTCCCTAGTTCTGGTTGTGGAAACAACAGGGAGAAAACTGACCCTAGAAAACCTGGTTTCTGAAAAGATGTCTGCAGTATAAACACACGTATTAGTTTATGCTTTAAATTTTGCAATCAAATCACTCTGTACAGCGTCTGTTTGACAATGTAAACTGTTGCAGAAATTTGAATGGACAAGCCTACAAAGTAGGGATGCACCGATATGAAAATTTGGGCTGATATCAAGATTCAATATTGATGCCGTTTCGGCATCTTTGGAAAGAAAATGACTTGAAACAAATGGCAACAAGATGTAAAATATTGGTTGTTAACTTCAGCCTGGTTTTATTTACCAGACCGAAACCAATATGTTACAAAAATGTCAGCTGATACTGATATTGGTGCCAATATATTATGCATTACTAAACAAAGTACTGTTGTGTCTAATTTGTTTTGAAGAATAGAATTAAAACTACTGACCAGTTCTGCTACATAAAGTCATCATTCTGCATGGAGATAAATTACCTTAACACAATAACAGGTAGCATTTTAGCTGCATCTCTTATCTGCTCTTTATTAGAACATCTTTTGATATTTTTATTTCCTTCTGTTCTCAACCATTTTTATTAGCATAACTGTTTTTTGCAGGCTTTTGGTTAAAATATAATTTTAGGTCAGAAAAGTGTATTATAAATGTAATTTTTAAGCAGTGTACATGGAGATAGTAAGCTGAGCTAAAATGAAAAGGGACTGTAGAGTTTTGTTTTGTTTTTTTGTAACAAGACATGATATTTTCATCTACTTTCATCTTCCACCTCTATATTTTATGTAACTGCTGTTATACTTGTCTCAGCAAGCTAAATGTGCAATGTGTTAAGCTTTAGTGACATCATTCTTTAGAAAATCTTTGACTATTGGAAAATTGTTTTATAAGGTAAATCATTTAATCCACCATCTAATCTTCCACAAACAGCAAAAGTCTTGCAGCTCAACCTACCTGTTTTCACAGGCAGCTCTAAGTTAATCATGCGTAGCATTGACAAAAAAAGTCACCTTAGCACATTCATTAACTACAGTCTTACTAGAAGGTATTCCGTTCATTGCATATACCTGAGTATTTATACCTGTGACTAAATGTGTTGAAATGGATTTGGCAGTATCCCTACAAGCTTCTCCTATTCGCTGCACATCCTCTCAAGCCCACTCAGGTTGGATAGGCAGAATCAGCAGAAAACCGTTGTTAGGTTTTTTCCAGAGATGTTGTGTCTCGGCTCCATCATTGCTACCCAAGGGCATTTGCAAACTGCTCCTGAAGTTAGTCTTTTGTTACGTTGGCTATTTGCCATATTTACAACAAAATAACTAACATCTATGAATCTTTGAGTGAGTAGCAGCTGCAATACTAAAATGAAGCTCTGATTGGTAGAGTTTTGTTTTCTTCTCTAATGCACTGTGTGCAGACTGTAACTCAAATCACTTCGAAAAAGTTTTCACCCTAGAAAAAAGTGAGAGGCGTGAATGTTTCAAGTGCAACTGTATGTGAGAGTACCTAACCAACATCTTATAGCTGAATCGAAGCTACCTAAAAATAGAATCCACCTTGTTTTTGTCCTGCAGGATTAAGGCCAAGTCAGATGATCATATGTTTACAGCGGTGATTGTGTTCGCATACATGTCTGTTGCTTTAATTAATGTGTGACTGAAGACTTTTATCGGATGTTTTATTTGTATACAACAAGGTCTACATCTCTGCAACTGAACTGCTGGGTTTGACGTGATGTAATAATTTAATACTGAAAATAATTTGTAATTGTAGTTACACAACCGAGTATCACACTGTTGCTGTTATGATGACTGACAATGTTCAAGTGTAAATGGATGCATATGGGAGTGAGTCAGACAACAGCAAGTTGGTGAGATAATCAGACACAGCAGTAATATTAGATAAGGAGGCAGACTACATCTGTCCTTGCTTGCAAAATAGAAATATTATTCTGAACATAGTGCAAAACATACATTTTTGACATTGATTTTTGCAAAGGCTGTGCAAGCAAAATTAGCTTTTTTTCTTGCTTTGATTTAAGCATTTAAAACATTAAATGAAAAAAAGTTAATTATTGGTAAATTTTTCTGTTGATGATCATTCAACAGCAGGTATATTTTTCTATGTTATTGTTGAATCATTAATGCTGATTGTAGCTGAGGCAATATTAGTGATTTAGATGTTCTGGATTTTTGGTGACTTTCTTATGGTGAAGGTTCTCCACCTCTCCCTTTCTCCATGTAATTGTTCTCACTCTACTTCACTGTAGTACCAATGTCCCAAAACTGGCTTGGTAACCCTTTTCAGACTCTGATGTAATAAATTACACTCGATGTGTTGCTGTTGTTGTCTGTTAGATTACATCATAATGTCAGACAGTTTCTATATGGGCAATTTTTTTTTGATGGGTATGAGTAGTTCAATGTTACCAAAAATTTGGTTAATTATAGTTTAAGAACAGATGCACCTATGTATTGACAAAGGACTGAGTTGGTTTGGACAGTTTCTTCTTTTTTTTTTGCTATAGTGAAGGAAATCCTCAATAAAAACAAGTTATTGTATGTATTGTACTTGGGCAAAGTCCATAAATATTAAAATAAGTAAATGGTTTTGTGCAAGTTCTTGTTGTTCCAGGAAGTAAATCTAGACATTTCTTCTGATTATGTATCTTACAGTTGATCTATACGTTCTGTTTTCTTACAGTGCTCGATACACAACATCATATCCTTCACTCGGCATTCTCCTGAGTTATCGTCAATTTATTGTCACCACATGGAACCTCTTCCCCCTAAACATATGAAGACACTTCGTCGCAACTTTAACCGGACAATATGCTGTTGATGTATGACCAGAGTGCGGTGATGTCAGGAGGGGATGGGGGTCAAGGCGGAGAGGAGCCAGCATTGCCATTGGGCCCAGCAGAGGGTGACGGAGCAGACGGGGGCACATCTGGGTGTCAGGATGGGGAACTGCAGCTGCAGGATCTCTCGGCAGAGGGACAAGGAGCTTTAACAGGAGACGTGGGGCAGGAAGACGAGGAGATGACCAGCACCTCCAATGATCTTTCTTCGTCAACCAATGAAAGCCCAGGGAGCGGCAGAGGATGTCCCTCACCATCGACCAAGAGGTAAATTACTTACTTTTCTTCTGTGCTGAACTTTTGGCTTCAAATTAAAGAACACCTTGGGGTCAGGAGAATATCTAACCATTTAAAACAAGGGCTGAATTTGTATTAGTTTTACTTTGAGGTCAAAGAAAACCAAAGTAGTTTTTTAATAGAAACACAAATATTTGCTTATTTTTGTAAATCAAGCTTTAGAAACACTAAGTAACTCAGTAGATGTATACTGTAGTTTTACCAGCAAAGCTACTTTTCCCCAATTAAACCCAACAAAGCAAAACACATGAATAACATTGTGCAAGAAACAGTTTTTGTTTAGATGCCATCATTGAAAGAAGGCATCCATGCATTCAACTCATCTGATACTTTCAGAGAAATCAGGCCCTGTCTTTGAGTTTGAAAACAAACATCCTTCCTGACGTCTATTTAGTTGTTGGCCTTTTGATCGTTTAATCTGACATGTTACCTTTGGTTTGTAGTAGTAGGGTTCTTGTAATCATTTTTTTTGAAGCAGCGAGTCGGCTGTCAGGGGACAAGGCCACGCCCACAGAGAAGTGGTGAGCACAGTGGCTGAGATGAAAAAGAGGCTTCCATCTGACAAACGGAGCCACAGCAAACCCAGCACTTTGGAGGCCTTAAACTACGCCCTCAACTGTGTCAAGCAAGTACAAGGTAAACCCTGCTAATCAGGCATATATTTTCCCGGAGAGTCATGATGAACTGTAAAACTTTTCTATTTTAAACTGTGCGTTATCATCTGTAGCCAACAGTGAGTACTACAAACTGCTGATGCAGAATGGACAAGACCAGAGAAAAGATGCCACTGTTTGCACCTTGGAAGAGCTGGAGAGGGTCACCTCTGAGCACAACCTGAAAAACACGGTATGTGCTCACATTTGCATGTAGAGACGTCACTCATTGTGTTTTTCACAGTAAAGATGTTCAAAGCCATTTTCCTACCAATCATTTGTATTGTTTTACATTGATTGTGTGCTCCGGGATTCTGGACAACATCACTCTTAAACTAACATGCCTGCATTAATGTACCTATGTTCCACAGCTGAGTGGTTGTTCAGCAGTGAGTCGGGAAAGTGTTCAGATTGTTGAAGTTTTTCTGTATGTATTTTTCAAGGATTTCAGGTGATGAACCAGCACAAAGTCGTGCACAACAGGGAGGTAAAGTCATGCGGGTCGGATGCCAGAGATGATAGGAAAATAAATAGAGCTAAATGCAGGGTCAACTTAAAGAAACTGTGATGAGTTGTAAAAGACTCAGGACTGGGTCAAAGGTTTACCTACCAACAAGTGTAAACACATAGTCAGTACTACGGTAGAATGATTTAGAGCAAAACATGTCAGATAATAATCTAGAAGCAAATCTAAAAGAGAATTGGTGGGACAGCTGGAAAATTGGTGTTCAGTCGACTTCTATCCAGTCTGGGCGTGTACCTAAAGCAGGATGAAAACTGTGATCTACAAATGTTCAAAATTGAGACTTAAACCAAAAGTATAAAATGAGCAAACGGTGGTTTCACAACTATGGATGCAAGTCTGACTACAAATGCATTTTTTAGTTACTTATTCATAAAAATACACTATCTTCTTTCCCTGTCACAACTATGATCTTTCATATTTCTTTAGCTTTATTTGTCTTCCCATCAGCCCCACAGAATAATGCTGCCACCACCATGCTGTGCACTACTTTATGGTGGTCTGTCTTACAGAGTTCCAATCAAACAAACCAAATTTTCTGGTTGTGATGAGATGAAATTAAGATTAGTCCAGGGACTTTCTATACTTGTGTATCTGCTTGGTTCAGGTGTTTGTTTGATTCATGTCGTTGCTCATCCCTGCGTTGGTACAGGATTCCTTCGTGATGGTGTTTACTCTCTCAAGTGGCTGCGTGTTGTACACGTCGGAGCAGGCTCCCAGCTTACTGTGCTGCAAGAGGAAGTACCTGGAGTCTGCAAAGTTTGTCGAGCTGCTCTTCCACCAAGACGTCAACGTCTTCTACTCGCACACGGCACAGCCTCACCTGCCACCGTGGAGCAACTCGCACTCTGGTAGGTTTTTGAGACATTTTCATCTTGCAGTCTTTCTCTATTCTGTATTTAATTTTGACTTATATTAACAATTACTGTTCTGGCTACTCCATGGTTGACTTGATCATTTTTAGGCGACACTGCAGTTTTTTTGTCTGAAGAAAGATTTTTATGTTGTTTATGAATATGCGATATGAAACAATATATGTTTGATGATGAAACATTTTTTCTTTTTTTTCTTAAGAGCATTCTAGAGAAAAATTTAATTTAATTATCTATCAGCATTTTCAACAAAGGATGTTGGCACTTGGAGGCACAGGAAAGATGAATAAATCTGGAACTCAGTGATTGCTAAACAAACTGAGGTTTAATGCACAAAATGGCAGCTTTTTCTAAAGATTTATGGGCAGATTAAATTAGTGTTCTTAATAGAAAAGACAGATGGACTTCTCTGGGATAAGTAATGGAGAGAAGCCCCAGTAGGTTAAAGGGTTTACGTATGTGGTAGCAGTTTCTAGAACACATTGCAGCAGCACAGGAAGCCAGCAAAGCCATCAACCATTACTGAGTAATGACCTCGACCCCTTACTCACATGACTCAAATCCTATTAGGAGCTCAGAGGCATTACTTAAATGTTGCTTTTAGAGGGGAAAAAGCACGAGATGCACCTTTCAGTATATCATGGGACAAGGTTCCTGTTGATTTAGGTACTGTGAAAACATTTGGAAATGTAGAGATAGAGTTAGATATTTGGTATTTAGGTAAACGAAAAAGACGGAAAAATGTCATCCCAACTTTTTCTTTCTGTTTTTTTTATTTACACAGCTCTTGGAGTAATGTAAATATCAGAGCAAACTAATTCTATAAATATTTGTTGTAACCATTTTCTGCCATTTTCAACACCATTAACATTTATGAAATGTTCATATTTATAACCATCTTGGACAGTTTTGTTGAATGCAATAAACTAAAGGAAAGGAGAAAAACACAGCTGCAATGTCTGCAAAATAGAATAAAGCGGCAATAGACAAAGTGTGGAATGTTGACAAGATCACAATCTCTCTGCTTTAGCAAATTATATTTAACATAAAATTTCTATAATGTTTTCTTCAGCATACAAACAAGAATAAACACTTAAGCTTTCCTCTCTGTTTCTACAGCTGGAGTTCTGTTTGACAGTGCACAGGTCAAGTCCTTCTTCTGCAGGATAAGGTCAGTTTTTCCTTTCATACTTATAGTAATATTCAGAATTTGCCTCAGACATTATATCAGCAATGTATGAAAAAGTCATAGTCATGTGTAGAACAACTGTGCTCTTCAAGAACATATTATGTACTTTCAATGCTTGTTTTATGTTGATCCCACCGTTTTTCAATGAAACACAAATTTGATGTTTCCACAGCCTTTGTTTTTGATGTTATTAAAACACAGCTGAGAGCCTTCTTAAATCTATCTTGTTGGGTCATTATATTTCATAAGCCTTTGAGAAGGGGTGAATGTACACCAGCTATAAGGATCGGACTAGTTTCAGGGTCCCACCTTGGAGCTCGGAAGGTGTCACAGCGGTAAAGGCATTCAGTTTATTTGGATTCATATAAGAGGAGGATGTCAGCAAGCGTGATAACTTTTTAATTGTGGCAAGATGTGAAAAATACACTGAGACAGCAACAATATTTGTGGTTTTAACATATTTTTGTGTTTAAAATTAAAAAAAAGAAATTGCATATTGTTTCAGAGGGAGCAAGGATCGCGACGGTGAGATGCGTTACAACCCTTTCAGGATCACACCTTACCTGCTGAAGGTGCAGGGGACAGGGAGCGGGGAGGAGGAGGAGCCCTGCTGCCTGGCGTTAGCCGAACGAATCATCTCTGGTTACGAAGGTGCAGTGAATTATCTTAACACCAAATTCAACAGATCGTATATATTTAATAATAGCATTCACTTGTTTGAATTATTCATGTAGCTGTTCTATTCATAATACCAAAGTTCTGTCCAGGTCAAAGTTTTTGTCATTGTTATTTAGCTTAAATGTTATTTGTTTATGCAGCACCTCGTATTCCTATGGACAAACGTATCTTCACTACGACGCACTCCCCTGGCTGTGTTTTCTTGGAGGTTGATGACAGGTTAGCAGGCACACAGCGATGGGCACAGCCATCATTTTAGGATGGGATGAAACATGGCTAATCATGAGCTAATCTCTTTCTAAATATCCTCAGGGCTGTGCCGTTGCTGGGATACATGCCTCAGGACCTGATTGGCACATCGTTGCTGACTTGTATTCACCCAGAGGATCGTCCCCTCATGCTGTCCATGCACAGGCAAAGTGAGTGCTTAAAGCAGCAATGCAAACTTTCTAACATTCTTTGCATAAAATCAATGTAAAAGCAGTGTGAATATGCACATTTTCCAAGTGTTGTTCAAGTGTTCTTGAAGAAAAGATTAAATTGAACACTGAGGAAAAATCAGCATTATGTTTACATTGCCATATAGCTGTCCCGTCTTTGGAAATTATATGAGTTGAAATTTGACAGAGGTTTTTCTCACCTGTTAACTGAAATCATGTTTCAGATTTTTTTTGTGTGTGTGTTTTTTCATGCGTTTTTGTAGTATTAAAGTACGCAGGCCAGTCTCCGTTTGAGCACTCTCCAGTGCGTCTGCGCTGTCAGAATGGAGACTACATCACCTTGGACACCAGCTGGTCCAGTTTTATCAACCCTTGGAGCCGCAAGGTGGCCTTCATCATTGGACGGCACAAAGTCAGAACGTAAGCGGTGGCAATAGTTTGTCAGACTTCATTCATCTCATTTAATGTTTCGATAATGAAGATAATGCGGCTGTGCTGATATCATCGTAGGAGTCCTCTGAATGAGGATGTGTTTGCGGCTCGTACAAAGGATTACGTTCCAGTCACTTATGAGGAAATAAAAGACCTTCAAGCCAAGATCTATAAGCTTTTCCTTCAGGTGAATTTACTATGCCATTTATTAAAAATAATCTACTAAACACATTTTTACATGTTAGTTGTACTGAAAGCTACATTTCTGCACCAAAGCTCGTTTGATTTGATGTAATTGCATCTTGTCCACAGCCAGTGCACAACAATGGCTCCAGCGGTTATGGCAGTTTAGGAAGTAACGGCTCCCATGAGCATTACGTCAGCTTCGCTTCTTCAAGCGAGAGCAACGGCAACCTGTGGGAGGACTCAAACCGGGAACCGGTGAGTCGTCACAGACAGTCAACGCACCTGTCGAGTGCTCATCCTCAAAATTAGCTGCAAAGGTGACACATGCTGATACGTATAATATCTGTGTTCTTGTGTACATTTCCCAGATGACCTTGCAGCAAATCTGTGCTGACGTGAACAGATCGAAAAGTTGGGGTCGACACGCGCAGCTCGATTCCGGCCAAAGAAATGCTCCTCCTGGCAGACCGAACATAGGTGAACTGGCCTTAGAAATACTCAATTCAGTGTTGCATAATGTTAAATGTCATGGTTTTGACATACATTTGATTATACATTTTGATTATGCATTGTGAATTCTATTTTGTTTTTTGGGTGAAATTATAATGTGAAGCACAACTTGAATGAATTTAGAAACCAGAAACGGATAGAAATGTGGTCTGTTTATTATTAGGAAGTTTCTCTAATTGGCAGAAAGTCAACATTATACTAACTAACACTTCATGTGTATACCCGGTGATAATATTTACTTGATTGTCACTTGTCAATTGGTGTTTCAATAACAATTTTTTGTAGCCATTTTGTGTTGCTTATGGTCAGTAGATGTTCAGTATAGTTAGAACCATGGCTTTCTGGAAGCCATGATTTTATCTTTTGTGGATTAAAAGACTCCACTATGACTTATTTTCCATGAAATCCTTTGCTTTACAAATTTATTGAAGGAGTTTGTTGTATTTTACACTTTCAATTCAATTAATTATTAAGACATTCATAGTCACGAACATCATATGCAAACCTTCTGCCTGATGTTTTATTCAGCATACAGCCATGAAGCCCATTTTTAATGTGCGGATTATTATTAAAGTCTAAGCGGTGAATCTTCTGTTTGTACAGCGGCTCACCTCCACTCAGCCGCCAAGCCTGAAGTCAGAGGAAATGAAGAAAGCAGGAAGCAAACGCACATTCCCTCCTATCAGCAGATCAACTGTGTGGACAATATCATCAGGTGTGTTTTCACAGACACCGAAGCACTCAGTTTAGCATTGTGTGTTTGGTGTTTTTTGTCACTAAGACTATTTTGTTCTGCAGATACTTGGAGGGCTGTGCGGGTCAAGCCCTGAAGCGAAAGAACGAGTCTCCTTCCTTGGACATGACCTCTTCCTCGTCTTCTACCTCAGAAGAAGAGAAGCCCAAAGGCTCTGTGGATGTGGCTCCAAACGCTCCAGAAGGTAAAAGCAATTATCATTCAAGTCTTTGCATTTGACTGTAACCGACATTCGGGCTCTGTTAACATATTTTCACCTCACTTTCCAGTGGTTGTGTTGGACAGTGAGGTGTCAGTGGGCCCTGCAGCTGCAGCAGTTGTCGGGGCGCCCCTGACAGACCTCACCATGTCCTCTAAGGCCATGAGTGTTGTCTCGGTCACTAGCCAATGTTCGTACAGCAGCACCATCGTCCATGTTCCACAGCCTGAGTCAGGTACACAAACCTACTTGCTTCAGTGAGTCGGCTCGTGGAAACTGCTGAGATTTGCTTATGGATCTTCTTTGTTGATCTGATACTTTATTAAATTGGTTTAAAAAAAAAACTGAATTGTGGCGAGAGGTAAGTTCTGTATGGCACATATTTTTGTGCATTTCATAAAGGTTTGACGAGTCTTTAATGTTTCTACAGAAGAGGAAGGCTAACTCGCTTTTTCCCATTTTTTACTTGCAGAGGCCACTGCGCTGGAGGATGCCCCAATGGGCAGCGAGCCCGCTGACCCTGCGGCGACCCCTGTCCGGCCAACCCTGAGTCCCGCTGCGGAGGAGAGAAGGTTGGTCGGGCTCACCAAGGAGGTGCTGTCAGCTCACACGCAGAAGGAGGAGCAGGAATATGTTGATCGTTTCCGCCATCGCATCCTTCAGAGTCCCTACAGCTCCTATTTGCAGGAGGAAAACGGCTCGATGGCTCACTCTCATCAACCAGGTATGTGCATATTGTTGCTTAAAGTCTGAGCTCGGTCTGGGCTCCTGCTGGAATCCTTTCTGCTCCATAGAAATCTAGAAAAATTTGTCTTTTCAGACATCAACGATTTTTTTTGTTTATCCTTCTATTCATTTGTTTATCCATCTCTTAAAGTCTCTCCATCCATCATTTTCTTTTGTCTGTCTGTCCTCTTGTTTGTTTACCCACTATCTTTCTGTCCATTCATCTTCTGTTTTTCAATCCACCCTTTTCTCCCTAACCCTATCCATCTGCAGTTTACCCAATCCTCTAACAGTTCGGCTGTCCATCAGTCCATTTGTCACTTTTGACCGTCTATTTGTCCATTGTCTATTCATCAGCCCCACAATTTGTCCATCCACCCATCTATCCATATTCACAGACTGATCACTATAGAAGTATTTGCATTGAATTCCTGATCAACTTTTCCATGTTTCCATGTTCTTCAAATACAAAATATGTAGAAATTTTTAAAAATTTGTCTGGGAGTATTTGAAATTATTGACTCTTGATATAAAACTAGGAGCAACTTGGAAATTCAGGTGTAAAGTAAATTCGTTAAGATACAATTATATAACTGTAATTTTGGATATCTCTTTCATCACAGGGGACTATGTGCGTCCAATAAGCGCTGGAGGCTGGAATCGCTCACGAAGAGCCAGACACAAGCGGCCCAAACCTCAGGGCTCCTCAGAGAGCTATGCCTCCCCGACCGGCCCTGCCGTCCCCTTCCCCTTCTCGTCGTGGCCCTCCTCTGAGTCGTCACAGCCTCAGATGGTAGAGACTTACCGCCAAACGTCTCCCAACCCCGTGCCGTTATTTCCCGTTCTGGGGAATCCGGCTGCAGAGCAGCCCCGACCACAACAACCACCCGCAGCAACTCCTGGCATGTTGCAGCCTCCCGAGCAGCTCGGCTACAACTTCAACATCATGCCGCCCGGTCAGGGCCAGCCGGCCCTGCAGCCGCTGCAGATGGAGCCCCTGCAGAACTTTTACAACCCAGTCCCGCTGGTTTCAGCCCAGAGTTTCAACCCGTACATGCCTCCCATCATGGCTGTCATCCTGCCAAACTATCCCAACTTAACTCCGGGCTTTCCCTCCGTTCCCTCAGCTGTACCTCAAGGACCCACCATGATAACAGGCTACGCTCCTGGCGGCGTGCCCTTCCCCCAGCTTCAGCCTCAGCTCCAGGTCCAGACCGGCCCACTCACTCAGATGTCACCGGGCCTTCTTCTTTCCTCGCAGAAGGCCGCGTCCTCCGTTGGGGAGGAAGAGGAGGCGGGCGGGCCTCAGGCCTTGTTTTCCAGCTCTCGCTCCAGCTCTCCTTTACAGCTCAACCTCCTGCAGGAGGAGCTTCCCAGACAGAGCGAGGGGCAGAGCAGCACTGGACTCAACCACCCTGAGAGTCTCCACGAGCAACACACCATCCAGGTCAGCCTGAATTGTATCATCAGCGATAAAAATATTCACTGTAACTTGATTGAAGTGACATTGATATTAAAACTGTTTCTTTCTCAAGGGGGATGCACCAAGTGAGTCTGGCAACCAGGACGCCCAGTCGACATCTAGTGAGCTGCTGGACCTGCTCCTGCAGGAGGACGCCAGGTCAGGAACTGGATCCAATGCTTCAGGATCTGGATCAGGGGAATCTGGAGGTTCGCTGGGATCTGGATCCGGCTCCGGCTCCAATGAGACATCCACCTCACATACTGGTATGAATGACAGCACACTCAATCATCTTTTTAAAGTTTATTTATCAGCGTTTTTGCTACTTTTATCTGTAAATTGTATGCTTATTTCTAAAATGGATAAATATGTGGGGAGTGGAGGGCTCGTAACAGAGAGGCACAAGGCAGCAAAGAAAGCAGCCAAAAGTTTCAGTTATTAGATATGAATAATAACTAGAGTGACGCAAAATATTCTGGCCTCCAGGCAGCAGCCACAGCAGCAAGTACTTTGCCAGCAATGACTCGTCAGACACGTCCCGCAAAGCCCGCAAAAGCCAGGATGCATCGGTGGAGCGGCCGCACAGCTTTGAAACCCAGGTGGAGAGCTCCTTGTGGAGCATGATCCAGCACACGCCTGAGCAGGTCATGATGACCTACCAGATACACACAAGGTAAACATCAGCTATAAACTATAGCCTTTTATATAGTTTATATGTAATATGTGGTTTATAGATGAACTGTTGAGCCTTTGACCTGACTTTAGTCCATTTTAGATTAAAGAGCTATAATTATCAGCATTCAAAATATTTTTCTGCACTTTTTCTCATAATATCGGTTTTATTTGGGGTAAATGTGGCATGCCGTCATGTATGAGAGAGTAAATGCTGTGAAACAGGGTTTAAAAATAGCCAAGACTTGCATTTTTGCTCCATTTTTATTTTTTCTCAAACTTAGAAGTAAACTTTGTATAAGGCTCATGAACGTCTATTGTCACTAAATGCCTTACAAAGTAAGGGTTACATTAAGTCCCACTTGCCTTACGCTTAACCAATGAAAGCTCAGTAGGATTTTATTTTACGTCATAATGACTAGAGATACACCAATCAATCAGTTCTCTGATCCCTGATTGACTTTTATGTGCTTTTTTGATCAAAAAAAAAAAAAATCCTGGCTAAGGTTAGGGGCATGTACTTTGAGGCATAAATTGGACGAATGTAATTAATTTTATGAGAGAAGTACATTTCCTCCCATATATTCATCATTATCCTTAAAGTCAAGACCTCTTAGTCAGCAGTTCAAAGACAAAACAGTTTGGCATTGGCCAGGAAAAGCTGAATCAGTGCGTCTTTAACGCAGTACAATCTTTGTCCTGACAGGGATCAGAATGAAGTGCTGGCAGAAGACAGAGAAAAGCTGCGAGTGCTTCAGCCGCTCCAGCCGTGGTTCAACCAGGAGCAGAAAGAAGAGCTGGCCAAGGTCCATCCTTGGATCAAGCAGCACACCATCCCTCAGGAATTAGACACACAGGTAGCGCAGAGCTCCTAAATCACTGCCATTCCTCTCTGTCTTCACATTGAGTCCATGTGAAATGCGTCCTTCTGTCTCCTCTCAGGGTTGTGTGAGCTGCATCTCTGGGGCCGGCCTGGCCCGCTCCCCTCAGCCAGCGCTCTCAGAGAGTTTGTTGCCTGTGGAGAGACTTCAGCAGGACTCCGTTGATTCTGTGGCTGACACCTTAAACGGCTCACAGTGAACCAGGTGTGTCAGAAACTTCAGAAATACTCTCTGCATCTCTTCTCAGCACTCCAAGGCGACGGATCCTATGGCTTTAATATATCGTTAACACGTTTTGTACAGACGAGGCGAGGCTCAAAAACAGTGGAGGAGAGCATAGAGAGACATGTTACTGGCCTCTTGATGGATTCTACGTCTCTTCTTTTTCTGTTAATCAAGCCCCTGGAGGGATTTGTGTGCTAGTAAAGACTCTATAAACCTTTTCTCAGTAAGCCAGCTGGTGCTCAGTGTATAGAAAAAAAAAAGGTTTGAGCACTTTGTAAAGACCTTCACTACAACCGAAACGACTTTCGGATCAGGAACACGCAGCAAACCTTTCTCCAACGACGCAAAGTCCAGGTTGTACAGATTTCTGAACCTCATCAACATAGCAGTGACCGACCATGACAAACTTCTTTTTACCCGATGGACACAAAGATATGTTTGCTGCTCTTGGTTGTTTATAATGTTCAGATAAAAAAAATAAAATCCTACATGTTGTTATTTTAATCTCATATCCTGTAGCCCGGTTTCTCAATGTCCAGATCATCCTTTTTTTTTGTTCTGTGCAATGCAATGTTGACTCAAGAAACAACAGCCAACCAGTTGATTATTTCAGATGAACATTAGCGCCCGAGCGGATCCTCCTCCTGCTCGGTCATCACCCTCTTCTACCTGTAGTCTCGTTGTGTTGCTGTGAAGAGGCTCCACGCAGCACCAGGTTTTCCACTCGTCTCACTTTTACCAACTAAAGAGGTTTTCCGGTCAGACCGTGTTTCTGTATTTTAAACAGAAACACGTGTGTGTGAGGCAGAAACGGAGAGGAAACTGACCGATTCTGAGACAGTTCCTTTAATAAAATGAGGTTAGTGGGTGCGAATGCGTTGACTGTCTACTTCCTTTGAAACACTTGTCCGACATCATAAGACAGAGAAGGGTTTGTTTCATTTTTGGATCAAAAGTACATGCCAGTACTGTGTATTTGATAGAAAATGTACACAAATACATAATACAAAGTGTATAATAAGCCATTTGTCTTGAATTCAGGGATTGTTTGTGACACAAAAGAATGAATAAATGATCTATGAACTAAGATTCATCTGGGCGTGGCTTCTTTTAATGCTCCGCATGTAGTACAGATTTTATATTTTCTTTTTCTCTGTGTGTGTGTGTGTGTGTGTCCAGATGTATAATATGGAGAAGCTGGTTGCCTATATGTGGCATGGCAGTTTTGCTTTTCAAAACGTTCATATCAAGATGGTGTCATAACTATGTGACTGATCAGTTAGGCTGCTGTGGGCAACTTAAATTAGTTTTTTTTTACATATTCCTTAAAACTACCAGTGGACTGTGTCATGACAGTGTAATATGAGACTCGAAATTTGTGAAAAAATTGAGTTTCCCTGCTTCCTCCCCTGTGATTTTCCAGCCCTACACAGAAATGCACAGCATTCACAAGCAACAAATCGGAGCAAGGAGAGTCTTACCGCTGTCAATCATCCCTGTGTATACATTTTTTCAGTACTGCATTGTATTTTATACGCAAAGTCATTACAAAGCTTATTTGTGCTTCAACAAATAAAAATCCTAAAAGTTTGGCATGCCCTTGTATTCCATTGTATTTGAAACATGACTTGAGCGTTACTTTGACTGGACCATTCCGTCACAAGCAGCTGCAGCTTAAAGGTGAAACATCGTCTCAGTTTGAAGGCTTTTGAGACCTCTTTCAGGGTTTCTCCAGGATTTCCCTCTATTTTGCTACGTACTCCCATTAATTCTGAGCAGCCATTCCCCTGCTGAAAAGAAGGACTTCCTCAGCATGATGCTACCATCACCATGTTTCATGCTTGCATTCTGGCCAAAGGTTTGGACTCGCTGTGAACTGCAAATGAGGCTTTGTGCAGTTTACTTTAAACACCAGCTTTTGTTATTGCCTACTTTGCGTTAATGCCAGATATATGTTTTGCTTAACTAATAATTATGTTGAGTTGCTTTGCAATCTGATTTAAACATCACTTAATTTTTCCCCTGTCCTATTGGCTATATTCTTCAGCCTTCATGATGTTGTTTATTCACTAATATTCTCAACAAAAAAAAAAAACAATAACAACAAAAGAAACTCTGAGAAACTCAAAAAATCCTCAAAGGGCCTAAAAACATATATATACTGATATTAAATTGCACTTTCATTCAGGTGGTTTCTGAAGGCACAATTCATTTAGTGTAATTGGAGTGAAAGTCACACAAAAACAACTTTTCAGATTTTTTCATTTGGGAAAAAAAAAAGGACAACCACTCAAGCATTATTTTTTTTTTTTCTACAACCCACTGATGCGCTACTTTGTCACAACATACACAAAGTAGTGTATGTATATACTTTATAGCGTTATATCTTTTCAACGCTATACGAAATGCACACTTTGTCAAGAAATTTTATGTGTGTAGCCTTTGAATTGCAGAGAGAGACCAATGCACACAATGATTTTTCAGACATTACATTGTGTATAGACCTTACCTTCAAAGAAAAAGAAATAAAGTACTGAATGTAAAATTCCTCATTTTTTTATTCCTTGAATGTATGAGCATTAAAGTGCAGCAGCACAAATGACATTCATTACAGACAGCACTAAACTGAACAAAGAAAAAGCTGAGTTACATCCTTTTAGCAAAGAAAAAAGAAAAGAGAATAGAATAGCATTTGGTGTCTCACTGGAATGGATGTTAGTACTCTTGCTGCCCCACTAGGGGGAGTTCATGACCAGAGAAAGCTGTGAACTAAAACTGTACAAAGTCAAATTTAAGCATGCCTTTGTGACATCTAAAATGAATTAACATAGAATGCTTAAAGCACAGCACTGAAATACTGTCCTACAACCGTAACAGATGCCATAATGCAAGACGAGAATAAACATTTAACAATCAGACAAACAGAAGAGTCTGCTTTTAGAAGAAGAAGAAGCCTCTGTTCATTGGCTTCTCTTGTCCACTTTCAATTCATAGTTGTGGATAAATGGAGTCATTTATGCTAGATATTTAAAGAATTAGTGACAAAGCAGTGGGGAAAAGCTTAAAACTGGTCTTATTTTTGAGAAGTTGATGAAAATTGTGCAGCATACATTTGTGACACAAAGAACGAAGCAAAAGTTTAAGAACAGAAGCAGCTTGAAACAAGTCCTGTTTACCGTTCTGCGTTTCTACATGCTTTCTTTGCTTAGCATTTAGGGCTTGATTTGCACCATGTCTTCACCAAAACTAGCCATAATTCTAAAAAAAAAAGTCTTTTTGTGCCGAAACACGACAGGTCTGTAGCAAAGTTTTATTTCTAATAATGGCAAAACCCAATCCAAACAAATCCACCCTGGCTTCCTCTGGCTACAACAGAAGGTAATTTGGTTGTGTTTTTGTCTAGAGAAAATGTAGCCTCTGGACCCGCCAGTGACTCAGATTTCGCTTCTGTCTCACTTTCTCACTTGGAAAACTTCCGGATCTCTGCAGGAAGCAAAACAAAACCAGAGTTAGGGGGAAAGAAAGAGGGATTCACTTGGAGGAATGTTGGCATACCTTTGTCAAGATCAATGACTTTTGGCTGCGCCTTCATCAGGGCGTTTTCTTTTAGCAGGTTGTTCTTGTATTCTAAATAAAGGAAATGATTAGGTTTATGCCCTGTGAAAGGACTGTTTCTAATACACTCCATAGGTCCACCTTCACAGTTGTAGTTTTTAACAACAAACTATGAAGGTTGTGCTCATAAAAAAAAAGTCCCTCACTTCTCCACCCAATGCTCCGAAGAATACCAAAGAACGAGACGCCATAAGCTTACCAAATCCTTTCTCCTCTTGAGTGCACATGTTCATCTCACCAATGTCTACCTCGTACTCATCTGAGCTGCTGGGACTCCTGCTGGACCTGTCACCGTGAAGAAACATCAGACTGAGTCAAAGACAGAGGTAGCAAATGTAACATTTCATTACTGGGATTTTACTTTAACACGGTCATCCATAATTGCAAAATGGAAAGAAGCATGTCTTGTTTTTTTTTTACAAATACAAATCTGAAAAGTGTAGGCATTTGTATTTACATCACTTAACTCTGAAACTTAGAAATACAATGTAGTGAAATGAGAGCAGAGGCCACCTGTGTGTGCCGTTCACTCAGTATAAGCGGAGCTGTTTTGGGGAAGCCTCGCTGTAAGTCATGCTAAAAACACCATCGGACCTGAGAGACATGGTGGGGGTCTCAGCAGGGACAGCAGACAGGAGCTGGTCAGATTTGATGAAAACATGGATGAAGCCTGAGCTCACAACGCAGAATACTAGCTAGCTCAAACAGACTTAAATCTCGACCTCAGATCATGGATATCCTCAAAACACAAGAATTTGTTTTTCAAATCTACCATTAACAAACTGTTAAAATACTACACCTTTCTCTGTGTTTGATGAGTACTTCTTAAAATGAAGCACTACTTTTCACACTGATATGATACAAAAAAGCCTGATATATAATACTTTAACGATTTTTATCTTGACGTTCTATATATGTGGCTGGATTAGACGCAGGACGGAGTTTGATGCAGGTGTCTTAGGAGTCTGAATACAAATGCATGCCACACTTTTCAGATTTTCCTTCTTCCATTTCTCAGAAATGTCTTATTAAGCACTTACCTAACAGATACTTTAGGAGAAAAATCTAAAATAATAATAATAAAAAAAAAAAACATTTTAAAAGAACATGAAGTTTTAAGTGAATGAAAAAGAATCAATTTGACAGACGTTACATCAGACCTTTGGCTTTACGTCGTTTGGTGACGAGGACGACAATGAGCGTAATGAATGCCAGAAGCAGGAAGGAGGCGAGGACGTAGCCGAGCGGCAGGAGAAAATGGTGCTTCTGGTCGGGCAGGATGACATTGATGACTCGCGGTGCGTCAACTTTACTGGTGTCTGAGTGTTACACCAAGTGAAAGTGTCAGCTGGTTTTACTCACATTTAACAATCTAGCAACGTTCTTTGCAGATGAAGCTCAGATAAAGACTCATTGATATTTTTTTCTCCTTTGTTTTCTTCTGCAGAAGGAAAATAACTGTCAATTTCAAGTTAGCACACATACTTTTTCATTTTGAATTTCCATAATGCCTTGCAAAAGTATTCCTATTTCTGTAATATTGACATGTTACAATTACGAACTAATATATTTTATCTGACAGACCAAAAAAACAAATAAATAAAAATAGTGCATACTTGGGAAATGGAAGAAAAATGATAGAAAGTGCAGTAGGACTTGGAACCAAATTCAATCACAAAAAGGACCACTATTAGACTATTAGTAATTGCTAATTAGGTGACTTCTGATTGATCTGGATTTTAATTATTGTTTAAGAGTGAAAAGGCTGGAAAATAAATGCATTTGTAAAATGTGAACTGAAAACCACTTAAGTTCAAAATATTGCACTGTTTTGCTGTGATCTGTCACAAAGTAAAATACTAATAGAATGCATTAAAGTTTGCAGATATAATGTGACAAAATGTTAAAAACTCAAAAGGCAAGAAGTATTTCTGCACTGCTCTTCCAAACACAGATTACATTTTTTTTCTCCAATCTGCATATAAGGCTGAACACAAAAAGGATGTGAAGAGAGTTTCCTCAGCCAACATCACTGCGTGGCATGAGGTTCTGCTGGGCGTTGGGAAGCAGAGGCTAAAGAAAGAGCCTGGTTTCACTTAACTTTAAAAAAAAAAAGTGCAAATCAAGAAGCAGCTGTGGACCTCAGACTAGACATACTTGAGTCAAAATCAGATCCAGACTGGTGTGACGCTGTGATTTACTTTTCCTGGCAGCAAAACATAAAAGAAGAGGGGAGAATAAACGAGAGAGCAGGGGGTGGAACGAGTGGGAGGAGAGGGTGAGACATTTCTTCAGAGAGACGACCTGGCCCCAACATCCCCAAACCCAGATTGTCTGTAATGTACTGTACTTAAAACTAACGCAAGTCATCTGACCTTCCTTGTGAGTTTCTCAATGTTTTTACAAACTCCAGGACATGAGCAGGGTAGTCATGTCTAAAACATACAAGGAGGAAGTGCAGATGGGAGGATCAGACGGACACCTGATCTGATCTTCCAAGTTTAAACTGCAAAAGTCAGCACACTGGGTCATCAAAGGAATGGGAAGATAAAAGTGGAAAAAAGGAAGAGGGAAACTTTTTTTGCAGAATGCAAAGGGTGAGCCAAAGTATACACAGCAGCAGAGAAACTACAGCCAAGCAGATTAAATCCCATAACTTTGTGACAGAGCGCTGAAGAAGACAAACTCACTACTGGAGATAAATCATTGGGACAAAATATGTAATTCCAGAGAAGCAATCCTGATGTTCAATCACAGCTCGGAAAGAGAGGTGGATTATTTTTGCGGATGTAGCTGGACATTAGTCAGAAGATTCCATTGAAATGAGATCGGCCATCTTGGCATGCTCTGACAGGAGCTGGCTTATACACGCACACGGAGGCAGCTGGGTAAGATTTTTTTTCCTCTTTGATACGTCTGACACTGAAAGCTTTGACCTGGAAAAACAGGCGGCTCTTTTTGACACCGAAACATTCTCATTGTGAAAGAAATGCATTGAAGGAAAGCTGTTGAGATGCACATCCATAAAAGTCCATGCAGAAACTTATGAAGACAAGTGTGCGAAGCATCCACCGTGAAAAGGAAGCTTTGTGAGTTACGAGGCAATGTTCGGATGTGGAACAACACGAGTGAATACAGCTTCAGGAGTTTAATGTCAGGCCAAAAAGAAAAAAAGAGAGGAAGAAATATTTCTCTCTAGAAACACAAAACCGCAGAAAAAAAGTTGAGTTCTTCCTCTGCTGCTTTGTTGTTTGGGAAGTCCGAGAGGAGATAGAGAATTGAGAGTGAAGGAAAGAGCAGATGTACGCGCACATAATGCCTCCTTTGGGTTAAGTACTAAAACATCTGCTCTGCTTAGGGGACCGACCTATAAAATCTAGAGACAGAAGATAGATTTGTTACCTTTGTCTCGGGGAAGCGCTATGACCGGCTGTGTGCTCCAAATCAGAGGGGCCTCGACCGTGACTCGAAACTCTCTCCGTTCGTGTAGGCCGCAGTAATGATGGTGAAGGTGACAGGAATATGTCCCCTGATCTGTGAACTATCACAACACACACAGGCAAAATAAACTGCAAACGTAAAACAGGCACAGAGATCAACTGACCTCAGATATCTGAGGCAGACACCCTGTCTAGATTGAGGGATAAGCTGAAAACTTTTCATTTTGATAAAACTCAAAGCTGAAGTTGCTGTGGCTTCCCTTGGTCTCGTCCTATACCATGATGCTCTGGGTTAGGCCAATTCTCATCACCTCCATAACCAAATGGTCATAGTTAATGGAAGCTATTTCTCTCATTAACTATGTATTATCTTGGTTTTTCCATTCATAGAAAGTATCCCTGCTTCAACACCTTTATTTTTAACTTTGTCTCCATTCAGGACAGTCATTGGTGGAGCTATTGTTGCTACTAACTACATTTATACAATTTTCAATATTTACAATATTAAAAATTGGCATTAAATGATCATCTGGATTGAAGTGGAGTTTACATAACTGGATGTGAATCTGACAAAGTGATCACATTATGCTGAAATGACTTTTGCTATGATTGGCACAGATCTGAATTTCATTTGGGGTGAACTGATTGTAATTTATTACAAATTTAACAGGTTCGTCTTCTGAGGTTCGCTGAGATGACATTTGTCTCAAATTGCTTAGACTTTAATGAATTGAACAGAACTAAATTATGTTACCACATTACTTACACTTTGTTTATTCTTGATGGAGAGGTGCAAACTAACCAGTTATAGCTGATTCTATAATTGATCACTGTACTTCATCACCAGGAGATATAAAGATTTCCCACACTGCAACCAGAAACCTTACTGTAGTTGTTCTTGTAGCAACTGCTGCTCCATGACTTTATTCACCTGAGAGCTCAACATGTTGTGGTTGCAAGCTCCCAGCTTCTCTATAAATTTTGACTCGGCAAGAGCTACATTGCTGATGAGATTTCCATGTGTTTTGGAAATCAGACTCACGTATGCTCACTTTTGCAAAACGCTTCCAAGCAAACGCATGGCTGCACACAGGCTCAATATTTTAGCTTGTGATTGTTCTAATCAAGAACATACATACGATTTGTTTCTCTCACCTCGACACGCGCATGCTCACCTGCAGGTCTGTTATTGTTAGCGAGAAGTCACCCTCTGAGAAGGCCTTGTTGCTGATGTTCATCTTCCTCTGCAGGAACAGAGGCCCGTAGCTGCGCTGCTCTCCAGAGGCGTACAGGTCCACCAGCCGATCGGCTCTGTCATGCTGGACTCCCGGGGACTGGCGGTCCCAGTGGACAACCTGGACACGTTACGCAACCTGCTGTCAATGGAATGCAGTAGCACAACAACAGAAGCAGATCTATGTGAGCCTTGTTTGTCCACTCGCCTGCTGGTCCTCCTCCTCGTCGCTCCAGTCTGTCCAGACGCCGCGCCTGTTTATGCAGGGCAACACGGCAGTGGTCCCCTGCAGCACCACGTACACCGCTTTCTGTCCGTCCCAGAAGCGGTCCTGCTTGCGTTCTTGGGGGGTGAAAAGACAAGACATCAAAGAGGACTCTTGAGCCGTAGCACTGCTGTGAACCGTGAGTCAGTCTGACAGAGATCCATACTTGATTTGGTCACATTGAGTTGAACTCTGACTGTTTCGTGCAGGTGGCAGTAGATATGGTGGAGGTTGCAGGAGTACAGGCCTCTGTCGTTCATCTTCACATCTGCCAACAAGGTACAGATACGGTGAGATGACCATCACACTGAGAAGCAGGAAATGATTTGTTGCCTTTTAAAATCATTTTTAAATGTTTGAGAACGTCAGACAAATTTTATTACAATAAATATAACATGAGTTAATGACCTACTTGGGCATGTAAGGGTTCCTAAACTCAACGGAGTAACAGAGTTGTGTCGGCACATAACAGACATCAGCTCAAAGAAGCAATTTAAAATGGATTTTTTTGTGTGCTTTTTTTGTGACATATTGTAGGAGCTATTTCTCCATTATTTTTAGTTAAAGTTTAGAATGTGGATTATTCAATTTGTTTGTTTTCTAGTTGATTTATAATTAGAATGTTTATTTTGTTTTCTAAATAAGTTTTTGGTTAGTAATTCACTTAATTAGTTAATTGATTTCAGTTTGGGAAGTGGGTGTGTTTCACAGTATAAATATGTAGCGTTTAGATGAGTCTTGGTCACGTGGGTGGTCATATGGTTTTTTACCGGTCGTTTTGTCTGTCATCAGTTCGTCATCAGTCAAGTTTTATCAATCAGAAAAGATGCAGGAGTTAGGGCAGGTTGTCCAAAGCCTGTAACTTGTTCTTGGTTAAAGGCTGAATAAAGCAAACAAAGAATTGCATTTTGACTGTTTGACCTTTTGTTTGGACTGTGTAAACCAAAACCCACGATGCACAGTATTGGCTGTTTGAGTTTATTTTATTTTTCTCTGGTCGTTTTTTGAGATTTGAATTTTTGCGATTTTTGGAATTAAGTTTGGGACAAATAGTCAATACACATATCATAAGTACAGTTTTGTTCCCATTTGTTGAGTTTGACCTCAAAAGTAGAACAGTTTGACAGACGTAAAATACAATTTTAGGAGTAGTATGACTTCCAAATTTAGCTTATAACTTGTCAAACAATATATGAGGAGCTGTAGAATGATGATGAGGTCTTCTCTTTAGTTTTTTGATTTTCATCCTGATTCTGAAAAAACTGTCTTTGAACTTTACAATATGAAAGAAAAAAAACAGTAAAGGTGTAGGAAAAAATGGAGTCAAACCATTGACCTTTGATGACCAGCGAGAAGTTTCCATCCTTGAAGGCTGTTGGGTTGAGGCTGACCCTTCCCAGATTGTGGGTGTGGTACAGCCTCTGGTCTCCAGCCGAGAACATGTCCACCACTCTCTCCATGGCGTAATCCGGGGCATCCCGATACATATCCCAGTGGACCACCCTCTGCCTGTCCCTCACCCTGTCCCTGGTCCACACCATGCGACCGCTCATGCACTGCAGTACCAGGTTGGACCCAGCGGGGCCGCTGACATCGTAGCCGGCCACCACCACACTGCTGCTGCTGTCAGACTGACAGGACACTGGAAGAGAGAGCAGAAGGTCTTCAGCGCTTCCCCAGAGGAGGAAAAGCAGAGATGTAAATCACGGCTGCACACACACAAAAAGTTGCATACCTGCTGTGAAGAAGCACGCCACAGAGACTGAAACAACAACAAAAAATGGAGAGAAATAAATATGTTCATCTCTTAAGTAGACATGAGCAAACAGAAATAAGTTATGTTTTGTTGATTTCAGAATGCAAACTTTGAATGAGCCTTACTAACATCTGTCATCCTAACATGTTTTTTACATGTGTCAGCAACTGCTTGAATTGACAAACCAAATTTATGTCATTATTGAATTTTGATCAATGGCCACAAAATTGTTCTGAGGACCAAAAATAGTTACACTTTTGACACCCCGGTTCCGAAGTTTTAATTACCTAACAGAGAACTGTTTGACCCAGATGATGACGGCATGACTGTGTTGAGAATTAAAAAGAGGAATAACTTGATTTAGCTCTTTAATTCATTCCTCTTTGTCCCGAATTCATGTGTCTGTATATATAAGCAGGGAGAAAAAGCAATCATACGACGTCAGACTTCAGATATCCAGAGTTTTATCCAGAGAAAATCAATGCAAGAAGAATGTTACAATGAGCATCTCACCTAAATCATCAAAAGTCCAAGACATGACAAAACAGAAACAATTAACTGAGTAAAAAGGGAAACAAAAACAAACAAAAGATGCATCTTTTGGGAAACTCTCACTCAGCACAAAGAGATTCGAACTTCTGCTGTAAAACAAACCATTTTATAAGAATGTGTATTCTCCTCATTTAAATATATGCATTAGGAGGTGTGTTTTCCTTTGTGTGGGCTGTCTTAAATCTGAGACCCACTGAAACACCCAGCTCTTCTCGTACCAGGCTCCTTTAGGCGACCTGATATACAGCGTGGATCTGGAACGTTATCTCTGCCTCAAAATGATTCAACAAGAAACCAGTTGGTGTTTTTTTAAACAAACTCGCACAAAATATATTGCTTAATACTAACTATAAGTTGGATCTAAAACTAACTAATTAAAAACATGCTTTTTAATGCTTAAAGAAATATACCAATATGTTTGATTATATGTTGTAACGGACTTCTATAGTTTTTAATGTTTGCCTGAACTATTCAACCCTGAGTAAAGAATTTATTGCCTGATAGCCAATATACTCCCTGTCTGACATGCTCCTCAGGGAGTATAAGACTGCTTTCTGATTAGAAATTTATGTAAGTTCAGAGAGTCACCAGTTGTCTTAGTTTGGATTTGTATCTAAGTTTATCTTAACGTAAACGTTAACTTGTGTACTATTGTGCTACTTTAAAATTCTATTTCAACAACTGCAAAGCCAGCAAGACATGACCTTTAACCTACGTTGACAGGCCAAGCAAGGAGATCTTTAGTAGAAGAAGCAGGCAAAAGCTCCATGGTTATATTGGAGATGCAGCAAAGATTGACAGCTCAGGTGGGAAAATCTGATAAGACAATTACTAGTTATGTATGTATTTCATAAAAACACTTATGGAGAAGTGGAAGGGACGGGCTACAAGCAATATGTCATAGTGAAGATGTCGACCAAAATACTTGATGAGGCAATTGCCTGAATGTTTGGAAGACAAGAAAAACTCCATATCAAACACCCACCAAACTTAAAAAAGGTGGCGATGGCAGAAACATGCTTTTAGGGATTCTTTCCTTCAGCTAGAAAGGGGAACTTGCTTTTTGTTGACGGTAAGATGGATGGAACTAAAATATAGGTGAGACTGTCCCGGGAGATAATCCACAGCAATGGATATTCATCTGTTAGAATGGTTCAGTCAAAGTACAGACCTCGATTCAGCTGAGAATCTGTGGCAATACTTTCAAAGTAATCTCCCTCCAATCTGATTCGGAGCTGTCTGGCAAAGACAAAAGAGCTGCTGGAAACAATTTTTTTTTATTAAAAAAATAAATAATCGCGTTCATGAAAATTTGTACTTTATATTAAAACTGGGTAGGAGAGTAAATTATTAACCCATTTTTTCCCATCATGCACCGATGAGTTTTAAGGCACTTTAAAAAAAAAAATCTGTGACATATGTTTTGCATGTCATAAAAAAATAATGACATGTCTTTATAACAGCCAGAACGCGGAGACAAGTTTCCCGGAGAAATCCTTCGAGGGATTTGGTTGATTAATCGAGCAAAAGATGGCTGCTTTTGTACAAGCTCTCGCAGCACAAGTACAACAACGCCGAACTTCAGCCTACTCACTGTGGATGAGAAGAAGAGCCTGGAGAACGACAGCATCCCTCATGACCATGCTCCTCCTCAGCGCACACTTTGAAGCCAGGGAATTACCCGTTTGATGAGAGTTTGGGAAACAGGTCCTGTTTCGGTTTGGGCAGCAACAGCATTTGTCTGAGTTGCAAACGGCGCAGAGAGCGGAACTGCTCCGAGTCGGTAAATGTAACCCGACACTGTCCCGAAATCCCTCCTTCAATCACTTTATTAATTTGCAACATCTCGACAGATTCGCCGCAACCGCAACCTGTTATTTAGCTTGCTTACATACTGTCTTGTTGTTTTTAACGAAGATAACAATAAATTGATTCTATAATGATGCCCAAAAATATACAGTGGATGAAAAGTTAGCCGGCTAAATAAGAATAGTAAAAAAAAAAAATGAAAGTAAAAATCATTGAAAAAATGTTTTTGTATTGTTTTATGGACTTAGCGTTTATTAAAATAACTTTATTTGGCCATTTTATATGCACTGGGACGCATAGGACCGATAGTAAACAACATTTATATAACCAGGTTCGCCACAAAACACGCTATAATTAAAAACGTACCAAACCTTGATTAAACCATCATTTAGCTCAACAGAGACCCCTGGCGCCTGAGCTTTGCAACGACACAGCAGAGTGTGACTAATTTGACCTTTGATTCAGCTCCTTTGTTTTTTGATTCATTTAAGTGGTGTTGGTGCCGTGTCACGATGTGACAGTTTAACCCTATTTAAAAAAAAATAAAAATAAAAACACAGTTTGCACAGATGCATTTTATTCTGACAAATGTACATGTTCTGAAATAAATTAATTTTCTTTTCAAGCTGTACACTTTTCCCCGTTGATATACTTGTAGAGTATTTTTTTTCTAGCCCCTTTTCTGCAGAACACAATCTCTACCATGAATGGCAAATAATTCTATTCTATTCTCATGGAATTCTACTGAGTACAATGAAATGTGTAACAAATTTTAAATGATTAATTTCTAATTCATTGTTTCAAAATTAGCACCGATGCGTGTCAGACTACAGCCGACATTAAATTTTGCATAACCTGAAGGCTGTCTCAATGTGTAAACAGTTTAGTCATTTTAAATCAGTGAAAAGTGTAAGTGATCACCCGGAACTTTAGTTTGCACTTGCTGACGTCCGGGACAGAATTAACGTTGCACCACGAAGCTTCCCCCGAAACAAGCGAACTCATTCAGGCTTTCTGTTTGAAGGTAAACGGGCCTCAAAGGTTTAGATATTGCAGCGAGATTCACCGGCTGCCGCAGAAGTACTCATCTGAACACAATTAAACTGAGTTGTTTTTAATGTTTGGCATATTTGATGAATGATAGGCTTTAGTTCCCTTCGATGCCTGCGCTCGGTAGCTAACACGCTCGCTCACTGCTAACTTGTCAGCCGCTTTCTCGAGCGAATTCAAAACCACAAGCTTAACGAGGTCGTTTTCACGGACGTTTAATTGCCTTTGTGGGTCAAGTGTGCTTAATAAATGCCTAATATGTGTTCGCAGGCTGAACGTTTAAAGATAAAGGATGTTTTTGACCAGATCGGAGTATGACAGGTAAGTGCTGCACAAAGTGCTTTGTCATTTATTGAGAGCGTCTCAGTTGTAAGCTAAAAACAAATAAAAGGGCTGTGGTGCTAAGTTTTGCTGTTTGATGTACACATATGGGTAGGCAGCATGATTTAAAAAAAACATCCAAAAGGAATTTATTTCCTCGTTTCATGTTGAGCTTTGCTATTTTGGTAGTTAGCTACCAGCTAACTATCCTGTTATAGGAGGAAAAAAAGTTACTTTCACTTTCGTTATTTAATTTTTGATTTTTCTTTTAAATTTGACTGTAGATGCATAATTATGATGTTATGGATTAACAGTTGTTTCGACAAAAACACCATTATAGTTAAACACATGGTTTATGAGAATTATTATAAAAGCATAAATTGTTAACAATTATTAAATGGATCTTTCTTTCAGAGGTGTAAACACATTCTCACCAGAAGGAAGATTGTTTCAGGTTGAATATGCCATAGAGGCAATAAAAGTGAGTACATGATGTGGGTCTTTTGACTGGACATCAGTTATTTAAAGTCAAGCTCATTGCCGATTTTGTTCTCTCAGCTTGGCTCCACCGCCATCGGTATTCAGACATCAGAGGGAGTGTGTCTTGCTGTGGAGAAGAGGATCACCTCTCCACTCATGGAGCCCAACAGCATTGAGAAGATTGTGGAGATCGACAGTCACATTGGTATAAATACAAATATATAGTTTAGTGATTTAACTCCTTGGTTATGTTTGCTTGGATTATGTTGGATGTTAAATTCTAAATCATTTTTAAAAATACATTCAAGTTTTCAGGATCCCTGAAAATATTCTGCAACAAAATATCAAACCACAGTATGCAGAGAGTGTCTATTTGAAGAGTAGTTAGGCAAGCCGATTGTACAATAACACAAGTGGAGGAGGAGGATATCAAGGTGTATTAATGTGCAGAACATTATGAAGATGTGGAGGTGTGCGATTATGGACAAGCACATTGAAGTCAATGTCGTGTATTAAAGGAAGCTAAGGAAGTCAGAGGATGAGAGAAAATACTCGGGCAGCTGCAATACATTTTAATGTCTTTACATTGAATTAGAGTGCCATTTTAATTCAACATCTTGTAAGTCTTGCTTTTTAATATTCCACCAATTAGTACTGTATAAGTTTGATAAGGTTTTCTGTTGCAGTGGTGAAAGTAAGCAAGAATATTCATCCTCCAATTTCCCTCGTTTTGCACTCCAGGTTGTGCCATGAGTGGCCTAATAGCTGATGCTAAAACTCTGATTGACAAAGCAAGAGTGGAAACACAGGTATGCATTTCGAGCTCCGGTGTAAGTTCAGCAGGAGCCTCAATGTGGGGTTTAGATGCTGTTAGCTTGTTTATGTCAATTGCAGAACCACTGGTTCACCTACAATGAGACGATGACGGTGGAAAGCGTGACTCAAGCCGTGTCCAACCTGGCGCTGCAGTTCGGAGAGGAGGACGCCGACCCTGGGGCCATGGTCAGCCACCTTAACCATCTCCAGATTTTCTTTATTGGGTGCAGATGAGTAAAACAGTAGAAGTTGTATTTAAATTGTGTTTTTCCTTCGTGTTTTGTTCAGAGCCGACCCTTTGGTGTTGCATTATTGTTCGGGGGAGTGGATGAAAAAGGACCCCAGCTGTAAGTGCTGATGATTTTGCAGCCTTTGGTCATTTTAACGTGAGGTTCTTTATATAACTGCATTTCATTGCTCTTTCTCTCTCCCTTGAAATGCAGGTACCACATGGACCCTTCAGGAACCTTTGTGCAGTGTGACGCCCGGGCTATCGGTTCTGCATCAGAGGGAGCACAAAGCTCTCTGCAAGAGGTTTACCACAAGGTACTGGGAAAGTTTTCCATCCTGCTGTTCTTTAAGTCCTCTTGCATTCTCATGTGAGCGTGTTCATCCGTCGAAATGATAAAAGTTCCAATATGTTGCATGTGGTGGTAATGAAACATTTCCACTGAACTTTTCTTCATTTTGTCCAGTCTCAAGCACAAACTTTCACAGCTTTATTGTGATTTTATGTGACAGGCCAACACAAAGTAGAACATAACTTTGTGGCAGAAATAACATCACAGGTGGCCTTCAGAATGCTCCAAACATATAAAAACTATGGTTTGCATTTGCTTAAAGGAAACATCTTTATTACCATGTGGCCCCTAAATAAAATCTTATTTGGATCCCTACCCTCTGGTCATCTAACAAAGTACTGTCCATCTTTGTGTAAATGTAAATTAGGGCTGTACAAAATCAGGAAACATCTACTTTCCATACCACTGTTTAAAAAATGGCGATGATTACATACATTGTCATTAGTCTTCATTTTGCTCTTAGGCGCCTTCCCACTAGCCTGATATGATAACAATAGACAGAGCGTGAATACCTACTTGAAACATAGTGTCCTATCAAATGTTGTGTTAAAGCCGTTCTTTGCTATAACAGTAACACACACACTAATATGATGGCGACAACTGTGATTTGATATCTTGTTTCAAAGTCCTTCATCTCAGAACAACGGTTCCAGAGGACAGCATACCAACACAACCTATGAAAACGAGGTCATCCATTTATATAGATGAAATATTTATCTAATCTAAAGAAGCAGAGAAGCAGCCTAAGATAATTATGGCGGAGCGGTAGAAATCCATAATTCAGCTGGTTGAATCTGTAGCCTTTATGGAAGAGCGGCTGGGAGAAAGACATTGTTAACTGAAAGGTTGATTTTTTGTCTTATGATTATTTAATCTTCTGTATTTTGACACAGAATATTTAAATCTTCAGTGGCGAAGTACAGCTGTATGCAAGCTTTATTTGCTGACCAGTGAAACTTTCTTCTTCTGCAGTCCATGACATTAAAAGACGCCATCAAGTCCTCTCTGACCATCCTGAAGCAGGTGA
This sequence comes from Poeciliopsis prolifica, assembly GCF_027474105.1. Taxonomy (NCBI): domain Eukaryota; kingdom Metazoa; phylum Chordata; class Actinopteri; order Cyprinodontiformes; family Poeciliidae; genus Poeciliopsis; species Poeciliopsis prolifica. The sequence goes on along the minus strand of NW_026562378.1, from coordinate 9,465,182 downwards.
TGGAGGAGAAGCTCAACGCCACCAATATCGAGGTTTGTTCCTGTATCAAAGCTCAGTTATGGTGCTGTGATGGCGGATTGTGCGAGCCCATTTTTTTCCCTCTCTCTATCTTCCAGCTGGCCACAGTAGAGCCCGGTAAGACCTTTCACATGTACACCAAAGAGGAGCTGGAGGACGTAATCAAAGACATCTAGAGTAGAGAACTCTTGGTGGGAGTTCTGGGCTGAAAAGAAGGGGAGACATTGGTGTCTCTACGTAACCACAACTTTCCAACCACCTGCAGCATTCAGAGTTGCTTTTAGGAGGTTTCTATTTGTAATGTGCTAAATTGCCTCTTGTGTAAACAGTGTGTGATCACCTCTTTCCAGGAGTGTGACCAGCACTTAACAGCTGAATGAGGGGAGGGATAAACGTGGGGTCGGGACGGATATCTTTTGTTACGGATCAATACTATAATAAAAACTGTTGTATTCAGAAAGTGACTGACTCTTTTTGTTGTTGTTTAACATTTAATTTGATTGAATATGACGCAGTCATTAATAGATAACACACTGTTGTAATAAAGTCAGAGCTCAGACACACATTTATTCGGATCCCCATTAGCAATTGGTGTGACAAAGGGCTACTCTTCCTAAGGTCCAAATCAGCGATCTATTGCCAAAAGAGTTACAGTTCTACTTTTGCCCAAACTTCATGCTAATTCTGCAAGTTGGCAGTAGCTTCAAACTGATCTGTCCAGATAAAATTAAAACTAGACAAGGGCTTGTTTAGGATTCCTGTCAAATGACAACATTTCCAATGGCGACTTTATCTCTGTCATGTTTAAGAGTGACAATGTTCCTACCACAGGGGTGGGGAAAGTCAAATGAAACGTCACAGAGATGCTTTCTTCCCCCAGGCTGTCCTATTAACAGACCCAAAGTGTCCAGATCAATACCAACTATTTGACCACATGTTATTTATTTCAGTCTAGTATCTCATGACTATTTATAAACTTTCTCAAACTTGTCTTTCTCTTAAAAGAAAAAACTTATTTCTCAACAACTGTCACATATTTAAAATATATTTGGGTGTGTGTAGTTATGGTACCAAAGGTTGAAACAAAAAATTTTAGCTTTTTAATAGAGATAGAAAATGATCATTTTGTCCCTATTAGATTGGTTTGATCTCATATTTGTGGATATTAATTGACATAAATGTCATTTCTGCACTCCAAGACGTCTCGGTGCAAGGAGAGGGTGTTTATTGTGGATTGCTGCCAGATAAAGTCAGCTTAATTCAAATTGGAACAAATGAACGTATTGAAATATCCTTTGTTACTTTGCAGAGAACATTTTCTTATGTGCTTCACACATCAAATTATAATAAAATGTGCTGAAATTGTCGGCTTATTTTTTAAACATCTTAGTCTACCTAAAGAAAAAAAAAAAAAACAAGATTATTGTTTTCATTTCCATGAAAGTAGGCTCCAATGATTCATAAACTTATTTTCCAGTTTGGTAGTAAAAGCATTCATGTTGTGATTCCATTTCTTCTGGCCCTTTCTTGTTTCTCGGAACGCCAACAGATTCACAGAACAAATCCTTTAATGAAGGTTATTTGCGGGCTTTCCATCAGGGGGCGGTGTAACGCCAAAAAACAAATCTCCCCTCTTGTCGAGCTGTCGTCCAATGAGATCGCAGGCTTTTCTGGGCCTAACCAATCCCGCGCGGCGGTGAATGGGCCGTTATTAAGAATGCTCTGGGAGATGAGGGGCGGGGGGAAAACATGTGAAGAAGCCAAGTGGTGGGACAGCGGAGTTTGCTCGCGGTGTCCCGGGCTGTGCGGTGCCAGTTTTTTTTTTCTGTTTGTTTATTTGTTTGTTTTGTTTTGTAAACCGTCATGATCGTCTGCGTTTTGGCGCTCGGGCTGTTGTCGTCTGCGCTGGGCAGACATCTGCAGGATGGAAGCGTCTCGTCCCGGGCCGGGAGGCTGCGTGGAGAGCCCGGTGATGCTGCGGAGCGACATGGCTCGGAGAGGAGGGAGCTGTCGAGGCGCAGCGCCGGACTGAATGAGCAGACATGCACGGCTCTGCGCGGAGTGGAATCCGCGCTGCGGAACAGCACCAGCACTGTGAGTGGCTGTAAACCAGCAGGGATCGGTTTATCACCGCCGAATAAGTGAAAAGGATCTGATTAAGCAGTTGGCCGAGCCACGCAAATGCAACCGTGCTTTTCCCTAAATCACTTCTAGCAGGCTTGTAAACTCTCTGGTTGGACAGCCTGTTGCTACTTTAGGAGACTGGTCAATCGGTACAATGGGAGTTCATCAGTTTGCTCAGGAAAAATATGCACCAAAAATATGATGGGACATATTTTGAACAAAATCCTGTTTCTAGTCAGTTTATTTAAAATTGTGTGATATCAAGTAGCAATCTCAGCTGCACCTGTCAGACACAAAATGTTTAATACTGTCATGTCCACTCCCTTCAACCATTTTATTTGCCACAACTACAACGTCATTGTCTTGCAAAAGTAGCCACACTTCTTGAATCTTTCCACATTGTCTCGTGCTGCGCCCACAAACGTGCTGGTGTTTCATTGGCACCTTATGTGATGGCTCAACCAAAGGTAACACACAATTGTGAAGTGGAAGGAAAATGTATAATTGGTGCCCATCTGTGTGTAATTTAATTGCAGTCTAAATGCAGTGGGTTTTGTGAGGACCTCAGAGGTTTGTCAGAGACTTATGAGGAACAAGAATCCTGGTCTACAGGATAAGCTGGCGAGATGCTTGAAGAACCGTTTAATCAGTCATATAAAGAATAAATCACAGGGAAATTTGTTACCAGGGCAATTGTTAATTGCTCAATTCTGCAAATGTGGAGAGAAGAAAAACAAAGTCGTGAAAAAAAAAAAGGCCTGATCGTTCCACAAATCGTTCAGGCCACACAGGAAACCTCTGGCCAGATGAGACCAAAGCTGAACGTTTTGGCCAGAATGTGTGCAAAAATGCATTCAAAATGCTGCATCGACATTTCTCTGAACACCCCATCCCTGCAGTGAAACACGGCAGCATCAGAGGACGTTTGTCGCTTGCACTGACAATCTTGTGTAAGCAGGATAGGATAGAGTTGCTGGGAAGGGAGCTGGAGAAAGAACATATAGTGAACACTAGTCTGAATGTGCATTGAAAAGCGTGGCGAAGAGTTGGAGGTGTATTAGCAACCTGTGGTTACACAAAAAGAGGCTCAATGTGACACCACACTTTTCAGTTATTAGTAGGCCTATAACATTTTCAATTTTGTAGCCTGTCACACAAAATCATTGAAGCTGGTGGACATAACTTGGTGAAATGAAAAAATAAATAAATAAATCAACATGTTTGCATACTTTGGCAAAATGCTTATTTTTTCCTGACTGATCCCAATAATGGTCAGGGCAGTTTAAGAGGAAGACGAGTCATTTCCAAAGGGAAATTCTTTATCAAGCAGAATCAAATCTGAATTGGCCACACGTGGAGACGCGGAGCCGACTTGGACAGAGAAACTGTAATTTGAAAAGTAATTTTTACCCAGAGCCGTCAGACGAATGCAGTGGAGAAATAGCTGAATAATTCCCGTTTAGACAGGGAGATAAATGAAGCAGAAAACCCATAAAACACGAGAACAAGAATTTGTCAAACCAACCCCACTTAGAATTTGGAATGCTTCTTATTTAGAAATACTTCTCTTAGGTTTCTTGAAGTATTAAGGAAAATAAAAATCAGGAAGAGACATCGAGGCGCTTCGCAACACTAATGACTCTAGTTTATATCCAGAAATATATGTTCAAATCTGTTCAAACATATCGGGCTGATTTAAACTTAATTACATGTTTTCCAATTTGATCAAAGCTATAAAACAGTGGAGTCAAGTTCAGTTTATTATGGCATTAATTTTGCATCAAAATCATCATGCATGAGGAAACAGTAGAAAGGAAAGCATCCCTTTAACAGGCAAGTGAAAGGGGAGATGAATGCTCACCACTCAGCGTATAAACTATACCATAAATGATTCCTTTTAAAATAGTTACTCAATAACTCGACTAATAATTTGGCCGGTGCACAAAGTGATGGATGTGATTTTTAGCCTGTGTGCACAAAGCTGATCGGAAACCAGAAAAAACTGGCACTAGGAGACAAGAGATGCAGGACACATGAGTATCCGTTGGACTGTCTGTCTTCTATCAGTCTTTGCCTAATTGATTTAGACAAATGTAGGTCATCAGTTGGGGTCACTTTCACAAACTCCACTGACGCAGGTTGGAGCGAGAATCTAATCTGTGGTTTTTGCAAACTGTCGATTTTTAGGACGTTGAATCTCAGGGCATCTGTGAAGGTTTTTTTGTGTGTTCAATTTCACATATATTGAAGATTTACATGTAACCATAGTCTTGTTTGGAGTGATATTTTTGACGCTTATTTCCAATTGGTCAGAATTCTCTCATTCTTTTGTCCTCATCCTTAAGCAGACAGCAGAATCTGTTTTCGCTACGTCACTGCCGTAATCGAGGGCATGATGAGGGGAATGTGCAGCAGTAATAACTTTATCCAAAGCTGGTTGAGGTCTCACGGCTCAGTCTTCGTCCTGCTGTGTGTGAAATGGCAGATGTTACATATTCCTGCGGTTCGAACACCTGGGTTAACTTCTGAGCATGAAACCGATTTGGCATGCTCACAGAGATCAGACTCTCAGCTCCTCAGGGCCTCTGAAATCCTCCCAGACAATCCCCTTCTTTTATTTATTTAAATCTTGTTGTTGTTGTTTGCTGAGCTTGAGCCGATCTTCTCTGCCGACCATCGTCTGGTCTTTGGTTATCAGATCTGCCGTATAAATTACTGTTTGCATCAGCAGGCACGCTCACCTGGTTCTGCCTCTCGCTCATTTTCCACAGCTTACACCCTTATAAACTACTCTCCGTGTTTTGACAGCCAGCCCAAGCTGTGGCGTGTTTATTTGAGATTTATTTTGCCGACTCTCACAGGTTTCAAGCTAGCCGGTTGTGTTTTTGTTTCGTCTTATTGTTTTGGGCTCCATCCATCCTGTTCTCTGGTTCTTTGGGGAAAAAAAAAAAACAACAGAAAAAGAAAATACAAGCTGTATTTACTGAGCGAAGGGCAGCTGGGTCACAGCAGAAAAGGAGGAGATGATGTTCCACATGTTGTTTAAAAGGAAAGTAGAGGGAGAAAAAGACCTGGACAGCAGGGGGTCTGTTTGTACACAGGAAGAGACTTGTAATTGTTTCTTTTTTGTTTTTGTTTTTTTATTCCATCCGTTCACAGCCTGATATCCATTACAGGATCAATTCATCCATCCATCACAGGATGATTAATATTATAAGAATGTTTTTAATTTGTGAAAACATGATTTGTTATTGAGGAATGTGAACTTTTTTAGTGGAAAACAACACTCTCTCGTGGAGCTCAAAAAACAATTTGTTTTCAGCAGATCAATTGTTCTTCATTACAGCGGCTCACAAAAGTTTACTCAATGCTCCTGGGTGCCAGAGTTTTTGTGTCTTAAGAAAAGATACAAATGGGCTTAGTCATTTTATTTTCCACCTTCAATTTGACAAATGCAATTTTTTCCAAACGTTTTTGCCAACATGTCTGAGCATCGCAGTCTTAACCAATAGTGCTCAAAGGTACAGCTTTGGTGTCTGCTGTAGCAGTTCAATCCTTAGGAACACTTTCTAGAAAGCGTAGCAGTTATTTTATAGAAATTTACCATTTTTTTTAGAAGTACATTTGTGAGGTCAGACCTTAATGTTGCACAGGAAGACCTGACAAACAGCTCCTGCTCTAATTGGGGCTTGATTTGTCTTTTGGTGCAGTCATGTTGGAAAGAACCCCATGCCTTCCAGCTTGGAGAAGAGGTCAGCTATTATTATTATTTTATTAGTTCTCACCACCTGGAGCGTATTTGAATTAATTTCAGTTCAAATTAATTACAGTTGTGTTCATTTTTCCTCACTTGGGCATATCTTAATTGAGTTCTAATTAGTTCAGTTTCACTTAATTTTGTTCAGTTAAAAAATATTTTATTAATTCTGAAAGTGAAATAGATGTTGTAGGAGCTGCCAATTTCTAAGTGTCTATATGTTTAAGACTCATTATATGTATCATATGTTTCTGACTAGGAAGGGAGGATCTCCTTTTTGAGTTTGTTACAACAGATCTGAGGAACTCTGACTGAAGACTGTTGTTGGAAGACTTTTCGTCCCCAGTTGAGTTGCTTTGGGTTGTTTTCAGGTGGCGGTACATGAGTGTGTTCTGTGAGTGTCGCCTTAATGGCACCATTGGTGTTGGTTCTTAGGCCAGATGCAATAGACACCTTCAGTTCTTTGAGTCTTGTTCTATTTCCATTTTTTATTTATCCTCTTTTCTTCCTGTCGTTGGTGCTGTTGAAGGTGTTTTTTGTATCTGCCAGGTTTATCTCCTGTCCACTTTGTTGCTTGAGTCGGATTTCTTGTTCCATTAAGTCAGTAAAGCCAATCGTGCAGTGAAAGGGATATCTTACACTCTTGCAGCAGAACAGTTCTGATCTGACACGGCCATGCAATCGGATCCGCCATATTCTTTTCATTAGCTGTCTGAAAGGACACACACAAGAAATTATTACGTGAACGAATAAATAAATCCAATACGCATACAAGATATTCTGAAGTGTAAAAGCAGCGCAATATTACACATAACATAACGCTGACATTTGGCTCCAGCTCAAGATATTTTGTTAATTGACATCAGGTATCAAATCTTTTATGTCAGTGTGACTTTATTTCTGATAAGGCGACTGCATTAAGCGTTGTGCCACGTCAGTGGCACATTTTTAAGTTTCAGCATTCTGCCCTTTATGTCATACTTCACCATTATAAATGCAAACAAGAAAAGCCAGGTCAGCTACGGCTAATTTGTTTACAATCCAAACATCAAATTGGATTTCTGAAAGTTGACTCTTGAGGTATAAAAATAAAAGTTGCCAAGTTTAGCAACAGAATTACCAACACCTGTGGTATTTCTCAGTTAAACACAATGAGTCATGATGTAATTCTTGCATGCTAACGACTGAAGCCAGTGCTGCCATCTTTCTGTACTCATTTCAAAACATGGCCTGTTGTTGTGATGAGCTTCTCTTGTTTTACGGTTTTTCTGAGTAATGATTTAGGTAGTTCTAGCCAGCGTGTCATTCTGTCCGGTGACATAGGCCTGGTGTACACAGCTTTGAGTGTGGAATCAGAGACTTGAAGCTTGACCTCTTCTTCTGAAGTTTTGTGTGTAAACAGGGCTAAAGTTGAACGCGAAGGCCCAGCGCAGAGGGAATAAGGACTTCATTGTATTGGCATCCCGACCTCTCTGAGAGGACGTCACCCACGCTCGGGGCCGTCCGCCTTCATGCCGACTGTGGAAGTCTGCGAAGGCATATGTGCATGGTTTTTTTTTTCTCTAGTGCAGCTGCAAGATGGTCACTGATCAAACACTGCTGTCCATGTCAGAAAGCTCAAAGTTGAACGCCAGTGTCAAGAGGGAAGCTGCAGATAAAGGGCTGGAGAGGCTTTTCAGGAGCAGATCTAGACTGCATTCGTCATGTGCAGCAACATGAGGTCATGTCTGTACTGAGACCTCAAATAGGAACATCTCCTCATTTTAGCTTCTTGCTAAGGCAATAGCTTTTTAGTTCTCATTAAATCTACTTTATCTAATACATTATATGCTCATCGTCATTTACTGAAAGCAGTTTGCTCAGTGGTTCGATGACTGTTTCACCTATGATCATCCAATCTGATTTGGTCCAGCTGGATTTTCAGATATAGATGCAGTATCTTTCACATTTTTCACATTGCAAAATATAAAAGTCATTATGTTTTTAGGGGCATTTATGCAACTAAAGGAAATGGTGAATAATTGTAAAGTGGAGGATGAGTGATACGAACAACATTTTTCATAGTAGAAAGCCTGAAAACTGTGGATTATGTACTTGCATTCATTCCTCTTCGTACCCCAAAATCCAGTGGGACAAAAAACAACTAAGAGTTTCAAATTTTACCTAATCTGACCTTGTGTTCATAAGGATCTACAAAATTTGATGGAAAATTGCATAAAACTTTAGAAGAGCTGTGGATTCAACATGTTTGAATGACACTCAACTTTTCATGAACTGTGTGATGAAAAGCACAGTTCATGAGCCAGCTGCACCTTGTCCGGAAAAAAACGACCCAAAAACAAACCATCATCCTCCTACTATTTATTCTTCTTCTTTTTGCCAGTGGTAACATCTGTGACTTGTGATGCACAACAAGTGTTTCCATTGCGGCTTTGCGAAATATGTCCATTTAAATACGGCTGAAAACCGTCACATCCTGGACCCCAAAACACATTGTGCAAAAACTTGAGTTTTGTCAAAATTACCATGTTTCCGTTAAGCATATTTATTTTGTCAATTCAATTTGCGCAGTTTCAAGGTTAATGGAAACTCATCTAAATTCGGTAGATGGGTGCATGGGACATCCCTGCCAATTATCCCAGAAAGAAAATCAAACAAGTGACACCAAAAAGGCAGTCTCTTTGGACATTGAAAACAAAAGGCAATCCAAAGTCCCCTGGTCCTTAGAGCACTTAACACAGAAACATCCTTATATATTTGTATGCATGATATTGACCTTGCAATTAAAAGGAAAATCCACTAAATTTAAACTTATAAACCAAAATCTTGTGTTCTATAAACTTTCCACTATGGAAAAAAGCTCAGTTCAATTAAATTTTTAAAAGCCCTGAACTGATCAGCTTAATCCTTGTATGTACTTCATATTAACACTTTAGCTTTACTTCAAACTCCATGTTCAACTAGGCCTCAGAGATGTGTGAATGTCACTGACTGAATTTGATTTCATGTAGGAGTTTCAAGAACTGCCTCGCAGTATCACTGAACTGTTAAAAACTAGCACCACTTCGATTGCCAACTCTTTAGCTGATCAAAAATAGAGAAAACAGAACAGATGGATGATGGGAGAGCGTTGTGGGGTGATTTATGCAGAGGAGACTGAAATTTGTGTTTGCAGAGTTGGACAGAAGAGAGCAGGCCAGTTTCCTTTGGGCCTGTTTACAAGGAATTTTCAGCTCACAGACAACAGACCATGCAATCTTCTGCAGTTTTACAGAGCTTTGCAGACTCCCCCTGAGCCTTCACGTACCTTGTAAACATGCCCGCCTCATCAGCTGATGAGTGGAGGGAGGGGAAAATAACAAAAACAAAATAAACCTTGCTGCATTCCAAACAGTGTGAGACGAGGCTTTGAAACCCACACGCTAGAGTCACAGCGGATGGACAGATGGATGGGAATGCCGTTTCCAGTCCCAGCATTTGTTTTGAAATCTAAACTCGCTCTCTGCTGCTTCTAGTATTATGTCACAGCTCTTTTTCCCATGTTTTTTTTTTCACCTCAGTTGGTTGAGAAATGCATTTAAAAGTATGCTAACGCTAACAGTAAATTTTTTGTTGTTGAATGGAGTCTGTTCAGCTCTAATGTATGTTAGGTGTCCTCGGCAGTTGCTTTGTTGTCTGACCTAATCTTTGTGATTTACACAAGAATGTAGGTCACACATGCAGAGTGCATCCAAATGACAGAGTTACTTTGGACAGTATGGACGTTCTGTCCTCTCAGCTGGTCTGTCCGCTGCACAAAGAACAAACAGGAACACTCTCAAACTATGTCTACTCTACATTTACCTTTGTTTTAAAACCAAAATAGTGTAAGGGAAATTCCACCAGCATATTTTAACGTGTTCTTTGCCAGCTTCTGCTTGTTCTGCATGACGATTGTTTCACCTCCTCGGTCTTGTGTCTTCTCTTTCAGTATATGTTCAAAGTGCGCTCAATGAGCTCACTCTCGCTTGCCTGGGTGGGAGACGGATCAGGGGTGAGTTCGTTCACATATCTATACACTGGTTTGCAATGTATTCAGATACTTTTAACTTTCCAACCAAATGTTACCTGGATTTTTTATTTAGCTCTCTTTGCTTCTAAATAAAATCCAGTGCAATCAGTTCCTCCCTTGATTAGAGAATGCATGTGTTTGTGTTTGAATTTAATCTCAGCATGATTGCTGAAATTAAAAGCTGTTCATTTTGTGTCTTAGACAGGTCAAGTCAACTTTGAGACATAAGTCCAATGAAGATCATTATTTCCCATTCAGTCTGTTTGAATTTGAACTACATTGCAAGGAGAGAAAATGTATTTTAATACAAATGCATTCCACACTTTTCAGATTTTTATTTTTTTTTTAAAAAGTTTGAACCATGCATTATTTTCATTTTACTCGATTCTCTCCTACTTTGTATCGATCTCTTGAATTCCTAATAAAATATTTTGAGATTTACACACTATATTTAGGTGTATCTGTTTAGATAAAATGTACGTATATGAGAGCTGTTGTGCAACACTTTTCTTCCCAGGTGCTCTTGGTTTTAACAACGTTTCATGTGCCGTTGTTCTTAATGCGATTTGGCCAGTCTAACCTCTACAGGAGGTGAGGAATGGCTCCTTTAACAAAGATGGATTAGTTGGTGTTTTAAGGTTGCTTTGTTCCATGTGGCTAAACCAAGGCTTCTGTGTGTGTGTCAGTGAAGACTACGGGAAGACGTTCAAAGACGTGACTAATGTGATCAACCACACTTTCATCCAGACAGAGTTTGGCATTGCCATCAGTCCGGATCATTCAGGAAAGGTGAACCCTTCATTAAGAGCCAAAGCTAATAGATGTTGGATCTCGTATAATATATTTATTTTTTAAATCATTATATCTTTTTTTTTTGTTGTATTCAGGTGATCCTGACTGGCGAAGTGTCGGAGTTCGGTGGGTTTCGACTTTATCGCTCGCGGGACTTTGGTCTGACCTTTGAACCGACGGATCTGCCGTTTGTGCCCCTCATTCAGATGCTGTACAACCCCGGGGACTGCAACACACTTCTGACACTCAGTATCACGGTAGCAGCGCTCTGTTTGCCAAGAATGTTGAGTTTTAGTGGAGCTAAACTGGACCTCCCCGACTCTGCTGCTTATTCTTCAGGAGCCAGTCATTTTACTCCCGATCGACATTATTTATGACTAAAAATTTTCCTTCCTTTCCAGATGGACCTGTGGCTGTCTGATAACTTTGGCGCCACCTGGAGGAAAATACACAACAGTGTGTGTTTGGTCAGATGGTGAGAGTTTCTCTCAGAATATTTTCAACTATCAGCTGCTGAAGTTTCACTTACATTAAAAACATCTTAAATTGTAGATGACATAAAGCATGTTACTGAAATAAGCCTAAGAGTTGAAAGGGGAAGAAAATATGGCAGGCCTCCTGTCAGACATAGCTGCATCTGGACAGTGGTACTTTGACGTGGACTATCTGGGCAGTTGCCCAGGGTGACATTCAAAAGAGAGGCAGGTGAGCAACAGATTAAAAAAATAAACTTATCTGTCATCATGTCTTGTCTTGTCTAACAAAAGGCCTGCTGTTTTAACAGCTCTAATCTTATCTAAATGACTAAACCATGACATAAATGTTTTGGAAACTACCAAAAATGTTACAAGGTTGAAGTTGAGCTTTTCTTCTTGACTCAATTGGTTTCAGATAGATAAAATATAACATTTGATATTCCGATTTATTCTTGCTAACAAAAAGTAAAACTATCAAATGCAATAGTAAGCAATAAATGATTACAAAATTTTATGTGATATTGTCAGAAAAAGTCTGACTAAGTGTGAAAATCTGAATTACAAACAAAACATAACATTTAGGGGGGAAAAGTTTTCCAAATACTGATATTAAACACTTTTACATATATAACTGAAACATAATAAAATGTAACTTAATTCCATTTCCAGAAAAATAGAAGATAATGTTTTATGATAATCTTTGATTCTGCAAATATTTATTGTATGTTTAATTCTCAGAAATGTATAGAGTAAAAAAAATAAATAAATGAATAAAATAAATCACAAAATTTACTGCTCTGGTGGGAAAAACAAGTCATGACGGTTTACTGCTTCAAAAAAAAAAACACACCTTTAAATCATCTTTTGGCTCTTGAGTTTATTGCTAAGTACTGGTGAAGTAATACAGTTAGAGTATCATCACAGTTTCTGACCGAAAGAAAGTGACGACCAACATGTTTTTGCACTGCAGTCTGCTTGTTTGTGCCCATGCAGTCTGCATGCTCATCGTTGCTTTTTCTACAAGATGGCTTTCCTAACTCTGCTTTCCTCTGATTAGTCGGCCCACGGTTGCTTATCTGCACAGCCACCACAGTCATCTTGGGCCCGAGCCTTACACTGACCACAAAGAGCAGAAGCTGATGTGGTTCTCAGGCTGAATCACGACTCAGGAATGTGTCTCCTGTTCAGCCTGTTGTCCTTGATCCAGCTGCAGTGTAGAAACTGTCATCCTTGTCTGGCAGCACAGCTTGGAGTGCTGCCTGGGAGGATTAAACGAGTGCATTAATTAAACCGTCACATTTGTTTTTACCTTTAAACTAGGAAATTAAATTATTATTATTATTTTTTTATTATATTCAGGATTTCTTCTGTTTCTCCCTTTCTTGTTTCAGGGGTCCAAGAAACAGCATCTACATAACAACCAACACTAACGGATCATGCAGTAAGACAGGATGATACAAAGTTGTATATTAACATGTAATCCAGTCCAAATTTTAAAAAACAGTTCCTTTTCCTTTTAGAAGACAAAGGGATGCTAGATTTAAAGAAAACATTGGACTACGGCAAAACGTTTCACACAATTGCATCCAGAGTTTACTCCTTTGTCCTTGGAGGAAAATTTGTCTTTTCGTCCATCATGACCGGGATGGTATGTGTGTCTTTTCATTTTGGCTCATTATTGTGTTTCTTCATGAAAACTAAGCAAAGGTTTTCAATTGAGAACTTTCCAAGCTGCTTTGCTCCTTCTTAGACATTGCATTGCATAAAATTTACTAGTACACCTTAAATCAGGCATGTCACATGTGTTTTTGTGCGTTAGGGTACAGAGCGTGTGATCCATGTCTCTGTAGACGGCGGGGATCACTGGAACATTGCTCAGCTTCCCGCTGTCGACCATCAGCAGTTCTACTCCATCCTTGCAGCCAATCAGGACATGATCTTCATGCACGTGGATGACCCCGGAGGTCAGCGTTAGTGAGCCATGTTTAGTGTTGATCGCATCTAAAGATGTTGACCGTGTCTCTGATTTCTGATCGTTCAGATAGCGAATAAGCCTCACCCACAGGCAAAGAAAGATTCCTGAAAATCAGAACCGCTTTCTGTAAGGATCCACTGGTGGGTCACGGTTTAGAGCAGAGACGTTAATACTATTTGTGCTATACGTCCTGTCTGGGGCAGACTCGGGCGTTGGAACCATCTACGTGTCGGATGACAGTGGGACTGTCTTCTCCAAGTCACTGGAGCGGCATCTCTACACAACCACAGGACGCGACACAGACTTCACCGCCATTTCTTCCCTGCGGGGCGTCTACATGACCAGCATACTCACAGAGGGTGAGTCGACATGGATCAAATGTTATTTTCACTGAGGAAAAGGGACAAAGTCATCTTAAACCATGGCTGTGTTCTCACAGCAGGCAAATGCAACCCACATCTGACTTTATCACAAGAATGTAATTTTTCTGCCATATAATATTTAAAATGGTTTAATGGAATATAGCTTTTTTTTTTTTATTTTCTCGGCTGAGTATCTGCTAATCTGGGACTTTTGTGTTCTTCTGGCAGAGGGTAACATAGAGACAGTGATCACATATGACCAAGGAGCCAAGTGGCAGCCACTGCGCAGACCCCAGAACACCGACTGCGATGCTGAGACCTCCACCAACAGACCAAGCAGAGTGAGACGAGCTCCCGTTGCCTTGTGGATGAAGTGTTGCAAGGTTACATGTGTTTTGGTGAAGGGGGATTTTCAGTGCTGCTCGTCTTGATGTTACAGTGCAAGCTTCACATATATGCCTCGTACAGCACAGCCATGAAAATGAACGTTCCCGTGCTGCCGCTCTCGCAGTCCAACGCGGTCGGTCTCATCCTGGCTCACGGTGGGAAACGCACAAAGATACTTCCGTCTGCTCTGAACTGTCTGCCGAATTATTCTTCACGCCGCTTCCTGTTCCCTCTCTTCAGGCAGTGTTGGAGACTCAGAGTCTGATCTGGCTCCTGATGTGTACGTGTCTGATGACGGGGGCTACTCATGGCTGCGGGCTCTGAAGGGAGCCCATCATTACGCGATCCTGGACTCTGGAGGACTGCTGGTTGCTGTGGAGCACACCAACTCACCTATCAACCAGATAAAGTGAGATTATATCTCTAGGTTTAGCATATTTTATTTTATTTGGGTTTGGGATTGTCATAGTGTTATGAACAAGCTTTACTCTGATACCCTTAAGTAATTAGGACTTAGTTGGTTTGAAATTTTAAAGCAATTTTTAAATTTTTAAAGGTGCCACTGTTTTGATTAAGTATCATTTCTCTCATGAGAATAATACATTTCTTTTATTGCTGTAAGTATTTGATTGATGTATAGGGCTTTTTGTTTCCATTTAGAACATTTATCTCAAAACATTCATGTTCAATGTTTAGTAAAATGAGAAAAAATCCAGTTGGTTTGACCAACAATTTTTAATTTTTGTCACATAGATTCTCAATTGCCTTGACATCTGGACAGTGACTGGACCATTCCCAGTCATGCATATGCTTTAATCTGAACTAGTCTGCAGCTCTGAGTGTTTAGTTAGGGTCATTTTCCAGCTGGGAGTTGAACTGCCACCCTAGTTTCACATCTTTTGCAGGAAGGCTGTATCGCCCCTATCATCAATTACTTAGTTGAAAAAAAGCACGATTTGTTGAACTTTATTTTTGGCCTTTCGAGTAAAGAGTCTTGAATATAAATGAACGCCACACTTTTCAAAATTATATTTGCAAGGAAATTTGACAAACTGCCTTTGTCTTCCTGTCTCAAATAAAATTTCAATAAAACACATGGATGTTTTTGGTTGTAATTAAAAAAAAACAACCACAAATTCAGAGAAAAAAAAAAGTATGGATTCCTTACCAGGTGCCATCACTTCTTCCCGCTTCCCTTCAGGTTCTCCACAGATGAAGGCCAATGCTGGCATACGTATAACTTCACCAGCGACCTGCTGCACTTCAGCGGCATGGACAGCGAGCCTGGCTCTCGCTCCATGAACGTCAGCCTGTGGGGCTACAGGAACGACTACACCAAATGGGTGGTGATCACCATAGACTTTAGGAAGCTCCTCTCCAGGGACTGTGAGTATAATTGAAGGAACACACCTGTGATGTTAGATTATAATGCATGAGGGCAAGTGTGCTTCAGCTCAGGGCGTCTGTCGCCGTGCAGGCAATGAGAGGGACTATGAAGAGTGGCTGGCTCACTCTGCAGACCCCAGTGGTTCGAATGACGGCTGCGTGATGGGCTTCAGAGAAACCTTCTTACGCCTGAGGAAAGATTCAGTGTGCTGGAATGGAAGAGACTTCGCCATCACCAAGAAGCACTTGCCTTGTCCTTGCTCAGCAGCAGATTACCATTGGTTTGTCCTTCTCTCCTGTTATCTCTTCAGTAAAATTGAAATGCACAAAAGTGATTTTAAGTTTCCATATAGAATATTTCTGTAAAAGAAAAATAAAATGCAAAAATGTGTTTTATTTTAGGAAAATTGTACCACGTGACAAATTTTATCGATATAATAGGAATGAAGATGACCACATGTTGCACTTTTTAAAGTCCTGAGCTAAAGAAGTACAGGACCATACATTATTGAAATCCTTGGTAAAACATTTAAAGATGTGTTTAAATATATTGATCTATGTGCCACAGTGTCTTTTTTTAACCAACTTTTAATTTACATAGTTTTAATCAAAGGGAGAGAAAACCTCCGATACCTAAAACAAATGAAGCATTTTGTTTATCTCTATGTAACTTCTATCAAAAGCCATCAGAGAGTCTTTTAATCAGAGAAGCGTTTGAGTAACAATTCATGGCTTCCTATTTCTTGGAGTGTAAATACAATGTGACAGAGGTTGGCTTCTCTCATCCGCTTTACAAAGTGAGGAAAACCACATGGACTGTCACAAACAACGATGTACAAAATGAACATGTTTTATAGTAGCAGCAAAATGTCTGGATGAAAATAAAATAATAATCCAAACTATTTCTCATGTTTATTTCAGTGGCAGAAAAGTTCAGCATTGCAAAACAATTAACACATTTATCTGTGCCAAAACGACCCCTCTGTAAAAATATTTATAGATCATTCTTTACTTTTTTTTTAGTTGATCAGAGTTGCTTTGCAACTTTCAGATAAACTTGCTGTTTCCGTGTGAATATGGAGTGACACAGAGGCCTATTTGTCTTAGATAATATGTAGAATACAAACTCAGGAGAACATGTCGGTCGATAGAAATATAAGGTAAATGTACCTGAAGTATTTTTCATGTATGCCTCAGTTTTATAAGTCAAACAATGCCTCTTGAAAATCTTAATTAATAATCAGTGTATTTGTTTGACCATGGTTTAAACGCTTTGATTTTCATGAGTGAGGGAAGGTTTTAGATTTCAACTTCTGCAGAATATCATGTATATTCATTTTTTTATTTGTGACTCATTAAATATGGGTCTCAAAAACCTTTCACCCGCAGTGACTTTGGTTACTACCGGCCGGAGAACAAGTCGGAGTGTGTGGAGCAGGAGGAGCTGGTGGGCCACGCTCTGGAGTTCTGTTTGAATGGGACGACTGAGCAGCTGCAGACCAGTGGGTGAGTGGGCTGGTCACACTTTCAAGTTCATTCAAATCCTGATGCGTCACCTCGGGCTTTGTTGCATTATTGAATTATATTTCTTCTCTGAGCCTGGCAGTTTAGATGTCACTTTATTCAGCTATTTAACAGCTTGTTAATTTACACAAATATTTTCTAAGCAGACTGGATATAAAAAAAAAAAACTAAAAAGTTCAAATGTTTCCACTGGTGACATGATCACGACCTTCTCTTTTGTTTTTATCGCCTGATCCGTGCGTGTGACGTTTATCTCCAAATTCAAGATACCGGAAGGTTCCTGGGAACCAGTGTGAAGGAGGTTTTCAGCCGGAGAGAAAGGAGATCGACTTAAGGAGGTTGTGCATCAGTGACGCCCTTCATTCCAAATCTCTGGTCAGTTTATCTCCGTCTTAAAAAGCAAGCTGACTGCATTGGTTAGATGGACATGCAGCGTCTCTTTTGACTTCCCCCTTAAAAAGCAAAAAGGTTTTAAACATCTTGAACTGTGACAAACAAGGCTGGATGAGTACCCAAGTTTACTTTACAGAGCGAGGAAGGTCAGGGATGTAAAAGAAAAAGCTCGCTGTTTGAGAGCTGCAGAAAAGAGTGGCATCTTGTGGTCACACAGTTTCCATAACAACAATTTATTTTAGGATTTCTCTTTATTCCAACTAGAACATGGCTGGACAGGGATCCAAGTTTACTTTGCCACCATGCAAAGTTAGGAGGATGGTAGAGAATGGAAAAAAAAAGCCAGAAAGATCAAGTGTTAGAGGAAAAGTGAGATGGTAGAATCACCATGTCTCCATAACAACCATTAATTTTAAGGTTCTTGTTAGGGTTAAGTTCGGTTCTTTACAGTACCATTCATTCAACCATCCATTATCCACCATGCTTATCCTTGCAGGGTTGCGAGGGAAGCTGGTGCCTATTGACGACAAGTCGCCAATTCATCACAGGGCTACAAATCTCCGAAAAAAAAACCAAAAACTCCAAAAAAAACAACAACTAATGAATGTATCAATGACATTTCGTTGTCAAGATTCACCTTGTGTTTTTTTTTTTGTACAATGACAATAAAGGAAGTGTAAGTCTCTAAGTCTAAGTCTCTATTAAGCCCAGAAACCCTGAGATGTAGGAAAGACACAGAGGCGTTGATGTTTTGCAGAATGTTTTATGTTTACTGTGCAGATGATTATTGTTACAGCTGAGGACAAAGAAAACCTACGCCAGATTGTGTTGCTTCTTCTCATCTGTTTGTGTCTATCGCTGAACACTGAACAGACCGACAGCGGTTCACCCAACGCTGCTGTCATCGTGATGGCTGTCATGGCGATACTCCTGGTGAGCGTCCTCACAGGTGTCTGGCTGGTGAAGAAGTACGTCTGTGGTGGAAGGTGAGTTGTCGTTTTTTCTTCTTTTTTTTTTTTTTTTTCCTGATCCCGCCACCCACATCCCACTGCTCACATGGCTCCCGTTTCCTCCAGGTTCCTGGTTCACCGATACTCTGTGATGAGGGAACACGTGGAAGCAAACAAAATCGAGGGAGTAGACGACGTCGACACCAACTACATGGAGACAGACAAAACGCAGTTCAACGATGACCCAGATCAAGTGTGTAGTACTTGCATATAGACCCATTGACCTGGATCTATACGGCAACATGGTGCCTTGTGAAAATCTGTGCAAAAATCGGAGTTCTTAATTTGTGTTGGAGAATCAGATTAAATGGAGCTCGGTACAAATGCATACCACATTATATAGACTTAATTTTAAAATAAAAATTGAAACCCTTTGTAAATTCCAAAACTAAAGTCTCGGTTTTCTTGCTTGTGTCTCTTGATAGGATCTCTTGGAGTAAAATTTATCCAGAGTTGAGGCTTTCAAGATGGCTGAGAATTCCTGTTGCTCCAACATTCTCATTTTTTTAACGTGTGCTTCTCGCTTCTCGCTGGATGGATGACCCTGCAGCAACTCGTGTTGATATGTCGCATGATTGTGTCAGATTTGGCTTCTTAAATAAAAGGGGTAAATGGTCTGGTTCAGAAAATAAAAGCCTTCTGAACAAATGGGCCTGCCAGGACGTTTAAGGGAGCAAACAGGCAACAGAAAACACAACAGAAGCAGCCTTTTACGTCCAGAGATGTTGCCTGCTGTCATTTTAGTACGTAGTAAATGTAAAACCTGCCAGATACATTTCTGTGGCATATGGAGTATGTCATCACCAAATCTTCAGACTACTCACTTTTCTGGAGTTTCTTAATAGTTAGATGTATTTTTTTTTAAATAAGCTATTTCTATTTTATCAGAAGCAACTGTGAGCAGTATTTTGTCATCTTATCCTGACTTTTAGCAATGTGTGGCTCGTTATTTTGACTATCTTTGCTAAGAGTAAAAGTCTTTGATTCTTGCAGTAAGTGATACAGTTAACATACAAACTCTTCAAGTTGCTCCAGTGACTTTTAGGTTCAAAATGATAAGAATATTGTATGAATACGGTTTCATTTTGTTTCCATCGGCTAAAGAAATTATGTTTAAATTGTCAAAAGAATTTAAATTCAAGTTTGGAAAATGTTTATTCATTTTTTATAAATATGTACTTATCAATAAATTTCTAATAATGACCACTTTTCCAAAAATAGCTGTAGTAGATCCATTTTCAAAGTAGAAAAAACACAGTTTGGCCCGTTAAGTGACATGTGGGGCCAGTAAAAGTCATGTAATTAACGTGCTGGGACTATGTCTGCAGTATGTGTCATTGTTAAACACATTAAAGGTAAAGGATTGGGAATGTATTATTTGTAAATTGCGAGCCAGATGCTAACATTCTCTTTCATCCAGGTGTTTTGAAATACCACACATTTGTCGGCATCTTGGCTGAAAAATATGTGAAAAGTTTCAAAATAAATGTGTTTGGTTGCAATAGAAGGATGTTTATACATAAAATGAGTCAAAATCTAACTTGTTTTGTGTAATTTTATTCAATTTGGGAAAAGAATTCGGTGTTAAGAAATCATTTTTAGACAAGTCACTTAAAAAAAACTGTTTTACAGGAATATTTCTGACTCCAGAAGAATTCCTGTAAAACAGATGTAACAGAAGAATTTTTTTTTTAATTTAAACTTTTACTTTAAATTATTACAGTTTCTAGGAATTGCAAGTTAAACTTTCTTCTCCTTAGGGAATAAACATGACATGATAAAGAGCATAATTTTTCTTGGTCACTCTTCAAAACATGAAACATGTTAGTGCAGTACGGCAATTATTTGTTGATTTTATTATAGTGGTAAAAAATGCCGCTATAGAAAGTCACCAGAGTTATTGGCTGCTGTGACATCTATGAATAACTGGAGCATTTTGTAAAATACACTTTACTTTTCTATGTTCATTTATGTGTTCAGGAACTTGTAATCAGTGATCCATGACTTTCTGTTTAAATGTGATGAATGTTCATCTTCATCAGACATAAAATAGGGACTTTCCTAAACATATCCATACCTATAGTCAGGGCAACCTTGACAAAATTTATGGGACTTGAAACAAAACTGGCTGAGGACTCAAGTTTATTTTGACACAACACCCGATGGGGGAGGATTACCATGTAAGATGACAATTATTTTAATATGCTTTTTATATACATATATATTTACAGCTGGCAACAATAAATGTGGAGGGATTTGAAAGTGATTGGAGAATTTATACGTATACATTTGTAATGTAATTACTGCTTCTGTCCGTTCCAAATAGTTTTCATACACAAACAACTATCGCCTTACGTGACCGAACAAAACTGCAGAGCCCGAAACAACAGAGGAAATTATTATTCTAAGTCCCGTTGTGTGAGGTGGCCCTCTGAACTTAAACATTACCATTTCTTTGAGGACATAAAATGCCCTAGCCTTTTTCTTCTTCTGTCCTGTTTGCATGGTGAATAATGAAAGACTTGAATTGTTGCCAAAGCACTTTGATTGTAAGTTTCTCTGATGTTTCAGGTGAAATTGTAAAGAGTAAACCCAACATTAGATCGTTTAGCATTTCCTGGATATAAAGTTGAAGCTAACACAAACTTGAACTCATGTTTTTCCTAGTGGTGTTAATGCAGGTACTAGAACCGTCAGCATATTTCTGTGGACACTTTAGAATGATAATCGTGGTGGAATCCAAATATGTAACATCACTAAGGTTGTACTTTTGCAGTAATAATAACTGTTGTATTAATTTTTTCTCCTGGCTTATTACATAAGCTTTTACAGTGTTTGATTTGATTAACTGAATTTTATACATTTTTTTCTTACCTGTAGACTTGTCACGTTTCTGTTGTCGGCTTTGTAAGACCTGCAACATTTGTCAAACACATAGGGTTTTATAGTCAATCCTTGTTTTCTATAGCAGAGGCGATAAAAACCCAGTAAATAAGCTATATGATACTAAGCAGGCATAATAGTGAGGCATGTCTCAGAAACTGTTGGAGTTGTGCAAGCAAGTTGAAATGCCTGATTTGTCCCAATTTACTCAAGTGTCTGAAAGTAAACCCAGCTATTTTCTGAATTGAATTACTTGTTTGCACTCTCTTCAGATCTGTGAAAGTTTTGAAATGATTGTACAGCTACTGTACATACTGTCCATTTTTTCAGACAGAGAGGTGTGACCCATCTTGATTTCATTACTGCTGGGATAGGTTGAACTGGTCAGTGGTGCAGATGTTTTGTAACAATTTTTTGCATCTGTGGATTAAAAGTAAAACACAATATTTTCTATATGTGTTCTTGTGTGTTTAATTATGCTTTCTGAAGCTTTTCCTTTAAACAAAGGCCCAAGTATTGGAAGATGATAAACACACCCCATGTGTGTTTGCTTCTACAATTGAGTTTTTATTTTTTCAAAGTCCTCTGCAAGCCTGATGAAGGAAACTTCAAACATGTGAAAGAATGTCCACTGGTGATATGAGACCATGATTTAGCTGTTTAACACATGTGGAATGCAACATGAAAAACAATACACCCAATGTCACCTTGTCTCTCATTGTAACTTCATTTTGGACGTCAATATGTGATTGCTTGATGCAAATATATGTTAAAATACAGATTTGTAAAAGATTTATAACAATCACAATACGACATATCTGCATGACATTGCTTGAGTATTATCTCTTTGAAGGAACCTGTTTTTGTTTATTGTGTGCAGTTAAAGATTTTTCCTCACATATGACCTTAATGGTGAAGGCGCAGCTCAACCACTTCGCAAATAAAAACACGTCAGTCTGATTATCAGACACATTCCGCACGTAAATATTAATGAAGACAACAAGTTGCTCTGTGACTAACCTCTTACGGTGAAACGTTGCACTCCAGCCTCTAGATGGCGCTGCAGGGAAAACATTAGATTTGACCCCCCCACCCTCCCACTCTCTAGTCTCGGTTGCCTAGTGATGACAAACTATCCACAGCTTCTGATTTCCTGTCTTTTGAGAAAAAAAAATCACATCGCTGCTTTCCAAGCTAACTCGGAGATTTCCCCCCCTGTTGTTTGTACGGAGGGTTCTGTCGAACCATGGGACGGAGCGGCAGCTGTGCTCTCTCTGGGCGCGTCGTCTAGCGCCGGCTGGGCTTTTGACCGACCATGAACAGCTACAGTTTCATCA
Source organism: Poeciliopsis prolifica (assembly GCF_027474105.1). NCBI lineage: Eukaryota > Metazoa > Chordata > Actinopteri > Cyprinodontiformes > Poeciliidae > Poeciliopsis > Poeciliopsis prolifica. The sequence continues at coordinate 9,442,707 of NW_026562378.1, read as the reverse complement.
GGGTCGTTGGGAAAGGAAGCTACGGAGAGGTGAACTTGGTGAAGCACAAGACGGACCGAAAACAGGTGGGAAACAAATCTAAAAACAGTTAATGGTTTAAGTGTGTGTTAAAAAAGGCCGTGCTTTTGTAGTGAGTTCGCCAAAGCATTGTAAAATTACCTAAAAGTCGGTTTAAACATAAGGGATTTGCTGCCATTTTTTTGTGTGTAGCAAAAGATATAGTTTTGTAGTAGCATTTTATTTCTTCAGCCAAATACTCAATATAAAACGGATTTCTGAGTGAAAACACTTTCTGTATTAATTGTATACAGCTTTTTGTAATTGTGCTGAAATATGAGCTGGATATGAGGAGAAAATATTTGTGTGATGTTTTGATACATATTTGTCTATGCAGTGGCTTCCAAAATAAATCATATTTTCCATATTTTGCCACTTTACAACCACAAACTTCAGTGGATTTTGTTTGATTAGATTTTATCTGCTAGATGAAAAAGTTGTGAAGAACTGTAAGGTTACATAATGATAAATGTACATTCTTTGAAATGTTGCCTGCATTTGTATTCAGCCCCCTTGGCTCCAATTTTGCTTAGTGTTGGTCCACCATATAAAATCACCAAAAGATGCAATTGAGGTTGTGAAATATCAAAATGTGAATAAAGGTAAAGAGGTGTGAGTGCTTTGGCAAAGAACTGCATGTTGCTTTATGCGCTTTATGCTTTGTGCTTCTCCAGTATGTGATAAAGAAGCTGAATTTGACCACATCATCCAAACGGGAACGCCGTGCCGCAGAGCAGGAGGCTCAGCTTCTGTCCCAGCTGCGACATCCCAACATTGTGACCTACAGGGAGTCGTGGGAAGGAGACGACCGTCAGCTGTACATCGTGATGGGCTTCTGCGAAGGCGGGGACCTCTATCACAGACTCAAACAGCAGAAAGGGGAACATTTGCCAGAGAGGCAGGTTGTAGAGTGGTTTGTCCAGATAGCCATGGCACTTCAGGTACAACATACTGGCACACTTGGCTGAAATTGGGATGAATCACTTTTGGAAATCGGGAAGTCATATTTGTGATTTATTTGCTTTCCAGTACCTCCATGAGAGGAATATTCTTCACCGGGACCTTAAAACGCAGAATATCTTCCTGACTAAAACCAACATCATCAAAGTGGGAGACCTGGGTATTGCACGTGTTTTGGAGAACCAAAATGACATGGCCAGCACTCTCATTGGGACCCCATACTATATGAGTCCAGAGCTCTTTTCTAATAAACCCTACAACCACAAGGTATTCTGGTTTTCTGCTCCCACTAATTAAAGAAGCTTGGTTGCACTAGCAATTGATTAAATAAATTCAGTTGCTTCTTTTTCAGATTAAAATTTTATTTAGTTAATTTATAAAAGTTAAGAGGTCAGAATGAATGTATTAACCTCTTTTTATTTTATTTCTGAACGCAGCTTTTCTTCATTTCTCTCTTTCTTTCAGTGCTTCTTTCTTATTTTCTTTCTTGGTAACATCACTGTTTTCAGTCAAGCATCAAATTTATTCCTGTCTTGGCAAAATTGACAAATTCTCATGCTCTGCCTGTGATGCTGTCTCCAGTCAGATGTATGGGCCCTGGGCTGCTGTGTGTATGAGATGTCTACGTTGAAGCACGCCTTCAATGCCAAAGACATGAACTCACTGGTTTATCGCATTGTAGAAGGAAAGGTTGGTTTTATTTTTTCATTCTTTAGATAAGTTGCAAGGTAGCAATATGTCATTTTATAATATTAATCTGAATTAGGGCAGATAGTTTTTTTTTTGTTCTTTTAGGAGCTCTGCAGGTAAATCTGCTGGACTGAGTTTTGTCATTTTAGATTTGTTGGGGGAGGTTATTTTATTGTGAAATCATCTAAACTTCATCCAAAGATTATTGCTTTTTCTTTTATTATTATTATTATTTTTTTAAAATAATCTTGCTCTTTAGTTGCCACCAATGCCGAGCCAGTACCACCCCCATCTCGGAGAGTTGATCAAGAGCATGCTTTGTAAGAAACCCGAAGACAGACCTGATGTCAAGCACATCCTCCGGCAGCCCTACATAAAGCGACAAATTGCCATGTTCCTTGAGGCCACCAAAGAGTAAGCGTCATTCACATCACACATTTTTTGTGTTTGACTTTCAGGCAATATCTAAAGAATAGGAAGCTCTGAAAATGTTAACATCTTCTTTGGCGCGAGCAAAATTGGCAGGAACAGAGATGAGCGTGAGTTGAGCAGTTTGGAGAAATAGAGGGATAAGGCTAAGATGTTATGCACAGAGAAAAATAGGTTGACATATTGGACACATGAGCTGCCAAGAAGGGGAAAAAGAAAATGTTGATATGCGAAAAGTAATCTGTACATAAAATGATTGATAGAGTTTGATGAGTATTTTCTCTAAATGTATGTTTCGGTTCTCTTTTTTTCCAGAAAAACGGCCAAGTCAAGAAAAAAAGCTGCGGTTGGACCAGGAGACTGTTGTCCCAGCGGTGGGTCATCTGGTGTGTCATATCACCCAAAACCTCAGGAGCTTCCTCCAAGTCCAAATGCCGACACTGTTGCCCAGGCGAAGCAGGTGCGTCGATTGTTTACACCAGTCGTTGAAATCTGTTTGTAACATTTTGTGTTATTTAATGACTGTTTTTCTCCCATTTCACACCTTTGTCAATTCTGTTTTTTAAAAGTCCACTGATTTCTCTGATTAGTCCACGGTGGAACCTAAATCTTTTTCTTTATTTGATTGATTTCAGATTATCTTTAAAATTTCACATCTCGTGTTTATACCCAAACATATGTAGGGATTTGATTTGATGACATTATTTTTTTATTTTAAACCTTTCCATTAAATTCATTTTTGGTCTTTACCAAACTATTGGATTGCGTTACCTTGCCAACCTTCCATCATCATTTAGCCATACGAAAGCCATACCTTCAATTGTTTTTATACTTGCTTGGACTATCTTTGGAAATTGAGTCTGTGAAGAAATATTGAAGCAAAATCTGACAAAATGTCATTTACAAACTTTGAAGCCTCTCTATTTAAAAAGAAAATTTGAAGTGTGAAAAAAAGAACATGTCACCATCTTTATTTTATGCAACCTTTTCTCCTTAATCCTAGAGAGAAGACAAAGCTGATCATAAGACCCAGAATGGGGTTGCAGATTTCCCTCCAGCCCTTCCGTCACAAGCTATATCCTCATCAGCTGATATTTTCAAAGCTGGTATCTCTCCCCTGGCAACCGTCAGCAGCATTACTATTGATATCCCATTGCAGCCGAGTGACGGTGTGATGAAAAACTGGGTTCAAAGGCCCCCGTCTGTTGAGTCACAGAGGGAGCCTGGGACTCGCATCGCATGCAAAGACAGAAAAGCGAGGCGAAAACCAGATCCCTCACCTCTTCCCTCTCCTGTAAATCCTGCTCTCAGAGCTGAGTCAGGTGTTTGTGCCAGGGGAGGAGACAAGAGGACGGCTTCCAATGGGCTGTTAGATATGCAGCCGAATCCAGGTGGTACACGTCCCGTCTCTGTGGAGAAACGGGACTCAGTTGTGGACATCAAGGAAGACACTGGCGAGTTACTTCGAGAGGCTGAACTGATCTCAAATGCAAACAACGTGACAGCCAGTAACAATGACACTGTGACTTTAATCAAGGGGACTCCAATAAATCTACACATGCCAAATGTTGATGTAAGTTTTTAAAGAAGGTAGAATTAATGTGTTTATTTTAATGTCTCCTTTTAATGGGACTCCTTATGTCTTTTCAGGACAGCCTTGAAACGACGGAAAAGCTGTTGGAGCCTCCAGCAGTGGTAAGCGACGCACCTCCTGTACTGTTTCCCCAAAATAAATCTGGATAGGTTTTAAAAAAGTTAATACCAGTATGCACAGAGGGTGCCAAACTTTTCTTAGTATTGGAAGATTTGTGTTGTGTCTGTTTAGGAGCCTGTCGAAGCAGAATCGTCTTCTCTCTCGATTAATCAAGACCCAGCTACCGTTTGCCAAAATCCCCAGGTGCTCCCTGAGCCTTCAGGTTCAGAGCAACACAGGGGGATGCTGTTTGATCCGACTAATGGGGGCCATAAACAGGTAATATTATTAACTAGTGTTGAAAATGTATATAATTTATATATAATGGAACTTTTAATATACAAGTAATGTATGGTCCATTTTTAGTTTTAATCCATTGACAGGTAATGTTATTTTCTTTACTGAATGTTTGTGTTTTTTGAAAAGTGACTCTGAAACTGCAGCAAGCAAACATTAAGGCCAGTATGACTATAATTAACATCAATGTTGGATTTTCTTTTGTTTCTTGTTCATTCGAGTTGGCAGCTTCAAGACCCCTACCTCGTCCTCCCTTAGAGGCAGCGGCCGTGGAGAGGAAGAGGAGGATTAAGAAGAGCATGGAGAGCAAGAGAGTGGATGTGACTGCAGCCTCCACATCCGTTAGTTCATCTGGGGATGGGTTGTTGCCTTTACCACAAGTGAGAGCAACACTTTAACTCCTTTCACCTTTATTTGGAGTCAAAGCTTTTCTCTTTGTTATATTCGTCATCATCTTTTTAAAACAGTTTTGGGATCTATTTTCAAGCATTTTATCTAAAAATGACTTGCTTTTGTTTTTGAAAATCTTTTTTTATTCTTATTTCATTGCTTGATATTATGCAAACCATCAACATTTCCAGAGCTGTTAGAGGGGAAATAGACCATATTTCATCTCCTTGTTCATATGCAGTTTTACGCTAAACCCACCAAAAACTGCGTATGACTGAAAAGCTCTTATCTGTCTCTCACGGAAATGGAAAGTCATTAGAAGTTCTTAAAAAGTTGATTTAAAATCTAAAACATAATCAATGAAAGATATTGGTTAATTTTTGTTTGGATGTATGTATAAATAATCAATGTTTTAGCAATAAAAGAGCAATAACAAAAAACTGATCTGGTGAATAATGTATAATTTTAAGTGAATTTAATCCACGTCCAATTTGGTTGTCCAACTTTTAATTCGATATGTGCTTTTTGACTTTGGGGTTTCTGTGTTTATTATTCAGTTTCTAATCAGGCGTCATTATATATTTTTAAATAAACTCATTCATCTATGAGCCTAATTGAGAGCTATTTTATTTTTTAGGAGCGTCCTCTGACTGCCAGAGAGAGAAGACGCCTGAGGCAATCCCAAGATGGCGCAGGTCTACCAGGTAATGCCTTCAAACCACTGACACTTGCTGTAAATTTTTTTTTTTAAAGACAGAGAACATTCAAAAGTGTCTTTGTTGTTGTTGTGAAGGCAAAGGAAAAAAAAAACAAAAAAAAAACATCAAAAGCCAAACTACAAATAGTTATGATCCTGAACAATTTCACCTGAATGTTAAAACCTATTTGGTTGTTTTTCCTGTTGCTCAGGTCCCAGTGCTGTGCGAAGGGCGTCGTATGATGTTGCCTCCACCAAAGTTGAGCGACACAATGCCCCCGTCACTCGATCTGCTTCATACTCCATCGCAGACTCCAGCACTAAGGTGCAGATAGTCTTTTTCTCAAACTCAATTTTAGAATTTATGAAGTTCAGAAAAAGCAACATTTAGTAGCTTATCAAAATCTTTCATTCACAAAAGTTGTTTTTCTTACATCGCAACAGGATAGACTGATGGAGCAAAGGTCGGATGAAGACGAGTACAGCTCATCCACAAGTTCCACAGAGCGCTCGGGAGGAGACTGCAGGGAAAGGTGAGGACGAGTCAAGTGTTCAGCAGTGGCCTTTGTAATTAGTAGCATTTTATTCTTTTGAGTTTTATACTGAAACACATTAACCTGCGTGTAAATGTACTCTGTGCATGAGCAGAAAAACAGAATCCAACGACATGCATGATTTGGTCCACATGATGACTCAGACTTTGAGGATGGATGTTGGAGACGCTGGACGTGAGTTGGGAAAAGGCCAGTTGGACTCGACTGCGATGCCAGAATTCAAGCTCAATCGCAGGTACAGAGACACCCTGGTGCTTCATGGGAAAGCCAGAGAAGAGGCAGGGAACCTGTCGCTTGGGGAAATCCCAACAGGTTAGATGCTTCGGTTTAGTCGTAGCTTCATAAAGCAAGCAGCTGCTCTGCAACTGGTTGAGTTTAACAGCTCTGTTTCTTTAGAAGGCGCCACGTCCGGTCCAGCCAAGGTCAGGAGAGCAATAGAGCGTCTGAGGACAGATGTGGTGAAAGGTCTGGGTGTTAAGCTTTTGGATAAAGTGCTTGAAATCATGGAGGAGGAAGATGAGGTCAAAAGAGAAGTGAGTAGAACAAACCCTAATGTAAAATCTGTTTTCATGAGAGATATCTTAATTAGTACTCTTTTCTTCCGAATACCAGTAGGAGTTGTAAAAGCAAACTTAGTGTACCAATCAGACACTGCATTAGTTACTGGAATCAGTGGTGTATATGCTATCAGCTTTCACTACTACATTAATGATCTGATTAATATCTATTAATATTAATACGTAAGCAACCAATGATGTTCTGGAGATCTGACTTTATTTCTGCAGGTCAGTTGTTCTGACATCATTATGTGCAACCCTACTAAATGTTATTTCCATCTTTGAATTTGAAAAAATATATTTTTTTTTTTTTCCCTTTTGAGTTTGGAACTAAACTTTATTGGCTCAATGGGTTAGTATTTTTCATGGCAATTGAAAATGAACAGGTTTCTATTTACTGAACTAAATCTTCAAAAGACTAACTTCAGTTCACTTCAACTCATTTTATAAAAATGATTTCTTTAATTTGCACTGCATATAAGGCTGTTCGTATTTCCAGCCTAAGCTCGGCTGCCTTCATTTTGTTTGCAGCTGTGCCTTCGTGACCAGATGGGAGATGAGAAGTACCAAGCTTATGCCGTCATGGTGAGGCAGTTGAAGTTTTTCGAGGATATCGCTGTCAAGATATGAAGAGCACCGAAACAACAAGAATGCATACAATTTGGAAAAAAGTGCTTTACCATCAGTTGGTCAAATTAAGAGCTCTTCCATCTACTGAGGTACCGAGGGAGTTTGGTCTTTACCGCAATTTGCGAGCTGAAATTTGTTTCAAGGTAAAAATTCTGATAGAAAGAAGTTTTCTGTGAAAGAAGAATCGACACATATATAAATATGGACAAAGTGGTACAAACAATTATGTAAATCACTTATTTCTGCATCTTACCGCGCAACACTGGATGTGAAATTGATTCTTTAAAGTTCAGGATATCTATGCAAACATTTCAGCCATTTTAAAGGTTCCATTTAAGGAATTTCATTTATCTATGATCCTTCACACCGTCTTTCTTGTGCTGTCCATAACACCTTAGATGCAACTTCTGTTGACTAATTTTCTTCTTGTCATATAATAATGTAAAATAGATTTATTGTAGATATTAACATGAGTGATTTTTTTAAATAAAACTAAAATGAAATGGTTTTTTTTGCTTCTAGTTGGCTTATTAAAATTCAAGAATTGCATTTTTTTTTTTTATAGCAGATAAGAACCATATTTAGGGTTTAAGAGATTTCACCGATAAGTGCCAAAAAACGTAAATTGAAATTTCACATCAAATCAAACAGACGGCACTGGATTTAATTTTTTATTTTGTTTTTTTAAATGCACAGAATTGACCTACTTACACTGTTATTTGCTGTGAATGTGAATTGTAGGACAAACTTCACTTTTCTATGTAAAAAATGAACAGGAGTTATTTATGCTTCTTTCTCTTGGTGTTGTCCTGCGGTTTTTGGGTGGGCTCTCCGCTGGCTTCTGGTGCAATCGGCTGCCAGGGCAGAGGATTCTGTCTGTACATCGGCCATGGAGGCAAGGTCAACTAAAAAGGACGGAAAACAAAGTGACAGATGTTTACAGGGCAGTACAAAAAGGCTCGATGTGACGCAAGTTACCAGTCAATGAATGTAACTCACCAGACAAGACACAGCAAATCCAGCCAATACAATGTACACTGTCCAGCCAAACTGCTGAATAATCAGCCCATACACGAATCCGATCACCTGAGAAGAAAATCCAAACCACATCAGTACAGCAGGACCGCTGGGAGGATGTTTAACCAATTGAACCCAGACAATTTGTCCGACCTTGTGTTTAGACAAGGCGGTACAGGTTTTGTCAAATATTTCCCAGTTGTCTTCAAAGAAGCCTCGTCATAGCCACAATCCGTATGAAGATGCAGATTATTTTGTTGTATTAGTATTTAAACAAAAATGTTTATGATTCGAGTGAAATTGTAGAGACTAACACCCTCATTTTCTCATGGGAGTTGCTGACACAAGTAAACTTTCTAAACTTAATTGCAAAAAGGTTAGTGATGGACAATTTTTTTTAGCAAATAACTTTAGAGATCAGATGCCCCTCAGCAAATCTGAATAAAATCCAAAATGTCTGTTAATTTCTGTAATTCAGATCAAAAAGTGAAACTCATTACATTGACTAGTTACACGCTACAGATAGACATTTGGGGCATTTTTGTAATTATGGCTTCTAGCTAATAGTCAGAAAGTTACAAAAATGAATGAGACTAATAAATGGATTTCTAACAGATGTGACCAACACCGTCATGGCTGGTGACTTCTTAGTTGTCCAGAGATTAGAATTAGGAAAAAGTACATTTTACAGCACTTTACATTTCCCACAACTGGGGTGATGATTTCATTCTCTATGCAGTCTGCACCTCCAAAATGAACTAATACCTAGGCAGCATGCTCACTTTACCTAAACCCCTGTGCACAGAATAGTGAGGATGAGAAAAAGAGTCACCATATCCAACAATAAACTAAAGGCCGATATTCTTGTAACACCTCGACAGAGCCACAGGCTGATAATCTCCATTGCATGCTGCATTAATGGGCTGATTCATGCAAAAAAGAGCACTGACGACGAAGTCTGTGCGTAAAAGCACAACAAACAAAAATAAGACTTTGAGACATGTAATTGTGCATGCATCGAATATTTATAAAAGTTTCAAGTTATTGAACTGAAATGCTTGTAATTTTAATTCCTGCTTAAATTAATTCAAATATTCACCGCAGAGATTAGTATAATTCCTTGGAAAATCTGCTCAGCCAGCTTCTGGCCCTTGTAGTCCTGCAAAACAAGAGGGAGACGAAATAAATGAAGTCATTAATGATTCGTATAATAAAGTCCGTTAGCAACAGATGTCTGCAGCGGTTCTTCAACTGGTTATGATACATCTGCAAACTGGGGGATAACTGATTCTCTCATCGTTTGACAGAGAGAATCATTTAGTTCATTGCTAAGCTTTTATCATCTTGGAATGTTGAATCTAAGCCAGAAGTGTTATTTTATTTTTTTGTGCAGAATAAAACATGGCTTTGGTTAGCATCCGTTACCAAAGTAATCAAAACGACAGAAAGCTAACGTTTCGTCAATAAAATGATCTGCATTATTTAAGGTAACTTAATTTACAGTTTCTCAACAAATTAGGTAATTATTTCTCACCATGTGCGTAGGAATGGACTTAAATACAGACAGCATTTTTACACTTGAAATGAACTGTCTGAACGGAAATATGTTTGATTCTGCTTCGAGTCAAGCAAGCTTACTTCCGCTTTTAACAGCTACGTTGTATTGTAGCTGTTAAGAAAGGACCTACCGACGTTATACGTGTGATGAACTGAACAGAACGGCGCAGGTCCTCAGATTCATATATCATGTGGATTCCTCAAAGCACTTCAGTGTTTGGTTAACACTCGTTTCAAAGTCTGGGAAATTTCCAAGCTATCCACAAAGGTGCCTTGTGTAAACGTGAAGTTACTTCATCATAACTGTGAAATTAGCTTAGCTTTTTTACAAAATAATAATTTTAGAATATTTCAAGTTTTCTTACTAACCTTAATCGAAAACCTTTGTGTACTCGAAACGCCCAGATAATGGAGATTTTCAATCAGGCATCTTCTAACCACCTAAAGCCGCTTGCCGTCGTGATAGCGGAGGGGACAAACTTGTTGATGTTGAGTTGGCAGTTTGGCTTCAAAGTGAATTTGTCACATATTAGTGTTTTTCCTAAAAACTGCACCTTGCATGTAGGTATCTTGACTCTGAGCGCATAATTTGCACCCAGCAGAACCTTTTTGTGTCTATGGTGTTATCACAGAGCGGCGTCGCCACGTTACGGTCTGGGGAGGGACTCAGCCCACCGTGGGCATCACTTAAACCAGCGTCGGTTCTATTTGTATTCTCTTGGGTTTTGATTCTTGTCGTTGTGCCGGGAGGACTGATGCGGCGGTTGCCATGACACTAAGGAGAGGTAAGGAAGTTGCATTAACAATTATGTCATATTTTTTTTCCACACAGTAAGATAATCAGTGAATAATTGCACTAATAACAAACGTGAAACTGACTAATTCATATGGATGTTGTGGGGAAAATGTACTCCCCGATGTCCAAATGAGTGCCTCTCTAAAGTAATTTTCCATACGTTGAGGCAACTACAAGCATTATTGTATTTTAATGGGATTTGATTTGTTTTTGATAGAGCAGCACAAAGTACTATAGATGTGTGAAATTAAAGGAAAAATAATATATGCATATGTCTTTAGCTCTATAATTTTCTTATCCTATAGCCTGATGCCTAATAATTCACCTGTGCTCATCTGTGAAAGCTTCAGAGGTTTTTCAGAGAACATTGGTTTAAAGACAGGACAGATCAGAGATAATGCAAAATACTATGCCCTGGCTGGAAACTAACACGACATTGAAACAGGATGGTGGCTGTGTAATGCTGTGGGGATGCTTTTCTGAAGTTAATGTGATTGAACTCAGCCAAGGCACAGACTTCAGGCTAGACATCAGCTGATTCGACTGAACTAAATAGGCAAATGTTTTAGTCTGTACATGTGTAAAGTTGGTGGAGGTGTACCCAACTTTACCCCAACAGACTTGTTGAGGTAATTTTTGATGGTTCTGCAAAGTATTGTCATGGGTTTGGTGTGGAGAGAGATATTAGGTAAATGAGAAAAGCACGTAATTTATTCACAAAAAAAAAATGTTGGTAAAGTCCCACAGATGGAAATTTGTGGTTGCAACATGACAAAATAAGGGAAAGTTCTGTATGTTAAATTTCAGCCTCTTACGTCTAACACTCCATCTAATGTGCTCCACAGTAAATGGAGTCCTTCTCGGTCTACTGGCTGTTGCCATACTGATCATAGTTCATCGAAACCTCCTGAACCTCAGCGACTTCTTAGACAGAGAAAACCCAGGTACGTTTCTGAGCCGAAGTTTACATGCACTGATGTAATCTTGTATGTATCACATCAGAGTATTTTGGTGCAACAAAACGACTGTAAATGCTGTGCGGTTAACGTGCCCCAATCCAGATGATGGACAGATTCTCCCTTTCGAGGCGGAGTTGTCTCCCGGTGTCAGGCAAATGACAGAAAGGAAAAGAGACGAGATTCCTGTCCTCATCACTGCCACAGAGGACAGGCTTGGGGCTGTGATCGTTGCAATGAACAGCGTCTCCCGGAACAGCAAAGCCAACGTGGTCTTCACTATCGTGACCCTGAATGATACAGTTGATCACCTAAAGTAAACTTGTTATTCTTGTGTGAAGAATTTTCTGTCATCTTAAGTGAATTAAAAACGGTCTTTTCTGTTTTACCAACAGGGCGTGGATAAGTAAGACCACGTTAAAAAATGTCAAATATAAAATAGTTATTTTCCAACCAGAGCTTCTGAATGGGAAGATATCAAAAGATCCTAAAATGCTGGAAGCCGCAAAACCAGTAAGACGACTGGTGATACTGCAAATCAGACTCAGTATATATGTTACAGCTACTGTTTATGTATTAAACCTTTTACGATATGTGTGTGTTAGTTGACTTTTGCCAGGTTTTATCTGCCTATGTACATACCTGAGGTAGAGAAGGCGATCTATCTTGATGATGACGTTGTTGTACAAGGTAAGAACGAACCAATAATAAATCAAATCAGGTCTGTTTGACATCATGCAGCGAGTAAAGTCAAAAAAGGAGGTTTATTTATTTGCTGTTTTTGGCTATCAGGAGACATTCAAGAGCTTTATGAAATCAACCTGAAACCAGGACATGCAGCTGCCTTCTCTGATGATTGTGACTCAGCTTCTGCTAAGGGCATCGTTCGAGGAGCTGGAAATCAGGTGGTGTTTCCTTCTGAGAGTTGCTTGTTATTTATGCTGCTTAACTGAAATGCACAGATGCAGAATTAAATAGCTAATCTTTTTTTTTTTAATCAGAACAACTACATGGGTTTCCTGGACTTTAAAAAGGAAGCTATTAAAAAACTGAGGATGAAGGCCAACACATGCTCCTTTAATCCAGGAGTCATTGTTGCAAACTTGACCGAGTGGAAGAACCAAAACATCACCCAGCGGCTGGAGAGGTGGATGGAACGCAACTCCCGGTGAGCGCACACTCAAGCTGAACAACGGACCTAAAGAAAGACGCTACCGTAGAAATAAAAATAGTTGTAGCAAACGCATTTATTTTAAATTTTTTTTGTAACAGGGAGGATCTGTACAGTAACACACTTGCAGAAAGCATTACAACCCCTCCACTTCTCATCGTCTTTTATAAACGTCACTCCTCCATCAACCCGATGTGGCATGTGAGACACCTGGGTGAGTTGCAAGCTAATTTCTGAATGTTGTTTTTAACTTTTTGTTAATCAGTGAAAAAGAAATCTTTATTGGTAGCCTATCGTAGGAATCAAACCATTATAATTGCTGACCTGCTTATGCATGTTTCTAGTAGTATTTTGATGATTTATAGTCGGAAGGCCTCCCTTTTCAATGCCCTAATCTTTAGGGCCCTTCCAATTATAACAGACATGCTGGTAAAATTAATATATTGCTGTAAACCAAAATCTGGCATTCGTAATTGTTAAGAATAACTCTGGCCTTAAGTCAAGAGACAAACTAAAGAAAAACTGGTTTTATGGCACAGAGGACATATGAGAGGCAGTATTCGTACCATACTTTCCTCACATGTGTTAAATCGGCAGTATCAATTACTGTTTATTTATAATTCTAATGCATTTGGGAAGAGGAGCTTCTAAAAAGGCAGATAACTGCACTAGAAATTTTCAGTAAGACACCTTTCCATTGTTCAGTTGTGATATTTTTTTCCACTCGTGGTCAACCACAAGCTCTATAGCTGTTCTCATGTGGATGGGGTAAACACTGAAATAATCAACATTGTAACTTTCCAGTAATTCTAAAGGTTAACTCTAATAAGCCGGGTACAATAGATGTAAAAATCCCAACTTTTCAGGTATCACAGGGGCTGGAAATCGCTACTCTCCCCAGTATGTGAGGACTGCTAAACTGCTGCACTGGAATGGACATTATAAGCCCTGGGGGAGGACATCGTCCTTCTCTGATGTGTGGGACCAGTGGTTCATTCCTGATCCCACAGGGAAGTTTCATCCCGTGCGAAGACACACAGACTGAAAAATTACTCTTCGGAGACCTTTGGACCAACGCAGTCCCTGGCAGAACACAGTGTGGCTCTTTTCACCTCAGGAACTAAGCAGCCAGCAGTCTTATTCGTCATCCTCTGGATTTGTGGGCCTCTTCATTTTCTTGAACACAGACGCCTGTTTTTGCAAGATGTTTTCCTTGCACTGACTCCAACTCGTCTGATAAAACCTGAGTTTCTTTTACCGCCGATAATACATCATCTATCATATGATACAGCATTACATAATGCTTTAGAGTTTCTCAGGCCTTGGAGACCATATATTTTTTGTTTAGAAATCCCCTGGCCAGATGACCATTAGTGGTGTCTTAGGTCAGTTACTGCCTCACAAGTGCATTAAAATGAAGCTGCTACCATTTTCACAACTTTATAGTCTTTAATATTTTGCTCACCTAATTAATGGGAACCCAATTCTACCAGATGAACCACATACAGCTTAAAGCTGGTCATATCTGTTGGGCCTCAGTATAGCTTTGACACAGAAGTTAAACTCAAAGCTTAAAATGTACTAAACAAAAACAGTGCTGTCTAAATTTAAGATTACATTTTTTATAAACTTGTTAAACTGCAGGAAGGCTGTCAAGAGAAATAGTCATCACTGTGCAAAGATTTTATATCCATTTATTGTCATTGCTTAATTATGGCCTTAATAGATGCTTAACTGTTGCTAAATGATAGCTTAGTGTAAGAGAAAGGGTTTGTTTGGTTTACAGAGCAGTAATGATATAGTTTCCAGTGTGTTGTATACATGTGTGCTTACCTCCTCCCTGGTAACTCTCCCCAAGGCTAATGTCAGTTCTTAAAATACTTTAGGATGATTTTTTTTTTGCACACAAGATTTATCCAACCTCTTCATTATTTTTTTAACCAGTATTTAAAGACCTCAAGTTGACCACTTTAAATACAACCTCAAATTTTCTCCCCAACTATGCTGGTGTAAAAAATGAACACTAACATTCCTTGTCACACTGTGGATTTTTAATGATAAACAGACCACTAACCTCTGCGTTGCCTCGGCATTTTGCACAAATGCTGCATGCCTTGTTTGCCGTTCTGTGTTTTGTACAATACCAATAAACTATATTTGCCGTTTCCCAAACTGTGAAATTACTACTTTTATAGGGAAAAGAAATATAAACATTGTTTTAGAAAAAAAGGAAAACAACTTTGGATTTAATAGGTTTATAGGAGCACATCTATATACATGGTTATAGATTAAAATCCTACGAATGACTTCCAGTCACAACAGTATGATCAAGTATATACACACACAACTGCTCAATAATAAAGTCAATCACTTATGCATCAAACTGTCTTGATGGTTTAGGCTAAATAGGCAGATTTAGGGGGAAAAAACCTAGCTGAGGGTAAAGTTACGTCCATGAGTCTCGGTATGTTTCACCATGTTTGGGTTTAAGTACAAGCAGGAGTTTCAGAGCACCTGGCCTAATAATAGTGACATCAAACACCAGGATAAACAAATGAAACCACATTCCTGGAAGTGACTTAGCCTTTTTAAAGACCATATTTCCATAACACGATGCAGTTCTCACCACTTTAACTCCCTGTTTTGCTTCCTACAGCTCAATGCAAGTCCTGATGGGATCAGCTGGCAAACAATGGAGCAAAGTTTAAAGCAGTAATGACTGAAAACCACTCTGGGTTTTTGTTCAGCCAACACTTCAATGCAGAATCAGGTGGACAATTTCTGGAAGTTAAGACAGCTCCGGTCTGATGAAAAGATAAAATTGGAGTAAACATGCAGGTGATCATTTCTGTGCACACAACTTGTTTCCATCTTGTACAATCTGACCAATCAGCAGTTTGTGTTTCCACACTACTTTATGGCAGTGGCCTGGCTCGTTTATGGGTATCATGGTTAACAACGGGGGATCAAAAAACGAAAACACATTGCTGTTCTCCGTCATGAGTAGTTCCAGCTCTGAATAGTAAAAAGAGTCCACGAGTCATGGGGGGGGTTCATTTAAAATCAGTGTTGAAGTCGTAAGCATCATCTGTATAAACAGTAGAGAGGCTGATGTCAACAGGGGCAGGCTGGAAATGAACCTTACTGGGTTTATCTGCAATGAAAAGGCAAAACATTACCTTACATATTTATTAGAACATATTTAAACTGATAAAAATCTATGCAAAAAAAATAA
The DNA here is from genome assembly GCF_027474105.1 of Poeciliopsis prolifica. Lineage (NCBI taxonomy): Eukaryota > Metazoa > Chordata > Actinopteri > Cyprinodontiformes > Poeciliidae > Poeciliopsis > Poeciliopsis prolifica. Next base: position 9,427,021 of record NW_026562378.1, on the reverse strand, counting down.
CCTGTGACTGTTTTCTGCAGTTTCTCAAGTCCCTCTGTTTCATCCAACTCCTCTGTTTCTCCAGGCTGCAAGAAAAGCAGAAGTTGTATTTATCTGTTTGTATCTAGGTGCTCTAAGAGACTCAGTGATTAGAATCAGTCATCAGGATCAGAGTTGGATTAGAAGTCTTCATAAAGAAATCGAGACTTGCATTTTTGTCCTCATTTCCAGGAGCTAAACCAAATGCCATGCAAGTATATTTCTATGCATTATTACCTCAACATTCTCACTGTTGTGCTGCGTCTCCCTCTCTGCAGGTGGTTGCTCTTCAGGGATGACGGCCACTGTCAGCAAACCTGCAGTCGGCCCTCTTGTGACGAAGCCAATGCTGCTAGCCAGGCTTGGAAATTTAAAACCTATGGAGGATATTTTTTAGGGATAAAGATATGAAATTGGAAACTACAAAACGTACAGCACCTTGCAGAAGTAATTGCACCACTTCAACTGTTTCACAGTTTTTTCATGTTACAATAAATTGCTCACAAGCATCAGCTGTAACAGTTATACCTTTCAGAGTTTCAATGTTGCCTGCCTTCACTTTGTCTAGATCCCAGTCCTTCTGCATCTCAGTGATCACTTCCTCAGTCACGTAGTTTGGGAGGCTGTAGTTCCCTGGCACTTTACAGTGGTAGCTTAATTTGGCTCTAGAGGAACACCAAAAAAAAAGAGATTTTTGTGTAATGTAAACAGCACAAAAGTCAATCACTTGCTCCAGCTAAAGGTTTTGGATCAGAGTTGGATTAGAAGTCTTCATAGAGAACTTAAGAATTGCACTTTTTCCTCATTTCCAAAACAACGGAGCAACCCGCTTTTATGAAACACTAACAAAAAGACGCTCACCCTGTCCAATCAGTAAGAAAAGTGTTTGCTGCTTGCTCTGTGTTTGGAACGGCGCCTTTCTGCAGAAAGCCTCGCTTTTTGGCCAACAAGGTCAAGAACTCCAGGGAGTTCCTGAAGTCTGGGACAGTATACTGAAGCATGACCTAAGACAAGAAGATAAAAGTTACTTTAAAGGTAATTTAGCAGTTCTCCTCACTTTCTCTGTGACAGCAATAGCCATTACCTGGGACTTATCACACTGCTTGAGCAATGTGTTAACGGCACCCAGCACGGTCTCCTGACCCTCCTCCACCTGCAGACTCCTCAGGGCCATGGAGGCTGCTGGGTTGGACGGTGAAGCGACAACGCCTGGACTGTCCATTAGCTTCACAGTCTTCGACATGTGTACCTCCTGCATAGATCTGATGTGCGGGAAAGAGGACATTTAATCATGAACAACATTTTGGAGGCAAGATGTTTTAGCCACAAACATTTTTCTGTACTTACTTTGTGGTGCCTTTTGCAATACCAACATGGCATGCCATCATCCCTTTCAAGTTGTTAATCAGGCTGCTCTTCCCTACATTTGGAAAGCCTGGGAGCAAGAATAAGATGCTCATGAAAAGGATAGAAATTGATGCATTTCATAATATTAAGGAAGCAAAATTACCGATTCAAATAAACTTACCAACTATGCCCACTTTGAGTACGGCTTCACTTTGCGTCTTTGCGGCATAAGCTGTCAGCAGCTCGGCGAGACACTCGTTACCAAAACACGCTGCTCCTTTGGACCTGTCCAGGACTTCATTGGAGGGCACAACTCTTTTCCTTCTGGTTTTCTGATGAACAAAAAGCACAACGTGATTGACCCAATTTGCCTCGACACATTGAAAGGTCGACAGAGTTCACACCCACCACAACAGATTTTTTTTTAATGCAAATGTTCCACAAAAGCACACATGTTCCCTTCTGACACAGGGACTAAACTGTGCCATTTGTTGGTTATTCTCGGAGGTTATAACCAGTTATAACAGCATTGACAAAGCTGCTCAACCTTCTCAGTCCTCCACATAAAGACAAGAGGCTTTTAGCCATTTAAAAAGGAAGATATTTTCTACAGAGGGATCAGCTGTTCATTCTGCCACCAGGTATGAATAGGAGTCTTCTTCCACGGGAAACCAATTTATACCAATCTTAGATATTTTACATAAATTCAAAGGCAAAATGACACAATAGCTGTCGGGAAGGCTGAATGTATTGCAATAAAGTTGCTCTATTTTATCCTTTTTGAGCCTTTAACACTGGCGATGATGGCAGGGTTTGGAAACAGTATAACAAAGGTAAGAATCTGCAGATTACAGTTGCTAAGTTCATAATTTAAGACAGATGTTACTGAAAAGAATAAAATGTTTTTTAAATATTGAAAATCACGTCTTACCACAGTTTTGTCACGCATTTGTGTTGAAGCTTTGAATGCCACAACTGGAAACTCCCTTTGTAAACACTCGATCCACTTCTCTACATTTTCCTTTGGCACAAGATCTGCAGCAGAAAAAAAGACAAGTAAAGAAAACATGAAAATCAAACCATGTTAAGAGCAAATCATTTTTATTTTCGGCATAGCTGAGAGCTTCTCACGTCCATTTACCTATTTTGGTCAACACAAAAAGTAATTTTCTTTTGCCCCCCAGTAGCACAGCCTCCTCCAATTGTGGGCACCTGCATCCCAGAGGATCCCGAGCATCAAGGACTTCGATTACAACATCAGACGCATCTATTACCTGCAAAAGGTGACTTTGTGAGTAAAGCTGACAGTGTATTGTACTGGATCTCACTGTAAGGGTGTAGGTATACCTTGTTCAGTTCACTGCAGAGGTGCTGCTTTGAGTTCTTGTTTGGAGCTGAATGTTTCACTGCATTATTTTCTGTGGTATCCTATGAAAATAGATGCAGACAGACAACTTAATCATTTATTCTGCTGTAAAAAAAAATTACCTACAATTTTTTTTATTACATCATTGCTTATTTCAGACAAGAAAAAAACTGTAGTGTTTGCATTTAATAATTTGCTTTTTAAAACAATTTAAAAAAATATAAAAAATTGCAGTGGCGTTTCAAGTCCTGGCTTCTGATGAAGTACTTACTAAAACATAAATTATCCCCATCGGAATAAATTGTCTCAGAAAAGCCCACTAAGGTGGATTTTTTACCTTTCGGGCCTTCTTGGCGCTTGGTTCTGCTTCTTTAACAGCGGCTTCCTTCTCCTTTTTTCTTTTCTGGGCTCGCTCCTCCTTTTTGGCTTGTCGTTTCTTTTCTTTCTCTTCTTCAATCTAAAAAAAAAGAAGCAAGTTTTTCAAAATACACATATACATATGGAAACTACCAACAACCATTTAAAATAAAAATCATTGCTAAATACTTTTGACACCCATCTAAACTAAGCTGTTCGGATGCCAGCCCACCTGCAGCCTCCTTTGCTCTGCCTCTCTGAGGACCTCCTCCTTGAAGGGGGCGCTGTTGGGCACTCCGGGATCCTTCTTTACATGCTTCTTCAATCCCTTCTTTTTAGCCTCTTTTTTTAACTTTCTGTTATGCTCCCGAACCTAAGATCAGAGCATGATATTACTAAGGTTATTGTGGAAGAAGCAGCCATGTAATTTGTGTACATACACATGCAACAGAAATGATGTACTATGACAAACTTGCAAGAAATGTAGTTCAAAGACATTTTATCTACAACGTGGCAAGATAAAAACACTGATATATGACAACAAGCCACCTACCTTCTTCTGTATTTTATAACGTTTGGAGCAGGATACCCTTTTACTCGCTTTCCTTAACTCTGAAGAGAATGAAAGCTTCGTTAGCTCGGTTAAACCTCGTCTAGCCTTAGAAGAAGCTAGAGTAACCCGACCCCGATAAACAACATGGACAACCCGGCCATTAAGATATTAAAAAGCTGCTCTTCGTGGACCATTAACTGTACGTAAACACACTTACTTGGTCTTTTCATTGTGTCGCTGTTGATCTGCCAATGCAACTGAACGTCTCACACGTGGAAACAGCACGAGTGAAGTTAGATGTTGCGTCTCTTCGGCTTCACGCAGTCAGTAAATGTACTTCTGCCCCCTGCTGACTTGGAGGTTTATAACACCTTATTTTCTCAAAGGTTCATTCAGATATTTTCCACATTTTCTCGTATGTTAATTAACCTAAACCTAACCCTAGCCCTAATATCACAACCACAAATCTTAATGGCTGTTATAGAGAATGTTAAGTGATGGACCAACATGATTACAATTCTTGTCGAACACAAAAGCGAAGAATCATTGCAATACATCCAGGTTCAAACAATGAGGATGGAGAGTGTTTTGAATCTGGACTTTGGGACATTCTAACATATAAACAGAAAGAGATAAACCATTCTATAGTAGCTCTGGCTGCTTGTTGAGCGTTGTTGTCTGGCTGAAAAATGAGCCTCCACCCAAATATCATTTCTTTTGCAGCTTCCAAAAGCTTTCAGTCCAGGATTGTCCTGTGTTTGATGTAAAAAAATACCTGATTATGAAGGTCCTGTCATTTATCTGATCGTTATTTGGAACATAAACATTATAGTTTGTTTGGCAACAAATACATCCACCAATATTGAAAATATGTCAAGTCTGATGAGACTCCATCTGGAAAAAAGGACAGCAGATGTTGGACACCATGTCTACGTAGCAGCCTGGAGGTGGCAGCAGCAAGCTTCACACAAGGTTGTCTGAGGCTGAAACCAAAACTAAACTACAAGTAAAAAGGAGTTTCTAGGTGAACTGTTTTCTGTTGGAAAAATGTAACCAAGGTGAACCAGTAGCTATGAAATTGCACTAATTTTAAAATGACGCAAAATATTAGAGTAGAGGCATTTAATAAATTACATTGCATGCCTTATTTTCATATTTATTGAAGCTTGTGGACTTTGCATGCAATAAATGTTTCAACACTGAGGTCTACATCTGTAAAAATGTTTCCTACCCTCTGTGCTCGCCTGCAATGCATGCTCATCTGCTACAACTAACCAAACTGCTATCTTCTGATCCCCTTGCAGTCCCTGAAAGATCTGCCCTCTTAGCATATCCTGTATTACTTGCTTGAGAGCGTCATTGACAGCAGCTTTCAAATGCTAATGCCACACTTGAAACCAACTCCACACTTTTTAAAGGCTTAATTATTGAATACATGTTAGAGGAAGAGCACACACCTGTTCGTGAAGCAGTTTTGGAGATGTCAGCTTTCCGAACGACATTTTGGCCAATAATGAATAAGGTTCCACACATGAATGAGATGCAATTTTAAAAATCATCTGGCTTGCTGCTGTATTGGTTCTTAAGCCCCTCTTTCAACATCAAACACAGCTGGTTACTGGATATCATTAGCATGTGGATACTTGACCGTTTTCTTTTAAATTGCACCTACATTAGGTACAATGAAGCTGCTGTTATTGGTTAATATTTTCATCTCTAAATCTCAAGATTTATTTTCTTGCCATGCTCATTAGTGCATGCATGGTAGCTGAAAAATGTTATTTAAATGTGATAAGCATGCACTTTGCACTGAACTGACTTGACATGCCTAACCACACTCAAAAAACACAAACAAAACCAAATCAATCACAAACTGACTAATGTACATTGCTATCTATATGTACATTAAAAAACTAAAACAGTCATGACATGAACCTCAAAGAGAAAATATCAAGGAAAATGTTTTGAGAACTTCATAAAAATCTATAAAAAACAACAATAAAGGATAATATAAGAGCCCTTAAAGGGGCACATCTTGTTTTTGTCATTCAAGACCAACCCAGCCAACATGCATATTCATTTTGTTCCAGCTGGATGGGTGCTGCATGGGCCTGCCCTCATAATGTGCTTCTGGATGCAATTAATTTATGTTGACTAAACAGAATCCATATTGGCAAAACAAGTTGTTCTTGTTTTGCCAAAACTACGCAGTTCTTAGCTAGATCTCAAACACTTCAAATGCACCAACTCTTTTAGAACCCATTTGTAACCCATCTGAAGTTTCCACTTTAAACATTTCGAATTCATGTGGCCCCATACAGATCCTTACACATAAATTGCAATATCTTGAAAGGCCATTGTATTTCAGTAATTTGATTTAAATATGGAAACTCTCAATTTGCATATTAGTGACACCCACAGCGATATATTTATTTAAGTCAATAACGATTACACCTCACAGCTGCGGAAAACCAAATAGTTGACTTCTCAGAAAGTCTTCTTATTCATTAAGACTATGAAGGACTTTTAAAACAAAAATATGGTGTTGTGGCCATACCCAACCACAGAGTAGACTGCTGATTTGAATTGTTTCCACTGTGGTTTCTTGCTGCACGAATCAAACTCAAGGTTTGCAGGCCAAATGTGGTCCACCATAGCTTGATGATAACATTTGTGCGCAGAAATATATATATTTTCTAAATGTGAAAATATGTTTAATAATGTTTAGCTTGAAGAAGTACTCAATGAATGCAAAGACAAATATTTCTTAATATTTAAACAGTTTGTTAATGGTTAGTTTTATCAGCACTGTCTGCCACAAGTGACCCATCAAGGAGAATTATGAGAATCAATCTTGATGTAGCTAAAAATGAAAATGAGTTTGACACCACTGTCCTATGAGGTACACCACAAAAAGGTAAACGCAAAAGCCATCGGCTGTTCACAAAGCACTGTAGGCGTGCAATGAAAAAAGTTGAGTTGAGAGAAAATAGTGCTGGAAAAAGTTGACCAGACTGCAGGGATTAGCACAGGCTTGGGAGGATGATGAAGCAAAAGCCACACATGAGCTTGGGGAGATCAACAAGGTTTGGGCTGCAGTTGGAGTCGGTGCTTTATGAGCCTCCACACACAGACATATCCAGGACATGGCCTACAATTGACATACTCCTTGTGTTACGTATCTCCTGAACTTTAGACAATATCAAGACTATTTGACTCAGGGAAATGATTAGACTTAGTTTGGTGATCCAAAGTTCTATTTTCAGATTTTCATTAGTTCTTCATTTATTTTAGAAACCAAGGTTCCAGAGTTTAGAAACAGATAAATGAGGCGGCTTAAAGTCCACTGTGGCATTTCCACAGTGTTTGGGGAGCTCTGCCAGTGTTGTCCAATGTGTTTTATTAAGCCAGAAGAACATCCATCTTCCAGATAAGTTTAGATCATTTTCTTCTTCCCTCTCTTGACAAGCTTGTGTGGAAATGCTGATTTCATTTTCCAGGTGGACTAATCACCCACCCACACTACATGTGGGATACCCGGATTAATGTCCATTGTATCACTGTAAAAATAGTGGCCAGCAACACTAAGCATCAATCTGTGGGATGCTGTCAAGAGGAAGATTAGAGAAACCTCACCCTACAGTATAATAAATATTAATTTTCCCTGGACAAATATTTCTGTGTTAAACTTATGTGATGTTTGAATTGTCTGTCCCCCGCTCCATTAGCATTATATTTAAAGTATCATTTGAGAAGTGGCTGTGTGTTCAGTTGTGTGAGGTGGAGCAGACGGGCTCATTCAGTTGCATCAGCAGCGCCACGCACATCTATACAGACTGTTTAGCAGCAGGCGTCGCTTGTTCCAGTCCCCCGCCAAACCTCCTCCACGCCTATGACAGCAAGTCCAGTGAACCGTTTTACCTGAGCGCCGCATCTCGGGCGCTGATTGGTTCGCTGGGTGTCCGACCCCTCAGGTGACGTCAGGAGCACTGCTGCGGGTGAGGCGGCTGAGGCTGCCTCTCAGTCCAGCCTCAGTGAGACAGAGAGCCAGCCCTCTGAGCAGCAGCGGAGACAGACGCGGTGACTGGACCTCATTGACCCGCACATTCACAGGTAAGGAGGACTCACGTTGAACCGTCGGCTCAGTAACTTTATCTGTGACTCTCCGAGAGACCCAGCAAGGCGTGGCTTGTCGTGTTTGTTCTGACACCTTTCTCTCTCTCCCCCCCCTCCACACCTCACGCAACATTTATCAGCTGTTTATTTATCCGCCCCCCTTACATACTTATGCATACTTCATCACTAAAAGTCTGTTGATAAGCGCTTCACAATTAACTCAATTTGTAAGAACCCGCTGGCCATAAGTACAGTGGAGTCATTCTGTTTCGCGCTCTCATTCACATTTTAAAGAGAATCTCTATGTTGACGTGAAATTCGGCCAGCATTGAGGCTTTGAGGCATTTAGGCATTGAGGTGAGAGCTTTCTTTTCCCCCTTCACACGAGTCACTACTACAGAAGTGAGTACTACCGGAATTAATGTGGCTTAAGACGGATTTAAACTCTTTGGTGTGACTACTGACAAATACTTCAAGGTCTTGAGGACCTCCTGGTGGTGAAATTAATCCACAAAATACACAATCAGAGCTGCATTTAAGTTGTCATGATGTGAAATTCTCCTCTTTTTTAGCTTCAGTTCTGTCAGTTTGATGTCTTCCTCTCACATGTGAAGCGTGCTGATCAATTAATAGGTTCACATTAAGAGATTTGTTGTGCGTCATTAACACAGGCTGACCAATCGACCCCCATCATCAGGGAGTGGGTGCAGAGGGCTGATTGATATGCAGTCCTGCTGAGGCACTGTGCCAAGCCCTTGAAATCTGTTTTGTGAATCAAACAACAAGTGATGATGGCAGAGACTTGAGTTAATGAACTGTGAATCACACAGACTGCTTTTTCTGTGTTTGTGCTGGGAAAAAAAAAAAAAAAACATGTTGCACTTGGCACATCGGGGGAAAGCGATCGCCCACTGCTGTAGAGGCCTTGAGGTTCTGACTTCAGCAGTTTGACCTGATGAATCATTTTTAGTGTTATTGTTGTGTGAAATATGTGAATGGAGCTCTCTGTCTTGTTGACTCTGTCTGAATCAGGCTTTTTGCATGCTTTGGCCTGCTCATATCTGTGCTTGTCTACCATTTCCTCAGAAATATGAGATATTTGTGGTGATGCGAAGTGAAATCTGATCCAAAAATCAAGGGGCTGAAGTAGGAAAGGCATACCTTCTGGTGTCAGACTGCTCATATCGGTCAAGCTGAATTCTGCCAGTAAAATAATTCTTTTTATGTCTTATTCAGTCTGTTTACATAAATAATGCTGTGAAAAGCACCCCTTCACTCACAAATATCTTATGTTTTTGCTTTTTTTCAAACTTCACACTAATTTTATGTCAGATAATAATAACCTAAATAAATCCAAAAGTAGTGTTCGATAATATTTTATTCAGCAAGAGAATAATGCTATCTGAGTCAACCTGACTATGCAATTGCAATTGGCCTATAAACCAATAACTCTTGGGTATGTATCCTTTGGACTGAAGTCCAGACTTTGACTAAGCCACCCAAAACCCCTCTATTTTTTGCTTTGTTTGGAACTATTTTGAGAGGTGCAATTGCTGTTTCACATCATTATCACAAACTGATTGTTTGACATTTTCTATAAGTATTTTCTGTTAGAGAGCCTGTGGTTGATGCATGACTTCATCAACCACAGTGAGCCATCCAGGGCCTGAAGCAACAAAGCAGTCCAGAACGCCACAGTACTAGTTACAACAATGTTCAGGTGCCAGTATCGTGCATTTTGTGAAATGGTGTTTTAGGTAGGCACCAGGCATAGTGAAACACACCTCTTCTACAAATGTCCACCCTTGTCTCATGAGTTCAATGAATAGTTTACCAAAAGTTTAGAATAACCTTAAGGCAAATGAGAAACAAGCCCAATGCTCTTTTTGGTCTTTTTTCCTTGGAGCCCTTCCCCTTCTGCCCCTCAAGGGTCTTTCTGATCATTCAGTCACAAACATTGACCTCAGCTGAAGAATGTCAGGCCTGTTATGCTTTAGATGTCTTTCTTAGTTACTCTCCTATATTGTGGAAGAGTCCACAATTACCTGGGGTAATTTTCATAAACCAGTCATTGTTGGGAAGGTTCATCATTGTTCCAATGTTTCAAAGACTTAATAGTTTTGTAACCCTGTACAGACTTATTGATCAATGAATTTGTTTTTCAATTTCTTTAGCACTCCCTTTGGCCTACTTCATGTTGTCAAATACTTTCCATGGTCTGCCAAAATTAGGTCAGGTAAACACAGAATTCAAAAGATGTGTGCAGTCATTTTATAATTAGAGAGGAGGTGTGATTAACTTTTCCACGTAAAATAGATTTGGATAGACATTTCCCTTTAATAAATAAGTAATTATTTATATTTTAAAGTAATTCGGGTTTATTTCTGTCTGATAATAAAATTTATTGGTTCTGATAATAAAATTTATTGGCTTGTCGTGTTTGTTCTGACACCTTTCTCTCTCTCTCCCCCTCACGCAACATTTATCAGCTGTTTATTTATCTGCCCTCCTTACATACACTCCATCACACATTTAAGTGTGATGGAAAGGCAAAAAACTTTATCTAAATATGTCAAATCTCTTTCACTGCAATGTATGTAAAAAAATATTGACAAACTAATTAAACTAATTGGCAATTCATTGATCACAAAGGCTTTTATCTGTGGCCTAATTACTAGAGTTTTCTGGAAAACCCTTTACTGACTGACTGATTTTTTTTTCCCTTTTTGCAGAGTTTTGTTTTCCTAATGCAACAAATTAAAGTAACAAGCATTGATACTAGAAAGTGGTGGATAGTGGTGGTAATGGGTCAACATAAAATGAAGTGTATATGTACGAATATTCTTGATCTATCAAGGCATACACCGCTAACCATCATCTGATTTCTGAATAAACAAAGTACAGCAAAGAGAATGCAATTTTTTATGCATTTAAAGGATGAGAGAATTTATGTTTTCAGCTTATGAAGAGGATAAGAAAAATTGAGAATGTCAGAATTTGACTTTTTGATTATTAGTCAGAATCAGTGTAAAATATGGCAATTTACATCGCTGGCAAACTTGCTGGTGTGTCACCATTAAAAACAACACTTATTATGAATAAACAGACAAGCATAGCACACTTCAATCTACAAATAAAAGATTTATTTTGAACAAAGGCAAGTGTAAACAATGTCATAGAGCACAAGCTTTTGTCTGGTTTAATGGTGGATGGCAAAGCAGTGTTTTTGTTCCATTAGCACCACAAAATGGAATGAGGTTGCTAATTAGGATGCCAACTACGACCTCTATCCGGTTCTTTATGCCACTGAAAGTACCATCACTCTGTGGTCCTCTCCTTCTGGTTGGTGCATACACAAAGGATGCATCTCCTGTGATGCATAGCTGCACCCATGACGATAAATATTTAACAGAGCACCTGATAAATGTTGCCTGTGTTCAAATGACAAATTATAGAAAATAATCGATGTCATGGTGCTGTTAAAGTTATGATTATTTTTAGGATTAGGCCATAGTTCAGCAAATGTAATCAGAAAAGTGTTGAGAACAACAACTGTTGGTTTCCAATTTGGGGAGAATCCCAAATAGGAAACACCTCCTTGTTTTTATTCTCATATACTGTAAGGATGAATGTCCACAATTGTGTCATAATAGCTAAGAAAAAAAATATTTGTTTATTCAGCCCTCTTATATTCAGCACTTAATTACCACGTAAGTGCTGATTTCCAGTCAGGCAGTTACTCAGAACAGATATGGGCATTTGGGAGGGGTCATCGAAATGTTTGACAGGTGCTAGAAAAAAGTCTTCACCACTTGTTCCACACATTTCAACATGTAGAAAATCACTCCATGCAAATAAATGAACTCTTAAACTAAATACTGTTTGTTTAAATGGTTGGGGATAAAATGTTTCAGTGTGGAGCCCTGGCAAAACAAAGAGTGAAATCTAAACATTTTTTAAAAGTATTTTCCTGCTATAGTGGATTTGGCTCTGCAGGAATATTGTCCCTTGACATGCAAAGTTGGATGAGAATTCCCTATGGTTTGGACCCTGCCAGAGATGATCTTTGCAGATATGACATAATAAAACTGCAGTTGAGTCAAAAGAGAAAAGAGAAACACCTTTTTCTAAAAATGTGATTACTATTACTGCATCTGAACTCTAAAGAGAAGTAAAGCAGTTTTGGGAAAATGAGTGGATTTGTCCAGACATGTGCAGAAATGCAAATTTTAAATATGTGTCTTTATTGGTCATGTTAGACTGTTTTTATGTTTGATTCTTGTGTGTGTGTGCATTTGCTTAAAAGGTTTGAAACGGTTTGTTGTGTATCTAAAAGAATTGCAGTAACCTTTACACTAATAAATGTTACTCCATGTCAGTTTGTCAAAATCAATCGTCACGTGTACATGTGTGTGTTTCTTCTGTCCGCTGCATATCACAGGAATGGGAAACCAGTGAGTACAGCGACTCTCTCTGTGGGGAAAAAAAAAAGGATGAATGCTGCATGTGACGTTCTGCTCAAGGAATGTGGTTATTATGTTGTGCATCTCCTAGCATCGGGCTTCTTCAGTCCTCTTACTCCCTGGGGTTTGAGCACCCTGTTTTCACCTACTGGTCAAAAACACGTCATCAGTGGAACCCGCGGAGCCTCTTTTGGTCCTCCTACATGCTCATCCAATGCCTGCATGTGTTTTTCCTCCACGATCCCCTGATGTTTAAGCTTTGCCCCTTTTTTTGCCCCTATCAATGTGAAACTTCAGCCTTATTCTGCCGTTTATAGCATTTGTCTGTTTGACAAACAGACCCACTTGCTCATATCTGACTATGTTCTGAAAACTCCAGTGGCTTGAAACCGTTTAGAGTGCCTTGCTAAAGTATTCATACCTCTTGAACCATTTCAAAAAGTGATAAATGTGACATTTGTGTTCAGACCCTCTTGGTTGCAATGGATTTCAGTGCAACCAATTGTCTTACTAAGTTGCCTCATTAGTAGTTCACCTTTTTGGTGCTTCATTTCAGTGATTGTGCCAAATATTTTTAAGAAAATATTTCTCATAAAGACCAATGCACCACAGAGGTCATGGAGAAAAGAGCGGAAAGGTTTAAAACAGGATTAGTTTGTTAAATAATATCTTAGTGCAGGCATGTCTCAGAGAACAACTCAACCTGTCCTCTGAACATGGAAAGAACATAGCATAATGAGAAACTTATCAGGACTTTAGTTGTTCAACAAACATTGACATGCTTGGGCAGGAATAGCATTAATCAAAGTAGTTTCCTAGAAACTAATCGCTGGGAAAAATCTGGCTTTTTGGAACAGTGGCAAGAAGAAAGGGCACTATTACATTTAAGTACACTAACGGTATGTCACTAGCAACATAGCCTACATAGCAAATATGTTGAAGAAGATGAGACCACATTCATGCCACACTTTGAATTAAAATGAAAAATAAAACAAAATGTAAAAATTAAGTATCTACATTTCTTATGCACTACTTTGTACTTGTCTATCACATAAAAACCTGGCAAAGTACACTGACATTAACTTGTAACAAACCAAACGGGCAGAAGTTCAAGAGAAGTGAATACTTTTAGATCGCACTGACTGTTGTCTCGTGGGGACTGCAACCTGCAGCCGCTTAAGCCAAAAGTATGAATGGAGTTTTAGATGCATACTGGCATTCGCTCGGCATAGCAACCTGCAGAACCTGAATGCACATCAAAACCTAAAAAGTTGATGCATTCAGATTTCACAATACCTTTCAGTATCACGTTTTCTCAGTGCATGAATTATCATCTATATCTCCACATGAGCAAGGTGAGATGCTACAAACAAGGTGGATGTAAGAGGCGCTTTTATTGTTTCTCTGGCTTCAGTTTGTGCAGTTCTTTCTTATTTTATTGACTTCTTCCTCGCTGGAATGGGTTTCTATGTCTTTCTGAAATGTTGATGAGCAGATAAAGAAGATAAAATGAGAAATGTGAAATGATTTATTTATTTTTAAGATCTCTATGCAGTCTTTCCGTTGGTTAATACAAGCATCTTCCCTGCAGTGAATCAAAGTGATGTCTCAGATTTAGTTTTGATCAATCAAATCTGCAAAAACATCTGGGTTTCTTGACAATGACATGAAAATCCAAACACATTCCTCCCAGTAGTTTTAGAAATCAATTAATATTGTTATCCCATAATAATTGTGTCCATAAGGGCAATTATAGGACCTTGCTTTATTTTTATGTAAGGGAGCTGGAAATAATTTTCTAAGGAATTCCAAATGATGTTATCTTCATTCCAGAGTGCATCCCAAGCGTCTCTTTTTCATTCACCCAAAGATCCAACAGCACGCTACTCGAGATAATGGTTTCTTAGAAATGGAGTAAACTCAATAACAAAAAGTTATTCTTTTGCCATTCTCAGTTTGGATTAGGATAAACCATCCATTTTTATTAATGTCTTAGAACTTTTGAATCATTTTGTTCCTCCTACACAAAGTTGTATTACTGGTTCTTTCTTGACATCACTCAGATTTTTCTAAATAAAGAAATAAAATTTTGGACTTCCCCCTGATCAGTTTTCAGACAAAACACATACATAAAAATCATGCACTGTAATGGATCCTCATCCCACAACAACCAACTGGTGTCAAGTTGACATGTGCACTTAGGCATAGAATTACACCCTACTCTTTATTTTTTGTTAACTGTAGAGCTGGTGTTAGATGCAGGAAGCAGAGGTTGCAAAAGGAGATTTACGAGCAAATGTTTTACAGACATTCAATGAGACTTCCTCTTTGTTGCTTCCCTTAAGTTCATCACTTTGCATGCCATGTTGTCAAGTCTAACTCCGTGACATTTCCCTTTGGTCCTGCCTTTGTAAATAGATTGCAGATGAATGGGAAACGACTAAAGTATACAGCTTAAACCAGATATTTACATGCACTGTGTAAAAAGACAGTGCATGACTGCTGTTTCATTGGACACAATGTTTTTGGAGAAAAATATGGGAATGCTTGACATTTCTGTTAGAGACCTCTGTCCCCAACACTCATGTCACGAAACAATAGTAATTTTCAGTATCCAATCAGACTGTTTTATAAAGTATTAAGCTAAAAAGCTTTCATACAATTTCAAACAATGCATTACATCATCTCATATACACAGAGTGTAAAGTTGCCAGGCGGGCAGCAGGAGCAGAGGAGGAGTGAGGCGTGCTGAGATGCACGGGGGCTATTTTAGTAACTCGAGGTCTTTCGTTATAGACACTTTCCGGGCTTGTATGACGAAAACTGTGACAGCAAGTTCCCTTGCAGCACCCTGAAAGACTGGCAAGGACATCTGATTGTGAATTTCTTTGGAAGGAGGAACTGATAAGAAATTGTGACATTGATGGGGTGTTTGTGTTGATCCTTGGCCCACAATCTGAGTATTACACATGATGTATACCTCAGCAAATATTACGTTAAGTGTCTTGCAAAACCAGTGATACCCAAGAGCACTTTTTCACTTTTGTTTTGTATATTTACAGACACAATCTTTAATACACTTAATTGGCAGTTAAAAGTTATGAATACTTGTACAAGTAATTTACAAACTTTACAAGTAAGTAATTTTCAAAATAAAATATTAATGGTATATTGAGCCCCGTTCTTTGACACACTGAAATGAAATCTAGCTAATTGCCTTCATAAGTCTTTTAATTTGTAAAAAGAATTAATTGCCTGTGTTTTATTTAACCTTAATATAAGCATAGATTTTCTCTTAATGCCACAGAGGATATAAAACAATAACCCATGATTGAAATGCTTAATTTCAATCATAAATGAAGCAACCAAAGCAAACAGATAACATCTTTTGCTTCCAGTGACATCCTATGATTTTTCAAACAGAATCACTGTATTTTGTATGTGATGAAGATTTTATTTTATCCTATTTTCTTCCTTACTAGTATTGTTTCTGACTGCCACCACAAGAAGATGCCACTGGGTGAGGACGGACATGCCTGGAAAAAGAAGACCTCTGATGTCAAGGAGAAGTATGATTTCAAAGACATTCTGGGAACGTAAGTGTTTTTGCCACCAGCAAATAAACCTTTTTATTTTTGCATGTTCAACATGTTTAAAATGTATTTTACTTCCAGTGAAATAGTGTTTAAATGCTTCAATGCTGCTTGTGTAGATGTCAGCTCATGAACTTTTGGGCGTTTATTTGGGTTTAATCTGCAGTTGCAGATCAATGTCAGCTCCAGTTTCACAAACAATGCAAATAATTAAGAAAAAGATTTTAAAAATTATTTTACCTTACTTTGTTTGACAAGTAAATTATTACTTCCTTTGAATGCAGTGTTTTCCAACTCGATCAGTGATTACGACTGTGCACTGGCTGGATTATAATAAGAAGACACAGTGCTGAACTGACTGACAATTTCTCTGGTTGTGATCAGTATTGCCTTATGCAGTGTTTTACTTCTCACACTTGTTGCTTCACACTGCTGGTCAGCTGGCTGAAAGAGGGCTACTAAATGTTTGGCTCACTTACAAGAAAGACAAATCCACCTTCCTTCTGAATTGTTTTGTGTGGTTCAAGAATGTCAGCAAATGTTGTTAGGGCTAAAGTTAAATGTCATCCATAGTATTTGCCTTTTGTAATCCATGTTTCTTTTTAAAATTTATTTCATATTAATTATAAAAAGAACCACAAAGATCCATCTACTTTTACTTGAAAGTCAACTTAGTATTTTCACAGGTGTTTGAAAATACTAAGACGACAGAGGCTCAGAATGTAGGAGTTCATCCTGTAAATCATATATTGCTGCTTCAATCCTCTCCTTGCACTGCTGCTGATGGTCAGGTGATGCTACTTGTACGGCTGCCTCAGTCTACTGCAGGGCAACTATGGCTACAATTAGTTGCCATACACCATCAGTGTGTGGCTGTGTGCTTGAATGAATGAATGTCTTTTGGACTAGATAAGGTGCTATACAAATACATACCATTTACCATTTTTTCCCCCTAAAATAACAATAAAGACATGTTCTAGACAACATTATAATTGTAATAATCAAGAAATTGCATAAATTCAGCAGACGTATGAATCGGTGTTGATTACTGTGTTAACAATTAAAAAATCTGCTTTACCAAGTCTTTGTAAAAAGTTATTTTTGTAAGTACTATGTCACCAGAAAACTTTACCATTTTTAGTCATGGTTTTCATACTGTGAGAAACTCGTATACTTTGTTGAACAACTCTAAACTGAGCGGTGCTGAGTTATTTTTACGTCTGTGTCTGTTAGTAATTTCAGCAACAAACACACAAAAATAGCCATAGACATCGTTTTGTTTTACACACACGTCCTCATTTAAAATCTAATTTTTCAATGCAGTCATTTCAACTTGATAAAATCATAGATTGCATATTGCACATTCATCAAATTACATTGAATTTTAGGATATCTCTAGATTGTGTCACTTTGCGCTATTACAAACAGAGTGACCTTTTTTGGAGCACAAAGTTTTTCTGGGTAATTTAGAAGAATTACCTTGAAATTCTGTTAGTAGTCAGTAAATATCTTATGTAATACAGAAAAAAACCGTTTGTAATTAAATAGCCTTCTAACTCTGTGTTCCTTGGTGGAGCTTCAGATATTGAATTTTGTTGACAATGTGTCATGTGAAACCTTTTACTCATTCTTACAGCCTCCTTGAAGTGACCATAAAACGGTATAACACAACATTAGAACTCTGAAAGCAAACTTTTGTCATTAATGTTATATATTTAGAAGTTTTGTCATAAATATGTTTCATTTATACATTTTTGTTGGGTTTATTTAAACCCAAAAACTTGAGGCTAAAAGGAACCGCTAATTCTGTTTGCTGTGTTAACCTCTGTTTATATTGTAATATTAACAGTAGATGTTTCCCTAAGGTGTCGCACCTTTTCAACACGCCCACATCCCTGTTTGTCCAGGATTAAGTCACGTGAGAAGCAGGTCCCTCCAAGTTAAAACAGGCACATGTTTAGTGTTATGAAATTTTTCTGACCTACCTTAATCTTAATCTTGTGCATGGGAAGAGGAAGGGAAATTGTGGCAAATTGTGTAATAAGCTTCTTAAGTTGTTTGCTACACGGCCACTGTGGTTTGCCTTTACCTTTAAGTCTGCTTAATGTTGTCAGGTTTTATACAGGTGAATCCTTGATTCTTGGAGTCTGACACTTATCAGGTGTGGGCGTAAAATTAAAGTCAGTTGTTCTAATTCATAATTTAGAAAAGTGAAAATATTTTTTTTTACTTTGGTGAAGGTGCTTTCACTGTAGGAGTGAAATCTTAATTTTAAAATATTTATTTTGTTCTTATTAGATTTTCTCTGTCTGATATTTAAACTTGTTGGTTGATCTTGTTAGTGTGACAAAACTGAAAAAAATTGTAAAAAAGAATTACTTCTTCATAGCACTGTACTTATTATTTCACAAAAATTTACTCAATTATAAATTAAAATCTCAAGCCCAAGAAGAATGTTTATTTCGCTGACCACATTTAAGATTTATTTTCAAGATGTTAGGACGAAAAATTTCATTTCAGACATAAGCTGACGAGATGTGTGGCCTGTCGCAAAACTCAAATAAAATGCCTTTTTTCTACTTTCTGTAAATGGATTTAAGTGCTACAAGGTGACAATCTTTCATGTGGAATTCACTCTTGCAGAGAAAAAACTCCAAGGTATCCATTTTCAGTATCAGTAAGTCTGAGGAAGCTCAAATGGCATAAGAAGCTCTTTAAAAGGGGACTGTGTTTTCTAAAGATGTGGATCAGCGTTTTAGTCAGGCTATGAGCTAGACTTTGGTGCGTGGTGATAGCTAAAATTTAGATTATTGAAGAAGAAATGAATGCAACCTGGCTGTTGTTTATAACGCTACAATTAGGTCTCTTCCATCCGTGTCCCATGAAGCCGCTTTTGCAAGAACTAAATGAACAATCCCATCTGAGCCCAGTTAATGTGCTCATACATGAAAAGCCTTCCCATCCTTTCAACACTGTCGCTGTCATTGTTCCAGTTCCCCACCTGCCCCTGGATCGGGACTGAGCCCGTCTGTGGAGAGATCACCTGCTCGCTGCCATCGCTCAGCTGTGTGCACCACATCCATTTGCCATTGCTGGATTGTTGTCTTGGTAACAACAGGAGATACTTTCCATAATGGACTCAAGCAGTCTCTATGGAAACAAAGTTTTTGATTTGCTATTAATAATCCAACACTGGGTACATATGTGTGCATTGTGCATGAGATCAACCCGCTTACATGAGAGAGCAACTAACGAGCGTTCAAACATTTGTTTAATTTGATGACATGTCTCTCACATTTCCACAATAAGGGGGTCGTTAGTGATGTTGCAAAACAATGGACTTTTAGGATAAAAGTCCATTGTTTTACCTGCCATGTTTGAATAAAATTTAATTAAATACAAAATAAAGTGCTTTGTTCTTAACAGCACATTATGTATGCTTTGTGGCTCTAATCACAAATACTCATCTGTGATTTAAAGAGGCCAAGTACAAAATAATGGAGTAAATCTCTCACAATATCAGATATTTGAAGAAAAAGCTAAATGAAAAATACAAATTTTGTCACAATTGCTTCAAGCAATCTACATGTGACATAATAAATGCTAAAAAATACTAAATGCTGTGTATGAATCTCTGTGGCATGTGTTTATTTGTACTGATAATCCCCAGCTAAAAAGCACATGTCCTGTAATCAAAACAGATGGGGATTAGCAAAACAACACTGGGCAACAGCACTTTAACTACAATCAACTCAGATCCTCATCTGCCTCCCTTCTTTATTTTAATTTCTGTTACTATTTTAATCACCCTCAGCCATTATCCCTGTGTCTGAGGGATAATGTACAGCATAAAGCAGCGTCCCTGCTGCCAGAAATCCAGACCTATTCTAGGTAGCCTTTGTTGTCACCTGCTCTGTGTCCCAGATTCACACCGTGTTTGCTGTGGAATAGGAATCCCGACGTATCCTGCAGCGCTTTGAGTTCTGTCTAAAATTAGGATGTTCGCTACGCAAGGATGAGGACACAGAACCGTGCCCTTGACCAAACTGTCATCAGAGTTAGAGTCAGTAAAAATGATGGTTGGTTGCAATATTGAAGTTGGGGAATAAGAAAAAAAAGTTGACTTTGGCATTGCATCTTGTGCATATACTGAATAAACCTTTGTAATGCTTCAGTGACAGGACCTTTCAAAAGTGTTCATAGTCCCTGAATTATACGCATTAAGTGATACACTAAGACAACATGGTGCATAACTGAAATGGCAAACGTCATGTCTACTAGTTTTTCATCACCTTTCCACCAGTTTTGCACATCTAGAGACGGAAATGTTTACTTACTAAGATGTGTAAAATTGTTTTCACGCACACAAAGAGCATGTGTGAACGTCAATCTCCAAGTCCTGAAGCAAATTTTATTGAGAGCTGCATGCTGACTGGACCATTCTAATCCATAAACTTGCTTTGATTTAAACCATTCTGTTGTTAGCTTCATGGTTGTTGTCCATTAATAACCATAATTAACCATAATCATTATTAAATTCAGACTAATTTTTCTCTTTGAGATATGTCTATCGTGTGGGGAATTATGTGTATCGCATATGATACACACGTGGAATTGTATAAGTTTCTACATTGACATATTCAGAATCCACATGTGTTTATGTGCTTTTTCATGTGACTCACATCATTCATAAATGGAAATTTGTTAGTAGCACACAAATTGTGTGAACCCAAGTGAAATTCATGGTCTTTTTTGTAAGGAAAGCCTTTTGCAGCCTCTGTCAGGGTTTCTTCCTGGATTGACCCACTTCCCTCACTCTTCCAAAGAAAAACATCCCAACAACATGATGCTGCCACTCCTATCTTTCACAGTGGGGATGATGTGTTCAAGTTTTGTTGTGTCAGTTTTCGAATTCGCATCGTGTTTTGCACATGCAGGTCAAAAAGCTCAGTTTTGCCCAAGTTTAGCTTAGATTTTTTTAAATACCCAACTAATAGCGCTTCTGTCAACTCCTTCTGCATCACAGCTTTATTTATTGTTTTTTTTGTTGTTTTTTTAACCTGATCCTATTTCTCCACAATTTCATTCCTGACCTGTGCTGTTTTCACTGGTCTTCATGAAGCTGTTTTTTCCAGTAAGGTTCTCTACCGAACCTCTGAAGCCTTCTCAGAGCAGCTGCATTTACTTTAAATATTTAATTACACACAGGTGGGCTATACTGCTAAATATGTGACTTCAAAAAGACCAATTTGCTGCACTCAATTGAGGTGCATCAGAGTAAAGGATGATGAATACAAACGTACAACACACGTTTAAGATTTTTAGCAACAATGTTAAAAACCATGTCACCTTTTCTTTCTACTTTATTATTAACTGTTAATTTGTGTTGGTCTGGGATCTAAAATCCAAGTAAAATGAATTATTTTGTAATACAAAAATGAAGGATGCCTCTACAATATTAAATGTGAATGTTTTTGATCTGGTTTATTTTTATTTTAAATTCAAACATCATGTAATTCTTTACACAGTTATTAATATTGCATTGTCTGCAGTAACCTTAAGCTTAATAGAAATATTCTTAGCACAAGCAGTCATACTCTGTTACAATATTTGACTTCCATTTATCCCGCTGCTGTGTTGCAGTTTCTTCTCGTCAGATGTTGATCTCTTTATCTCAGAGCCTAGAAATAGCTTCATTTCAAAAGCGTTCCCACACTCGGCTGCAGGCTGTGAGATTTCTCTTCTGACGACAAACTGCGCTAATGAACTATGTTGACTTTTCTGGCATTTAAATAGCAGCACATGTTCTCATGCTGCGACCAGGGAAGGGAAAAATCCTTGGCATTTTCTGCCCAGAATATATGGCAAAACACGCAGGAGATAGAGGAGCAAAGAAGGGAAGCCATGAGAGGAAGAGGAGGGTGAAAGTAGGCGAGGAGTAATCATCTAAAATCGTTAGAGCTGATGGGAGCGGCCTGCCTGGCTCTGTCAAACGCTGACCCACTGGCCCCTGCCCTTCGCTGCTGTTATTGATTCAGAACGAGGAGTGCTTGTGTTTCCGTGACTCATTACACAAAATACACCATGGCTGAAATTGTTGTCCTGTTTCTTTTTGTGTATTTGTGTATTCTTTCTGGCTAAATGGTTGCATCAGATGTCTGTTTCTGTTCCCTCTGTGTTTTCCTGTCGTTGACCTTTGCCTCCACTGCCTCCATCTCCTTTCCTTCCTCTATGAATGAACAAAGAGAAGCCATTATTTTCTGTTCAGCAGAAGGACAGCAGATCACAAATGCTTGTTTGACAAGCTTGTGATCTTCACTGCCAATTGTATTCTTTTATCATCTTTTAAATCAGATATAGTGGCTAATGGGACAGAAATCTAAAAGGTTTATAATTTATGATGAGCATAAACTGTTGTAAAGGGAAGTAAATATCACTTCTAATTCAAATCCTAGAAAGAAGGACCCTTTGTTTTATGAAATATAGCCTTTGTTGTGAGTTGGTAACAAGGCGATTATTAAAATAGTAACAATTTAATCCAATTGTTCAATCATACTTGCACCTTTTGGCTGCATTATATGTGCCTTAATTTGCCACCTTTTCTGATGAGGGGAGAACTTCATAAATTTCCTCCTAAGCTTATTTCTGTATGTAAGTGTTAGTGTGGGAAGTCACTTCAGATACAGTTATGGATGTTAGGGACTATCGACTCTGCAGATAACTAAAATAATAAAAATGAAACATGTTTTTGTTGGGAAGATTATGTTAAATAAACTTGGCTGCAGTTTTTTCAAGGACAGTATTTAGGTTTGGCTATCAGAAAAGTAAAAAACCCCTTCATAATTATTTTCTAAAACATGCTATCTATGCCTTTCAAAAATGCTCACATTTTTACCAATCGTGCCAAAGAAGGAATGTGCTTTTACGGGCAAGTTAGAAGCACATTGCACAGATAATGTGCTTATCTGTGGATCTCTGCAACTTTTGGAGGAGTTGCAGAGATCCACAGCTTAGGTCAGCAAAGGAAAGTTATTAGTAATTTACAAATCTGGCCTTTAGTGAAGAACTGCATGTTGTTGTTACAATGAAACCCTCTGGAATAAGTCATGTAGGGCACATAGCAAATATGTGGAACAAGCCTCTTGGCAGGTTTGGTTTTATCTAAATCCAATTCAGAATCAGTGTTTGTGGTTCTGATATAAGAAAGTCCAAGAGGTTTGAAGACGTTTGCCTTGTGCTGATCCTTGTGTTACTGTGAAATCCCCATCCTTGATTAAAAATAAATCCACAAGTTTTAGGTTCACTTTTCATACTTTCAAGTTATGTGTTAGTAACTGTGAATAGATTTGAATAAAGACTATCAAATAATTTAAAAATGTATTTATATTTGGGTTCCATTGTCTGGAAACGTCCATAAAACGAAGGAATTTAATTTCCAGGATTTTATCACTTTCTGGTGAACAGATCTTTATTTGAGTCATTTCTTCCTTCCTTGAACCTGAAGAATTGTGGGATTTTTATATGAAAACTTGGTTGTGACACTGTCTCCTATGGCACATAAATAACTTTCTTTGCAGTTCTCTGTATTTACAAAACTTCTTTTCATTAACTTACACTCCGCTCAGAAATTACTTGGAGTTGTTGACACTGTGAAGATACCTATATATGCAAACAGGCTCTATTTCATGAGTGTTTCTATTCTGATCACTTCTTAATTATTCAGTGTTTGTTTTTTGAGTTGGCATCAAACGAATTTAAATATCTGAGAGTCGTTCAGACAACGGAGAAACAGCCACCTCTATGGAGCAGATGAGTCTCCCAGTGTGAGAGCTGCCCTGCTTCATCTATTTTTCATCCGTCTCCCTCTCAGTCTCTCTGGGCTTCCTTTTTTTTTTCTTTCTCCATTCTAACTCTGCCTCTTACCCCATCGTTTACTGTCATGTTCGCCCAATTATATCACAGTGATGGCTCCACCTCATGATTTCAGTTGTTTTCCCTTTGGTTCCTCCCATTTTTCTGTGCAAAAACTGCCCTGAAGTTGCTACAATCATTTTCAATTTGAACTAAAAAAATAATTATATATATATATATGTTTTATTTTTTCGGATTATTTCAGACTAGATCAGTGATGACAGCTTACACTCTTTTGTCAGTGGAAACACAGGACACTTTGTTTCTGTGCCTCACCTTGTAGTTTTTCTGAGCCTCTGATTAGAGCATAACCCTATGAATGAGGCTCACGGCACTGTATTTTTGTTCCTCTCGCTGACTTATTATACTAACTTTATTCTGGCTCCCTGTATGGACACATCTATAAACGGAGACGTGCATTTTAAAACCAAAGAAATGAGAAGTAAATAAGGAGGAATTGCTTTCTATAAACGTGGATTTATTTATCTACTTTATCCTCTATTATTCAGTTTCAACTTTCAAAAAATAGAGACTTGTGCCCTTTTGCAACTCCAGCACTGTCCATTTAGCCCTGCTTATTTCAACACCAGCTCTTCAGTCCTACCCTGACCTAATTCAAACAGAAGTCTGCATCTCAGCACAGCGCAGCTCAGCTCAGCGTGGCATAGCTTGTAGATCTTAGAATACAAACATACACAGACGCACACATAAATGTGCCCACTGCATGGCCCACTTATGCACCTCCATCTGCTCATGGCAATAGGCTGCCTCTAACAGTTTTTAGAGCACTCTTTAGTTTGTCATAGATGTATGTTCCTACAGTTTCCCACAGTTGGTATATTCCAGCATTGCCAAAATTACCCCACATTTCAAGCTGTCTAAACGTCAAGATCCCGGCAATAAAGACACCGTGATTATGCAAGTGATATTTTCTCAGATTTTCTTAAGTGGTCACTGCAAATGATGTTCAGTATATATTTTTTGTAATTTTAGTATAAATTATATTGTAATTTATACTGTTATAGTATAAATCAAATTTTACTGAACAAAGCTCCACATGAGAACAGTATCTTTTTCAAAAATAAAAAACTCAAAATGCACAAGCCCATATTTTATTTTAAATGACTGCGGTTATAAAAACACTGGGAGAATTTGATGAGTGAGGAATAAAGCTACTGTGAAGAAACTGCCACCCTGTTCCTTCTTGTAACCAGAAAGTTGACTAATGACTCCAACTAATACCACAAACTCAACATTTAAAAGGAAATAGTGTTTACACTCCGAAACGAACTCCAATCTATGTTCAAACAGCCTTATAAAAACTTTGTTACAGAACCTGCATTTGTTGTTTTACAAGTCTTATGATGTTATTGCAGTATGTCGAGCTTTTAGTTTACAATAGTTTACTTTCACTATTGACATTCAGTTTGGACATAGCCAGACGTTTCTCACTCTTTCCATTGTAAGGTTTTATATTTAACATAACATTTTAAAAGATAATCTGGTACGTATTGGTTTGTTTCATGAGGAAAATACACCTGATTCCAATGATAAAATAATGCACATTATTATTATTTATAAACGCTAAGCCAAAATAAACAGTTGGCATAAAACTAAGTAGAACCCTCACCGCCTCCACAGAAAGTAAAGAGGAAGAAGCGGCATGAGGCTAATCAAATGCAGTCCAGCAGCTGGTCATCATTACATGAGAGTTCCTCTAGAAAAGCAGAAGTTTTTAATCAATTTGCAAGTCTGCAGCATAAAACACGTGTGACAAATAGTGCTCTTTGTTCAGACCTTACAAGAAGCAGTTCTGCATTCAGTTCAGCCAGGTTTCAGTTCACTGATGAGTTCACGCTGTTTTAGCACTGTTGCTGACAGATTCATATACATTCTTTAAGTACATGAGCCACTTGTCCACAGTATGGTCGGATTGAAGACTTCAGAGCTGGAGTTTTTCCATATATTTTTGCTTCAACTTCCTTCTGAAATCATCAAAGTGAAGCTGAAAGCGAAAATATAAACATTGGCGTAAATTACCAGGGTGGGTCCGCACACTATGCGGGGGCCTCTTGGGAAACTAGAGAGGTTTTTTCCCATCGAAATGTCTAAAGTTTACTCTTAAGCTATCTAGCGTCAATCTTTCATTCATCCCCAAAAAGAGTGGCTTTAAATTACATCAAAGTGAGTTGTTCATCCTCATTTTCTCAAGTTTATTTATATAGCATATAGCAACAGGAATGAGTTGATTCAAGTCTTTAACTTTACAGCAATTCCTCATACCAAGCATGAGAAAAAAGAGCCTTAGAGAATACAAAAATAAAATGTTTTTGAATAAACTGCAAAAAAATCTACAGCAGTGTCCTTTTGACGGATGAGAGCAGAGTGGAGATGTTTAGCTGTAGTACATCGTGGCTAAAATTTGGCATATCAGCACAAACACTATACAACAGCTGTGAAGCAAGGTGGTAAGAGGCTGATGCAATATTTGCTTTGCAAGAATACTACCTAGACTCCTTGCATTTTGTGACTATTTGCACTAAAAATAATTCAGACTCAATTGTATGGCTCTTTTCCCCAACAGCTGCAGCTTGGAGGTCATGAAGTAGAACTGAAGTAAATTCACAGTAAAATGAATGAGATTTTGATAAATTTTTCTAGATTTCCCTGTTATGCACATTGAAATTTTGTTTTAAATACATGTTTAAATGTGTACCCCGCCTCCTGCCCTCGACCATACAAGGAAAGCAAAGATAGAAGATGGATGGAAGGATTAATGAGCACAAATTAACTTTAAAAAGACAAAAATACACTTAGAACACTGGAACGTTGTGTCTGTGATTTCTGTATTAAAACCACTAAAAGAAGATGAGCTTTCAAAAGCAATAGTGGAGATTTACTTTTAGCTTTCTGTCATCCTGATTAGCTGGTCTTTGCGCACTGAAGAAATGTAAGGCTGAAGGAGGTCACACAGAAAAGCTGGACATTCACACATGTCGGCATAAGTATTTTGAAATCTGTTGTCTGATGTAAAATAATTGTATTCCAGTTAGAATGGTGGCATTTTGAACTAACTTTAGATGTAAGTGTAAGGTAGTTTGCATGTTAATATATTTTTGGAGTATTTGGATTGTCAATGTTGTAACTGAGGACAACTGACAGAGTGCAGCTACAGAAAACCAGACTGCGACATTTCTCTCTTTTGCTGTTATGACCTAAAGTATCATCACTCTACTAACCATGAATTGAAACCAAAGTTGTTAAACTTCAAGACATGTCTGTTAACTAGTGGACCCACTACAGTCAGTATAAAAGTGTGTATAATGTATTTTGTAACATACAATAGTCCAATCTAATATTTTTTCATCAGATTGGGTTATTTTGCATCTTCATATTTAGACTTAGACTTAGACTTAGACTTAGACTTGACTTTATTGATCCCTTGGGAAGACTCCCTCAGGAAATTATAGTTACCAGCAGCTCACAGGCAAAAATGTGGCACACAGTAAGCATACACAAAATACAAAAAAATACAAATTAAATACAAAACAAAGAATATAAATACAACACAAAAGGAAATTATAGCAATTTGGTCGATAGATTGACCAGGGATACAAAGCAAGATGGTCTTTTTATGTTTCAGAGCCAGTTTCACAGTTGGGTTTCTCTCAGCTCTGATTGGACCAGATGGTCCTTCCCTATGTCTCTCTGACCTTTCCACAGTTACTATTTGTCATCCGTTTACATACCTCCATGACCAACTTCTCAGCAGGGCAGAATGCACAATTCACGCAGTCTGATAAACACGGCTTTTATAGGAAAATAAGAACACCAGCTTACATTTTTTTTAAAGTCCTCTCAAAATACATCAAAACTAGAGGAATGCCTCCTTGTTTGTTTAGCGTTATCTCCGGAAAAGTGTTGCTATTGGCACTCGCACCTGAAGCAGATGGCCACAACAAACTTCCTACTGACTTTCGATTAAGGGAAAAGATGCAAAGAGGATGATGACAAGAACAAGTTAAATGTGAAACTCAATGGACAGCAAAGTTCCTCAGTTTTTTGTTGCTAATCTAAATTATGATAAAAGCACAGCTTTTCTCATTGAAATAATGTTTTGTATTTTTATTTATATCCCAAACTTTTATATTCATTTCGGCCTTTTGCCTTAGTTTGCATATAGTGGTACCTTCAAAAAGTGCATTACTGAAAAATAAATTACACTGAAAAGTTAAGCAGGTTGAATTACTACATTATTCTTTACATTAAAAAATAAGCAAAAGAAAACAACAGTGATCATGCTGCTTTTTACAGCAATGGGAGATTTTTTTCCCCCACATCCTAAAGTTGTATAAGACTCTACACATGTGGATTTTCCCGTCTTGTGAGGTTAAGCCTTTGCGTGAAATATTTGCACGGTAGATTTCTCAGAATACGCCCAATTGTTTGGATTGTGGCAAGTGTGTTTTCACTAAGGATTTAGTGGTTATTAGTTGTGCTGTGTGTATGTGTTTGAGTGACTGTGTGTGTATCCTCTTCCTGCACACACGTCCCATGGTGCTTAGAGGAATGTCCTGTTTGGAGCTGGGGTAGCTCAGTAAACACTGTTGTTTACTTTACAGTTTAGCTGAAGTCACAACTGGGATTACACTCCCAGCAAACTCACAACACTCATTCACACCGATATCCAGTCGCAACCTTAATATTTACACATTACATTTAGAAAACACAAATAATTTTTATTCCAGCTGACCTCACAGGAAAGCTTATAGTATTGCTTGAAGTCGGAGAAAGATAAAATATCTTTTTGCATTTAAATATCCAGTTTCATTGATGTTACAGATTTTACAAGACTTTATTTATTTTAGTTTTTTCTCAGAATATTTTTGTCCCATCTCTCTATTCTTGTTGTGCAGACTCATTGTAATCTTTCTGGACATCAGTTTTGTTGATAGATAAGTCTGTGTAACATCTGCTACACTCTCTCTCTGAAGATTATCCGCTTCTTTCCCTTTTTGTTGCTCAGAGCTAAAGTATTCAGCCGTGTAGTTTCATAATGCAGTTTCTAGCAGTGTTTCCTAAACCTGGTCCCCTGAACACATTGTTGTCAGCGGACAACAATGTTTTTGTTTTTTTCTGTTGAGTCTTAAGTTGTTCAAATCTTGGTTTAATGTGATCAAAATGGGGGTTGGTTTAAAGATTGCAGTATCTTTAAATATACTGCAATTTTATATATACTTTATATAAAAAGCAGACATAAATATGCTTTATATATTTCCTTGCACCTAGTTGGTAGGTGGCCTGAAGACAAGGTTTAAGTGACACTGGGATGCAGGACAGAGGGGAGACAGTTTATATGCTTTTGTTATTAAAGTTTTCTAGTCAATAGCTGTAAATTTCATATCAGTATTTTCATCAGACATTCCTTATGATGAACCCAATGCACATCCTACAGGCTGTCCATGATATAAAAAAAATACAGTTAACCAGAACAGGCTAATTTTCACCATTGGTCTCTGGCCCAATTTTGAGGCTTCCAGGCTTATTGTTGACACATTAATAAGTTGTGGACAACTGATTAGCATCCTGACTTGCATAACAAACTGCAAGGCACAGTGTATTCTGACACCTTTATAATAATCATTTGCTTCTTTAGCAATTTGAGCTTAAGCACCTCAGCTGTTCCATCAGTCCATACAGGTCAGCGATTTCTTCCCGTATTCATGATGCTCTTTGGATGGCCCTTAATAGATGCTGACTTTTGCATACATGGAATAACCTTTAGGAGCCTCCATTTCTGGACATATTGCCTCCCTGTCAATTAGCCATCACATCTTGTCAAACACACTAAAATCCATCCAAAAGCTTACCAAAGCTATGATTTACACCAACTTTGAAGAGAAAATGTTGATTAGTTACCTCATGTATTGCAGTCAAACATAGGTGCAGTAATGAAAAGGTTTCAGTCCTTTTTGCTCTATCTTTTAGTAGTCACAATGTTGTATCTTATATTTTATTAATTTACACTGTCATATGAGAAATATTGATGGAAAATTAAATAAATATTTTTCTGAGGAACTTATAGCACCTTGAGTGTATCTGCTAATTGGTTTCTGTATTGAGATAAGAAAGGGCACTTCTTGGTATTTCTTGACATAAAAATATTATATACATAATATACAGTTACAACATTGTGTTGTAACTGTAGAAGTCACACCATGTTTGTTGTCAAAGTAACATCAAAATCCAATGTCTTGATTCAGCTAAGATTGTTTTGTCCAGAGAATAGAAAAATACCAGTTTTAAGTTTTTTAGTTTACTATCTCTGTAACAAATTGTCCAGAGTGAAAAGAGACATGAGAAAGAGGTGATAGAAATCAATATTATTTGTCATGTGAGTGTCTGACTTTGTAACTTTCTTCATCAAGGACCAAAAAAGCAACAATCATCAACAAGTTTTCAAATATTTAAGAACTTATATGTCAAAATTTATAGAAAGCCAGAGATGGATATATGTTGAATGTTTAAATTATTATTAAAATCAGATGTCTGACATTGAAAATGCTTTCTAGAAATATGAAACAAATACTAAAATAAATATGCATGCTTTTAAATTTCAGAGGAGTTCTGCATTTAATTATGTAAGTATTTATCAAATTATTGAGACTTTTAAATAAATATTTAGACTTTATTTAAATGAGCAGACAATTTTTTTAAATTCTAGATTGACACTTTTGCTGTCAATATTTTTCCAACAGTACAGAGAAAGTTTTATCTGACCTTTGCTGACATACAAACCATATTGCAGTTTAATTGTGTCACAATAAACATCTGGTGACATTTAATATTTGTGGCATTGTGTTCAAATGCTCAATGTAAAGATCCTAGTGTTCAAATGTTCTTCTATCAACAGTTTCTGTGTAAGATTATTGAAATATACTCTGAGAAGCACCCGTTCTTTATCATTTTTAATCTGATCTTTGTCAGAAAACATTTCAGTTTGTGTTGAGTTCATTTGTGTTGAATTAGTCCATTGTTGATGTTCAGCCTTCATGCAATGCAAAAAGCCATGCAATGCATGGCTTTTTGCCGTAATCGAAAGCAGAAGTACTGCACTAAAATAAAGTGTTCAGTATAATGTGACAGGAAGTCAGAAGTGGAATGTTGCACCGTTGTTCTGATGAGATTAGTTTGTTGTCTGTTTATACAGGTCATAATGACAAATCAACATGTTTAATTGACGTTTCTTTCTCTGATCTGTAAGGAAGACCTCAGTGTCACATAAAGTTTTTAAATGACTTCAAGTTAAACAATTCTAGTTTTAAAAATAAGAAGAACTTAACTTGTAGAGGTTTGTAATTGCTTCTCAGGTCAAAGGGTGTATGCACCAGAGTTGGATCCTGCCTCAGCTTTTTGGTCTGACGATATAGCTGCATGGAAAATGTCAACCAAGTCATAGTCATCCAGAAGCCACAGAGGAATTTGTAGCTCTGACGGCACCCTCCACACTGCTGGATTTTTTCCAGAGCCATTAGCCTTTCTGTGGCAATGATAGTTACTAGATGAGTTGTGACCAAAAAGCTTCATTCCCTGAATAATTGTCTAACACAACATTGCATTATCTTAATCTTCTGGATCTAGACTTCTGTGATAAAATTGTGTTACTGAACTGGTTTCTAAATGTTTCTTAAGGACTGTAAATCAAATGTAATGATTGGTGTAAAGTTTTTTCTAAGGCTTATATATGCAGACATTTATTTTGATAGACACAAACATCTTTCAGAGTTGAGTAAGAGCTTTGTTTCGCACTCAGGACAGGAAGAGTAGAGGAATAGAGGAAGATGTATTTTAAAACTCTGGTAGTTTGGTTTTGACTGTATATTTTTACCTTTATTGTTTCAACATTTCAGATATATTTGGCTCAGTTTAATATTTAACTGCAGTAAATTGAAGCTAAAGTAGACTCACTAAATCAGATTTATGCAAAACAGGGAAAATGTCAACAGTATTTTTTCCTGTAAACATTTTGTTTTAAAATCTTTGCCAACTTTAGAAGCAGTTTCAAGTCATCCAGAGTTTCTCAGAGTTGTGTTGTTTTTATACAGAGGAGGCTGTTATTTTTAGTACACTGTGTAGGTCAGATGGTTTCTCTTTCTGGTGACAGTAGTGTGTCGCTGTGCAGTCCTTCCTGGTCTGTAAATGATAATGTATCTGTAAACTGACTGACAGGAGGCCTGTGGTTCCCCTCGGCCCACACGTACATTTTTAGCTGTAGATGCATCACTTTATTTTTGTGTTGTTACTGCAGTTTTAAACCTTCCCTCAGGCTAAGCAAGGCAGGTTTTACTAAGATGATAACTTGTCAGAGCATGGTGATAGTACTGGCAGGTTTATGTGGCTAAAGATTAACATGCTGAGCCAATGAAGGGTTTAAAGTGGATCCCAGCTGATTTAGTTGTAGATATTGGATTATCAAAAAGAAAAAAGCATTATTCTACTACACGTTACTATTTAAAAAATACATATAAAAAATAAAAAACAGTAGTTGTTTACCTTGTTTCTGCTTGAAAGACAACCTGGTAAACAACTTTGTAGACTAAGTAGACTTTCTTAGTCTACTTAGTCTACCAAACTCACCACATTGAGGTGAGTTATTAATAGTAATACAGAAAAAAAACAGTTTTTGCACACTCAGGGTTACATTTAAATAGGTTTAGGGCCTGACAAATAAAACCACATCATTCTTAAAATGTCTTTCATGTAAAAGCTCAGGGCTGAAAAAAAGTGAACCTTGTTTTTTTTATTTTATTTTTATTATAACTTTTACCACCAATTTGATCAGATTAGTGTTTTCAGAGGACTATGACTTCCGTAGGTCAGATAGACCATGCTGATAATTTCAAGCAGGCTGACGCCTGTCCTTGTCACGTGAATTTCTTATTTATTACAATTCACTTTCACCTGCAATGTTTTTTCCAAAACTGCTGAATTGAGTTGGTAATTTACACTGACAATATATTGTTTTTATGTATTCACATTTTTCATTATTTCATCTGTATAAAACAATGAACATTTACTATTATTATAATCTTCTGCCTAATCAATTATAACCCTCACAATTATACATCAGTATACACAAACAGCTGACACTATGTGTGTCACTGGGAGCCTCTAACGCAGCTAAGGAGCAATTTAAGTTCTTATGTTTGATTTATCCTACCTCTCCACATCCTTTTTGTGCAGCCCCTTGTTTCTGCTGTACTACTAATCCCACTAGTGTGGGTGGATGCACCCAGTAGTAGGAAAGGATTTTAACCAGTTATGTCACTCCAGACATTTCTAAGTCAGAGCTATCTGAACGTTAGATTTCAGAAGAATTGTTTGGCTTCAGCATTAAAGATTCAAAGGAAAATTATCTTAAGATCTTAAGTGCTTTCTGTTTTATATCTGATTATTTATTTGTTTGTTAGTTGGAAGAGAGAATTACTGGATAAAATGCAAAGAGATGTGATTTGGGCTATTCTCAACGGCATCTATTTAAGAAGTTACAGTGTACACATTAGTGTATCACGGCCCAATGGACTGCTGGACCATAAAGTTATGCTGTATATATTTGCATTGAGGGATTATATGAGAGGAATTGAGTAAAATAAATGAACTGGAAAGATACATTGAGTGATTCATACAGTCCACACATACGCCTTCATATTTAGATAATATACCCATCCAAGTGTTTTATTGGCCGTCATGTGAATCAGAGATAAAAACCCCCAGCATTCTGTACTGGTGCTTCCAAATCATCCCACTAGTTTACAGGCTCGACTGGATTTGAGTCAGCATCTTAGAGGCTTTAGGAGGAGGCTGAAGTTAAAAATAATTCACAGTCTATCATCAGTAGGGCAAGAAGTTGCCTTACTGCATTTTTTTTTTCATCAAACCTAGACTTTTCTTTTATTTATCTACTCCATACCATAAAGAACCCCATCTGAACCCTGGAGATTGATGAGCGTTGACAGACTGACCTTTGTGTTTGTGTTTCAGGGGAGCATTCTCTGAGGTGGTCTTGGCTGAGGAGAAGAAGACACAGAGATTGGTGGCTATTAAGTGTATTCCCAAGAAAGCATTAGAAGGCAAGGAAAACAGCATTGAGAATGAAATCGCAGTTCTGCATAAGTAAGTGAAATATTATCCTTTAAAATCATCCTCTGATAAACATCCTCACCTACATTAAAGTGGTGTAAAGGCATTCCTAGTTATGATTTTCCACTAAAGGTTCTGAAAGGGGAAGTATTATGCAAAATATACTTTTCTGAGCTTAATTTCATGGTGTGATGTTATTCCTTCATCAGTTCCTAGTTGAGCTTCCAACTTACAGAGCATTCCTCCTCTCTCCCATGCAGCTCCACCAGACTAGTGGCTGCAGCAATTAGCAAACACCTGGTGGAACTGCTGAGCTTGTCAAACAAACTACAATGCTGCTGGAGCTTTGTAGTTTGGAAAAGCATTGTTGAGATGACAGAGACAGAGGCCAATTTCTAGATACAGCTATGATGCAGTTATAAAGTCAAGTTTATTTTAAGTTGTATTTAACCGAAGGTAATATGCTTACATGATTCTGGCATAAAATAACGCTATGTGTTTGGAAAATACATAATGCCTCCTCTTTAAAAATTCAGACTTAAATTATGGTTCTACACAACATGCATCCACCTACAATGTAATTAAAACATATTTTTTCAAATTTACCTTCCTTAAGGATTACAAATTATGCAACAAGAAGCATTATATTTTAAGGAAAAAGACCTTCAAAATGTTTTTCCTCCCACGTCTTTCATACCTGAAGAAGCAAACATTTTTTTTTTTACATTAAAACCAAGAAAGTGACACAAACTTTCTAATTGTGAAGGTTTTTTTTTGTTTTTTTTTCTGCTGTGCTCTTTTTTTATATGGGGAAATACAGGTCACAGTAAAAATGGCTGATCTGCACAGGTCCCTGGTTATTTTTAGAGGCCTTGTTGCCTAGGTTACAGGAGAAACACAATATACAGTTATGATTCCCTCTGAGGTGAGAACCGAGGAATGAGAGCGGTGGGGGTCAGCGAGCAGCTCACATACAACTGTGACAAATTAAATAAAACCAAGGTAAACACGGCTTGAGAGTCACGTTTGGCTCCGCGGGACGTTCCTATTGACTCGTCCAAAGGCTTCATCACTCATGTTAATAGTTTATGTCCCCATATCTCACGGAGTGGGGCTTAGGGTAGGTGTATGTTTGCTGGTGTCATCATGTAGCTCCTGCAGAAGAGGAGGGAGGGAGGAGTCACAGAAGACCAAACCAGAACTGAAACGGACTCTGCTTTACATCATAACTCCTTTAGAGGTCAAAGACTTTAGAGTTCATGAATATAAATAGCCTACACATTTCAATCAATTAACTCCTCTTTTACTACGTACTGTATATTTTGTGACATGGAAATATGATTTTCTGTCTAAATTATGAAATCATCGGACTGAATTATGTCCTGAAGGATTTTCTGTCCAGGTTGGGACTGATTGCAGCGTGCGTTATAAATAAGAGAAGCATATGTACAGAATCACATATGCCACCGTTCTTCAAAGTGAAGTCTACCCCGCATCACAGCTTCATTATTGACCAGACAGCTTGCCTTTGTGAAAGCTTCACAGTTTTGGCTGAACGTGTGAAGACAGTCAGGAAGATAAGCATTTCTGAAATTGTTCAATTTTACAGTTTTCTTCACCATTAAGAATTAAGTTAGGTATTCTTCAGGAAGAAAAACACTACTTTATATATCTGCTCTCTAAAATAGATATGGGTTCATTTGTAACATTAAAAATGGCTTTTGAAAAACCCCCAACCACCACACTACTGCTATCTTGCTTGACTGTCACTTATTTAACGGGGCACAACCTTTCCAAACAGTTCCACTTTTGTCTGCTTTTTTTTTTTTCTAAAAGTTTTTGGGATGATTCAAGAGTTTCTTTACCAAATGTGGGACAAATCTTCATGTTCTGTTTAGTCAGCAGTGGGTTCTGCCTAGAAAAGGATGCTGTTTTCATTCAGTCTTTCTTTTTGCTGAATTACAAACACTTAACTGAGGAAAGTGAAATTCATTTATGTGTTCTTGGATTTTTCGTCACATCCTGGATGAATCCTAGATGAATTATTGGAGTAATTTCGATAGGCCAGCCACTCACCACTGTTCATTTTTCAATTAGTGGTTTATGGCTTTCATTGTGGTTCACTGGAGTCCAAAAGCCTTTAAAATTACCTGTTAATACCAGGCTAATGCATGTCAGTGACGGTTTCACTTCTGTTGTTGTATTTCTTCAGATCAAAGCACGTCTTGGATGATAAGAAATCAGCTGTTGTATTAATGATCAACCCAGTACACAGACACTGGTCATCCTCTTGCTGTTCCCCTACTTTCCTTTCATTAGCGGTTTATAAGCTAATCTGTAAGCACTAAATGCACACCTGTAAAATCATCACCTGAGCTGTATGGCTATATTTTCTTTGTCACCTGGGCAAACACACACCTGCACAGAAATTCTGCTGAAATGCACAATGTTTACTGAACGCCTCAGCCCATACAGGGCCACACGTGACTGATCTCTCTGTAGTTTTAATCTGTCACTTATCCTCCACCGAGTTCATCTCTCCCTCAATGCTGTCCTTAGCAGATGAATGAAGGTGTCCATGCATTGTTGCAATCTGGATGAGTCACTGCTGTAATCCAATGTGAGCTTGAGCTGACCCATACTGAGTTCCCTTCGGTACATCTTGTACAGCTTTGTGCTTGGTGAATCTAGTGCTTGCAGACTGTCTCAATTCAGCATCTTGACTTTGTACTTAAAAGTATTCAAACCCTTTAAATATTTCTGCCCATTTTCACATTTCAACCACACATTTTAGTAACGTTCTAGAGGGAACTTGTCTGATAAACCAGCTCATAATTGTGAAGTGGAAGGAAAATAAAATTTTAAATGTGTGGCACCAGGGAAACATCTAAAATATTCTAGACAGAATCAGGGTTTGGCACCACTGCCCTGTATGACCTTTGGCAAACTGTACTCAGGAATTTTTAAGGCTTTATTTGCCACTATCTGTCTTCTTGTCACTCTTTTGTGTGGAGTGGATGACTAACAATTACTTTGTCTTACACTTTACATGTAGAGCTCTGCAGATAACACAGGGCCATTTAGCTGGTCCTCTGGTCATTGCTTTTCCAGGTCTGTTTGCTCTGTTTCTTGGTGACAGTGTTTGCTTCACTCAAGCTCTCTAACTAATCCCCAGAGGCCTTCACAAAACAGCTGGATTTATATGTAGAGTGAAATAAGTACAGATGGAATGCATCGGCTAATTAGGGGATTTCCTAAAGCAAATATGGACTTTATTCAAGGGTATCACAGTAAAGCTCTTTAAATTTAAATGCCCATAATTATCTGACTTGTTTTAAGTTTGAAAACAATGCAGTTTCCTTCTGCTCCACGTTTATGCACTACTTTGCGTAGCTCTATTACGACTTAAGTTTGACAAAAAACATCTGAATGTTTTTATCGAAAGCCAAAAAACGTTGAGCAAGACGCTGCACAGTAAGACCAAGTTTTGGTGTAAAAACAAAGTGGGATTTTGTGACAATGCAACAATGATTACTGGTGCTACTTCATCTTTTACATGTTTTCTTTTTTTTTTCTTTTTTTTTTTTACATTCTATTTAAAATCAAATGATGTTAAATGTGATATCCTGTTCTGATAAGATTCATCAAAAGCCAAACTGAAGATTCTGTAACATGCTAAGGAGAAAGACTTTCAACACGATGCAGGCTTTATTAACTGAACACAGTGATTGGGACAAAAAGGGCGATACCAGTCTGAAGCTGGTGACTCATTTTCCCACCACTACCACATCACTGACGGGTGTCAAAGGGCACCAAAGAAGAGTTCAGCCAATTAGAGAACTGCATGCATTTGCTGAGAGACACCTCCTCTTTACCCATAAAGATAAACTAACCCAGCCCTGCACATTAAGTTTTACACTGAGATCATATTTACAAGCTGAAAGCAGATAAGCTCAACTTTGATGTATAAAACCATAGGATTATTACAAGTAATAAACAATCAAACTGTTTCTTCCTCTTTCTCTTTTCCTTCCTGACAGGATAAAGCACCCAAACATTGTGTCTCTGGAAGAGATATTTGAGAGTAAATCACACCTCTACCTTGTCATGCAACTGTGAGTATTCACATATGTGTGGTGCTGCGTCAATCCTTCTTTTTTGTGCAAAGTGTGTTTCAAGCTGCCTACTCGTGTTATCTCCCACACGCTTTGTCACATTCCTCGAATTGCACTCCGCATCACAGAAACACACACTTGTGCACAAACCACACACGTGTGTGTGTGTGTGTGTGTGTGTGTGTGTGTGTGTGTGTGTGTGTGTGTGTGTGTGTGTGTGTGTGTGTGTGTGTGTGTGTGTGTGTGTGTGTGTGTGTGTGTGTGTGTGTGTGTGTAGACTACCCATGAGCATCAGTGGGGAGTTTGCCTTCACACTCGCAGCTTGTCAGTGTCCCACCCACCTTAAACTGCTGAAATGTCAGAGAGGATCCAGATCAATGACAGACCAGGATCAGGAGGGCTGTTAATTGTGACACTAATAAAAGTGTAAATCATTCATGCATTCATCAGAGTCAAAGAAGAAAATAAAAGGCAGCAGTTGGCAGAGATTCAGGGTGTTCAGAAAGCAAAGGGATGCTTCAAAACTCACAGTTTTTTTACTGCATTAATATTTATGATATTTATTTATTATTAACAGTCTGTTGCTGGATTCAGTGTTGGTCTTTCTTTCAAGTCTCCCTCAAGCCATTGATTAAGCCCTGAGATTTCTTCATGATAACATGAAAAGACCTATGTAAGCAGAGTGAAGTCTCCATCTGGTGGCCAAAAGTCACCACTGTTTGAGGTTTCATTGTATTTTTCAGATTAAAGTAGTATGCTTTTTATATCTGAGTATTTGTTTCTGTAATCTTCATCAAATATGTTGGAAGTTGCAGTTCTTAACAGCATAGAAACCGGAAGTTGTTTGTTCTAATAACTAGCTGTAAAGTAAGTTCCTGCTTTTTTTTCATTTCCTCTTGCTGATTTCCTCCTCGGTTTATTACCGTATTTTACCACTTCTCTGGCATCCCCTTTTGTTCAAATTCATGCAATGGGTAATAAGTGTATTTCCTACTTGCTTTGCTGAATGTATCTCTTTCTGCAGGGTGTCTGGTGGAGAACTCTTTGATCGTATCATAGAGAAGGGCTTCTACACAGAGAAAGATGCTAGTAAGCTAATTCAACAGATTCTGGATGCTGTAAAATACCTCCACGACATGGGCATTGTGCATCGTGACCTTAAGGTCAGTCACACCATTCTGTATTTGATAGTACAATGTTATTTTTAAGCAGTTTTTGATTAATATAGAGTGCTATGCTTTTCTCCTGCCAACTTGTCAACAGAAATATCTTTAACATTAATGAGAAATTCAGAACAAATTGTGTATGTGGTGTCTATGTATCAACAAAAAAAAAGGCAGCAAGTTACACATATGTCATTTCTTGCAAGCATTTAGACCTTTTCACATTTGAACTTTTTCAAATTCTGACACATTAGAGGCCCAAACTTCAGTGTATTTTGTTTCAGTTTTATGTGATAGACCAAAACAAAGCATTTCCTAAAGTTGGAGAAAAAGGACACATGCTTTTGGCACGTTACTTTGTGTTGATCCGTCACATAAACAAAAACCCACTTGTGTTTTTCTGTACTGCACATCCGATAGTAAATATCTGAGAAGGTTTTACTGGATATTTAGGGCTTTAACACATCTATGGTACCCTAGTGCACATATGACATATGTTATAATATGCTTTAAATGCACACTTGTATGTGGTTTTGCACTGCTCCTCACCTTGCAGCCAGAGAACCTGCTGTACTACAGCATGGAGGAAGACTCAAAAATCATGATCAGTGACTTTGGGCTGTCTAAGATCGAGGGCTCAGGCAGCGTGATGTCAACAGCCTGTGGTACACCTGGATATGTTGGTAAGATATTTAGAGACCAAGACTTACTCATTTTACATATCATGTAAATCTAGCAACAACTTCTTAAAATATTCAAATTAATATTAAACTTATGAACTTCACATTATAAGTTCATATATGAACTTATAATGTCAAGTTTTGACATTCTGTGTTAAAACCTGCATCTTCTCTTTCTTAAGCTCCTGAGGTTTTGGCACAGAAACCGTACAGCAAAGCTGTTGATTGCTGGTCTATTGGGGTCATATCATACATTCTGTGAGTACAACTTTGGATTGTCACCAACCCTTAGGTCCGCTGCTCTTTCAGAACCATGCCTGTGACCATGAGATAAAACATTGAAGTTTAGTCATATTAAATACATTTGAATGTGTTTAGACGACTCATTTGTCAGATTAAAAGCATCTTTTGAAAATAACAACCTTTAAGGAGCTAATAAAGATTATTTCTTTAACGTTACTATATTAAAATACTTTTCATTGGTTAAATACAATACATTGTTGTGTTTTTACTAGCTGTAAGTAGAAAATCAGCTTGTAGACATCAGTCTTTGTGTTGTTAATTTATGTAATATGTTTACTTAGTGAAATGAGTTACTGAAATAAATTGAGTTTTCAATAAACTAATTTATTGAATATGAGTGTATAGTGTTAGTTATGCACCAATAAACTGTTCTCTTTCATTCTAGGTTGTGTGGATACCCACCTTTTTATGATGAGAATGATGCCAAGCTGTTTGAACAGATCCTGAGAGCAGAATACGAGTTTGATTCTCCTTACTGGGATGATATCTCTGATTCAGGTACAATACATGTACAAAAATCACCATTGATCTGTTCATACTTTTTTGACATGCTAGTATTAAACAGTTTGGTCTAATATAAAACACCACAAATTTTGTGTGCGACTTGGGCAAGAAAAACTTTTTTTTTTCCTTTGTATATTGTAAGACAAGTTGAAGTCTGTTTTTTTTATTATTATCATTTGCAGCATTTATCAAAGAAAACATTGATCAAACAAAATTATCAATGTCGACGGTTCCTACAATTGCGGCCTTTTGGAAAAATTACTATACAAAGATCTGAATGAAATGTTTCTATGACATTCAGTTTTTAACTTTAAACTTTTTAATTTTTACAGCTAAAGACTTTATAGTGCATCTTATGAAAAAAGATTCTAATGAACGCTTCACCTGTGAGCAGGCTCTGCAGCACCCTTGGTATGTCTCTTCTGTCATGTCATCTCTTCAGCGCAAACTTTTTCAAATGAAAAGTTTATTTAAAGATTCAAATAATTGTTTATTCAATTTTTTTTTACTGAAACATAGTTTTATGTTCACATTCCAGTTATCTCACTCAAACCTTCTCTTCCTTCTCTCAGGATTGCTGGAGATACCGCCCTGGACAAGAACATTCATGAGTCTGTCAGTGCTCAGATCAAGAAAAACTTTGCTAAGAGCAAATGGAAGGTCAGTCAGAATCTTACAGAGCTGCGAAAGTATTCATTACTCTTCAGAGCATATATTTGAAATGGGAAAATTGCATATTTTAAAAAGGGTTTAACAATCAGTAATCTGAAAAGTAGGGTCTTCATTTGTATTCAGCCTTCTTAGCATTGACACTGAAAATCAAAGTAAAAAAAATTGTTGTATGTACACTTTGAGTTTACATATATTATGTGTTAAAATGACCCATCCAAAATTCAAACCTAAAGCCAAGTGAAAATCTGTCATATGATATAGAAATTTGTATCACTGGGCACTCTTAGTCTCATCTCATTAACCTTGAGCTTTTTGGCAAAAATTTCAAAATCTAAACTTGCAGCTCTGGGGTAGAAATGTCACAAAGTTGTGACTCAGAAAGGTTGAATACAAATGCACACCACATTTTTCCGATTTATATTTGTAAAAAGGGATTGTGAACAAAAGTGATGAAGTTCTACATTGTCATAAGAGTTATTATTCAGCTCTGCTCGCTAGGGCGTTTATCTTTGTAAGTCTTAAAACTGGGGATTTTTCTCCATGTTCTTTGTGTTTTTACAGCAAGCATTCAACGCCACCGCAGTGATCCGTCACATGAGGCGTCTCCAGCTTAGCACTGGCAGTGAGGGACCTGGCCCCACCTTGTCCGATCCGTGCCAAGCCCATCTGCTGATGGAAGAGGAAGGTAAGGGGTAGCATCTGTCTCTTTCCACCCAGTCATTTCTTTGAGCTAGTTTAAGGCCTAAATATTGTGCTTTTCTTCTCTCAGGAGCGCTTTCTGAAGGTGGTTGCTCCCAGAACATGGATGGAGGAGCCGACTCTTTGTCCAACTGCACCTACCGCTGTCACCCAGCCAACAGTGTGTGATACCTAACCCACCTTCATGTACCTGTTGATCCCAATTTACTTTCCAATTTTAACTCCCCTCGGTGGAACCTGAGGCACCGTCTCCCCCTGCTTGTCTGGCTGGGAATACAGCGCCACTCCAACCTCTTGCCTGCAGGGGGAGCAAGACTGTCAAGCCTGAAAGGGAAGAAATATATCGTGTTGAAAAGGAGGTGGAGGGAGACTTGCTGTAATGCTTATGCACCAAGGCAGATCATTTTTGGGATGAGTTGAAATCCATGAAAAGGACGAAGGGAAAGACATCCTCCCCCTCCTTCATGTCGGGGGGGATTGTTTTTACAGAAGCAAGACAGAGCTTGCTGGACGTTTCATTTTAAGAAAATGTTTTCAACTTGTCATTTTATGTTTTATTGTTTGACATTTTTGTGTTATTACCCTCCTTCTTTACGACTTTGGAGCGTTAATCACAGTATGGTACCTGCATGACAACGAGACAAAGCCCCATTGCATGATTTATTTAAAAAAACCAACCAAAAAAAACATGCTGTATTGCAGAAATGCAGTATCACATTATACCAGTAAGATGGAGTATTTGGAAATGTTTTAATGGAAAATGTTGTAATATAGCTATGTCTTTAAAACAATTTGTGGCAGAGCAGTTCCTCCAATAAAAATTATACCATGCAGTTTTATGATGTAGCCTTTCTTTCTCCACCATAAAGTGGTTTGGAGTTGGGAGGAAAAGGCTTCCCTGTTTTCTTTTTATTTCCAACAAATCAAAGTTCAGCAACAAGAGATGTTTTCCTATCTAAGGTGCCTTTTTGAATCCAGTTTCACTTGGTGGTAGCGTTGCTTAAAAAGTGGTTTCTTTTTGTACGATTATGGGATTGTGTGTCTTATGTAAACTTAATTGTAATTTTTCCTAGGTAGAGATAGGATGCCTGCACAAAAAAAAAGTTTTTTTTAACATTAAATATTTGACAAAATCCTGGCTCCAACATTTTTAGTGTGAAATAGTCTTTTTGTATCCAAACTGTAAGATGCTGAAGAGTTT
Organism: Poeciliopsis prolifica; assembly: GCF_027474105.1. Taxonomy (NCBI): domain Eukaryota; kingdom Metazoa; phylum Chordata; class Actinopteri; order Cyprinodontiformes; family Poeciliidae; genus Poeciliopsis; species Poeciliopsis prolifica. Next base: position 9,383,820 of record NW_026562378.1, on the reverse strand, counting down.
AAAACTGATATTTGCAGTTTTTTTAAAAAATCTGCATCGCCAGTACTTCTCAACACCATTCAGATGATTTTATTAGGAAAAAAAAAATGTGTGCATTGTTTTCACTTGCACCTGATGTCTGCAAACTCTGGCTCTGTAGCAGGAGCACTCAATCATCAGGCATGTAGACCACTATAAATACATAAAAATGAGTCCCACCGTTTAATAAACAGCACTAGTTCGATCAAGTTTTACTAGAACACATTAAAGAAATCATCATTTTATTGCCGAGCTGAAACTGTGTCTGTTCTGACATGCAGCAAAGCTTCTTTCCAAAGTCCAAGAGACACATAATGGATTTGAATTACAGAGGGGCAAAAAAATTTAAAAATTGAGTTTTGCACACCTTTGTAAATAACGACACCTTTATGCATCCAAGCAGGAAACAGAGCTGTGGTCTTCATGAAAACGTGACATTCAAAGCTTATTTAGTGAAGTACTGGCTTTTTTTTATTTCCTGTTCATACTTTTTTAAAATTAATTTTCATTAAATGCATGATTCATAAACTAACTTTTCAACCAGAAGGGTTTTATAACCCCCCAACAAAATTGATACAACAAAAAAAGCAGGCAAACATTTCAGTCAGTTTACAAACCGCTCACATCTACTTTTCTTCAACATGTGTTTCCCAGCCTTAAAAAAAAAAAAACTTTAAACACTGGAATTATGCATCAGATCAACGTGTTCCATATTAATTCACATCGTTTGTATGTATCTTTTTTTATTTCAGTTTTCCCTTTTATTTTTTGTAAAATAAATTTCATTGCACATTTTTTTTAAGATATCTGTTCCTGTTCAGCATGTTTTTAGTGTTGTTTAGCCTCGGTATTTTTGCAAACGCTTTATGCAACTGTTTCTGAATGATCTGGTGGGAACCTGCTGCAAAATCTCAACTGGCTCTGATGGACAATATGAGAATCTTCCTTTGGTGTGGGCTTTGTTTGTAGCCGCTACACATTTAGGCTGTGCACGTCAGTATTTTGCAATTGCTCTTCATGTTGGTTGGATTTGCCTTGGGAATTGTTGATGTCTCAAATGATGCTTGTAAAAGGAGAGACTTTGTCAGACCTTGCTTTCTTTTACATAAATTCACACGGACCGTGAAAGATAACAGGCCAGTATAACAACATTTCAAAAAGTCAAACCTTGTGCTGCTTTGGAAAAATATCTATGAGCTTTATAGTGCAGTTTTACTGGATTGTCCTTGTAGTGTTTTCAGGCTGTAATGAAACTGGTGACTCTGAACTGTGAAGTGCATTTATTGGAGACATTATTTTGGCAGAGAAAAAGTTCAGTATGAATAGTTTAGGTGTCCTGGAGTACTGTAACATTAAAGCAGAAACAGCACAGGGGGGCTCAGAATAAGCCTGTCTGCTTTCAGCTGATTCAATATACAATCTGATGTACTGACAGTAATTAAAACAACTTTACTATTTTGAATTATTGTTATATATCTTTTTTCTGCCCATTTCCTACATGGACAAGCGCGTTAATGTCCTGCCATTCATGTTCACTGGTCTTTCTTTTGCTCAAAAGTGTCTGAAAGGGATGTAACTCGGTTTCATATCATATTTGTACCCAAAGGAAACAAGAAGTCGTGGATTGGTTTAATGTATAGACGCTGATCATTTTAAAAAGTAAAATGTGTTGGTTATGTCTGTTTTGTGTAAATTCTTTGAAGAAGCCATAATTATCTGATTTGACTAAAGCAGAAAAGTTGTTCATCCTTTGTGTTTTATTACACTCGTAATGTTTGATAAGAAATCTTACAATGCTGATAAGAATTGTGAGAGCCGCTGTACAAATTAGTCCTCGGGTCATTAACATGTTGCCTTTTAAAACAATTTTTGGGTCTACACACTGTCAACCATACACACTGATACAATTTATGAAAAACAGGACTTGTTTAGTCTGAAAGTCAGCAACGGGGAACGTTTTCTGTCTGCTTTGAGCTGGTTTAAGCCAAATTAAATCCCCATGTATTTATCTGTTTCTTGTCATGGTCGATTACCTTGTGCTGCACTCTGTGCTATGGATTGGAAATGATTCAGCCATTCTGGAAATTTAATAAGTAACCCTTTACTTGATAGCAAAATAAAACTGTTCGACTTCATCCCACAGGACGGCCTTGTGGGCCTAAGAACTTTGACATGAAGGATACCTTCATGTTCTGCTGTGGGAGGCCTCTCTTGTCCTCTTTGAGGAATGCTGAGCAATTAGGGCTTGTGGTTTGGCTGCCGGGAGGAACCGCAGAGCCGAAGAGAGTGAGAGCGGTGGTCGCTCTCCAGACGGCGGACGGAATAAAAACGATGCAGTCGAGCCAAAAACAAGGAGCTGGTTCGTGATAATGAGAGGGATTCTTCGTGGATTACAAGGTGGAAACGGGTTGAGAGACGCAAGCCATGTTTGGATACAGAAGATTGGAAAAAAATGATTCGAAGATGCTGCCAAAAGTGCTGCACAACTGATAAGTCCATTAAAACCACATCTTTTTCACATTAACTACAAAATAAAATCCCGTTCGTGTTGGTGCTGTCCCCTCCTCTCTGAGCAGGCGGCGGCTGTCCGTGCCTGCGTGGAATGTGAAACGGATTCGATTGAGAGATGAGCCAAAACAGCTTCTGTGATGACAGACTGGGATTCGTCACTTGCGAGAGCTGATTTATTTCTGCGCTGTTGGTAATTTAGACGCTACAGAAGCACTGAGAGCAAATTGCTGATGTGGGAGGATGAGAAGATTTATGAAGCAGACGGCATCCGGCGTACAAAGTCACAAAATCAGAAGCGCATCTGCTGGAAATGTGAACTCAGATTTATAAAACCGCAGCTTCAGATATGCACATAAACTGAAGCTTTATAGGTTTTCTACTTATCATGTGTTAAGTAGTTTTAAAAAATATCCAGACAATTTGAACCTTTTCATATTTTGTCGACACATTTTTATCAAGATTTAACATGAATTAACATGATAAATCAACATGACATTCTCCATAATTATTGATGGGACAATTAAACTTAATTTCTTTTTCTACAAATGAAAATCTAAACAGTGTGCTGACTCTTTGGATTAAGTTACCTAAGTCAATACTATGTAAACTCGCCTTTTGCTACAATGCAAAAGCAGCTTTGTTTGAAAAATACTTCAAGCTCAGTTTGGATAAAGGGCAAATATGAGCAGTTTAAGCTGGATTTAGGTCTGGACTTTGACTGAACCGTTTTAAGAGATTGATATCCTTTGATCTAAACCGTTGCGTTGTAGCTCCGGCTGCATGTTGAGAGTTTTTGTCCTGCTGGAAAATGAATCGTACGATTACAGAGGGGACGGAATGAGCACATTTCACATTTTTATGTTCAAAAACTGCAATTGATTGTTTTGGGTTTTTTTTTTCACTTCACAATTACTATGAACCAACACAATACTTTGATAATCTATCTAATAGAATATCTTCAAGTTTGAGGTTAGAATGTGACTAAATATGAAAGTTCGAGGAAAACATGCAAAAAGGAAAAGAAAAGAAAAAAAGAAAACACCATTGGGAGGCGTTTTGCTGGCTTGTGAGTGAACTTTTTGTCTCCTGTCCAACTATAGCAAACCCTGAAGTTTAGTTCTCTCCAAATCAATAACTTTCTTCTACTTTATGAGCTTATGTGGCTTAGGAAGGAAAAATGTATCTACTGACTCAACCTTGGCTGCATAAGCTTAAATAATTGGGGCTATTTCCGCCCACCTCCTTCATGTATGACTTCACACACCACTTTTATGTCACCTTCACATTTTTCACCAGGAGGCTATTGTGTTAACATCTGTCGGGAGGTTTCTGCGCCCGTAAAGTCCTTGCCGTCCATCAACACCAGTGCTGCCATAAGCAGAATGAGTTTCTGCTATTTGAGATGTTTGCTCGCGTCAGTCCTTTTACAGAAAAACAATGGTTTTGTTTTCGTGTCCAGATTAGGTTGACATACATGCGTGTGTTTGTGCGCGTGTGAACACTTACTCACTTTGAGGTGGCACCCTCATTTATATTGCAAGCCTCAACAGACAAAAAAATGTGAGGCCGGAGTGAGACGTTTAAATCAGGAGCTCTTGCTTTTCTTTTGAGCCAACAAAGTGGAATTTTTCTGCATCAGTACCACTTTAGACCAGCCCTCTGACAGGATTTAAAGAGGGAAACATAATAGCTTTATGTTCACTGGCAACATTCTTTCCACTGCTGGAAATGTTGCATTTCTGTTCTTCACGCAAGTTCTACATGCAGGTTTTTTTTTTTTTTTTTTTTTACACCAAACCACTTCATGCTTCTGTTTCCAAAAAGTTAAATGTTCTTGTAATCCTTAAAAAAACGTCTTAATCAAAAGTTCTTGAGCCTTTCTGAAGTTCTTTCAACAACTTTGACATGTACTGTTTTTGAATTATTGCTCCTGCCGACAGCCTTTTGCGTAGTGTCTTGATTAAAGACGCAGAAAGTGGATAAATGGAGGATGACAGAAGAAACAAGACCTGAAACAGAATCTGAGACATGCGTCATCCTTTGGCTGATCATCAACTAAAGGATTAACCCATAGTTTGTAGTTGCATTTTTAAGTAGGTGAGTTTTTTTTTTTCTTTAAACGAACATGGAAAGTTGTCAGTGTGGCGAGAAGGGTGGACGCACAGCACACAACACGTCGGTCACCGAGAAGCGAAGGAGCAGCACAGAAGAGGCTCAGGTCCAGACACAGAGCGCCGAGCTTCCCTCACCCAGCGGATCAGTGAATTTACATCTGAAAAATAAATTTAAAAAATGCTTCCGAGGCGTCCTACTCAAAGTCTGGCCTTGAATCTAATTTAAATGCCTTTCGTGTGATCTCAACAAGGCGTTTCGTGCTCAAAACACCCAGCAGTGTGGCGGAACTAAAACAATCCCATAAAAAAGAGGAGTGAAAGGAAATTCCTCCGCAATGATGTTATCACCAATTATCAGAAATGTGTGATTGCAGTTCCCGGCGCACCACATCCAGTTTGTAGGTTCAAGGGGTGTTTCCTTTTTGTCCTCCAGCCATATTATGATCTGATTCATTGCTTGAAAAAGCATTTTAGATTTATCTAGGTTATTTCTTTTTCTGATGTTAAAATGTATTTGGAGGATGTGTGACATAAAAAATGGCAAAAGTAGAAATCTGTAAGAGGGCACAAAGGTCATCACTGGTCTGTAAATCTATTGCGCAAATAATAGAAAATGTGTTGGTTTTTTTTGTAGTAAGAGCAACAGATTTTAATAGGACATATTTTCATCCTGAGCTGATGTCTAGCATATTTTCCTTGCATGCCTCTTGCACATTTATTTGATACACGGGGTCAAACAAACCCCAAGCAGCTCAGCCAAATGCAGTTTTTGGCTCAAAACAATAATCAACATGCTAATGTTGTTTAAACCAAAACATTCTTCCCCGCTTCCATACTTCCTTCGGCCTCCGCGACAGTGCAAAAAGTAATCGCAGGCTGTTTCAATTTGCACAAGAAGCTGTACTTTTGAGGTGCTGGAACGCTGCAGGGGGACCGAGACTTAAATGAACAGTGAAATCACCATCTGATGATGTGCAGCTTTCTTTTTCAGACACCTTAGTGCAACTCTTTAGGTTTGTACAGAAAAACTCAGTCTAAAAGTGGGACAGGTTGTCCAATAACGAATGCAATGTTTCTAAAACAGTCTGGAACAAGTCCGGTAGGTCTGAGAACCGAAAGCTGTACATCTTCTTGAAAAGGCAGAGCATTAGCTTGTGAAAGGCTCCAGGCCCTCAAGGTCTTGAGTGACTCTACAAACCACAGTTGGTAATTATAAACAGGATGGAGAAAAGGATGAAAAACGAGACATGGAGAGTATCTGGCTGAATGAGGAGAGCCACTAATTTTTCACTTTTGGGAAAATTCAGCCTGCAATTAGGGTCATGCACTGCCAAAAACTTGACATATGTGCAACTTGCATTAATATATTGGACCGGATTCTGAGATGACAGCAAGAGAGAGAAAAAAAAAGAGGAGCTGGAAAGATGGAAAACAATGTCATGCTTTTGGGTTTTTCTTTGTTTGTTTGGTTGTTGTTGTTGTTTCTGCACCTTTTAGTCAGTGAGTCATATACACAAAAAGGGATGTGATCAAGTTTGTGGGGCCATTTATTCAAATCCGGGCCGTAAACACAAATGCACACTGAAATTCCAGGTAACCACAGATTACTCCTGAAGGAGGGAATGAGTGCCCTTATGAAATACTCTCAACCGCTGCGTGTCGTGATATATAGCCTTTCCCAGTTTTTGGCATTTAGACTTGTTTTGTTGCAGACTCCCCGTTTTTTTTTTTTTTTTTTTTGTTAGACTGCAAATAAAACTCATTCTTTGTTAAAGACAAATGCCAAATGTCATTCTGGAAAGTGTTTATTAAAGGATAATTCATGCTAGGACGTTATGCTCAGGCTTGTTTTACAGGATCTGTTCATTCCAAAGTTTAAGCTGCTGAGCTGCGAGTTAAATCAGGTCCACCATGCTCCGCTAAGCAGAAAGATATGATGGAAACAATATTTTTCTCACAGCATAGTGGCTGCATTTCAGCCATCATGTGCTACATAAAAAAAAAATAAAAATCTATATTCTTTTAAGGGATCCTGAAGTTTTCTCTCATTTTAAAAACTGCAGCATTGAAATATCACTTTGTACTTTGTATAAAGCAAAGTGTCCAGTTTTTAATTGCAGTTCTGCTCCAATACACATTAAATGACTGGATGATTTCTAATCAGAATCATCTTCATGATAACATCCATTTAGACTACTGACAAAAATCTACACATTCTAAGCATTGGGTCCCCTGTAAGCTGCATGTCCTGTTGTTTACAGTGTCTAACAGAACTCGGCATCATGTCAAGAAAACTGCAGCAAGGCCCAGAATTATGAAACATGAAGGAAGTCAAACAGGACAGAGGAGACGGTCAGAGGCTTTCGGAGGAGACGACCTGGTCACACACCCTCAGCATCTGCAACTAACAGAGTAGACAACGTCAAAGTCCTTGGAGTAAAGATCTCTGATGAATTCACCTGTCTGAAAAATATTGCTGGTCTTGGGAATCAGGGAAATGCAGTATAGCAGACAAAAGGGCACCGCACATAGGGAGAGGAGTTGAAAAGGTAATTTAAGTGACCTAACATATGTCCATCTGTTTTCAGCAGCTGCCGCATGAACAGGCTTGTAAATATTGCCCAGTGCTTCTCGCATCCTCCCCGAGAATTTTTCATCTATATGAATGGTTTATTGATTTTTAAAAAAAAAACTTTTTTATTTTCTTAAACATTTACAGACCAATGTCCTGAAGAGAAAGTTTCTCTCATTTAACTGTGGCCCAGTGGTCTCAAACTCCAGACCTAGAAGGCCAGAGTCCTTCAGCTGTTAGATGTCTCTCTGCTTCAGCACACCTGACTTCAATATCAGCTGGAGCTGTGCAGAGTGTGACTCCATATTAGTGAGGCAGTTTTGTCACTTAATTAAACTGTGGGAAGACAAGGAACACATCTAAAAGTTGCATCAAACTCAGATCCTCAAGGATGTGCTACTGACTGGAAGGTTCAAGGTGTTTTCAAAATACAACATTTGAGATCTTGTACACGGACATGATAATAAATAAGTGTTTCTGGTAGATTTACTGTCACCCTCACCGGCTTTTGCTTTTGAAATTCAACTATTTTTCACAAAGCTATTCAGAATCAATCAACAAAAGGGCTGCCAACTGTAAGCCTACGATTAAACAGGCAAGAAAGTTGAACATCAAGCATTCATTTTATTTTGCGTATTTGTATTATCTTTGTGAGAGTTTGGAGAGTAAGGATTTCCAAAATATCCCCCAATGATCTCATCATCAGAGTGCTGGACCATCGAACAGCTCTTTCATTTTCAAATTGACCTTTTTTTTTCACATGTTCAGCCTCCTCTGCTCTCTGAAGTAGCTGCAGCTATCAACTAGTTCATCTGTCATTTATAATTAACCTCCAACATATCATTTAACATGCTGTAACCCTTGAGCTCACAATTAGTCAGGATAATCTTGCTGGACATCCATCCAGAATGATGGGACGTAGTTCTGATTTAAAAAGCCAGTGTAAACTTAACCTGAAAGTGGCATGCAAACCCCCGCTCACTAAAATGAACTCCAGACGCGACACAGCACCGTCCCCCCTGCTGATGAACAGTCCCTCCAAATTTCCAAACAACCAAGATGGGAAATATGGCAACCCTAAAGCTATCCCACGTGTGACCACCAGATACAAAAACAGATTGTCAGAGGTAACAACAAACATATGAGCTTTGACTCCTCCTGCGTTCCCTGCAGACCTTTCCAACAAACACAATAACTGCAGGAACATTTACAAGTGAAGAATAAAGAGAAGAGGAGTTTAAGGGACTTGGGAGTAGGAACCAAGAAATCGTTATTAGCTCATGTATGAAGGTATTAACTTTCCCTCACAAAGGAAAAGCAGATGGATTGGAGGGGGGAGACTGAGCCTCATGAAGGATAATTTGTTCGAAAGAAATGTTGTGTAATCAGCTCGTTTGTTTGAAAGCAGGGAGGTGAAATATATACTCACAGTAAACACGCACACACACACACACAAAAGAAAATCAGTGCACTCTTAATTATTCATCTGAACGTTCAATGTGCCGCTAATGGACCGAACAATTTTATCTGGAGCAGTTCTCGCTTTTGTTGTGGGTCGCCAAGATGCCTGTGTTGCATTTTCCTTTCTGTCTGGGATATCCAGACCAGGCTGGCTGTGCAGAGGTTTGGAGTAAAACATATGCAACATCTGAGGTTAAAAAAACCACCAGTTGTTCGATCTGTAACAGAGGATGACGGGCAACACTGAACTTGAATTTGGCAGTAAACGTCGTTGGGGATCCATTTTCCCTGGGATCTAAAAATGATTCCAGCTGCGGTTTACAGTCCCTTGCAAAAGCATTTACATTACTTCAGTTTTATTAATTCTAAGATTTTGTCACTTTGCATCAAGTGACTTTTTTTATTTTGTCGCTTTATAACTAGTGTCAGTATTTTATTTGAATTTATTAGACTATGATAGCACAACAGTACAAAGTTGTGCGCCACTAAGAGACAAACACAAAACCTGGTTTTAAAATAGTTTATAAATGTTTATTTTTGTCAAAATGCCTTTTAATTTCAGTTCCAGGTCCAGGTCAAATGAAGTGAGACTCTTCCAGCTTTGCACATCTAGAGAATAAAATTCTTGACTATTATTCTGCAGAATAGCTGATGCTGAACTTTTAAGTTTATGTTCGTAACAGGATAAAAGTCGTAAATTGGTTGAAATTCAGTCATCATATTTTTGTGCTTTTGTCTTTGTAGAAATGCGTGTGTGTTCCTTTTTTGGACAGCTCTTGCATTTATTCTGTTTTCCTGTTGTCCTTGCTTCCTTGCCACCTTTACTTCTTGAATCTTGAGTCCTTCTTTTATGTAAATAATTTTCTAATGTTTTTTTTCTTAATATTTACTATTCTATTGCCACGTGCCAATTTTACAGTTAATTTAAATTTATTTTCAAACTTATGCACAATACAAAAAAGTTCTTCATTGATAATATTATACTTTATAGCTTACTACCGAACAACCTGAGTGAGCATTTGCGATGTTTTAATCTGAAATAACGGGAGATAGAAACAATGTTTGTGCTACAGCTATCATGCTAACAAAAAGCCACCTTAACTTCAAGCTATGATGGCAAATCATGACGTTTTGAGTTGAAAACATTTGGTGGGGTTTTTGTGTGAAAGAAGGACATATGGAAACAAGTCAATCGCAAACTGAAGGATATCTTAACTGATCAGACTCTGCTGGATTACTTAAGGAAAGAAATAAAACCAGAACCAGATAGAGTAGGTAACAGCATTTGACAAGATGAAAGAAGGGTAAATGAACAAATCATGTCAGCAGAAAGCCGGCTCAAATAGCCTCCTCAAAGGGACCACCTCTGAGCAGCCACATTGTTTGACATCTGTTTTGCAGCTTTGCTCTGTGCAGCGGTTTGTGTTGAGAAAGCAGCGTGCGTATATCATCTTTGGCCCAGATCCAAGGGGTCCGGGCCACTGGCGAGGTCGTCCAATGCAGGCCTTTCATGGGGAGGGCAAACAGCCAACAAATTGGACAACCAGCGATGAGCCGTTCCACCAAAATCTTCCTGCTTAACGTTAGGCCTTAAATGATTCACTATATAATTATTTGCTAAGTACACTAAGCATTTCTGTAAGCCGCCTCGTAGGAAAGCCCCCGTACTTTCTTTTTGTTTTTACGTTTCTGTGTTTGTTTCTTCTCTTTCTGTGCAAAGAGCTGCATGCCCCCGTTAATGGTTAACACAACTGAGCCCTGGAAGAACATTTGATTTAGGTTTCCTGAAAAGACTGTTGGAAATTTCACTTGTAAACAACATTTCACATCAGTCCGAAAATGGTGGAGTGACCCACGCAGGAGTAATTTTCATTTCGGATTAATGATGCCCTTTGATATTGTACCTGTTCTCGGACACTTATAATTTCATAGGCTATGAAGAACACGAAAACATACTCTAATGCATGCATCGTTTCTTCGTTTTAAAACATGGAGGTTATGGGAACATTCCTAGAGGGTTCTGAAATTCTCACCTAAGTTTAACAGCGCTCACAGCTGTCAGGGGCTGTTTTCTTCTTTTCTTGGCGAGACATATTTCCAGACACATTCATCTTAAAACATTAGTGTTCCAGATTTTTGAACATTAACTTATGTTGACCCCCATACTGCAATAACATCAGGAAACAAATCATAAGAATCACATCTGATTCAGATTGGAACATGAAAACTTTTTTTTTTATTTCTTGCTGACTGCCTAAATCTGGAGAACTGTGAGAGACAAGAACATGTAATGTTAAAAACATAAATCTTCAACAGCACAAGACTCAAACTAATATATCACTGGGATATATATAAAGCTGGCACTCTGTACTGAAAGCAGCGTTCAAGAGGAATATTACATTTCACAGATATCACTGTAAAGGGTCATAAAGAAAATTTTAATTCAACATGTCACACATGCCATTAATAACCAGAGGATAACTTTTTTGAAAAAGATAATTTATTTTTTTTTTTCAAAGCTGCTTTATATAAAAGATGTTGCAGCAATGGAAAAGCTTAGGGTATAAATGAAACAGAGCAAAAACCAAAGCAATCACAGAATGCTTCATAAAGACAACCTTCATCTCTGACACGCAATAAATCAGCCTTAAACCATATGATGCTCCGCACCAAATACAAAACCAACAAAAAGAAAACATAATCACTCAAAAGTGGTTTATTGAGAGAAGTAATGTGTTGTGATCTTAGCTACGACAAGCCAAAGGTGGCAAATTCACATGTAAAAAAAATATATAAAAATAAAAAAATGTTCTTTTCATAAACATGTTGTGTATGGACACTGGCTTAACTTTGAATAATGACAACAATGTAAAGAATGGAACAGAAGAAACTTCTCTTCATCAATGTCTCATTAAAAAAAATGGACTGTACATATTTATAGCATGACAACATTTTAATCCAAACACTTCCACCATTTGGTCCATGTCCTCGAGATTAGTTCTGTGGAAAACCTTTAAAGACAGACCTGCTCAAATAAAACAACGCAAAGCATCTTGACTTATGAGGCAGCACCATTCAAGCCATTTATCACAATATTTTTAGTGTTCACAATTAACATATTAGCATATGTTGTGTTCTGCATTTCATAGGCAAGATCATAATATTGATACAATGCATGATGTGTCCAGCACTAAAAGAGAGAGAGAAAGTCATCAAAAGGCATATTGCGTGATTTATCACTGAAGACAAAAAAAAAATAGTTATTTCTGCTGCTATTAAACCAATGAGTGCCTAGGTTTTTAGCTTCTTTGGTGGCACTTTTTGAAGTTCTTGGTTCTTTTGGTCTTGGGTAGTGTCCTGGTCAGGGTGAGTTTGGGCCACCTTTGACTCATGGAGCTGTTTAAGGCTGAGTGTCTGCTGCTCCTTCGTGGTTTCTCGTTGGGCCAGACGCAAGAGACGTTTCAGAGTTTTCACCTTTTCCTTCAGGTGGCCGTTGGCTTTCTCCAAAGTACGCACTCTCTGGGAGAGAGTCCTCACTCGCTCCTCCTCCTCAAACAGAGCTTTCTGAACTGTGGAGCACAACAGCTGAGAAGAGACAGAAAAAAAATAGAGCGTTGGTTATTCAAGTTTTCCACAAAAGCAATTTTTAGTAAAAAAGGGGAAACTCGCATGGATAAATGTCAGTAGCGAATAATTGTGACGTGGAAGAAAAGTGACACGTAATTCAAGTGGACAGAAATAAAAAGATAGCTTTAGAAACTGTTTTCAACCAAATATCAGAAAAACTCTTTGTATATTTGAATACTGACCACTTTCATTTTATAGAGGGAGACCAATATCATGAATCTTTTCTTTGCAATGCACAGTGTTACCTCCAAGATATTATTTTGCATCAGAAGAACTTTTGATTTTTATAAATATTCTGACTAAAACGATGAAAACATATTTTTCTTTCCTATTGGTTGACAACATTAAAATGTGCAACTGCTACTTTAATAACAAAGTGAAGCTTTGATTAATTAGTGAAAAACATGGCAATGCCTTATGTAATAAATTGATTCAGAAACGAAAGATTTTTTTAAAATAATGCTGCCATGATATTTCTTTGTTCTGACATGTTTCATGTTCTGTTGTTTCAATCCAGCTGTAAGGGGTGCGTGTCACCCATTTTGGGAAGCACAGATTTTGTAATCCACCCCATGTAACACTTATGTCTCAGCTGTTTATCTGATGCGCTGTTGCTGACATGATGCAAACGTCCGCGACAGCATTTTGGAAGCAAAACCAACCCAGGCCAAAGTTTTGCACGTAACTTTAAATTTCTATTTACAATGAGTTTGTAAAACCAGTATCAGTTTTATGGATTTTGGTTTAATGTTACTGATATGCACCATTTGCTCCATTTGAAGAGGTTAGTAGTGATATTGAGAAGATTTACAAGAGTCATAAATTCAGGGCTAACGCATATAAATCAACTAAACAAAGTTTCTGTTAGTTGATGTCACATGGTTACTTGGGAACTATTCTAAGACCTGCTAAGGGCTTGAGCTGACCCCATAAAGTCATAAAAAAGAAAAAAAAAACTTTTTGTTACATGTATGATGTAGAACTGCTATTTGGATACGGCCTATTCTTTGTGTAAGTCACATGAGGGAACGCTGCTGACAGGCTCTTTGGGCCCAGAGCCTGAATCAACAGCTCACAAGTCTTCCAGGATATTCCCATGTTTGTATAAGAATGAGCCAAAAAAGGATTATTTTTGGATTCTTGCAGCTTAAAACAAGGGATTTGGGAAGAGAAACAAAAAACACTGAAGGGGAACAATGTGAAGGCAATCGCGTTTCTCCTGCGTCTTGTGTGAAGTAGAGTGTGGTGAAAATGAGGAAGAGCCAAATTCAGATGTAGCTGCAGACGAAGATGTGTGAGAAACTCTGTGACTTTTGCGCTTTTGGATCTTCCAGCAGAGATCGATACTCCCATCTTGTTTCTCATGTGGAGCACTGAGTGCATATAAAGGGGGCGGCATTTGATTGGCTCTCTGAGTGATAAAAGGTTTCATGTTAGTGATGAAAATTTTGTGTGCTGCCTCTGCCCCTCTTTCTTGCGGTCCTCTTCTGTTTTTCTTACATCAGAGAAAAACATGACACATTTCAGATCTACCTATCTGTAGCATCCAAACATCCATGCATCATCCAGTCCGTATTGGATTTCTTTGTTTTAATGATAGCAGTTGATTATAATCAGGCCTAAAAAGCAACCTGCCTATTACATTTTATTTTCTGGAGTCATACATCTGACAGAACTCAGGAATAACTGTGGACTCCCATTAAATTTAATACAAGAAATCTGTCCTGCAAAAAAGTTTTTTCCATTTAAAACAAGCAAAGCAAAACTTAAACTAGGTTTATCTAGGCATGACTTGGAGAGATGAATACATCCCCTTGTCTTCTGCAGTGCACTTTATGCTGGTGTCAGTCAACCATCTCTAGTTCTTCTTCACCTTTTTCAAAGTGCTGATGGGGGTATCTGTATACATGAACACATCTCATCTGATCTGGCCTCTTTCTCCTCTTTGCCTTTTAGTATCTTCTCACTTTGTATCTTTCTTTGCAAACCTGCAAGCGCTGACCAGCTGCTTCTAGTTTCCCAGGTGGAAGTTTAAAGGAGCTCAACGTTTTCTGTTATGACTCCCAACCTTTGGAACGAGCTGCCTTTAAACATTGGACTTCTCTTCCTGTGTTTAAGTCTCTTTTAAAACACATCTTTTTTCAATTGTTTCTAATCACTTGTGAATTGATATGCTCGTATTATCTGTGTAGTACTTTCGAGTCTTTTTTTCTTTGTGTTTTGTTTTTCTTTTTTTTTTAATCTATTTTTGTCCGTATGGCAAACATTCAGTTTTTAAATGAACTTAATAAATAAATTGGATAAATAATTTTGATTTTGGATTTGAAGTAAGTGCAACTTCACATCAAAAACAAAAGGCAAAGCAGAATCAGATTCTAATAACAAACTGAATAAGCTTGTCTGCATGTGAGCTGACGAGAATAAAGACATGCAAAAATTATTCTTATCATAAAAAAAACCTTGTGTGAAGTAGAGTGTGGTGAAACCAGCCAAGCAAAGTCTCTCTGTTTCATTGAGACACTGTTGTGAGCTGAAAGCCAACATGCCCGCAAAGCTGAGACAGACGATCCAAAGACCTGAACCCTTCCTGGCTAAAACAAAAAAATTACCTCCATATGGCTCTGACTGTGTTTCTTAGATTTCCTCAGCAGACTCTAATGTTTCCACATGGGCCAGCGGGACAACCGATGTAAATTCTCTGCCATCAGATAACAACCACTGAGGGTTTTGAGGAAATGTAAAAAAAAAAAGTGCTGCCGACCCACATCATTGGCTAGAACTTTACTTGTTGTAATATTAGCTGTGCAGTCTTTCCATGTGCTTTCACTTTGTTCCCGGAGGACTTTATGTGAAAGTATGAAACTTTCAAGCGGAAAAGAATCACATTTAGACACCGAACAGGGAAAAGCAGAAAGTGTTAAATTTAACAACTTACCAACTTTGCATTTTTTGTGCCCACAAATGATTTTTACATGAGGACACACTCGGTCTGCGGTGGAGCACTCCAAGATTATGGCTGTCAGAGTTACTGAGGTTTTTCAGGAAAGGTAGCAGCTGCTGCCATGTAGTAGTTGCCATGTTTCAGAGACTTCTACTTTACTTCTTACTGATTTTCTTTCGCCTCCTATGCAACATATATGTTTAAACTTTTTTTTATGAAAGAATTTGTGGATTATGTATAATTTAAATATAATTTGATCAGTAGCTACAGGATTGCAGGTTCACTTAGGCCTCAGAATCAATTAATATTTCATTTTAACCCAGAATGAAACAAACTGTCATTCTAAATTGTCCAGAGGATGTTGATGAAGTAATGTATTGGGAGAGGAGCAGTGAATGTCTAAAAAATATCGGGTTTTTTTATGCGTCAACAAAAGTATCTTTATTGGCCTGTCAGTTTTCATGATGACCAACTGTTGTGCTGGTGGATAGATGGCACTGCTTCTCTCTGCTTCATATTTCAAGTAAAAAAAAGTCTGCACATACTCTGCAACAACTTGTTCCCTATTTTGGATAAGAGAAAAAAAATTACATCATTCATCTCTCTCAAATTTCTCGCTCTGGAAAATCTAGATCATCTGGGTAAACTTTTGTTTTTTTGTGTGGTCTCCTACAACGACTGTGTGATTGGTGAGAAATGTGACGTCGTCGTGCTTGATCCACAAAAGCAGAGAAGATTGACGTCATCTTGAGTTCGGCACAGCTGTTTCTATTAAAGTGAGGTCCCAATTAGAACAATCTTTGTTCTAATTCTTCCTACCTGGAGTGAAGAAACGTCTCGGACCTTCCAGAGTACGTACAGACCACAATTCAACACAGTGTTTGGTTAAGGATTGAACAGCAGACACTTTATCTTTTTACTTCCCAACCTGCAAGTCTGGTTGGTTTCAAAATTCTTGCTGTGGACACAGTCGAAAATGAAAGTCTACAAGTGGTTGTGAATACTTATTTACTGCTGCAGGTAAACATGTAATGCTTGTGTACTTAGCGGTAAATAACTTGTCCTGTTTTCAAGCAGCAAGAGGCACAGTGGTATGGTTGTTTCCAGGAGATCAGCCCTTATATTTGCCCCACTAACTGCTTTGCTGCCCTGCCTACCTCTCCACACACACTGAAATGTGTCTGCTCTCACTCAGCGAGCTTTGTTTGCTATCTCCTTTCTTTCTAATTGTTTTTCATTGATGTCAGAGATGTAATGAGGGGTAGGAATGTTTACAAGGATTTTTTTCCCTCTATTTATAAGGTAAATACACTGGAAATACCTATAATTTTCTCCTAAATAGTTAAAACAACCCAAAAGTTAAATAGCTCAAGGGCATAAAAACAAAACCAAGTCAATCAAGTGCAGCAGAACATGTTTCAATAAAAAAAAACACACAAAAAAACTTGAATCGTGCCACAGTAAACTGAAAACAAGTGTATAGCCAATGCCTATTAATGTTGTAATCTAGAGTCCAAATCGTCCTACTTTACCACTTAAATCACAGTCAGCTCAAGCATGTTCTTATAAGTTTGATCAAGAGTAAAGGACCATTATGTTTCTAATTTTGAAGAGGATTACTTATCGAAACAATGATCTATTCGAAAAAATGCAGCTGCGTGTTTAGAATCACAGCCCCGATCCAAAGGTTCACGGAAATCCATGGCAGATTTCTTTTTGTAAGAAAAGCCAGAAAATAATTGTAGACAGACGAAAAACAAGGCCGGACTAAATCTGATGTATTAGATGGAGCAAATTCACAATTTTTACATAATACCATAATTTAGGAAAAGGCACACATTTTACTACTAAGGGATCAGCATTGATGTTTAGATGGGAAAACAACTCTGCTCAACAACATCAAGTTATTTTGAAAAAGAAAAAAAGAAGGGCAGGGTCCTTCTTTTATGAGGTGCATGGGTTTGTGGGAAGTCTCAAAAGTATTTTATGTGTAGCAGTATATTTGATACTGCAATGAATGTCCTATTCCTGGCTTTAATTTTCTTAACAATTCAGTTATTAACTCTCGTGCTTTTTCAATTTTCCTTCAGACATTGCAAGTTCTCTGTCTTGCCAAACCTCAAGAAATGTGCTTCTGGTTTCTCATGCATTAAGAACATTTTGACATGCCAGCTTTTTCCATCATTTCATCGAAAACAAACGGATGTGAGGCCTAATCCTTTTTTGTGTGTCCCATGGTATGTCCAACTTCTTTTGAGGGTAAACTTTTGTGCAACAGTTACAGCTGAACCAGAATGGGCTATTTGACCAAAAGCCTGAAGCAGAAAACTCAAATGACTCTTTTCAAAGTCAAACTTATATACATAGCTCTGTTGTGTCCACATTAGAGGACACAACAGTAGAGGTCAAATGTCAAGACCTTGAGGGCCAACTCCGAGTTAGCTCCCACGTTTTGAAGGAGTAATTCAAAATCAAGCCAAGTTAGGTTTTTTAGAGGTACGTCTAGGTAAAGTCCCAACTATTCCAGTGCTGGTCTGATTTGAGGCTTAAACCTTTGAGGAACAGGTCAATGTCAAGACAAATCTCTTAGATCAAAGTGCAAGTCAAGTTGAGTCTTTAAAAGGCAAATGTAACACAAGTCTTTACAGGGTAAATCCAAAACTCAAGTTTAAGTTCAAGTCTTCGGATTAAACATTGCGTATCCATGCCATGTAGTTTGTCAAATACAGAGAAATACTGTAGGTTATGAATGTGAAAAATTATCTACAAGCCAAATATAGCGCATGGAGATGTAACATCAGTATCACCATCTATTTCATGTTCAATTCAGAAACAAAACTGTGATTACATGCTGTGAATTGTGGCAAACAAAGCAAACTGTATTTAATTAGCAAACAACATGCTTTACAGATTAAAAACAAAACAAGCCAACACTCAAATGACGCCATACAATAGCTTCAATCCAGTAGAAATATACAAATGCATAACGAGCAAACATATGCACATATGCCTAACAGGCATATGCACTATGTCGCATCCCATCAAATCTTGAACATCTAACTGAAGGTTTACCTCAGTAAACTATGAACGTGCATTTACATTCATAGACACCAAGTGAAAAAAAAGATTAGTTAATGTCAAATTTCTAAATTAATACGTCTAACATAAAGAGCTAAAAGTGTTTTCATAATGAGGCCAGCTCAATCCCAAAAGAGTAAGATGTCGAAGATAAATTATTTTTATTTTGTTTTAACATGAATCTTTGGTCATTTAATAAATGGTTCAGTGTTAAAGACGTCTGAAATCTGCCCATATCAGTTCTTAGTTTATGCATCACGTGTACCTCGTGCCAGAAGCCCATTGAAAGGTTGTTAACACCGCTGTAAACTGTGTGACTGTGATCGTGAGTGGGAATAAAAATACTAATAGGTATTTTGTTCCGTATAACACAGTAGGAGTGTAACCAGTAAACCTTTTGTGGATGCAAAGGCAAGAACTTTGTGTTTTTGTGTTTGTTATGATGCAAAGCGCTTTGAAATGCCATGCTGCTGGAATGTGCTATACAAATAAAATTTGATTGATCGATTGATCAAACACACCCTGAAACATGAGAACCTGCAGTCAGTGGCTTACTGACTATAAATGTTTACTTAATACTGCTGATATTAAATAAAAACAGAGGAAGTCAAAAGCTGCTGTTTACTCCTTTTCCTGCCAAGAAACATTGGAATCCAAACCTCCTGTGTGTAACATCACCATGACAAATCATGTGTATATACAATACTTGCCCAGAGGGAATTTTTACATTAATATTTACTCATTTGGTCTGCACTTGCTGACTTTTATCATTTATTACACATCAGATAAAAACTCTTAGAACTTGACTGAGGATCAAATTTAGAGTCTTTACCTGAGCAAGTCTGAGTCAAGTTTAGAGTCTCTGTTTTTTGCAACGTGGGTGTAAGTCACCGACATCAGTCACCATCTTCATTGCGTACGTACCCGGCTATCCTCTTGGGCCTCCCACTCCGGAGTGAAGCTGTGGACTTGAGTTCCAGGTGTGCAATTGGAGAACTGGAAGAGGCTGGCAAACATGCGGTGGTTCTCTGGAGTGTCAGGGAAGATGGGGTCCTGGAAATTAACTCCGTGCGGAATAATGTTGTAGTTTTCATCCATCCTAGATGGCAAAAAGAGCACAAATACGCTTAATAAAGAAAACAACAGCAACAACAACAACAACAAAAAAAACAAAGCAAAATGTTTGCATGTCTGACTAACTCCAAATGAAAATACACGTCAATATGAATTTATTTGTGTAGCGCGTTCATAAAACAACAGATGGCGACCAAAGTGCAGAACAACTCAATAAAATTAAGTTAACATGACAATAACAGGGTAGCACACACATGCAGGAAACAAAAACAAAAAAAACTATGATTTTGCCTTCTCGCTAAGTATGAAAGTTCACACAGGAAACCTGCTAATTCATTGCATAGATATACCTGTTAACATTTAAAAAATATAACTATGCAATTTGCTGGCAGACTTTGATTTAACATTATAAAACCCAGAGAAGCGTGTGGATGACTCAACCAGTAAATTACAAGGTGAGAGGGATTTATGAAGTGTGCTTCAAATCTGCAGGAAGTTTTGTGTTATTCATCTGGATTTCATTTCAAGGCCCTCGGGGATCGTCCTCTGCCTAGCAGTCCCTATCAGAGGCTGTGCCGTAGGTATGTTAAAGTGGTGAGGGAGAGCTCATGTTTTTCTTCAGCACATGATGTCAAAGGTTAGATGTAATCACGGGGACTAAAAGTATTTGGAATTGCAGATTCAGGGTAGACAAACCTAAGGACGGCAGAAAAGAAAAAAAAAAAAGAAGTGAACTAACAGAATATCAGGTACAGTAACTGACAGTGAATATCGATCATTTTTAGCATCAATGCGATGAAGTTTTCTTTAACAGAGAAAGTTGAACTCCAGAGAGAGCAAAAAGTGGGCCAAATATTTTTCAGCAAACGTATGGCTTTAGCAGCACTCTCAGTCTGTTTTTATGGTTCCTGAGGGATGTCCTTCGATAATTTTTTTCAGTGTTAGGCTGTGATTTATCCTGTCTAGGGAGCATGTACTCATGATTGACTGGAGAAGCTATTTTTGTTCAGGAAGATGTTTTGGGGGAGAGGAAAACAAATGTCCCCTGTGGACTTGGTAACAGCTCTTCTGTAAATAACTATTGCTAAGCAGCCTCAAAAAAACTGATTCAAAAGGAATTTGTAATGAGTTTATGGAGAAGCCACACCCCAAGACACTAAGCATCGAAAGATGTACTTTATTTTAAATAATTCATATTTGAAATAAAGGTTATCCAAAGTTTACATTTGTGCTGCAAATTTTATGTAACATAAAAAAACCTCTTATTTAAGCCTAAAATAAAATCTGGTGAAAATAGGAACCTTACTTCCTACTAACCTTCTGCTGCTTACTGGATTTTGTTGGAGACCCGTAAAAAGTAGAGGATAATTATAAAGTTAAAGTTAAAATGATACATGGGGTCACAATTTTTTCTAACAAATAAAAAACCTAAAAGTACAGCATACATTTGTGTTCTGCTATTTGAATGAATACTTTATGGAACCAAATCTGACTGCAATTATCAACAGAAAATCATTTTGAGTATAGATATCTTCCACTTTAAGTTTAGATAGTAAAACTCCCATTTTTTAAAATTCAAATTCAAAAATACTTTATTGATCCCAAAAGGAAATTCTTGTAACTGGTATTAATTCAGATTCTTCAGAGAGTTATTGTAGATTGTGATGGCTGTTGGCACAAAAGATCTCTATAGTGTTCTGTATTACGGAAAGTCTGAAGAAGGCTATGGCTGAAGACAATCCTTTTTTCACAAGAAAGTCTCATGAAGAGGATGGTCAGGGTTGACCATTGTTTTCTTGATTTTTATGAAGTATCCTTCTTTGCATCATTTCCTGAGCTTACGTCTCCCAAAAGAGTCCATTGGTCACACTGAATTTTATTTAAGGGTGTCAGAGTAAATGGGTCTCAAACAGTAAGATATATAAATTTCCTTCTGTTTCACATTTACCCACTGCTTTGTGTTATTCGCAATAAAATACGTTAAAGTTTGAGTAACTTGGACACAAGGCACATTAATGACAACCTTTAAGAGAAGCCCTAATAAAAGATGTCCATTCTACATGCAATAGAAGTATTTACCATTCTCAGAGTCAGAGAACCTCCAAGCTCAATGGCAACAATTGAACACATGTTATGGGTCTTTTTTTTTTTTTTTTTTTTTAGTTATTTGTGCATATGTCAGAACTTTTGAGAAAAGGTTAAATGAATTGCAGAATTTCTTAAGAAACAAAACTGAACACATCAGTGAGAGGGTGCAACTGGGTCATGCATGTCAAATTAGGACAGCAAGTCTGCACACTCAAAGTGTTGGAGGCAAACTGCTCCAAACATAACAAATGATGTAGCCTTTTAAACATATGTGGAATAATGCAAAAGGGAAATGAACACCCCCAACCCCCTCCCAAAAAAAAAATATATATAATAAATCTTCATTAGACTCCTTTGGGTACCATAACAATTCACCCCAGATGCATGCATGGCGGTTATTCATTTATAACTCAATAGGGCCCATGAATAGAGGATGCAGACACTGGTCACCTTAGGAAGAAGTAGTAGTTGTTGTTTTCGGTGACGCTGTAGGAGAAGCAAGGCAAGTATCCCAGGCCACTGACGTTGAACCTGGAGCCAGCGGGGACCTCCAGCATGCTGCCCCAGGACTGGTCGCACAGCAGCTCGATCTCCGCGGAGAAGAGCAGGTCGGTGTCGTGCTGCCACGGCAGGTAGTTGTACACGCTGTAGGACTCTTTGTGCAGAGCCAGCACCTTGGCAAAGACGATGATCTCCGCCAGCTCAGCGCGGCACGCTTCCGTCTGCGGTCTCCAGTCGTGGGGCAGCTGACACCCCCAGCTCCCATCGGCGCCGCCAGCTGCCAAAACAAACCCCAGAACAATCCACATGATGCGACGGAGAGGACACATCTGTCGCTCCGCTGTGCGCATAAAGGCGCACCAGACTCCGGGTGGATGCAATTAAGTGGCGGGGCGGGGGGCAAAAAAAAAATAAATAAAATAAATTTAAAAAAAAAGGTGTTTCACATGTGTTTTCAGTTGTGCAAAAATAATTTTTCTCCAGATCTGTTGCAGAATTTCTGCAAGATGAACAAGCCCCGAAGATCGCTTCAGTCAGGGTGATCCTTCTAACTTGTCCGACCAGAGCTGCAGCCGAACCACGCCACCAGCATCTTCTGCACGAAACTGCCTCTTTACCTCTGAGACAAGGCGAGAAGCAGCAAGGGGAATAAGTTTGTGAACCCATTTAATTAAAGTTTCTCCAAATTACTATGCAATAAAAAGAGCCTCTGGTATTCCTAATAGTTTTTACGTTATGTTAAAGATAACTCATTTCAACAAATCCTTAGAAAAGTTTAAAGATTAAACAATTAAACTGATAAGATGTTACGAGCGCCCTCTGATGGACATCTTGAGAACGACAGTGTTTGGGTTAATTTCTTTTAGATTTTAATGAGAAACTAAAGTTTTCATAATGACAATACTTTACCATACTTAGATGATTTATTCATATAACTACTCAACTTTGCAAAATGTTTGAACTCAACTCCATTTTACGTTATTATTTAATTGTATAGTTTTTGTGTGCTTAGCTATTGTTTTCTGCTTTAGAGCCTGTGTTTCCTGTCACTTCATTTTGGTGTCTTTGAAAAAAGCTCTATAATAAAGACATGTTTAATTCATTGCTTCTTTGGAAATAATGTACATGAGAAACTAATTGTAGATTACGTAAACATATATTTACTTTCCTATTTTTAACAATGTTCTTCTGTTGTAGAATTACAAGGAAGTTTGATGCCAATCAATAGAAAATGACAAATGTTCTCACAGTTCATCAGGGGTAAAAGTAGTTTTACATTCTTGGCAGCACTATGAGAAAAGTGTATATAGAGTGCATCCCAGTCTTTCCATTTCTGGCATAGAACCATTCATGTTTGCTTTTAAACTGATTATATTTATCCCATGTCCAGAAAGAGGGACAATCAAGACCTGTTTGTCAAGAAGATCCTGCAGGTTCCACTTCGTCTTCTTGACATGGCGTCTCTCATACTCATAGGAGGATGAGAACACTGTTAAGTCAAAAGCACGTCTTCTGAAGTTGGGATGTTTTTCCTCCAACAGGTTCCAGAGGAATTACGTCAACTAGATGTTGCATTGGAATTTATTTATTTCAATGTCATCTGTGAATGTTCCTCATTTTCAACAGTGGAGTCATACAGGTTGAAAAATGTTATCATTTTTTAGAAAGTCTCATAAACAGCAATATTTCCACTAAATAAGAGACGACAACATTAGATAGAGGAAAAGCCTCTTGCACTCTGCACAAAGCAAGATGCCAGAGAGCAAAAATACTATATATTTTTAAAAAATCTAGAAGCCTATTTAGGAAAACTTGTATATTTAAAAAAAAAATATTAGACAATTATTTAGTTTAACATAATTATCGTGGTAAAAGCGAGTTGTTTGTTAAAAATTTAATGAAACATATTTACTGTGTTAGATGCAGGCACGTGCAGAAGGGGGGGCCGAGGAGGCTTAAGCTCCTGCTCCTTTAATCCTTCATGCCCCTTCGTGCCCCTTTTTGAGATTTTTTTTTTCTTCAAAAAAGTGTTTTTATTGTTATTATTTTTATTTTTTTATTTTAAATGTGTGTCAGGAGGCCTGCTTGTGGCCCTAAACACAGAAATGTTTTGGCTGCAGAGAAAACTTCTGACTGTAATTTTTTTCAGGCTACTCCAATCCTGAGTTGGTCCCACAAACTGATATAAAAAATGTCTGTCTTTATATCAGATATTCCCTTTCATTATTTTCGTAATGAAACGTTACCGCGACTGTCACTGAATTAAGTCAGTGCAGTCCACTTTTATAAAAGGCAGCATGGTGCAAATAGTCTTTCATTTCCTTGCGCAGCCCTCAAAGTAAAAACAAAAAACCTTTCGGACACTTAAATGAATACATTAGTTCAAGAAAAGTATTTCAAAAATGTGTTAATAAGTAACTAGTGAATCATTTTGCTGTGAACGAGGAGATTTAAGATATTTGGAATACGTGGTGTGGTATTAAGCGTGAATTGCATTATGGATAGCTGAATTGTCCATCTATTTGGAGGAACACCTTTTCAATTATGAATACTACCATGAGAAGTCGTGCTATTAAATGACAAATCAGCCTGACATACAAACTCTTTTGGGAGAAGGAGAAGATCGAGAGGGGAGAGAAGAAGAAGAGCTGATCCAGGTCACGTGACCGGGAAAAGCATCCTTTTGGTCCATTTTGGATGTTCCCTAGGATCTCCAGAGAAATCTAGGAAAATGACCAAACTTCAGTTTCTGAACGTCTTTTTGACTGAGCGTCTTATGCTGGCCGCACAGGAGATTTACAAGTCTGTCGAGGACACGATTTTGGAGTACCAAGAGGAGATCGCGATCAGGGAGCGGGAGAACGACCATCTGAGACGGAGGCTCCGAGACGCTGGGATAGAGATATGGCCAGGTTAGCTACTTTGAGGAGCTAACGGGGGAAACCGTTGGCGTCGTCGCCACCAACTCTTGCTAAAGCTAGTTATTCAGACTGGGGTTGGGGACAGTATTTGGAACAAATGTCCGATTTATTAATAGAGTATCCTTGCAGAGCTGTGGTGGAAATATCAGCGTTATTAGCCGCTGCTGAGAAGCGGCTAACATGTTAGCGACCTTTGTTCGTTAGCCAGTCAGCTAGCTAGCAGACGTCCAGTTTAGACCTGACTGAGGGAAGCTTAACTCTTCCTTTGCACTTTGACACTTTATTTTAAATAACCCTACATTAGTTTGGCGGGGACACACAGCAAGTGATAGCAGCTAGAAAAATGTTTTGAGACCTTCATTAGGTCCTTTCTTTGGGAACATAACATGCATCAATAGAAATTATTAGCTGTGGCTCTATTTTTTGTTTGTTGTCTTCATGTGTTTGCTCACTGGCTGTTTAGAACATGGTAATAGAAACATCACAAAGAAAAACCGCAACAAAGAATGTTCAGGCTTCAAACAAAAAGACACTTAGCTATTTTTTTTTATTTTTATCTAAAGAAACTTTATGCTTTTTAAAAGTAGGGATTATTACAAGACCATCCTAAAATGGGAATGATTTTGTAATGCTTCCATTTTCTGTTGGATTTAAAACTACATCTCTATCAAGGACAGAATATATATGTTTATCTTCAATATTTGTTGATTCCAACAGAATAGGTTTTTTTTTACCTTCTGAGGAAGAAGAAGAAGAAAGAATCAAGAATTGACTTAATGGTAAAGTGTTTTCAGTTAATTAAATTATTTTTCTAAAACAGTCCAAAGTCACAGACCTCTTGATGCATCGCTTAAAATCTACAAATGCGATTAAACCTTCAAGGTTACGGGAAAAGCACTGTGATTTCTCAAAGTTACAAAAAGCAGACTTTACCTGCTTTTTGTCACATTGTAGTGTTTTAAATCATTAAACCAATTTCAGTTCCAAAATATCCAAAATAACCAGTTGGACCACCAATGGAAATAAGAAATGCCCACAAGTCTTTGTGCTAACTGACTATACTGTTAAATTGCTGTGGAGGCTTTTATTCTGACAGGTTTCTCTCGATATTTTGAAATGAATTGAAAGTCTCTTTGAATTAACTTCCCTTGCCTCCATGTGACATGTTCTTGGTTGCATGACGTTTCTTTTCATCCTTTCCACTTCTTGCCCCTTTCCTTTCAGATCGCTCGTCCATGGCGCTGTTGGAGGAAGAGGACGGTGAGCATCCCCGCCGAGAGTGGAGTCCAAGTATGGGACATCAAGAGCGTATTCCCATTCAGATCAAAGACAAACGAGACATGCGGCCCAACCAGGGAGAAGATCAGCTTCGAGGACATGGCTCCTGCAGCACAGCGGAAAACATGTTCACCCCCCCACGTGTAGCGAACGAGTACCCTCAAGAGGGTCCCCACACAGCCAGCCTTCCTCAGACTCAGGGTGTGGAGAACAGGGAGAGAGATCCTGCATCTCGCAACGCATCGAGGCACGTGAAGGGCGAGAGCGGTGGCTGTCACAGAGGTGCCGCATCATCCAGCAGCGGTGCCCAGCCTCTTGCACCAGTCAACCCAAACTGCTCAAATGAGAACAATATCGACATTATTGGTGTTGAGAACGGTGGACAGATGGGCAGCGCCAAAGGAGCGGTGACCGGCCCTAACCGAGGACAAACCCCTCTCATGAGGAACCAAGGGGCCAATGCCATGGAGTGCCCCCATCAAAAATCTCCCTTGCAGGGCCACATGTCGTCGTTCTGTTGCAAAGTCTGCGGCGAGGCATTCAGTCACATCGGACACCTTCACGTCCACGTGCAAGTGCACACTCGAGAAAAACCTTACCGCTGCGGAGTGTGCGGAAAGTGCTGCAGCTCCTCCGGCAGACTTCAGGAGCACCAGCGGAGCCACACGGGAGAAAAACCCTTTCGCTGCCAGATTTGTGGGAAGGGCTTCACTCAGATGGCTCATCTGAAGGTCCACATGAGGATCCACACCGGAGAGAAGCCGTACAGCTGCCCCGTGTGCGGCAAGTGCTTTAGCCGCTCTGACAAAATCAAAAGGCACCTTCAGACGCACAGTCGCGAGGGGACCTACTTCTCGGGGCAGTAATGGAAGGGGTTCAGTTTGGGAGTCGTCGTTGTTGTGGGAAAGTTTTCAGCATAAAGCTACAATTGCTGCCACTGACGAGGCATTTCTTCCTACTTCTAAGGACGTAGAAGTTCTGCTTCTGTAAAGAACACTTTTTAACCGAACCTGTAATTTCTCACTTCCTTTATATAGTTTGTATTAGCCAGTTTATGTTCTTTACAGTGTTTTGTATTTATCATTACGTATTATTAAAGTAGACACAATTTGAATTATTAGCTGGACTTTTCACGATTATGTAGTGTTTTTCCAGCCTTATGATTTGGCATGGAGTCTTCCACACAAGCCTGGGAACATGGATGTATCAAGGACGATCAGCACATTCAGTTTATCACCAGGTGGTCACTATGTCCATGTGGCTGCAGCTGCAGACTACACATTTTCTTTGTGGTCATTCTTTTTGTTGGTTTTAGAATTAAGATTAAGCACAATTCTCAGTAATTAAAAAAAAAAAGTGTGTATCATGAAGCAATATCAATAACTTAGGAAGTTATGTTGAACGTAACGCCACAGTATTCAGTGTCATTTTCTCAGTTGGACTTGGTTCCGATTTGAACATTTCACTAGCGTGTTCTTGGGAACTTGGTTAAAGTGGATGGGAGTGCTGAAAGATTTCACACCTCTCTCTGATTTGGTTCATTTTCACACAGAAAGCAGACCAAACAACGTCATGCAGCAGCTAGTGAGGCGCCAACACAAGAAGCTGCATGTGTGCATGGCAAACCACTTTACATTCAATAAAAAAAACCTAATATCTCTTTAGTGCTGTTGCATTCTTACAGAGCAAGTCACTGCCATCTCACGGGATTAGTGTCAAATCTGACGTGAGACTTCACCAATAAAATAATGTGATATTGTGCAGAATGCCCGTTATTTTAGGAGTGTAGGTTTGCTTTTTCTTTCATTCATAATATGTGCTGCGGTATCTTAGGTTGCATATGCACAAATGAAGTTGAACCATACAGTATTAACACAATCACTTATTTAGTAGTGCTAAGTGGGTAAAGCTTATGCGCACCAGTGTTTCCACAATGTGTGAAGTTTTTGGTTTTTATATTTTCATTTCCAGGTGAAAGCTGGATTGTCATAAAATAAAAGTACTTTCTACTTACATTTCTGCGCCATCGTTTTCTGTCACAGAATTAAGGCTGCATTTATATCAGGAGGTTGCATTATTGTGTGACGTATTGTTATAAAAACAATTACATTTGTTTTTGTTTGATGCTGGAACAAGCACAAACTGATTTGTACTGCAGAATTTAGCTGAAAGATGAACCGACCCAGACTTGAACATGAACGAAGGTTGTTACCAGCAGAGCACACCAGAGGCTTGTTGGTTGCTTGTGTCACAAATTGATAAATAGTTGCTAGTTTTTCACAACTGGCCAGTAGCTCATCACATGCTGTCTTCCTAGGGGGATCTTAGCTCCCCAGCACATACTCTGTACAGTGTTTTACCACTTAAATGTTATTTTCAAATAAAGTAATACCTGATCATCTGCTGTGAGTTTCTTGCATTATTTTAAGGAGTCCCAAATCAGCTTATGTTTTGAAAGTTGATTAGCTACAGAGAATGTTAAGATTTCCCACCACAATAAAAGCTGTGTCAAATATGAAACCATTGTGGCGTGCAGACGGCGCCTTGCAAAAATATTTATACATCGCTGTACACTTTATCACATTCCAACTACAGCATTTGATTGTACTGAAGAGAGTTTAGTTCAGTCTCCCTGAGTCAATACTTTGTAGGATCAGATTTTGCTGCCGTTGGCGCCGCAAATAAAATGTTCCGATTTTACCCTTTCTTTGCAAAATAGCTCACTGAGGAACAAAGATAAAATTGGTGCTCTAATTGCTAGTTTAAAGACTTCTGAAGACACATGATTGTGGTGGATTTATTGTACATGGATTGCAATAAAGGCAACTGACTACAAAATAGTCACATAGAAAAAAAATGGACTTCTACTACAAAGGTAGGCATTGCTTTCTGACAGTCTGCCAGATAAAATCATTGTAAGACACTTTGTCCACTTGTGGTCTCCATGACAAAAACATGAAAAAGTTAAATCAACATGAATATTTTCTAAACCCTGGGAAGGCCTTCTTTACCCTGCAGTGTATAATCATCACTATTGCTCCTATTCAGCTTTTCCTAACATAAGACAAAAAGGTGCTGCAGTAAAGAACAACAGTTAATTTCGTCATATACAATATATACCTGCAAAAGTCCTCAACTACTCTGAGTGATTTAGTGAAACCGATTTGCTACAAACGATTATGCAGTAACATGTTTACGACTCTTGGGGGCACACTTACCACTTTAATTTAAGGACGCTTGTTGTTTTCAAAGTGAAAACAACAACAAAAAAGACATGAACTATGATCAAATCATGCGAGTAAGTATTACTGATATCCATGGCTTCTTTTACACTCCCAATGCCGAGAGACTTGATGCATATCTCAATTGTGAATAAATACCCTTTCTTGTGATGTTTGTTAAAGTCAGAATAAAACTCCACCTGGTTTCAACACTGCAGACATGTCTGCAGCCACTGGAAATACAAGGGCATTGTTCTGAACGCTGGTCTCCACTAAAACACCACATCTTGTAAAGGTGCCAGCAGGAGACAGATTGGGAACACAGCAGTAAGGACACAGCACCAGGAGGTAGAGGGACACTAAGTTACAGTGATTTCTTACGTCATATTGGCTCACGATGACTTCCTGAGCAATAGCAACGCACATTGGAGTTGGATTATTGTATTTGTCAATGAGCATCTCTTTTCCACTAAATATATGTACGATTTAAAATACGGTGAATATTCAGAAAATTACTATTTTATTTATATGTTTGATTGTGATCGTAGAAATACCATGTGTAGTGCTCAGATGAGAAATGTCTTATTGAAGATATTGAATGTAGATCAAATGATTGTTTTGTTTTACTGAATGTGAGTAATCCAGCGGTTGCTGCAAGTCATTGCAGTTTAGGCTGTTTGCATTTCAGCAAAGTTCTTGTGTTTAGGTTTCAAACTGAAAGTATAATTGCATCTGCGAGAAAATCAAATACATATTAGAAGAAAATCACAACTCTTATTTAAATACGCAAGCAGCCAAGTTGGTATTTGAATTCATTATTCAATAGCCACAATTAGTACGTTTCAAATTTCTCCAGAAAGTGCTCTCACAGACTCACTGTCACACAAATCAAGTAGCTGAAAATCTGGATGTTTTTAAAGCTGTGACCTTCCCCAATCCTAATTATTGGGCACAAAAACCTTCTGCTAATGATCCCAAACTGTGCTAGGACACCATAGGTGGGAGCAGCTAAGCAGCTGCAAGGTAATAACACAAGAATCATGTTAGGTAGTGGAAGGAGATCCATTTTTGACCAATGAGTTCCCAGTTTGATAGGTTTACAGGAGAAGAGTGTCCCTTAAGTTTTGCAGGAAACGTTTTGGTATAAAATCATTTATACTTTGCATGTTGAAGAGAATAATGATTTTACAAAAGGTGGGTGCATAAATAAATAACTGAAACAAAAGCCAATATACTAGACAATACACTGAAGTTGTACTTTTGCATGGGAAAAAAATGGCAGCGAACTGAAGCTTCACAAAGTCCAGGCAGATTCTGGTGTCTTGTTCCTTATTGTGTCACCATTATTTTGAGAGGAGAGCTGCTCTTCGTCCAAACAAGCTTAAGTTCACACCAGCATCCTAATCAGAGTTACTGATTGAATGACTTGGTTGAAGAAGTAGAGTATTTAAACAGGGAATGATTTTACAAATCCAGCCAAACTCTGCTTTCGAAAACAAACCACAATTTAGAGAGTGTACGAGACAGATATTCATACTCATATAGAAATATGTGTTTCCATTGCATATATTTTGTGCAGGTATATTAATACTGATATAGAAATGTGTATATTACCAAGGAGACTGAATATATTGGTGGATAAACAACATTACAATGTACTGTTTTCCTGCTGATGTCAGAGGTCATTCTCATTGGTTATTTCTGACCAAATTGTGTATTTCTGCAGATAGCAGGAGGATCAGGGAGGAGGATTTTTCACAGATTGTTAGTCTCATGTTGTTCTGTGAGGACATAGTGGCAGTTTTAACAAAAATATAAAAAAACATGTTTTTCTTCAATTAAAGTTACTTCCTGCAGTCTTAAGGGCTACCACACAACCAAACCTGCACAGCACACTCTCACACACAGAAACAGGATTACTTTGCTGCAGATCCCCATGTCGTACAGCTTCTGTTATGCTTTTCTTTGACCGATCGATTTCCCCTCAGCCCCTGGTAGGATTACGTGTCTGTTCGTGAGATCCCACTTCTATCCCACTATGTCTCTGCCTCTGGAGGACGGTGGTTGTGAAAGCACATATTGCTTTCCTGCAGGAGTTTAAGTAATAGGAAAGATAATAAAAAGCGTAGCTGTTGGACCAATCATTTCTCAGACTCTAAGAAAGCCAGTCATTTGTAGTGGGTGTTCCAAGGTCCTTCTGGGAACACTGAAAGACTGAAATAGATGATTATTTTGCAGCAAAGAACAAAAGAAAAAAACAAAAAACAACCTTCTCATCGAAAAGTAAATCTTATTTAAATGTCATAAAAGATCACATATACTGAAAATATAGAAATTGTTTATGTTTAAGGCTGAGTCAAATTAGGTTTCCTTAAAAGTCTAGAAAATATGCAATGTTATATGTAAAAGGATAGGAAAAAAGTTATCAGTGTGCATTTAACAAATTATGATTAAAATACTTGGCTTATGTAATAATATATAAGCCTGTTATTTTAATCTGATGGATACAGGATCTCTTCTGCAACAATGAACAATAATTTTATAAGGTCAGATTTGACATTTAGGGCTCCCTTTGACAATGTCCCGAAGCAACATTAATGGAGAGACACGCACTGTTGATGGTGATTATGCTCATCAGTGAAAATTTCTTCTGAACAGATGACACAAATGCTGGGCTAGTACACCTGAAGAACTATTTGATGTTCTAATCGCGATGTAAGTTACATATTAACCACACACACATCACATACAGATTGGCCTTTACAAACAATCCACATCAGAATATGCTGTTTACCTACAAATGTGAGTGCAGGAATCAATATAGATGTATTTGACTCTCTAAGTCTGATGAAATTTGGGTCTTGATTCAATCAGTGAAAGGACAAGCAAAAGGACAAGGACAATATTGGAAAAGCATGTGTATAGACAATAGTCAGTTTTTTATACACATTCTAGGATTTGGCAAACAATGTGAGGGATTTAGAAAATAAATAATCTAAACCTAACTCAGGAAATATGTAGTTTTAAATAAAGTTACTTGTAGAAAGTGTTGAAATAGAATTTTAAACTCTGTATTTCTTCAATAAACTCATCTACTCTCCTTCCGTCTTTGTCAATGTCTCTTGCAAAGCTGATGGCTGCTTCAGTGCTCATACGTAGTCTGAATCCATAAATCTCCAGGGTCTTATGCACAGTTACATTTCTAGGCCTTCACGTGACTGTCTGTAGGCTTTTCATTTTGTTGGCGGTGATTGGCGATAAGTGAGAAAATAAATTGCCTTGTTTTAGGATGCTCTGGGGAATGGCAAACCACCACCTACAGGCAAAGAGTTTGATATGATGTTGAAGAAAATAACTGCAGGCCTTCTTTGAAAATACTTGCGGAGTAACTGGGCTCACCAGATATCTGCCTTGCCAAGTTTTGAGCTGAACAAAAGGGTGGATGTTGACTGACTATTACATTAAACATGCATTTCAATTTCTTGACATGTGCATGTCAAGGAATTATGTTTTCATATGGTGTAAGTTCATTAGAGGAACACATTTCAAGTGTTTATCATCACCAGTTCACTTTGGTGACTGGTGTTGTTTGGTGCTGCAGGTTCCCCCACACCACCAAAACATAAACAAAACAAAAAACAACTGAACTATAACTATGCCAAACAAAAAGCATAGCATTACGATTGACAATACTAACATCTGATTCTAACCCAGCTTACTTCCAACCTTCACTTATATCAAATTTGTTCTGCAACTAAAACAAACTACTTCCCTTCACCATCAATTTCTTTTTAAATATTTCATCAGCATTAGAAGTGCTGCTAACTCATTAAAGACTCTTAGATCTGCTTCATGCTGCTGCTCACTGTTCCACAAGTGCACCCCCACTGCTGTTACATAATCATACAATGCAAAGCATGGTGGTCATTGTTTCCAAGAACTTTTTATGGCCTTTCTGCTCCACTGGACGGTTTTAAGTGGGGGACAACACGAGAGAGAGCAATGAGGAGTTTGCGAGGAGCGTACATTAGTCAGAAGGTCTCAAGTCTGGAAAAGCAGTTTTCTTTAAATGTTGAGATCAACAGAGAGAGGGTTTGGTTAAAAACATAGTCAAAAGTTTCAAATCGAATATGTGCATCACATTCCTGGGGAAGTCTTAACAATGTCACTCTTAATCTTCAGTGTTTATTTATTTGATGTGGTTATTGTTTCACACAATTTCTAGGTCAGATACGCAGTTTCTGTGCAGAACTGCTGAAAGGTGTCAGAATGTTTAAAACAGCGTTTTCTTCCTCCGCTGCCGGAAGAATGTCAAACCCTCCACCAGCTACTCTGCTCCGTGGTGTGAAGACAAGAAGGAGGGTGAGGAAACAAATGAAAGAGAGTGAAAACCACAGATTGCTGGGCTCTATGTTTTATGAACCTGATTCTAAGTGAGAGGTTATAGCTGAAGATTTTTACCAACACTTCTGCTCTTTTGAGGCAACCAGGTTTTGAGGGGAGAAAGCTTTTGAAACCACACACTGATCAGGAGTGCCTCATTTGTTGTTTCCACTCGTCTAAATTATTTAGTCTTTTAAAAAAATCAATAACATTTATTTCTAAACCCATTACATGTTAGTAGCTTAGCTCCAGGAGGAAAGACAGAGAGAGAGAAAAAAACATTTGTGCCATTATGTTTTAAAATTTTTGGACTGAAACCTTTAAAGCAGCATTTAGAAAATAATAATTAGTGGTATCTTCTTCAATTAATTTTTTTTGTAATTTGTATTGCTCTTATTGTAGAATTATTAAGTCAGGAAATTAATGTTAGCATTTTATTTTTAGTGTTTAG
Organism: Poeciliopsis prolifica; assembly: GCF_027474105.1. Taxonomy (NCBI): domain Eukaryota; kingdom Metazoa; phylum Chordata; class Actinopteri; order Cyprinodontiformes; family Poeciliidae; genus Poeciliopsis; species Poeciliopsis prolifica. The sequence goes on along the minus strand of NW_026562378.1, from coordinate 9,349,581 downwards.
CCATCCTTATAAAGAACATGGTTCTCTGCTGGTGAAAAATCTTTTAATCAGGCTCAGAAAGTGAGTTTCAACTAGTTTTACAATGCATGTCTGAACATCATTGCTTGCTGAGAAACTGATTTAAAACAAGCAATAAGATCAATCAACTTCACTTAAATATAGAGCTTCATAACTTAGCTGGTGCTTGTTTTACTTGTCTCTGTCAAACGATCATCTCATATCATTTTCTCACAGAACTGGGTTGTATGATTTCCAATTGCTTCATTATGCCAGATCCAAAGGACGAAATTTATTCTAAAATAATAAGCAAAGTGGTCAGAAATACATTCCACTCGCAAATACTGAAGTGGGAGAAGTTTAACTTATTGCCATAAAGCCTATAGAGGAAGATGAAAAACATTTTTGAATTAAATAATATATTACTTTTTGGCTTAATCTATTGTGATTATGTGTTTTACACATATTAAAGTACAGAATTTAAAATATAAAATATAAAAAATATCTCCATTGAAATTATTTTATTAGCATTTCACTCTAATTAGACTTTTGGACATATTTTTTTTCATGTTTTTGTACCAATTGACTGAGTGGCAATAAAATTTTCTTTTATTTATCAGAAAATACGCCATGCCATCAATTTCACTTTCAAACTAGTGACTCTTCATCATCTCAGACAGATCAGTGGCATTGTGGTTCATGAGATTAAATTCACAATGAGTTAATTGCCAAAATATGTGAATAACAGTTGTGTAGATGTTGTAGCTGTGCAAGATACTGAGCTGCAACAGTTTTGCTGCAGAATAATAATATAAAAAAAAATCTGATGCATCTGTTGCAATGCAGGAGGCTTATTTACCTGAGTGAAACGTGAGACGTGAGACTGAGATGCAAGGCAGACCCCACACAGTGTGACAGAGGCATAATGATGAGAGTTACCACCAAGACTGAAAAGTTAATGGGATGTTGTGAGGAAAATGAAGTTTAACATAATCTCTGAAAAAAAAGTTTCCATTATAGATTAAGATGGCAACAAGTTTGGTACCGCAAAAGAAGTCACAAGTTTGGTACCGCAAAAGAAGTCATGCTTATGTGTTTTTTGTTCTGAATCATGATGAGCACATTGAGATTTTAGCAGCTGTTTTGCACTGGTTTGTCATTTTTCCTTCATGTTCCTAAAGGACTCATTTGGTATTCAGACAAGCAGTTTTCTGTTAAATTACTTGGGAAAAAAAAAACATTGTTGAATTTTAGACAACTCAATATAGTCTCAGAACTCCTACAACATTTAGTCGAGGCTGTGACTTTGGATGGGCATCCATGTTGTCAGAGTTAAATCTGTGAGTGTCTCGGTTCGTTTCTTCAGAGACAAGCAGTCAGTCAGAGCTGAGTGTTTCTACATGGATGGTCACACGGTTAAATCAAGGCAGTGTTGAAAAAGATCTGCTATGTCACACATTCGTAGCTATCCACACTAGCAAGGTGTCAACTCATTTTCTTCTAAGTGAAATATCATTTTATCATTAAGAACCTATCAGTATGAATCTGGTATGACTGGCTGATGAATGAAAATGGACTTCAGTGTGGCAAAATCTATCTCTGATTAATATTTTACAAACCACAAGAACTTGAGACTTGAAAATCCTCTATTAAAAGATGTGAGCTGAATAAATGTCATAAAGACCATTATGATAATTCTCCACCAAGTAGCTACTTGTATTTCCTTTTAACAATATATTTAAACACTAAAAAGTGGATCAACTTTGGTTCACTTTGCAGCAGTGACACACATCAATGCTGCATTGACTCTGGATGGCAACACCTCATTATTTTTGTAAATGTGCAGCAGTAATGCTTATCCTAATTTGGACCAAATGATGACTCTTGCATATTTTGCTGAAGAGATGAATTGATATTTGTATCGTTGTCTTTGAAGGTTAATTAAGACCTAAAGGCTTTAATTACCCTTAAAGTTAATTAAAGCCAACTTCTGTGACAACTGAAAACTTTTTTGCAAAACATATTGTTCACTTTCACCCAGATAGTTTTCTTAGCATCAGTTTGAACAAAAAGTCATCAAAAGGCAACATAAACCCATGTTGTTTTTTCAGATATCTTGCATCCAGTATTGTCTTTCATCTGGAGATGATTCACAAAGCAGATTGCATGCAGATATAAACACACCCTTCAAGTCTTGCAGTTTTGAGCAATTTGTCCTAATACTACATCACATTGGGGTTGTTTTCTCTTCACAGACAACACAGCAGGCTCACTGCAGTGATGAAAGAGGTAAACAACAGAACTTACAAAAGGCAAAAATTAAAACTCTGGAGAAATACAGAAAAAATAAAGTTTGCTTTCTGAATAATGAAAAAAAGACATTAAACTTAGACAGTTTGTCTGCTTTGAGAAATAATTTTTAAGAACATTGGGTAAATGTCGGTGAAAGTGAGGAGTGATTATTGAAAATGTGACTCCTAACCAGTTTTTTTTTTCATTGCAAGCCAGCAGCACAGCTTGCCGTTTTTTCCTTTTGTATTCGTTCAGCTTTTAGCTGGAGGACGCAGGATAGAAGCAGGAAAAGCTTTCAGCAAACAACATCATCAGTGTAGAATCTGAGAAGCGCTACAAAGAGTTATTTTGAGAAATTTTCATAACAAACGAGTTAAAAATTTTACTTTAGATTGGTCGAATTTTCATCCTCTCATTTCTTGTGGAATCTGTAAAGACAAGTTGAATTGTGTTTTAATTATTTTTTGTATTTAATAATTTTTTTGTTAAATACAATACATAATATATAATGCAGTATCTTGTTGCTTTCTTTTTCATTTGAGTGGTTGGGGCTGAAAGTGGGAGAGGCTGAAGATATGTGGTAAAGGTCATCAGGTCAGGATTCAAACCTGTGATGGAAATGTCAAAGGTTTGTCCATTACTCATGTGCCACCACAGCATCCCAGCTGAGCTGTAATTTTACACAATTGCAAAGATTTTTTTTGTATAATAAGTTTTTGTAATAATTCAAGGCATTTACGGAAGCAGCTCTAATGTGAAAACTGAACCGCAAAGTTGAAATATAAAAGATGCTTTAATTCACCAATCCAAACACAAGATTATTGCTGAATCAATAATCTTCTCTACATGTTTTCCACATGGTACATAAACCCCCACAGTTTTGTCATTTGCTGCAGCAGGACTGCTGTTACAGATTCAATGACCTACCTGGGGATAAAGAGACATCATTTTCAAAAGGTTTGCATCACTGCTGTATATTGTCAATGCATCGTAGCAGAATGAAGCAGACACAGAGCTTTCTAATGGCTTGGAAAAATATAACAATCATAACTCCCTATGGGTAAAATGATGTTCTCAGTAGAAAGCTGTGCTGGTTAATGGAAGAGAATCAAAACATTTGGAGGCGAGGACAGTGGGAAAATTCACTATGAATGTTTTTGTTATGCAACAACATTTGGTTCTTAAAAAGATATAGAAAAGACAACCTGATGCAGAGAAAAACATGATTTTCCTCTTTTGTTTTTGAAAAGCTTAAATAGAATTAGTTTAATTTTAAGATTATAGCTGATTTTAGCTTCCTAAGACAGTGTCATTTAGCATGTTTTAAATTTTTCACTACTACCATAGTAAAAAATTCTTAGTAAATGCAAATGTAGGGTGTAATTTGGTATTGCGCCTTTATTTTGATCAATAAGTTCATATTAAAACAAACTTTAAAAAATCAAAAGTGTCAATTTTGGTTAAAAGTGTCTCAGGAATTTATCAAAATACTTTGGCTTTAAATGTGTTGAAACAAAAAAATTAAACATTCATTTATATTTTAATTCTGTTAAACCAAAAATTGTATCCATAGCAACACTTTGCTTTTGTGTGTCAATTTTATTTTAACTAGGGTCCTAAAAGAAAGTGGGTTTTCTTTGGCTTCCTCTTAGAATCAAAAAAATGTAGTTTCTTAATGATGCAATATATTTTGTGAAGTGCACCAGATCCTCCTGCAGCAATAAAAAATAAAAAATATCTACACAGCAGGATTCTGCCACCCCTGTAGTTCACAGTCAGAAGTGATGGCATGCTTAGGCTTTTACTTCCAAATGTAACTACGGTCATGATGATTTGCAATTTTACTTTCATCTCCAAAAATTTAATCATGTGTCCTTTTCAAAAGTCTGGCGTTTTCTTTCTGTGTGACTTTTAAGCCCAGGCCCATAAGTGATTCGTTTCACTGTGGACAATGACATTTGTGTATCAGCTCCAACCAGCATCTTCTGTGTCTGAGTCGCACATTTTCACCCCAAAATAATTTATCTCCAGGACACAGAACCCACCTGTAAGCTGGACATAAAAAATGGCATTTATGCTTGTTTAATTTCGTTCATAGTCTTTTGTCGGTGTTCAAATGAGCTGTTTTAAATTGACGTATCAGAAGCTGACAATGCCATGATAACACATGGGCTTTCCTAAATGTAATGACAAAAATACTCATTTTTTTTAGATTTAGCAAAGACAAATATAAATATTGTTCTGTTAATGCTGTTCTGCTCTATTCCACATACCTCAGCTCTTGTGTGTCTTGTGTGTCATCACTTGAGCTTGAGAAGAGAATCATGAAGTAACAGGAAGATTGAACTGTGCAAAGAAAGGGGTGGCCAGCAGAGAAGGGAAAGGTTAATTAAAATTGACTGAAAAGTCATGGAAATGAGCACAGGAAGACGACCACCAGGAAATGTTTGTTTACCTAAGCCTGGGTTTTATTCATGTATTGATCAAAATGTGGTCCATGGAGTCATGAGATATTTTTTTTCCACTTCACCAAAATGACAAAATAAAACAAAGAGTTTCCGTCGAAGAAATTTATTTTCTACAAACTTTAATTTAAAAAAAAAAAATGACATAGAAGTCTCTGTTCCTTCTCAGCAGCAATAGTATTTCTAATTAGTTGCTTTAATTGAAGATGGAACTGTGTGGCCCTGTTGGACCATTGCCACTTAACTCTAGATGGAGCTTTCCTGGGTTTAGTTGTCAGATTTGTGTTGTTTGCTGCCTGTCGTTCCCTTCCTTCCTCACCCTGTTTCCTTTACTGTCCTTTACTTTTAATAAAGGTCACCAGAGCCAAAGACTCCTAAAAACAGAGATGAAGAAAATGCTATTTGCATTTGCAGTAAATAATAAAAACAAACGCGTGCATGGTTTTTATTTGTATACTTAACTATTTTTGTGTACTCAACTATATGCTACTTTGTGTTTATTGATGAAGGAAAATCTCAATTAAATACGAAATAAATATTGAAGTTAGTGCGGCAAAAATGTAAAAAAAATAATGCTGGGCATGGACGCAGTCCAAGATAAAATACATCAAAAATAGACAATAAATAAACAAATAAAACAAAAATTCTCAAGCTAACTTCATTGAACAAACCAGAACGGTTTGTGAAAAGTTTTGGGGAATTTTTAATTTCCCTCTGAGCATGTTAACCAGCCTCAGCGTTTGTTAGGAACATGTCAACTGAGTTCACACCTCTCAGCTCCTCTCCTGGTGTGAACAAGAGGTCTTTGGAAGTGTGTCTCTTTTTTCACAGTTTATTTCACAAAGCCCAGTGGACATGGATGACCTCACCATCAGTCTGCACCATCTCAGCCCTGCAGAGGCATGTAAACAACAATCCAGCTGACGAGTGGAAGTGATAAGCTCCTAATGTGGGTTGCCATTCACTCAGTGTCAAACTTTGCAGCTCAGTGAAAAATGTTTGCATTGAAAACTACTCAATTATTCTCCTAAAATGTATGATTTGGAGTTTGTTTTTCACATTGAGTCTCATTTTGGATCATTTGAGGTTGTTGTTAATTTTCAGTTTTGTGTTTCTGTTAGATCCCTTTTGCATTTATTTCTGTGGTTATTAAGTCGCTTTCTCTCAGCTCCTCAGTTCTGGGTGCTTCTGATCAGTATCACCTGGTTCTTATACCATTCATCCACCTCCACAGCAGCGAGTTGCCTTGTTGGGAAGCTTATAATCCTCCTCTTAACAGCACATAGATTCCTTCGGGGTTCAGGTCAGTGAAGTTTTCTGGCCAATCAAGAACAGGAACACTGTGGTCATTTCTTTGACAGTGCCAAGTCCTGCTGGGAAGTAATATCAGCATCTTCGTTAAGCTTGTCAGCAGAAGAAAACATGAAATGAATTTCATAGCAGACTGCATTGATTGTGGATTTGAGAAAACACATTGGACACTGCTGGTCAACACCAGCAGACCAGTGGCGGAGCTAGACTTTTTTTCAAGGGGTGGCCAAAGGGTGAACAAGGCTTTATCAGAGGGGTCCATATACAAATGATGAACGAAAGGAAACAAATATTTTCTCACAAACACTCAATTTAAAATGGTTTATTTAACTAAGATTTGCCATGACCAAACAAGACGTTAAACGGCACTATGGAACAGTGAACATGTAAATATAAACTCAGAGCCCAGAATATGACCAAAAACAAATTCTCAAAAATAAATAAACTGGTGCTTCTGGTGTGCAATAGGTTGTGCTGGGTGGGGGCAGTTCAGTGCCATTTCCTTCTGTTTCACTGTCTTCCTCCCCAGAGTCTGACTCTGAATCTGAATCACCCTCATCTCTCTCTGGAACTTAATTGGAAATGCATAAACAGACACAATAAAAAATGCAAAAAGCATCATGCTAATCTTTAGAATTAGGCTTATTGGATTTTAATACTTAACAACTCTCTGTCACAGCCTCTAACCCGCTGGTGATCCACTTGGGCCTGGAGTCTCCTGGCTGGATTCTCCAGGTTGGTCACTGCTGCAGGGTTCTGTCTGGTCCTGGTCACTGCTGCAGGGTCCTGTCTGGTCCTGGTCACTGCTGCAGGGTTCTGTCTGGTCCTGGTCACTGCTGCAGGGTTCTGTCTGGTCCTGGTCCCTGCTGCAGGGTTCTGTCTGGTCCTGGTCACTGCTGCAGGGTTCTGTCTGGTCCTGGTCACTGCTGCAGGGTTCTGTCTGGTCCTGGTCCTGCTGTAGGGTTCTGTCTGGTCCTGGTCACTGCTGCAGGGTTCTGTCTGGTCCTGGTCACTGCTGCAGGGTTCTGTCTGGTCCTGGTCACTGCTGCAGGGTTCTTTCTGGTCCTGGTCTGGTTCTGGTTTTTGCCTCTTTAAGAAGAACTGGGAGATATTCCCTTTTCTCTTCATTTGGGCTCTACACAAAATAAGACAGCCTGGTATTTAGACTCCATGACTGTTTGGCAGAGACACTATTTTAACTATTATTTAAACTATAGTTTTTAGTTTTCAGTAGCTAGCTAAAATAATACTAAATTAAAAATACATTAACTAGAAAATTCCTGAAGAAATTTAACCGGGGCCTGCCAAAGTGTGCCCGTCGGTTTGGACCCAGTGTTCTGATGCTAAACATTAGCATAATGCTCAAGAAAGCTGCAGTATAATCAGTAGTAGGTGGAAAGTTACAAGCACGTAAACTAACATGGACTTGCACCATGCAGTATGTTAAAAGTAATGTATAAGCTAAAATTAGCCAAAATGCTAATGTGAGCCTACATGCTTTCAGTAGCATGTCGGGCATCTCTAGCATGAAGTCTGGACTTGATTACTCATTCATATACTAACCATGGGTAATAAGGGAAATGGCTATAATTTAATAAGGCTAATGCTAATGCTCTGCCTTGCTCCGCAAACAGAGCCCTAACCTGAGTGAAAAAGATAAGGCAGGATAATCTCATTGCACTGCCTTGGGCAGTGCACTGGTCGAGAACAATGAAATGGTAATGTTTCTGCTAATGTTAATGCACCGTCTTGCTGCGCAAGACAGTGCCCTAACCTGACAGAAAAAGATAATTCAAGCTAATATCATTGCAGCGCTTGTGGCGCTGCAAAAGGCGGAGTGAAATTTTAAGGCTTTTATTTTGAAATTTTCGGTAAGCTTAATTTGAAGTGGCAACACTAATCTCACATGTAACACTAGTTCAGTCAGTTATATAATGGCCTAAAGAGCAAAGTCTTGATATAAAAATGTCCAGGCTTTTATTTACGGAAGAATAAGTTATAATAATAATAATAACTAGATGCGTTTCCATTGACCGTATAAATAATAAATTAGCTAATTGGAAAAGCAGCAAGTTTGAAAAACACTCAGGTTTTGTGATAAAAGACGGTTTTGACACACCAACAATAGAGTTCCTTCAAGAAGATCAATGGACAGAAAATGTAGACTCATTAAAATACAGTTGTAATAAAAAGAAAAAGTACATCCAGTTTCAATCCAAGGGCTTTATCAGGAAGTTATGCTTAGTATAGCATTGGAACAGTTTACACGACAAAAACATCACTTCCTTCAACAGAATATCCAACCCGTTTAAAATAATAAGCTATCGCAGATGACTTTTTATTTTTCTTGAATACCGTTTATCTGTATTTATCTCTTTTGGTTTTTCTTGGGGAATAATAAATGTTTCACTCTGTCGTCACACTTGTATTGCGAATAAAGTTTAAAAAAAAAACATTCCCCCCTCCCCCCCCTTAACTCCCCCTCATGCAACAGACGTCTTGTGGCTTTGATGTGAAACTGTGATGTCACTCATCCTGTCTGTGACATCACTGGTGACTGTCTCTATATTCTCAGATTCCTCAGAGAGATTCATTTGCAGCTTCACGTCTGAAAGAATCAATAATGGCAGAGAAAAATTTATTTTCCGCAGAAGTTCAACCGACTGCAATGCTAGAAAACGATTTTTTACTGGCGAGAATTGAAATTTTAAAGAGCAGCCGAAATATGTTCAAGAAACAGAACCAGGAACTCGAAAGAGAAAATAAAATTTTGAGAGAAAGGATTGAGCGCTTCCATAAATGTACAAACAATAATGCCAGGAGTATTCAAATAAAAAACGATCTCCTGGAAACCAAAAATAGACACTACAAAAAAATGGCATGGAAATTAAATTATGATTTGGTGAGGGAGAAATCCAAATTTCAAAAATTAAACAGCGATTATAATGCCATGGCGAAGTCCTATGTGGTCCTCGATCGGACACATAGGACAACAAGGGAGAACGCCAAGGACGCTTACGAAGAGAAGTCCAGAGAAGTGGAGTCCCTCAAAGAAGAAAATCTTGGGCTCCAACAACAAGTAGTTTCTTTGAGGGAAGAACTTGAAATGATTAATGCAAAGGCAAAGTCGGAAGCGAGCCCACCAAAAGAGACTCCACTTCAAAACCAAGAAGATGGCAATGAAGAAAATCCGGAAGAGAGGCCAACAGTCCTCAGAAGAATTGGAACTGCATTTATAAATTTATATAATTCGGGAACATTGCGGTACTGGGTACCCGCATGGATATTTTAATTTCTAGATGGGCTATTTGGGGTATAGCGGCAGCAGGGGGACACATTTTGGGGGTCGCTGGCACTAGGTCCCTTAGGGAACGCTGGCGGCAGAGGGAGAGATTTTGGGGTCGCTGGCACTAGGAGCCTTGGGGTATAGTGGCAGTAGAGGGAGACATTTTGGGGGTCGCTGGCACCAGGTCCCATAGGGAATGCTGGCGGCAGAGGGAGAGCTTTGGGGGCCGCTGGCACCACGCGCCTTTAGGGACGCTGGCGGCAGAGGGAGAGCTTTGGGGGCCGCTGGCACTAGGAGCCTTAGGGGAAATTTCGAAAGCATTTTACCAGAGCAGGCATGCGTATCAATGTCATGAAAGTTTGATACCGATAGGGCGATACTTGTGGGCGTGACAGCGATTTAAAAATTTATTTAGGGTCAAAAATCCACTTCATTTGTAGCTCTAATGGAGTGGCAGTTGGTGGCGTTTGTACTCTGCGTTTCGGCAGTTGGAAATTGTAACTCCAAATCCCAATAAATGTAATATCTCCCTTCTCCGAATCAAGCTGAACGTTTTGATACCATTTTTGTGGGGGGGATATGCAGCAGTGCGAGCCGCATTAACATAAAATGACCATATTTCCAAGAATAAATGTGGGGACATTTCTCGCTCGGTGATAAAGTAAAAGCAAATTTACCAAAATAAAATGGAGAAACTGGGACAGTCACTGTTAACATATTTATTAACATTCAAACATTAAAGGCAAATATAAAAGCAGGAGCGTGTCGCTCTACAAAGTAGTAATATTACTATTAATAATAATAATAAAAGTCATAGAAAACTAAAACTGTAAATATGGGGGCAAATTGTGTACATAGTTTGTAAGTGAGCATACATGAAAAACTGGTACCTTCTGTTAATGAACGAAAAGCCCACAGTGGTAAGTAGCTTGAAATTGACAAAAATAGTAAACAATTGTTTCCTGACAAACTGATTTTCATTGTGGCTCAATTAAAATGATGGTAGTTAAAACTTATTAGCGTTTTTGTGTCTGTGACCATAGAGCTGATGGACATTTTGTCTCATCTGTCTGAAGGTCAGATGAGACCGCCTCACTTTTTAATGATTTGCTTTCTTCCTTGGTCACCTCACATGACCTTGACCTTGTAGTTTCCCTTTACTTCCTGGACTTGGTTGTTCTGGACTTTTAGTAACAATTCATATCACAGTTCTCTTGAATTTGTCATTAATTTTCCTCCAGCCAGGGAGGATCGGACCTTAAGTTTAAGAATAATCTGTGTAATTGTAGTCATCTTGCTCTGTCATTTTCTTATTCTGTTGAACCTCAATTCAAAATAATTTTTTTATTGGTTAATTTTCAGTAAATCTTCATTTATCCCTTTTGTCAATTTCAGGTTATTTCCGTGACACTGTGGGTCCATACATGCATGAGGTTTGTGTAAAGTTATGTAGTTGATATGTAAAGACATTGTGTGTGTTTGAGATGAGTGAACTCTGGTCAGGAAGTCCACTAACATGAGCTCATTTCTTTATCTCTGGACCTGAAAACCATCCTGGGTCTGAAGAGCCTCCAGTCACATGATCAGGCAGAGACACCTGGATAGAAGAAGAGCAGAAAACATGATGTGAGAAACACCATCATATATATACAAGAATAGTAAAGAGAAACACTTAAAATCAACATATAAACTAGAAAATTCCTGAAGAAATTTAACCAGGGCCTGCCAAAGTGTGCCCGTCGGTTTGGACCCAGCGTTCTGATGCTAAACATTAGCATCCATGCTAAAGAAAGCTGCAATGTCATCAATAGCACGTGGATAGTCACAAGCATGAATTATTGAACATGGGTAATAAGTAAAGGAAACAGCTAATACCTCATTTAAGGTAAAAGGCTAATGCTAATGCTCTGCTTTGCTGTGCAAGGCAGAGCCCTAGCCTCAGAGAAAAAATTTTAAAATTAATTTAAAATTTCCACACTAATTCCATGTGTAACAATGGTTGGTTAAAAAGAGTTATAGAAGGCCCAAAACACAAGCAGTTCTAAAGTCCAGCTTTTTCCTCCGAGTTCTGCAATAGTTAGAACTACAGTGATGCGGTTTTGTAGTCCTAATTATCTGGCCCTGCTGTGTTCCATTGCTATGGTAATGGATCCTCTGCAGGCTGTGAGTCAGACAGGGGGAGACATAATTCTATCAGTTTGTGGCAGCCATTTTTACTAAAATAGGCATGAGCCAGAAAGGAGTCTTAAGGCTTTTATTTTGAAATTTTCAGTAAGCTTCATTTTAACTGTCCAAAATAATCCAAAGTGTAACAGTGGTTTTGTTAAAAAAAGTCACATAATCCCCAAGAGAGCAATTCCATAATATAAAAGAATGTCAGGGCTTTTATTTTGAAATTTTAATTCAACTTAATTTAAAATAACCACACTAATCCTGTGTGTAACAGTGGTTGGATAAAATCAGTTATAAAATGCCCAAAACACAAGTAGTTCTAAAGGCCAACAGCTTCCTCAGAGCTCTGCCATAATAAAAACTACAGTGATGCGTTTTGTAGTCCTAACACTGGCCCTGCTGTGCTCCGTTGCTATGGTAATGGATCCTCTGCAGGCTGTGAGTCAGACAGGGGGAGACAGAATTCTATCAGTTTGAGGCAGCCATTTTCACTAAAATAGGCATGAGCCAGAAAGGAATCTTAAGGCTTTTATTTGAAATTTTCAGTAAGCCTCGTTTAAATGTCCAATCTATTCACATGAGTAACAGTGATTGTGTTAAATCAGTTCTAAAATGCTCCAAACAGCAATTGATATAAAAATTGTCAAGGCTTTTATTTTGAAATTTTCATTAAGCTTAATTTCATTAAGATTAATTAAACTTAATTAACACTAATCCCATGTGTAGCAAAGGTTGGTTAAAATCAGTTATAAAATGATCAAAACACAAGTAGTTCTAAAGGCCAGCTCCTTCCTCAGAGCTCCGCCATAGTAAAAACTACAGTGATGCGTATTTGTAGTTCTAATTTATAATTCTAAAGGCCAGCTCCTTCCTCAGAGCTCTGCCACAGTAAAAACTACAGTGATGCGTTTTTGTAGTTCTAATCAGCTGCTCGGCCCTGCTGTGCTTCGTTGCTATAGTAATTAATCCTCTGCAACTGTCATGTGTGTGAGACGGAAAGAATTCTCTTTGTGAGACACCCAGTCAGTTTTGACTGAAAAAAGCGGTCCAAACAACTGCTTCCCGTTCGGAAACCGTGATACGTATCGGAAAAGCGTTTGAAGCGTATGAGAGGGCTATCTTTCGTCTCCGATAGTCCCGCGATTCATATCTGTACATCACTCACATTAATAACAGCGACGAGATAAAAATGGTGTGCGCTGAGGTCTGACATTTTTCAGAAATACATGGAAGTGATCCTGGCTGAGCGAGTCGAAATCCTGTCGCATCACTTCGCTCTGAAGCCCCTAGACAGAAAACCATAAGCCCTCGAAAAATTTTGAAAACATTTTACCGGAGCAGGCATGCTTATCTATGTTATGACCGAGTTTGATACCGATAGGGCGATATTTGTGGTCGTGACGGCGATTTCAAAATTTATTTGGGGTCAGAATCGCAGTGCTTCCCACACTCTAACGAAACGTTGATTACACTCTAGTTTGGGCAGTTTCTAACTGACAAGAATTTTTGATGGTTTTTCGCTTTTTACTTTTTTTATCGTAACTCCGAATCCCACCAAAAGTAATAGCACCCCTCCCGGCGCCGAGCCGCACGATTTCATACCACTTTTGTGGGTGGGCTCGCAGCGGTACGAGCCCGGTTGACCGAAGAAAAATAAATAAATAAAGAGACATTCTATTGGGTGTAGATTAATAGGTGCCTGCCATGCAATGCATGGAGGCAGTTACTGGCTCTCCTTATGCATTGCTAGGCAGGCCCCAATTAAAATTAATTAATATAACTAGTTAGGTTATAATTCAAAGCTTTCATATGACATAGCCTACTTACATTTCAGTCATTATAAAACTTAATGGTTTTTCACATATTCTTAAAACACACATTTCAAGCAAGAGCTGGGAGATATAAAACATTACAGGGCAGCATGTCACTAAAACATGTGTAAAGAATCTGTCTAAAACACGATCTATCAGCACTAGCATGGCTAATATAATAAACGAGGCACTACGCAGCGGTGCACAACCATTTTTTTTTCTTTTTAGAAATGTATGACAAGTGCCGCCTCTCATTAGGAAGGTAACAGCGGTTACCGCTGAACGGTAAAATGTAAATACCTGCAAAACTCCTCCAAGGTGGACTCTAAAGGCCTTGATGTGTTTTTGAACAAGCAGGAACCACATGTCAGTTTAACCAATCAACAGCGTCGGGCATCGGGCTGCTTTCAGGGACAGCCGGAAATTAGACTTTTCCTGGCAAATCTATGCCGATCTCATAAGTATTATGTTTTAAAATTACCATTTCCAGTGGGGTGGCACTAGGGGTGGCCAGGCGTCTGTTGGGGGTGGCAAGTGCCACCCCGGCAACCCCTCTGGCTCCGCCTCTGCTCAGCAGACCACATGGTACCTCAAATTATCACTGGACTTCAAGCAACATGGATTTTGTGCCTCCCCACTTTTCCTCCAGACCCTGGAAAATTGATTTCCAAATTAAATGCAAAACTTTCATTTGAAAACTGGATTCTGGATCATTGCGCAACAGTGCAGCTTCTTTTCTTTGTCGTCCATGTCAGACACCTCTGACGTCGTCTCAGGAGTGGCCTGACAAGAAGAATGTTTGTGTATATGAGGTGACTCTTAACACACTGACTCCTGCTTCAGCCTTGTGAAGCTCCTCCAAATTCTTAAACGGATTTCACTTGACAATCCTCTCAAGAATGAGTTCTCCCTGATGAACACAACACAAAATACCTTAGATTCTCTCAAATGTTTATTATTATATCTCTGATGAAACAGTATTTAACATACCTGTTGTCTTGGCATTCTTAGATGTACTGCTTTTATCAAACCAGTTCACTTTGTGAAATTTTACCCCCCCTTTTTGGAAAACACAGTTTTCAAAAGGACCTGTTATACATTTTTATTAACCTAAGTTCATGTATAAAAATAATTAGCTTTTCAAGACATTAGTAATGGAAAATAATAGTCATAACATCTCCACCACTCGATTTGCCATTGTTGCTATTCATACACCCTTGTTGTGTTTAGTTGTTCTCATAAAGAAATTTGATTTGATCATGATCAGTTAACAACAACAGAGCCATTATTTGATCTTAATGACAGCTTCAAAATAACTCTTTCCCCATGTGAGCCGGCAAGCAAATTTCCCTGCCTGGTCTAATTTATGCACATTCAATCATAGCTAAGCTGTAAAGTTTCTGATTGAATCCTTTCCTGCCATTCACACCCACAGACTAACACATTTTTCCGAGGTTTACCTTGGCTTCCTCCATCTATCATTCCAATAACCCTCCACGAGAATTGCATGGTGTTAGTAGTCGGACTTAATGGATTTGTATTCTGATTGATTTGCAATCTTCTCTGGCCACACAGCTCTTCATTCCCAGTCTCACTGTAAAAGGGTTTGCAGTCATGTTTGAAGAAGCTTCAGCTGTTCTTGCACATTGTCCAACAACAGGACATTTGATCTTCCTGGTCGAATATGAAAATTAAAAGTAGTCCTTTAATAATGAGAGAAATAAAATAGATTGTTTACTGCACCTCAATCTAAAATCCATGTCTTGCTCTCTTTGAATTTTAATCTCAGAACAGGTCGCAGTGTCGAAAGAAAATGTTGCCATGCATTATAATATGTTCATTCATCCAAATCACACTAAGCTGGTCAGAGAGCAACATCTTTTCACCGAGATGCTGCTCAGGCTGCCAGCATATAAATGAACACTGACTCACCGAGTGGCCTTTGACATTAAGCTGCCTACTAAAAGATATTGTTGGGATGCAAAACTTGTTTTCAATTTAATTTCACTTGATAACAACCTCCTGCTAATTTTTAGTGTGCAAGATGTCCTGCACTTTTTTAATTCTCGATCTGCACAATCTGAACTGTAAGCTTCATTTTCTCTGTTCAGACCCATTGGACACGTTTTTACTGTCCCAAACACACCACCTGTTGTTCAGGGCTTAAAAAGCACATGTCAGTACCAGCTCAGTTAACCCACCATGTGTTGTTGTGTGCTGGGTGCAGTCAGTGTTTGAGACTGCAAAATAAAACAAAATAATATGTACACCTGAACATAAATGAGAGGGGAAAACTTTTTTTTTTTTTTTTTTTTAGAGATTTTACAAGTCAAACTCTGAGGGGAAAAAAATGTGTTTGCACTGACTCCCCCAGCATCAGCTGTCCAACGTGGAGTCAAAACACATACCTTCACTCTAGACACATTTTTTCACTCAATTTGTGAATTATTATTCTGATAAGGATGCGGAATTTGTAAATACTTCTTGTGCCATAAGAGTTAAGTTACGTAAATCAATAAGAAACCTGTTTGTCAGTCCAAATATTACCCAAAGAATGCATTTATTGCTTCATGCACACAATCTTTTGCTCTTAAGGCAGTGTTTTGTTTTTTTAATCTTAAAACCAGGTTTCAAAGTAATCTTTCATGTTTAATGCTATTGTTGTTTCAGGAAAGACATCTAAAAACAGATGTTTGTAATATTTTTGCTTGAACGGGAGTCGTGTCTCCTGGCTACATTTCATAGGTCGTTCATGCATTTTTACCTTGTAAGGCAAACCAAAAATTTAAATTAATACAGTAACAGTTATTAAAGGCATATTAAGTATTATGTGAAACAATGATTGCTCTTTGCTCTTGGGGGTTCTTTTAAATATCAGGTGGAGAGGGCAAAATAAAAACCAAAGGACAAATTCATTTTAAGGAATCGACGCAACACTAACCTATAAAATTGATAACATAAAACTTTTATTGTTTTTAAGTTCTGCCATACAGATTAAATATCAAAAGACCTTCCTTCAAACTGCTGAATGTCAAACTTTTTGACAAGCAGGAGCACAGTCACTCAGAATTGGTGTCGGTCTTGTGTAATCAAGATCTGTGAGGTTGACTAACAAACTGCTGCAAACCGGCCATCTGACTTCTCCTTTAACCCAACAGAGTTAAGAAGATGTTTTTCTTTAACCAAGTAAAAAAAAAGACACAAAAAATGAACATAACCTGCAATTTCATATTTTGCTCACATGCAATTTTTGCCACAAGCCTTCACGCACACACTGCCCCTAACTTCTAGGTTTCCAATCTTCTCTTCATCCTCGTTGTAATCCCACACGGTGCAGTGACCTGTCTCCTGCTCCTCATCTGTGAAAATTGAGGGGAGAATGAAGTCACAGATGATAAGATAGTAATTTAAAAACCCCTTCAAGTGATAAGAAAAAAAAAAAAACAGGGATGTTTTAAAAGTAATGTAAATGACATGCTTTCTCAGACCGTGTGAATAAACTCCTGACCTTATGAGGTGACTTTGGTGTGAAGTTTCGGAACATATTTCTGTAATTCTGTGGCTCTGTGGGCAGCCAGTTCATGCTTTGTGAAACTAAACATTGTAAATGTAACAGCACTTGTTAATTGCTTTTGATATGGCTGATTAGTCACTAATGGACTTGCTGATTCACAGACTACAAC
This sequence comes from Poeciliopsis prolifica, assembly GCF_027474105.1. NCBI lineage: Eukaryota > Metazoa > Chordata > Actinopteri > Cyprinodontiformes > Poeciliidae > Poeciliopsis > Poeciliopsis prolifica. The sequence continues at coordinate 9,332,564 of NW_026562378.1, read as the reverse complement.
TGATGTGAAGTCACTTCCACAGTACACTGAGTGCTTTTTATTTATTTGAAAATTGACGAAGCTGTGTGAGCTAATATTTGTATTTTCCACTTTTGGTATTTTCCCACAGGGGCTAGCCAAGATAAAGTCGCAGATATAACGAGTAGAATTCCAGATCCTGGACAAAACGGAGAGGATGATGTGTCCTCTCAGAATATCTGAAGATCTGAAGAAGGCATATCTCCAAAATATTAGTTTACACCATGAAAAGTTGGATAATTGCCAATGACAAGTAGAAAATACATTTCAATGAGAATTTAAATTAATTTAACCATTTATGGACATCAGATGTGAGAAATATGAAACTGTTGCATGAATACTTTTGAAACATTTTTTGAAAACGCATCACAGACTAATCTAAACATGAGATAAAGAGGAATGTTTTCTGTTTGTTGTATAATAAACATTGTATAATGTTTGTTATACAAATGGGAATTATGAACCTCGTGGGATTTGGCAACAGGGAGTGCTTTGCTCTATCACAGCAATCTCTTTGAAGGTCTTGAATTCAGAGACATGAGAATGATGGTGTTTCAGTCTTTTCTGGAACAGTGAAACATTAAGACAGTTTGCACAAGAAAGCGAAGACATTGTGAAATAGGAAATACATTGTGTGGTTCCGCATGGTAAATATTGCGACAGTTTGCTTTAATAAAAAGTATGCTTGCACAGCATTTATAGTTTCTCTATTCTATGCACTTAAATAAAGTAAAGATAATAGACCATTCTCACTTTTATGTGTTTTTGAGGAGATATGTATGCAGTCATTTAATCTTCTTTCAAGCTACTTAATGGGATAGAATTTTTAGTAATGCATGTTGAAATATTCTATATAATTTTGTAGAATATTCAATATTTTCCATACATGCCATTTTTCACTTTACATCATTAAGACAATTGCAACTTTATATTGTTACCGTGCAATACTCCTATTCATTCCATTTGATCTTTTTGTTCTCACTAAAACCAGGAAGATAGTGTCATGTTCTGTGTTTTTTCTGTGTGTTCATTTTGAGTTGAGATTCTATGCTGAGGTACACTGAGAACGCAATCTATAATCCAGGACTCTGGACTCTGGACTCATTCAGAATGGAAGTAATTTTACTGTCCAGCTGCTAAGGATATATTCATGGATTACCCCACGCATACTAGGAAGCCCGGGGGAATTTATTTGCTCATGAGACTTTTCCAGGCTGACATTTCTTGATTTTTTTTATTAGTGATTTCTTTCACCATTTGCCTTTCAGTTCCCACTGAGCTTTTTTTTAAATGTCATCAAAGCAAGACAGTTTTAAAATATGCATTAATGCACAGTAGTGTGAAACAACTGATTTCTGTAGTTTTTGCATTTTTGCCACACCTAGCTTTTTTAGACCATGAAATAATGTTATTCAATTATGATGATGAGTGAACAAAAAGGCATCTTTCAAATGTGTATTTCTTTCCTCAAATGAAAAAAAAATCTCATAATACAATAGAGGTTAAGATCTCAAAAACTTCTGAATTATGACTGGTCAGTCTGTAAAAGGTCCCAAAACTTTTTTGTAAAAAGGTTTCGAAATGCCAGTACATCATAATAAAAGCATTTATCCACAAAAAGAAAAAAATAGAACAGTGGTGAATCTTCCTGGGAATGGCCAGCCAACCAAAACTTTTCCAAGAGCTCATTATTGATTCATTCAGGACGTAACAAAATAACCTAAAGGAGCATCTTATGAACTGCAGGCTTCACTTGCCTAACTTTAGCTCAGGGTTCATAATTCAACATTAAGATTCTGGATGAATGGAATCACATTCATTGGAAAGTTCCAAAGCAAAAACCAAGAAAAAGGGAAAATGCTTTGCTCCTTGCAGATTGTTTGCGGCCCTTAAGCATCATAATCACTCATTTGTGGTGTAATGTACAAATTCTCATCCCAAAACTAAAACACTTAATCAAATAGATGTAAAAAAATGTGTGCTTTAGATACTTGGAATGATCAACTAAGTGCTGTAAATTGCTGTCATTTGTGAAGCAGCAGGAATACTACTTTAACTTGTGCACATTTTGTTAAATTTCCAACTCCGTCTCATAAAGTTCTCCCTCCTCTGGGTCACCAAATGAGCTGCATGCGATATGGAGTCACTCCAGTCGCAAAGCGAACAATTCCCTCCATTTAGAGCTGGCGAGGCTTGATGAGGAGCTGCACGTTCTCTCCCTAAATTATCATGCTTCAACAGCCACCACAGATTCAACACAATGAAGCCCACTGGGAGCCAGAACACATTCAGAGGGCTTATGAGGGCTCATTTCCCATTTTATTCTTTGAAAGTCTGACATTATGGAAAACATAGTGCCCTGAAAGAGCATACTCTGAACTTTTGTGCATTTGATCAGGTTACCACCACAAATAATGTAATTTACAGATGATAAACCAACACAATGTAACAACATTGTGAAGTTGATGGAGAATGATCCAAGACTTTCAAATGATTTGCCAAAACAAATCTGAAACTGTGGTGGGCATTTATATTCCCCCTAAATCAACCAAGTTACCCTTTTTTCATACATAGAAGCAGGTGCGTGCAGAAAGGAGGAGCGGAGGGGGATTGAGCCCTTGCCCCTTTTATCCTTGATGCCCCTAAAGCCATTTTTGAGTTTTTTTTTTTTTTTCAAAAACATTGTTTTCCAATTTTTTATTATTATTATTTTTAATCTGTGTGTCAGAAGGCCAGCAATAATATTGGGCTAAATATAATAATTTTGGAAAATAAACTTGTCTGGCTGCCCTCAGTTCAATGACTCTGAGGTTTTCTGCCTCCATGTTGTTCAGACACCGGGTCCATAGTGAGGAGGGGCGGATCTGTCCCTCTAACTATCAAATTATGGGCAAGAATATTGTTTTATACACTGGTTTGTAAATAAAAATGTAGGTCTGATGTTGACGTTAGAAAAACTTTCTATTTATATTTTTGTAATTGTCCTCGCAATAGTGGGACAATACCCGCCTCGCCCCTCACAGACATTAGTGAAATAGCAGCAAATTTTCTTACTTCATAACTTCATGACCAGCAACCTTCTCTCCTCTGGTCTGTTTAACATATACAGTCTCAGATCAACTCAACTCCAGGACTATCAGCAGCAGAAACAGCAACTTTATACCTGTTGGGGAAAATATAATGCTTTGCATTGTCCCCATATGATGGGAATGATATAGTAGGATCCAATTAGATTCTTGATTAATATGGGTTGATGTTATGTTGTTGTACAGTGTTTTAAGATCTTGTTCAATGTGCCCTTGTTCAATGTGCCCTTTTTTAACTTTGAGCCCCTGGCCCTCCAAAGGTCTCTGCACAGCTCTGTATAAAAGCTGAAAGTTTTGCTCTTTTTTCTTTGTGAAATTGAGAAAGCTTGGTAAAAATGGGCTGCAACATTTGTAAACATAAATTTTCTTGTCTTCAGGTCTACAGATTTTCAGCTGTCCTCAAGTTTTGGTCTTTCTTGCGCATGATGATCTTTACGATCCTCGCAGCAGGCTGTGTGAGTCATTGTCCTTCTAGAAGTTGAACCTGACCCCATCTCAAGTCTATTGCAACATCTTAAGAACTTTTCTTCAGAGATTGTCCAATATTTAGATCCATCCATCTTATCATTAGCTCTGTGGCACCGTCATTTTTCATTATGGGATTGGTGTAGTCAGAGAGGTGTGAAACATTGCCACAAGTAACATTTTGGAAACCAGAAACCTTTCTCCCTGTGTTTGTCGTGTTTTCATAATTAGATGTGGCAGACTGTGTTGAAAGAAAAACAGGCTAAGAAACAAATTCAGGTGTTCGAGTTGGTGATTGGTAGAATTGATATTCACATATGCTCTCCATGCTGTTCTCCTCTCTGAGGTTTTGCCATTTTTCCTTTTTTTATTTTATTTTATTTTTTTTGCAAAAAAAAAAAAAAAAAAGTCTAACTCTCTAGGAGCGTAAAACTGGTAGAGACTCATCCCAGTTCCATCTGTCGTCACAGCCAAAGGAGGTTCTACAAAGTACTGACTCAGGGTGGACTGTTTATTTAACCCACTTTTTTAGCTTTTTAAAGAAAGAGTTGAAAACAATTTTTTTTTATCCATCTCATGATAATCCCAACAATAAGGATCTTTTTCTTGTGATACAAGAAAAAGAAATCTGTAGAAATCTTAGCCAAATAAAAACAAAAAAGCCCATAAAAAAACATTGCAGATTTTAGGATCGCCAATGACTGCATCAGCTTTGAACACAGAGACTCACTCTTGCTCAAGTCAGCCGTATAACTCAGGATGTGATTCAGTTCCTGTTTTTATTACCCTTATGTAGTCATGATTGTGCTCTCATTCCTTTACGTTCACCTCTTGAGTCATTAAGAGGTGAACACTTGGACTAGCATAAAAAAAAAACATATGTTCAGATTCAAATCAAGCGAATTTTTTGAACACCACAGGATCTAGTTGAACACCACAGACCACAGTTTGCTCTAGATTGACAAAATAATGATAAAGTTATCTAATGCATGCTAGAAAATGTACATCAGCCAGTCCAAGATTAAATCATCCAGAGTTTTCTTCCTGTTTCGGCTGCACTTCTCTCTGAAAAAAAGCCAATATGTCATTAATTGAAGGATTGTTTCAGTCTTCCCTGCTAAACAACACCATTTATCTTGTGCAGAAGGTCACTACTACATAAATCACATTGCAATGACCATTCATCCTGAGAAGATAGTTGTTTCAGCGACAAAAACAAAAATTATTCAAATGTGGGGGAATATTGACTGAGTGAAATAAGTCCACTCAGCTGTGGTTTAGCTGACTCTCACATGAAGATTTACATTCTGAAGCAAAGGTGGGACTGTGCAACTAAATATAGAGAAACAATGTTAGAGCTCTATGCAAAAGCCTGAACATGACAACATTCAGAGATTGTAGGCAGACTACACTTTGAAAACAGCACAAAAAATTGCAAATGGGAGAAAGACGTGGCAAATGGAAAGAAAAACGTTCAGCTGCATTCGACTGCAGACAGTACAATCATTACAAATACTATTTCTCCAGTTTGAAAATCCTCTGTTCATATCCTGGCTATGAACTGACTGTGTGAAATTTGCTAACTCTCCCCATGCATGTATGACTTTTCCTCCTTTCAAAGCCTAAAAACAAGCACGATGTGATAACTGGCAGCGCTGAAGAGCTCTTTGCTAAGTCAGGCCAAACCAGCTTTATTTAAAAAGCAAAACACCAAACACTGACAAAGGTTTTGAACATGAAAGCGATGATGAACATGAGAGCATGGCAGTATGTCCTCTGAGTCCCTGTTTCCTCTGTGTTTCAGCAAACTTATTTTCTCTGAAGCGATTCAAGCATTCCTACTATTTATTTTTGAATACACCCATTTCTAAGGACAAGACAAGGTCATGGTTCTGACATTTTTGAGTTAAAAATTTCACTGCACCTAATACTTTAAGGTCACTGAAGACTTTGAGGCAGGTCAAGCCAGAACTGCCTAACTAATTTATCATAGCAGTAAAAAAGCACTCATGATGGTTGGAGAAGATGTTGTGCATGTTGAATTAAAATTTAAAAAGGCTAAAAAACAATGAAATCCTACCTGCAGTAGAAAAACTCAACAAAAAGAGCAAATCTTTCATGAAGCCAAAATCACCAAAACCAAAAACCTGGCTGTGGTTTAATCAAATTATTTTATGAAGCGTTGAACTGCTGGCACTCTCATACCGTCATTGGGCAGTGACTATGCAGAAGGTAATGATTATTTACAATGGACATAAAGGTAAACTGTGAAAATATGCAAAAGAAATTAGATTTCTGCATGTTAAATGCACTCATAATCCCCCTGTTTGTTACATCTTATCAGATATTAAGCAAAACAATCAATCAACCAATTACATCACATTTAGGCATTACAATGTGGTCAAGATGACTTACTCAACTTCAGTCAAGCTTCAGAAATGGGAAGGAGGAGAATTTATAGTTTGAGCATGGGACAATTGTTGCCAAATAGGCTGGTCTGAGAGAAAAGATAATTGTTGCTCAGAAAAAATACTTTATACGACTAAAACACGCAGAACACACTGCTCAAAGCGAAACACATAGACTTCGATGGAAACTGGCTTATCAGAATAGACCACACCGGATGTCACTTCTGCCTGCTAAAAACAGGAAACTGAGGCAACAATTTTAAAATGCTGATCTCAGAAATGATCTTGCTGCACTTTGCACCCCTTAGTACCAACTTAGCATCATTTGAATCTCACAGTCTACCTGGGTGTTGCTGCTGATCAAGTCCCTTCTTTTATATGATTACAACATACAGTGAATTCATTATAATCCACTGGTTTCAACAGTAAAAAAAACAAACAAAAAAACCCTCTTCATTCATATAGTAGAGGTCCAGCCAACAGATCTACTGCAACAATGTGTTGCAACCATGTCAATGTTGACAAAAAATCTCAAATGACTTTTTTAGACACTTTTTTAGACCTTGAAGAGTTAGTTATGTCAAATCTGAAAGCAAATCTGGATCTGACCTGGTAAAAGAAAGGTGTCTAAATAATAAAGATACAGTGAGTTTATGTAAAGAATGAAACTTGTCAAGCACTTCCAATCAAATTATCATTTAAAAAGTAAGGCAGTGTAAAAAAAAAATTGCATTTAAAATATTTTTGGCCTAAACTCCACTTTAATTTAGATGATGGCTTGACACAGTTCTAATCCCACCTCTCACCTCCAATTCCTGTGATAATCGGCAGCTTTTGTCTAAACAACCATGCAAATTTGGTGGTTTGAAGTTTGAAGAAGTATTTACAAAATAAGAGGTCAAGACCAAAGCAGAGGTCAAGACCAAAGCACCATCATAAAAGGAACAACAACATGAAGATATTTCACTTACCTTTCAAAAGGCTTTATTCATTCTAATAGAGCCATTAATTCATTTCTTAATCTATTGGATTGATTAGGTAATTTTTACTTTTACACCCAAAAGAATAAGTCCAAAGGACTCGTATTGAATCATCTAGAATTGTTTTGTCATCTTGGCTAACTAAGAAACTGCATCGTTCTGTTTTTGAGTATAAATCGAACTGTTATTAATGGAGAGTCCAATGAGTGATTACAAGAGGAGATTTTCTCTTATAAACAGAGAATGCAGAGAAGGCAATCTGTAAGAAGTTCATTTACTTGAGTAAAAAGCAAAAAATAAAATAAATGGTTTACTTTAGATTTTAATATGTTTACATGTATTCACTTTTCTGTTAGTAAGCTACTCAGGAAGAAAACACTTACATGTTTTATTTTTAGCGTCTGCTTCACACAGAAAGATCACTGATGATGTATTCCACTTTCATTTTCTGTGAAAGCTAATACTGGCTTAATGTAAATAGTGTTCATCCGGTGTTTTAAAGGTTCACAAAACAGCTAGCTGCCATGACGCTTTTGGGTCTGACATGGTCTTGGCTTTTCTCCAACTGTGAATTTGTTGTAGACAATTATAACAGGTAAGACTGTTTCAACAGCACCCGTTTCAAAAATCTTTGTGTATACTTTTCGCTCAATAAGAAAGTTCTTTGGGGTTTCCAGTGCTTAGGCTTGAATCAGAAAAAAAACAACCAAACTCTAATCGTTTTCAGGATAGTCATTGTCTTGAAGGTGAGGGAAGGGAGCAATGTCACAAAGTGTGCCCAAGATGGCCCTCGTTAAAGAAAATTGAGATGAATTTGTGAATGTACCCATTCTTCATGTTCCAGCAGACTTTTATGTACTCTAATTCATATGCTTCTCATTTGCATTTTATGTTTATTTCTGTGCATCTGTCTTGCAGCAGAGTGCACCTGTTTTCTAGTGATATCCCAGATCATGTTGTCCAAGACAGTCTTATTGTCTCTCTGCAACATAAAACACATGACCATCTGTCTTCATCTCCTGTCCTTTTATTGTACATCCTCTCCAGAGCATTTAGCCCTCACAGGCTTTGAAGTCTTCCACCCCATCCATCACACAATAAAGAAAGCTCCTATACACCATTTGGAAGTCTGATGGTTTGACACATAGAATACCAAAAGTGGTGTATTTTAATTCATCATTTCAAATGAAAATAATTTATCTACTGTATATCATTTCAGCATGGCAATAATATGTTGCATGAATAGGTGAAACCTGAAATTTTGTAATTAATACATGTAGTCATTATAATATTATACAATGATTTTAAATCAAATAGTTTAATTCATTAGTCTCCAGTCAAAAACACCCTAATGTCTGGATGATCTGAACAGAATCTCGGTCTCTTCCTACTTCCTTTTGGTATTTGCAAACAAACCCTTCAGTTTTTTGGTTCTCTAGTGTTTTCTTGCATTACGGCAATAATCCAACATTTTAATGTTAAAAAAAATAAAAATAAAAAAATTTATTATTATTACATTTGTGTTTAATTATGGCCTTTTTTATTCACCCCCTTGGATGTTTCACATTAGATGAACCTCCAGTGCCTGCTACCAAGCAACCTCAGTGCATGATGCTGCCATCATCCTGCTTTACGATGGAGATGGTGAGTTTTTAGAGATATAAAATGTTCTGTATTGCCCAAACAGCACTGTGATTACCAAAAATACTTTTTTTTGTGTGGTTTCATTAGACCCAAGAATGAGCCACCAAAGCTTTTGACTCATTCAGTGGTTGTATTGCAGGTGTCTTGGTGGCCCTACAACCATTTCTTAAAGATGGACCTATGAGTATTTATGATGAACTCACACACATCAACATGTAACTTCCATTTCACGCACAAAAATGCTGCTGACTTTCCTTAGTTTGTTCTCTTTTAAATGAGGCTCATAGCATTGAAGGGGTGTGAATATTTATGCAATCGGCCGCTGTAGCCTACGTATATATCAGAGCACTAAAAGGATGAAGCATCCAAGGCAGATGTATAGTTTTTCCTGGGAAAAGTAAATGCTTTGCTTGTAAATAATTGACACGATCATGCATTTTTAGAGTGGGATGCACCTGCCATGTGAATCCTCCCGAAGACTTAATTTGTCCACTCCCACAGAGGGAAAGTTTCAGTAAGACATGTGACTTTGCACAAAACAAGAGAAGGACTTCTAATAATGTGGTCTCTCCATCTGAGCGTCATCATATTCATTTAGGAGGATCATAAAGAGGAGAAAGACAAAACATTTTTTTTTTCTTTTTAAAGACTGAGGTATAAAAACAGAACGCAATTACTGAAATGACTCAGACACTTTTTTCGGTCTCCGGGGCTGGACACCGGGTGTTTAAGATGCCACATCTGTTAATCCGCTCTTTGGGGATCTGTCCATGAGTCACTTTCTTCTCCGGTGCTCCGTCCCGCTCCTCAGCCAGCCGACGCGGCGCGTCGGGGTGGAGTGGAGGGGAGGTCACTTCTTTCTCGGAAACCGATGAAGTTTTGCGTCTGGCGCGCATCCAGACTGCGCGTCCTGTACTTGCATCCTAAATAATCCTCCGAGCGTCAGAGTTCTTCTTCTTCCCCTTCTTCTTCTGTGTGACTTAAAAAAAAAAAAAGAAAGAAAAAGAAAATGCGAAGCTCAAGCAGGGGTGTCTCGGTCGATGCCCACAAACTCAAAGCGGGCTCTCCTTCGACGTGTTCACGCTGAGCGCACCTCCGACCGGGCGTCTGTGACCATGACTTCGGCTCTGCCTCTCTACATCGGAATGGAGGCGGTGATCGCCGTGTCCTCGGTCATCGGCAACGTGATGGTCGTCTGGGCTGTTCGCATCAACCGGTCTCTGAGAGACACCACGTACTGCTTCATCGTCTCTTTGGCCTTGGCTGACATTGCGGTCGGGGCTCTTGTCATCCCGCTGGCCATAACCATCAGCATCGGGCTCCAGACGCATTTCTACAGCTGCCTGTTGTTCGCCTGCACGGTGCTCGTCCTGACACAAAGTTCCATCCTGGCGCTGCTGGCCATCGCTATTGATCGCTACCTGAGAGTCAAAATACCCATGAGGTAGGCCTAAAGGTGAATTTTCACTATAGTTTCTAAATACATTGTCTCATGTGTCTGGTCTGGAGGCTTTGTGTCTGCTTGAACCTATAAGCGCGCTGAGGATTCTCCCTCCAGGGTTTCCTTTTACTCCTGCAGCTTTGTGTAGTGGGTGCCTTTGGATTTTTTCATTTTATTTTATGTTTTTCTTTGTTGTTGTTGTTTTAACTAAAACATAATCTGATTTCACGTCTTACATTAGAATCCACATTAATCACAAATTTAGATTTTAAATTAATCAAATTCTTAGAAGTTTGTTTCTGATTGGAAATGAGAGGTAGCCCATGAAAAGGTAATAAAACAAGCAGAGTCAGTTAAAAATAAGATGTAATCTTTCTGTCTATGTTTATACGCCCCTATTTCATGGAAAATTGACCAACATGATGTTTTTGCGGGGATGTTAATTATTAATCTTTGAGGATGGAATGCCTTCTTGCCATCTCCATAATCTTTAGCCCAGTCGATAGACTTTATATCGAACTTAAGACAGGTTTTTCTAATATCGTTCATGCACAAGAAATCTAAGGAAAGATTTAAATCACAAAAACCTTTAAGCTTTGCTTCAAAACTCGGCTCAGTCACACAATTAAAAGCCTTACATAAAAAAATAAACAGATAACAAAGCACAACTTCAGATCAGCACTATTGTTTTACAACTCTCGTGCTTCAATATCATCTAAAAAGTACAAGGTAGAGGCTAAAAATTATTTCATAGTACTGCCTATTTCATAAATACAGATGAAAAGAGTCTATATTTATCAAAATGATTTTCGGAGAAGATTTTAAAGCTTGGTGCCTAATAATATTTTGCCCTCACATATTCGTATATTTTTTATAGAACTGCCAATGTTGAGCCACTGGACAATCAGCCAGTAAAAGGGTCTGTAAGAGAATGCATGACTGGTCAATATGCTCACGGTGGATGCTTCTTAGACTGTGTAATTTGTCAAGCCAGCAAGCCAACACACACATGGAAGGAAATGGGCCTGTGCACAGTCCGGCTCTTTCTGGAAAAGGACATCAGTACAAGTTAAAGTGACATTAATCAGGAAACATTTCTAATTTATTGGCCATTATGTGATTACTGATGGTCTAACTGTTCTGGGCTCTGCTGGACATCTCTGCCTGCTTAGGATACGTTGGGAAATTATACAAACAAATTCCACAACAAATTGAAAACGTATTGACATCAGAAAACTTAAATAACTAATATCTTTGTTAGTGGTTGATTGCATAAACTTGTGCCCATATCATGTACGCAATTTTAAAAAATTATCTTCATGCCATCTAAGATCTATGTAGTCTTTCAATCACATTCACATTTCAGTTTTGAATGAATTTTATTTAGCCATAACTTGAACCAGAAATTGATTCCCCCTCCTCGTGCCTCCCTTGGTACTGTGGAGGGACACGCTTTAAGCACTGATTGCTTTTTATAGCTGAGGTGTTTGTATTTGTTGATAAGGTTGGCCTGAGGTTTGAAATTTGTTTCTCATGCTTTGCTGGTGAGCTTGGAAAGGATTTACAGGTGCTACACAACAACTGGAAACCCTGAAGAGAATCAGTGATGGACAGAGAACAGTTAGAATCTAGACAGCCATTTTTTTTGGCTGATGGTGAGCTTATTGGTATGCAGCCAGAGAGCAGCAGCTTTACCAGCAGCTCCAAGGGTTGGGCTCCACTTGTGGAGTTAAAAAAATATATATATTTGAGTAGTCCTCCTCCAGCCACAATCTCTTTTAACATCCTTTAATTATTTTGTCTTGTGAATGTGTTCACTCCTTGTCAAGGAAGACAAGTGTTGAAAAAGATAAATAACACATTTTTTCAGAAGTTTGTTTTTGGCCAAGTGAGATTATCCAGACAGCATGCAGCTGTGATAAGGAGGAGAAATACTCCTTATTGCTCCTAATATGTACGGTACTCATGTTTGTCAATTTTTTCCTTTTTAGCACAGATGAATAATAAAAAAGCGCAAGCTCATGCAGGATCACGCAGGACTTTAAATTTAAAAAAAGGAAGTTGTTCTTGAACACCAAATGTTGTGCAGATTAATAACATTTTTAGGAATATTTGCAATTTAGAAACACAACAAAAGGAAAAGTAAAGACATGAGTTGCTTTGCCAAAAACAAGGATTCTCTTCTGCTCCATTAAATATAAAATTATCCACTGCTTTCTAGCAATTTTATTTATCTATTTTATTTAATTAATTTAGTCATTTTTAACTAAGTAAAAATAACTGTTGTTGTCTGAGTAGAGAATTGTGAGCATCAAAGAAAGATCAGCGGTCCAGAGACTGCAGTTTGAGACAGAGTGCTCTAAAATATTCATATCCTTTTTTGTCACTGAAATGAAAATGTTTTAATAGTGAAAACAAATTCCTGTGGCTATTTGTCTTCCAAGGTTGTTAAATTAAGAGGTCAAGAATTTGTTTTACAGTCCAAGGCAAATTTTCCCACACCCAAAAAAAATCACAGTGGATCTCAAAATTGTACAAAAGTGTCAAATTGCTGTTTTTATTAAGTGAAAATTACATGATAGATAGATTCAAAATTGCACTGGATAAATGGACACATAACCTTTCACTCTGATTTAAAAGGTGACTTATTATGCTTCATTCAACAGGTCAGGGTCGATGTATGGGATATATGAAACATGTTCATTACATTTTTTATACAAAGTCATTGTTAGATAAAGACATTTTAGGCTGGTAAATTCTGCCTATTTTGAGCTCCTATCAGAATGATCTGCTTTAGAGCCTCTCGTCACTTTAAATCAGCTGCTGGTGGCCACGCCTCCTCCGCTCCCCCAACTCAATGTTTACACCCCCAAAAATGTGCAGATGTGCAATTACACGACCATCAAGAATGCAGCAAGTGGTTTATGGATGCAGCAAGAATGCATCCATAAAAAAGCACTTGTCGTTTCCAGCAGTCATTGTACAGCTGTAAAACCAGCTGACCAAACGTGCTGGAGCTCTGTTTGGGTTGCTTGGTGAAGAGCATGGCTTGGCTGGGATTGCTAGATAATAGTGGAACAGTGCTTGGGCTGTTTTTATAAGTACCTGAGACGAAAATGAACTTGTAGAAATTACAACAGTTGGGTATATCTTGGGTACAATCATTTGAGTACAATTCTCACCTTCTTTTTTGTCACAGTTACAAGCGAGTGGTGACCCCTCGGCGAGCTGGGACAGCCGTATTATTGTGTTGGCTGGTGTCCATCATAGTGGGCCTCACGCCAATGTTTGGCTGGAATAACCTGCAGTTTCTCCTTAAAAATGGCACCGTGACCACTGAAGAGCTTGTGGTGACCTGCGAGTTTGAGACAGTCATCAGCATGGACTACATGGTCTACTTTAACTTCTTTGGCTGGGTCCTGCCGCCTCTGCTGCTCATGCTGGCCATCTATGTGGAGATTTTCTACATGATCCATAGACAGCTCAATAAGAAGGTAAGGCTTGATTATTCATGCAGGAATATTTTGTTGAGTATTTTTTTTTTCTTAAATCAAAAAACCCTTACTCTTTTTCCACATATTGTCACATTACAGATTCAAACATTCATGCTTTACTAAGTTTACTTGCCCAACATTCAGCTTCATCTATCTTCCCCTCAACTCTGTCTCTGTTGAAAAAAAAAATGTCACCATGAATGAGTTTTTGGATGGTCCAAAATGCAGATAGGAACTGGGAGCATGGATCTTAATAAGTGTTTAATGAAAAGAGATCAAAAAAATCTCCAAAATTCTCAGGGAATACAGGCAGCCAGGGGAGAACAAACAAAAGACATCAGGGACAAACAAAAGCACAAGGAGCATGGTCAGGGGGACAGGATCTAACAGGAATTATCAGGATCTAATGGGGTTTTTCATCTCTCAGTATGCCTTGTGCAAGCTTTAAATAAAACTTCCTATGACTTTCTTCTTTCCAGTTTTTAATAAAGGTCAAATTTGCACAACTAATAGTTGTCTGGATCAATAGATTATCCCACTGGAGCTGTGGATCTGTGCAGCTCATCCAGAGTTACCATGGGCTTCTTGACTGCTTCTCTGAATAATTTTCTCCTTGCCTGTCAATGGCTTGGTAGTTTTCCAATTGGTCGATTCTCATTTCACTTTTAAGAAATGGGTCACACAGTGCTGTGTGACCCCAACAAAACCCAAATGAAATACATTGAAGTTTTTGGCTGTACTGTCACAAAATGGGAAAAAGTTTGAGGGTTAGAATAGATTAAAAAAAAGAAATTCAAGTGTAACATCAATCAGATTGTTTCAAAAAAAGGATCAACCTCATTGTTGCTTCATCAAGGTAGTGCACATTTACAGTAATGTTTTGTGATTTTCTTAATGTCTGTGAAGGTGACAGCAAGCCACATGGATCCCAGAAGATACTTTGGGAAAGAACTTAAATTAGCCAAGTCTCTCGCCCTCGTCCTTTTCCTCTTCGCAGTCAGCTGGCTCCCACTTCACATTCTCAACTGCATCACCCTCTTCCTCCCAGGCTACAAGATGCCGATGTCCCTCCTTTACGTCGCCATCATTCTCACCCATGGCAACTCAGCCGTCAACCCCATCGTCTACGCTTTCCGCATCAAGAAATTCCGCACAGCATTTCAGAAAATCTGGAAACAGTACATGCTGTGTCAGGACCCCATCGGTCGCCTTCCTCAGCAAGGGAGCAAGAGAGAGAAGAGCCGCGACACGAGGCTCAGACAGAATGATGATGACGATGACGACGTTTGACCTATGGGAACTAATTGTGCTATTGTGTTACTGACACTTTTTACAGTAGTTGTTTACAGAAAGTGAGAGACCTGATGCTCAAGGAGCTGCAGATCCCAGTGACGTTAAGGGTACGGAGAAAGCGGGGCTTTTATGACCAATCTCTTGAACTGAAATCAGTAAGTGCAAATGTGTAGCACATGTGGTACTATAGCATTGTGTACCGTATTCGTTGACTAAAATTACAATTCACGGCCTTTTTCATCTGAAAGAGCTCAAGTCTATTCATCTGAAATCTTTGCTTCATTAAAATGCTTCATTTTGTGGCCTTACGGACAAAAAGGAACTGAGCATTGGATGACTCTGGTGAACTTGTTATGACTGAAGAGAAAGCTTTGAAATGACGTCTGGTGCTTTAAGAAGGTTTACGATATTGGGTGTGTTCTCTGTTGACCTGGAGTAAAAATATCAAATCAGAATCTTTAGCAAAACTTCTGGCTTTATTAATATTACAGTAAAATTGAAATTCAAACTCATTCCGACTGTATTAAAATTTCTTAAAATTATCCACATTTTGTCACTTCAATATTTTATTAAATTCTTTTTTAGAAAAAACAACTGATTAGAGAATAACTTTGAAGGTAAAGAAAAGTTAGAAATGAAACATGAAACAAGTGTTTGAATTTCTTTTACCATAAAAAAATATGGGATTTATTATTTGGTCTGTCATTATAGGGAACATAGTTTTTGGAGACAAAATCTGAAATTGTGAAAAATTAGTTTTAAATGTGGACCAGATGCCAGGAGACTACTGGAAACATTCACACCGAGGCAAACATTATGGTATTTGACATCTTTGACATTCACAAGAGTGAAATCGTTTATCTGTGTATCACACCTCTGTTACGCTTTGTTAGACTGCTTTAACATTAAACTTCAAATGTAAGATAAAAAACGTTCTTGATAGGAACCACACTGCTTTTTAGCCGAGCCTGGCTTCAGGCCTGTTCAGAATCTTGTGCGGAATCTTGATGTTATGAAAGTGAATGTTTTCCCCACCTTGTGGTGCCGGATGGGTATTACAACAGTTCTGACTAAAGTTCCAGAGTGTTTAGATGAACATGCCCTCCTCCTATCTACCCCCCCAAAAATAGATATTAAGAAAATATCTGAAACAGTATTGCTGGGGTCTGAGACCATTTGACTGACAAAATAACTAATCCTACCTAATAACTCTTGAGTTTAATTAGATGTTTGTGGACACAATGCTTACAACCCACAAACACATTGGTCATAGAACTGCAGCCACATCAGAGTTTTAATTAAAGATCAATGCATTGAAAGAAAGCTGGTGCTCCTTCATCTTCTCAGCTCTGTTTGAATGAGTCCTTTCATCCCCACTGCGCACTCGGGCTGGCCGTTCACTGTTTCAAAGTTTACTCTTGATTCATGTGAACATACAGTCATGTCTTTTTAATTAATTTTAGGGATATTTTAATTAGTGTTGCTCATGTAAACTGAATCATAATCGATGCTGTACATTATGCACATGGTAAAATATGACTGCTGACACGAATATTATGTATAGAATTCAGTGTAACTAACTCATATAGGCGCTGGTAGGAGACACTGTCAAAGATTCATCTCACTGAGGGAACAGCTGTGCAGTGACAAATTCACAGCTGTTGTTTGCAAAGAGCAGGAAGTCTGACCTCTTAGCACCTCTTATTTCACCAGCCAGAAAAAATGTTGAGGGGTTTTGGATTTGTAATGCATTATTTGCACTGACATTTTGAAGAATCACAATTTAAACAGATTTATTTTCTTACTTTTTTTTCATTATTTTCTCCATGGATGTCTGTATGACATGTTAAGACAGGCAGTAGTTGTGTTTTTCTCTAAAGGCATGCATAACAGGATTCTGTTATGTGGCAGACAGTGGGTGAATAAGTGAGGGGCTTCTAAGCATGAATGGAGGAAAGAAATAAAACCAAATCTAGAGTTTGTATTTTAGAGTTGCTTCTTAGTAGAAACCTGTTATACACAAGTACAGCTTTTGCACAAGTATTACAGAGAAAAGAAAAACTTTCTCTTGAGCTTTCTAACCTAACAAGACTGAGTATATTTCAAATGCTGCACAGTTTTAATATAATAATGTGTCCATGTGATTACTTTCCTTCAATGTCTGTGCATTTATTGCCCTGCTACATTGCACTGGAAAGTTTTAAGATCAGAATACAACCTCACCACATATATTCAGATTTAACCTTTGAATTTACTGAATTATTCTGCAAGAATCTTAAAAGTTCTGAATCTGGAAGGACACTATCAACGTGTATTAGCACCTTACTACAGTTCAGTTCTTACATAAAAGAGCTTTCAAAGTGAAGTGCAGGTTATCATAAGTTGAGAACTGATAGTTCAAATAAAACATTTTTAAAACATTTGAGATTACAGAGCTTTCATGTTCATGTCTCTCTGTATAAGTTCATCTGCAGTAACAAAATTCTTTGCGAACTGCAGGATGTAGTGGGATGATACAGTACAAATTGAAACATGCAGTGCCTTGTAAATTGATTTAGATCCCTTGAAGATTTTCATATTTTCTTACATTATAACCACAAAAGGTAATATTTCTTATTGGGACTTTCAATGAAAAACTAACACAAAGAATAAAGTGAAAAAAAAAGACATTTTTTTCAGCTCTGAAACTGAAAAAATCTGGAAACTATGTAATTTAATCTATGTGGAAGAAAAGTATAATATGATAACATCTGCATCTTTGACACCACACATTTGGCTGGAGCTACACATCTATGTGGTTTAATGGCCTAGTCAAAGTCTCAAGGTAAATGCAATATGAATCTTTGGCAAGAGAATGATTGAGAGTGAGCTATTTCCAAAAGCAGAAATGGGAAAAGGTCTGATTCTTCAGATGTAGATCATTAGTAGAGCAAGAAATCGATCTATTTGTTACTATTTTTCCAGCAAAATGTAGTTGAGTGTAGTATTCAGTCAGGGTTAGGGTTATTGTGTAGGTGAACAGAGTCACTGAAATGTTTTCTTATAAAAACATTCAAAACTATCTTGTCTTTTCTTTATACTTCACCTTTATGCACAACATTGTTGTACACAGCTTTGTTGCGCTAACGATAAAATGGGAAACAGATCAAATATTTTTGCAGGGTAATTTATTACTGTTATGCATCAAAATTGTTAATTTACTGATGTAAACACTGGTACAGGAGGAATATGTATGAAGTGCCAAGGGATTTGTATTATGTTTCATAATTTATTTGTAGATTATATTTGAATTGAAATTGTTTTTTGGTAAAAGAGAGTGCACATCGAAGTCCAGGGACAGCTTTCTGTTCAACATTATTAAAATGACTAAGTGCTGTGGTGAAAAAATTACAATTAGGTCAAATTTGCTAGACATATTGTTATATGTATTTTATTATTTCTTCTATGGTCCCACTTGATAAAGCTATTTGGGTTACATGTACAAGCTACATGGGAACCACAACTCATTCCCATGCTTTGGATCCCTTATCCTTGCATAAAACTGTGTGTCGTCTCTGCCTGGCAGAGCTTTGGATCCAGACTGGTTTAATTATTGATTGTCTTATGAGTTTGATTATTGATTATCTTATGAGCTCTCTGAGTTGTGGACAATTCATGAATAAAATTGATTGAGTGATTTTACCTGAACAGTGCTTGGAATAAGCACTGTTTTAGAGATAAGCACTGTTACAGAGGTAAACATTTACCTCTATAAATTAGAGGTAAATAATAGGAGGAGATACACTTTCTTGGAAGTATCAAAGTGGATCAGTTCAGTTCACAAAGGGTGAATAATTAATGTTTTGTGAAAAAAGCTCATTGAAGGGCATTGAGACAGCAGGCAGGAAGCATTTAGATGGAAAGGTCTTTATTGCCAAATCTAAACTGAAACAGCTTTGGGATAGGAAATCTGCTGAAACACTGTCAACCAGTTCTTTATTCCACTTGCTTTCCTCTGAACTTATTTTCTCCACAACTGAATATTGAACATGGTTTGCCCTTTATATAAAGATCTCTGTTCCAGCTTGGAGTATTTATTTTTATTTTTACTTTACCTGATAGGTTGCCCTTCTTGTCGATCCACTGCCAACCAGACCTGGAGTATTTGCTGCCTCCAGAAGTGTCTTCACAGTTTCTTGACTTCTCTCACAAACTGTTTCTATCTTGTCCTTTTGTTTTTTTGTTTCCTAGCTGTTAAGTGCTGCTATACTGATGGTGTACATTACTTGGGACAAAAAATATTTGATCTTATTAAGCTCATGAATTATTCTAGCAAGATGTGGAGAGATGAAATATTAGCTTATCTTTTTGTATGTTACAATAAACAGGATAGTTGCAGAATCATTTAACAGGAATGTAATTCTAAGATATTGTGTTGAGAAGATATTGCTTATGGTGCGTATTCTATGTAGACTGACTGTAAATTCAACATACTTCTCTGCATATAATATCTGTGACCAAGCACTTTTTATGCAACCAGATTTCAGTAAGGAATAAGGACAAAACATTAAAAAAAAATATTTTACTGGTTGTCAAGAGTTCAATTTCCACTTACAGAAACATGTGAAATAAACAGACTATTTGTTTTTAGGTACCTGTTATTTTATTCTGCAAAGCAGTCATTTATAAATGTTGTTTGGCCAAATGATAAAATTCCAGTGGTGTGAAGTCAAAATATTCTGATGCCATCATGTGGGCTGCGAAAGCAAATAACCTATCAAGATTTGGGCCATGTGTTTTTTTCTCTCCAGGATCAAACTTGTGGAAAACAGAATGATTCAGAGAATATTCGGAAACATCCCTAAATACTGACGGGAAGAACTGCAGTGATTGCATGAATCCTAAAATTACACCCATGTGGGCAATGCATAAGCAGACTTTTTAACAAAGTAACATAACTTATGTTGATGAAGGTGAACTCTAAACATTGCATGGTAGAAAAGTAACCCAAGGTAGGTTACTTTGCTGACCCAGTCCTGAACCAAATATGAAGCAATCTTGGTTGGGATTAATTAAACACAAGAGCTCAACATACATTTGGCCCAGAATAATTGGTAAAGTTTTCAACTCTCAGAAACCGGATTTAGCCCACCAAAGAGTGGGCTGGAAAATATAATCTGGGTAACTAAACAAGCAATGTTCAAATTTTGACAGTTTATTATACAAAGGCATGCATGTTGGGTCTGTTTTACAGTAAATTATTTGACTCTAGAGGGCGCTGTAGCTTGAGTACACCTTAGCTTTCTTTCAAAGCACCACTGACATAAGAAGCTGGACTGAAGTAGGTTGATATATTCTGATTGCTGTAATTCTATAAAATGCAAATATATTGTAATTTAAAGTAAATTTGTAGTAATTAAATTGATCTATTCTCAGTGACCAGCCTGAACTCTAAGTCTATAGTTAATTTGAAAACATGAGCAACACATAGGCATGCATGCACACATTGTCACTTAACATGTCTTGACTGTTTTAAGAACATGGGGAGAGAAAAACAAACGTCATGATATAAGACCACTCTTACGACAAAGAAAATGTGCTACTAATTTTTTTTTTTCATATAACAATTACATGAAAAATGTTGGCATTAACAAACTTTTGCTTTAGGTTTTACATTTTGTAGAATTATCCAGCTTGTTAACATCCTTGAGTCACAATGTAATATAATAACCAGGGAAGGATCCAGATATACTAATTAAAGCATGATGAAGCAACCCTGAAACAGCAAAGACAATCTTAAATGTGGCGTACGTCTTTTACCAGACATAGTAAAAGTCACACACCTTTCAGTTTAGTGTGTGTCAGAGTTTAGTGCGAGTCTTCTTTGGAACCTCATTTGTTTAATGCAAATACCTGGACACTTTTTCCCCACAAACCTACTCTGCAAGAATAATTTCATATGCAGATGTCCGGATTAGAGATACTACAAAATAAAAAAGGGAACCACCAGCAGTCTTCCCTAGATAAGTCAGTTTTATTTATTAAACTAAATGACAGGGTTGGGAACTTGTGTTCTGACATCATATGACACAGCTAGTGGTTCCTATTTTATCCTCACAAGAACTTCAAACACATCAAGGTACTCAGTCAAAAATACATAAATGACATTTTTGTTGAGGATGCCAAATCATTCAAAAGTAACACAAAATAATTTTATTTTAATTATTACAAACACAACGCTGCAAGCGAAAGCCCTCCCCCAAAAACATTTTCTAACATTTGTTACAGTTGGCTTGAGCTCAGCCAGTAAAATAAGTGATTAAACCCTCACATTTGACAATGACACCAAATCAGTCACCCATAATCAACAACATACAAATGGTGGAAAACGTACACATTTGTCTGTATTGTAAACAGCGTTAGAAAGGAAGAAATTGAACACCAAAGGCCAGTAGATTCATAAACCCGTATTTGTGCCTTTATGCCTTTAATTGAGACAGAAAACTTTTTAAAGTATTTGCATTTTAAATTTACCTCATCCCAAGAAAAGTAAGACTTTAAAGTAATGCTAAAATCAATCCAGAAGAGAGCATCATTGATGTTCAAAGAACAACATGAACTGCCTCATCTGCAAAGATTTAATAAATATTTGCACTAGGACAATTCAAAGAATGAACAATAAAAATAAAGCAGACATTGAGGTTTCAGATATTCATTTGATTCGTAAAGAAACGGAAAAGAAAAATAGCAATCCATACTAAAGACTGACTCAAGACTGAAATCTTTCAACAATTCAAGTAGAGATGTAGTGGAGATCCAGTGATGGTAGAGTAGTTGCTCTGTAATATCAAAATGTTCTTACAAATATAAAAATATTTTGTTGCTTTCCTTTCTTAATTTGCATTTTGCCTGTTTTTAAGAGATCACAGTTACAAAACATCATCCAGGTCTAAAACGTACAAACACGGTTGTTACAATGCCAGGGTTGTCGTTTCAAAATGATTTCCATCTTTAATTTGTAATAAATCCTGTATAACCTAATTGAAAACTCAAATCATTAATGGCAATTACGAATAAAGAAAACTTTGTCTAAAGTGAAACACGGTTGTTGTAGTATCAAGCTTTGCATTTTTCCCCTCAACTTGAAGTTTCACAGTATCAAATCTCCCAATCCTAAAATATTTGCTAGGAGGTTTGCAATGAAAATATTATTGATGTAATTTTTTCACAGTTTGAGTTGAAACTTATTCATAATTGAACATTAAGTACATCAAGTTTTCTTTGTTTTAAGAAAGGCATGGTCTGATGAGAAGGCTTAGATTATTATCACGTGTCGTGTGCATGAGAAAAAACCCGAAAAAATCACCGATCAAAAAGTGGAAGGCTGTTGATGTTTGGCTTTTTAAGGCTGCCATTATTCATTACATGGAAATTCATCTGGCAAGATTTACTTGGAGACTGGCACTTTATCCTGAAAAGAAACAAAAACAGAAAAAATGTTTATTCACACATAATTGTGTTTTTGTTTGAAATAAAACAGATATCTGTGGTAATAAACAAAGACTGTGTGTGTGGGATTTAGTATTGCAATCACAATTATTATTATTAAGAATATTAGAAAGATCTAGAGGGTTTTTTAAAATGGAGAAATAGCAAGATGTATACGGTCAGAGATTTAAATGCAGGTGCTATAAATCTTGCAAATGCATTATTCAGTGAATTATGAGACATTTCAGAGAGATTATGTTCACATTCTACCTTTGTATTTTGTTCATTTCAGAAACATCCCTAAATAATGACGGGATGTCAGTATTTAGGGAAGATAAAGAAAAAAATATTTGTAGCATGCATTAAATCTTGATAACTGGTGCGGAGTAATTTTTTTTGCCATTTCCATTCAATGTCGTTATTCGAAGTGTAACAGTCAAACAAAGGCTCGAAGTGATAAATAGTTGATATGCAACTGAAAAATATCTTAAACATGCTCTCACCCAACCACCTTGTTGAGCAACCCATGTACCAACGCGACTGTTGAGGAAGGAAGTCATGGCGTCCTTGACTTTTTCTTTAAGATCTGGAGAGTTCTTGTTCAAATAGAGCCCCAAAGCCACTGATGCATGGATCAGCTGCAACTCTTGGGCTACGTCAGTGCCCTTAGAGACGTAAGATGCACACAGGGTCTCCACACCTTTCTCGAACACTGTAGCTACAGCCTGGGGAAATACAGTTCAGGTTATTGTGTTTCCAAAGCTAAAAAGAGAATAATTATGGTTTTGTCATCTACAAATAAAATGGAGTAGAATAATCTGATATTATTCTACTCTGATATTTATTTGTATGATATATCATACCAATAAAATATCCTAATCCAACAGAAATTTTACTCTGAGACAAATTGCTTAAAGCATTAATGCTTTCACAAATTTCTGCAATTGAGCTATGAAATGCTCTGAAGTCATGGGATTAAGAGAAACTGTACCACAAAAAAAAAAAAAGAAGAAAGTATTCCGGGTTTCCGCTTTTTTAAAGTCAAGTTGCAACATCATAATAAATACCATATAATTTATAAAATAAATACATTAATTTGATATATTATATTGGATGGTACTTTTAGGATGATAACTAGTGTTTCATTCTTGTATATTTAACTGCATCAACGTAATGGAGTCTGGAAACATTTAACACATAAATGTAATGATAGTTAAAATGTTGCAAGTGCTCAATTAGGAATACATTTAGGAATACTAACAAATGTCATCTTAACACTATAAATGAACTGAGAATATGTCTATTGATCAAAATTGACTAAATTGTGTCTGACAAGGTGAAAAGCATGACAAACTTCTATGTCTTGACAATCAGTGAATGTGCCACACTAACCATTGCTATGTCATGCTGAAACCATCACTTTGGATATTTAAAATGGGCTGTTTTCCAGTGTTAGTGAAGAGTTTGAAAGTAAGTGAGAGGAGGTGATAACATGAGAAGCATTTCAAAAGGAAACTGTATTTTCTATGACAGGTCCAGGCATGCTCAGACATGTCTGCAGTTCATTCATGCTGCCTTTTAAACTTGCCAGGATTGCCCATCATGAAACATGTTGAATTTGGAAATGCTGGTAGCTTTATGGAACTTTCAGAGTTAAAGTGAAGATCCACAATTTCCAGGTGATGCACTAAGAGACCGCTGTTTTAGTACTGATAGATTCACCAACTAATACATTGCAACACAGTAAAAGCAGTTTAAAAGGTCACCACCATAATCAAAGTGTCTGTTTTACAGCCCGTTTTATAACACTGGATATAAACTCTTCATGATTGGCTGTGGTGAAAAGGCAAGAAAAAAACCCATCTTATTTGAAAGCTATTTTTACATTTTCTTAGAAATAAAATTTCAAATAGCATGAGAAGTCAGCTCAAATGTTTATCGATCAAATACTTGAAATCAGAAATTGTCTACCTTATAGTAAATACTCTTTGAGGAACACTGCCCGGTATGATTTAAATATTTCCCTGCTCTTACGCACCTCATGCACATGATTGGTTTTCAGCAAAACCTGTTAAGCAGACATCTACTAAAACCAGGTGTACTGAAGCAGGGATACATCTAAAACATGTAGAGTGCCTTGAGGACAAGGGCTGGGAAACACTGCTGTAGATGAACATGGCTTTTGCTTAAACGTGTCCATGCGATGTCTAGTTTTAACATTGACAAATACCAAGACAAGTACAGGTCAGCGATGCTAAATGGAAGTAAAAACACTTTGGGTTTTAGAAAAATAATTCACATCTCAGCATATATGAACAGATACAGCATTTATAAATACTGTTTGTTGCAGATGGCCCCACCTTTAAACTCAAATAGGCTGATAGTCATACACTGTGATAACGTACCTCATGTGTAACATTCTTAATAAGTGCAGGGATGTTCAGGTCTTTATTCAGAGCATCACCGATAGTTCTCAGCCTATCCGCAATTATGACTGGGTCAAAATCTTCAGAAAAGAAAAAAAAATACAGTTAACCAGAGCTTAATTATGCCATGCATTAAATTTCAGTGAGAACAACCAATCAAGCATAACATTGTGATCACAGACAGGTGAATTAGTGAATTAAGTCTATCATGGCACTTGTTAATGAGTGGGATGCATTAGGAAGCACATTAGTATTTTGTCCACAATATTAATTTGATAGCAGCAGAAAAAAAATGAACAAGAGTAAAGGCAAAATGGTGTTAGCTGGACAATTGGATCAGAGCATCTCCAGCATGGAGCTTAATATTTTGCCTTGCATGTTTGTACATTATTAGACAGACTGAGCTCCTCTGCCTTCTCCCACTGGTCCCAGTGCCAACTAGGAAATCTGAAATAGTGAGGATTGCTTTGTCTGGCCACTGCTCCGCCTTCTTCATGACGTCAGAAGGGAATGGCAAACTTATCATGGATAATAGAACAATGCAAAAGACCTAGTAAAATAGTGAAGAATATAACTTCAAATGGGTAAATTCAAGTTTATCAGCAGAAATCTGAGGGTATGTGGAAGCACACAGATACACATAAAAAATACTTAAAATTGATTAGAAAGTAATGTAAAACACAAGTTAATAAAACGACACATTTATACTTTCATTCAGAATTTATACTTTCATTTTATACGGTCACATGGTCATGACCTCATCCATAAAAGCTCAATGTTGTTTTTTTTTTTAGGAGCACAGTAACGATTTAATGTGGATTTGTCTCCCAAATACCCCAGACCTGAATCAATCAAGACCATTAATATGAGGGGCGTGCTGGGCACCACTGTGGTGTCAGACACTACGTCACATTATTTGGGGTCCAAAACAGGGAGCAGGTGGTCGCAATGATGCGCTTTATGCTGCCAAAACAATGCGGAAAAATTGAATGAATGAAACCGTTTAGGATAATAGGGGGTAAAAGGTGAAATGATACGTCAATGACAGAGCAAATCTTGTTCCGGGAAAAAAAAGAAAAAATGAAAGCAGGTCACGAACACAGAGGAAAACAAAAACACTCACCTGGGTCTCCTGGCCCGTCAGCTTCCACTCTTCCGCACGACCGATTGTATTCTAGGTCATCAAAATCCTCCAGTAGACAAGAAACTACCGATTTTGTCTGTTCCTCTATATTAGGAGCCATTACCTGCCGCCGGGTGAAAAGTTAGAAAAAAATGAGCCACTCCGCGTACGCAGGCGCAGTCTGACCATAGCAGGGCGGGGCTTTTCTTTAATGGCTGTTGCGTCAACATGTGGCACCCCGCCCATGAAGCATTTCACAATAAAACTAAGATCAGGCCTCAACTCCGTCTGAATTTACAAAATAAAACACAATTAACATCTCACTATAGTGACAAGATGCGTCACTTGCATAAGGAATCTCCAGAAAACAAAACAAACAAACAACAAAAAACAAAAAACAAAACCAACCTTATCCTATTGATAAAAAAAATAAAATAAAATGCAGATCAGCTTTAGAAAGCTGTAAGAACTCAGTAGCTCTGTTATCCCTCACTTAAAGTTGTGTGAAATGTCAAATGCGCTATAAAAGCTTATCTTATCTATGCATTCAGACTAATATTAGACGGGAACGCCTTAAACATGTCGCTTTAAACTCACACTGTAGTACACTATAGATGCACTGTTCATGGTCGAATATAAAACCATTAAAAATGTGTTTTATAAGACTAATAATTTGTGTCTCTTAACCATATGGAAATATGTTTCTGTAACCCTCTTTCTGTAACAATATGACATAAAAAAAAAGATTTTGTACAAATAAACATGTATTTAAAGCGTGCATGTAAATGCACAAAATAAAGTCAGAGTTTTTTTTTTTTTACGAGCTACTTGGTATGTCCTTATGCTGCAAATGTGCTCTTATTGTATCATTGTATTTAAATGACAAAGCTGAGGGAATAGAGCTTGATTTTGGTCAATGTTGGATAACACTCAATGTTTTCTGATTAGGCCCGAGCAGCTAAGCGCTGCGAAGGCCTATTGTTTTTGTACTGTTTCTTATTATTAGTACTCTTATTATTTTAACATTATATTTTTTCTTGCAATATTTTTCTTTTCTTTTCACTAACTTATTTTATTATAATTTTTGTACAACATTTTGGTGTAGTTTTTAACTTGTTTATAAAGTGCTGTATAAATAAATTTGACATTGTCATTGACATTAAACTAAGCCAACTAAGCCAACATTAAACTAAGAATTTTTGGATGTAATGTTGATTTTAATCAAATAAATGAAGCAGACTTTTTTTTTTTTTTTACATAAATAAGTTGAGGCTTTTAAGACAAAAACCTTTTTAGAAATATCTTAATTTGATATTTGGAATTGGCCAGCAAGGCATCCCACAATACATTGTATAAACCACTTTTTTGTCACAAAAATGTGTTTTAAGACGTTTAAGGTGAAACAGTAAATATAGCAAAGCTTGATCTATGTAGTCAGTTAATCAAGAATGTGCCTATTTTCATAACAATACAGCTCTTACTAGCTGTTTTTTGGCATTTGCATACATAAAACTGCACCATCATGAGTGAGTCTTATGCTCATTGTCATGACAATTTGCTCTGTCTGAAGATGCAGTCCATCTCCAGCCTGTTCAATTCTCTGGGATACTCATAGAAACAGATTCTGTTTGTTGTGCTGAAAAAAAGTCAGCAAACTATTATTGATTTCTATATTATCTGTCAAGGCAGAGAAATAATAAAAAAAAAACAGACGAGTAATTTTCTTTTTACACATGTAGTTTCAAGTTTAAAAAATGCCTTCAGAAAGCTTTGGGGTAGAAACATACAAAAAAATGGAAAAGCTTTGGTTGTCATTTAAGTTCAAATGTATTAAGTTAACTCAAGTTACTAAAATTGTACAAGCTAATGTAACTGTTTAATTCAATCAAATCTAAAACTATGAGTTTTAAACTATGATCGCTTTGTGTGTCTTCGGTGAAAAGTCAAGGTTTGTCACAGTGAATGGACTTTTATTTTAATTTTATTAAAAATTTAAAATGTTGAATCTTTTGAATATTTTCTGTACTTCCAACAAGAGGTAAAGCAATGCTTTACGTGGTTCAACAAACTCAGTTGAGAACATTATTAGCTAAACCCGATCGCTGTTTCTCTTTAACCAGCATGGACTTTGTCACTTGTGAAATGTGATGCAACATTTCTGGAAAGAGGATTCACTAAATAAATACACTATTTTCTTCTTTTTAATGCCCACTTGTAATTTTTTTTAAACATTTTTAGTATTTTAAACATGTACAACAGGGCATTACTTCTGCTTGATTTTATATTTTTCTTGCGTTATTTTCTTTGACTTTAAACTTCTACCTACTTTATATTTTAAGTTGGTGATATGGTAAGGTACATGATTCAGGCCTGGACATCCTGAAAAACTAAAAAACAAAACAGCAACAACAACAACAATAACAAGAAGAAACTGGAGCACAATGATAACAAGGTGAGATGCAGGAGCATCTTTAGTTAGTGTTAAATACAATTGTATAACTGCACAAAGAACAAAATGCTATGCTGTTTATGACCAGAAGATGGCGACTTCTACCTTCCTGACCAGATCTGCTTGGAAATGCCCCACCCTGCTGCAAACACAAATCCGCTGCTGTGACTGACGATGAAATACAGCTTTTAATATACTAACCTGTTTTTCTGCTTCATTCTCTTCATTCACAATGTAACAGCAGGCTTATGTTTGCACTGCTTATTATAGAGAATTTACTGTTTGAACAAAAGGGTTTTTCTGCATTGAAAGAAATTTGACTCACTTGTACAGTTGCCTAGCCAATGCACAAATAAACAAAGAACATCTTGTGTCATGCCAGAGACACAGATGTTAAATGGATTTAGCAAGACTTTATGTGAAAAATCAATAAACAAAGAATTTGTTTTGAGATGCGTTACAATTAAATCTCTAAAAAGTGTGCTGCTCATTTATGCTCTGTCATCTCATTCTGACAGTTCAGAAGTCAGATACTTTAAAAATGACTGCCCACTTGGCAGTAATTTGAGCTTTGTGTAAAAATATGTATTTTTTGATGGCTCTATCACAGGCTTTTCTAGGAACATTAGTGAATAAACAGCATCCTGAAGACAGTGGGACACAGGAGACTGGTCACTCATAGTTGTACAGCTCAGTTTAATCATACCACTTGAAAAAAGAAATATTTTGTCACAACTGCCATGTTGCAGTTTTGTAAAGGACTTAAGTGAAAAGTCCTTCTAAGTATTAAAAAATAACAAAAGGAAAACTGCAGATCAATTAATTCAGGCAGAATAACTGAAGAATCCAGCAATGAATAATGAAAACCAGCTTAAATACTGATGCAGAGGTGAAAACAACAAAGGAACCAGATGAGCTAATCAGAGTTGATGAGGAGCAGCTATGGCAGAATGCAAGAAGGGAGGCTGAGGGAAACAAAGTAATTAACACAAATGACTTGACTGAAGACTCAAAGACACTACAAACCAAGGGGGAAACAGTAAACACTGAGATGAACACCCTAGAGCCATATCTTTGCAAACACACCTGATGAACAAAGAGCATGTTTAATCAAATATGTTGCCAAGAAGCCCATGTTATCTGTGGAGGAACTGCAGAAGCTCACTGCCCAGGTAGGAAACTCTCTATCCAAAGCACAACTATTATTATTGTCACTACTATTGTTGTAATTACTGTTATTGTCTTACATAAACTTGTAAGAAGGTTCACTACACAGAAATTTGGAAATACTGAAAAAAAGGCTACAAAAGACTTAAGATTGGAGCAGAGGTTTTGAACTGCTAGGATCAAAGTATACTCATGTTTTATTGTGTATTCTGGTGGCAAGATTTGAGACAAATGATTTTGTGCTTCCCATTAAATCCAATTCTATCTTTTTTGTTTGAACACACATTCTTCTGTGCCTCTTTTAATTCATCCCACACATTTTCAACTCCCTTCTAACACACTGAATGTTGTGTTAATTTTCTGTCACCTGTGACAGGATTTAACTACAATGATAAACACTGAAAGGTCCATTGAGAATCATTTTAATTACACGAAATTCATTGACTAATTAAATTAATATGCCATAAAGGACAAAACCGTAATGCTTGTGAATGTATAATTAAAAGACTACATTTCCCTCAAGTATTACTGATCCCTTTATTGGCCTCTAATCATCAGGATCAGGATAATTCACAGAAATGTATGTTGTGATCTGAAATCATTTGATCTTTCAAAACACAACAGCGGCATCATCTTTAATTTAGATGCTGAGTACCAAAAATAAAGGTTCAACAGATTACAGTTTCAACAATAAAGGAGCAACAATAAAGAATAAATACAATTACCTCATAAAGAGTGTATAAAAAGGATAAACTGGTCTAGGCTAACAAAAAGGGCAGACAGATCCTCTCCTTGTATAAAGCTAAAACCAGGTATAGTAAAGGTTAGTAAAGGTCTTTCTGTAAGATGCACTGTAGATGCTTGGGTCTGTTTTTGTATTTTAGTAATGCTATGGTTCCAGTAAAAAACATATTTGGAGTTTCATAGTCGAAGCTTAGCACATGAAGAAATATTGAAGCAACATTTTAAAGAGGAGTATTAAGTAAAGTTGACTTTTTTGAACTTTATATCTTGTTATAGTTTTATTCCCTCATCAAAAACACACCTGAAATGTTCCTTTGACTCTTTTTACATGCTTGAAGAATCCCTCAACATCCTATTGCAGCCATTTTGGGGTGATATATTCTGATTGCTGTAACTCTGCTCTCACAAACCCCTTCACCTACTTTTATAAAGCTGCAGTGTCCAGCCAAGCTTCCACCTCTCAGAGCACCTCCACCTCTGGTCTGCCAAGCCTACCATGCAAACTATCGTTCCAGGTCAAATAGGACAGTTGTAAAAGACATGATGAGAAGTACTGTGATGATGATGATGTGCTGAAAGCGGAGTGCAGGAAAGAGTAAAACTTCTTAAAGAGACAAAGGCCCAATGTCAAATTTCTTTTGTCATACTTGATACATACAGCAGGTTTAGAACAACTGAAGGTAAACTGTGCTACAAAATGGATATTTTGTAGTAAAACTTTTCAGGTTGCAATTGTCATCGCAAAAGTTGGCTGATGTAGTTTTAGCGGACTCTTTTGTTACACTGTTTTTATTCATATAATTATTTATCATTATTTTGTATTTTGGAAATACAAAATACCATCCCTTTAACTTGGTATTTTCAGCATTCAAAATGTCCACCAGGTCCAGGGGGTTGAAGCTTGACCACAGACGATCTTCCAAATGGACAACGACATACACCACACAACCAAATTAGTTACAAAGCGATTTAAAGAAATCAAACTTAAGCTTTTCTAAATGCTTCTAGAAAACGTATGTCTAGAGCTGAAAATGTGTGTGTGATCAAAACAGTCTACAAACTTGATCTTGTGAAACCAGTTAAGTTCAGAGGAATGGGACAAGAGAAGCCTGTGTGAAAAGACCCAAAACATTTCATCCAATCCATTCAGTTTAAAATGCAATTCTGTCAAATACTATAAAAAAAAATGAGTGTAAACTTCTGAATTTGAAATGAAAAACCACAAAAAAATCTCTCAAAAATTTGTTAATAATCCCAAACAACCAAAAAGAAAACAAAAAGAAGATAAACGTTTATCTTATTGAATAAAAAATGGTTACATGTGTTTTTCTGCAGCATCATCTTAGTAAACTCAAACAAAACATCTTCAGTTTGTGGCTGAAATGTGTCAAAATGTAAACATTTTAAACTTGTACAAGTACCTTTGCAAACCACCATATTGCACCACAAATGATTGTTTTCCACTTTTTAATCAACATAAATATTAAGGTTTGATCCCTATGTATATTTATGAGCTGAGGTGATTTCCCACCAGGTCGTTGCTTTTGCTTCGTGAAATTTTGCATTTCTTTCCTGAGAACAAAGGCTGCTGGAGGAGGAGGATTTTGAATGTGCAATGTGCAGCATATTTCATAATTATAACAGCAACCTTCAGAGACACACTGATGGATTTCCATTTTTTCTTGGGTTTGTTGCCAATATTTTCCTGGAGTTATTTTTCCTACAAACAACCAGGTAAGATTTGTAAAACGCAATGAGTTCCTCGTTACTCTTGAGCTAATGAGATGAATATAGGCATGGATGTACAGTAGTGTTCCTTTCTATAAAAATGCATAATTTCAAACTCAGCATTGAACTGAAGTCACAGGAGAGAGGGAGCTTTCCATATGTTTACATTTAAGGAACTTTTTGGCATCTAAGTTTCAGCTGAATATAAACAGAGACTGTGACCTCTCTGCCACCTCCAATGTATTATCTTTTTTATGATTTGTTTGCCTGCCGTGCTCAGAACATGATTTAAGGGGAGGTGGTGTGAGAAAATAAAATCCTTTGCCCTTTTGTTTAAGAGTTGGTGCACTTTTGAAATGGCACATCAGAACAATTGACCTTTTATGTTGGTGAAATTTTTCTTTATTTTTCTTAATGCATTTTAAATTTTTTTTACTTTTCCTCTACTTCAGTTTGTTATCCATTATTTAAATTATTGGCAATCCTTGAGGAAAATTAAAGGGGTTTGAATATCTCTGCAAAAATGGTGACTCATTTAAAAAGAAAAATCTTTTAAATTTAAATAAAAAGATATAATCTTTCTTTAAATCAAGTTCCTAACAACTATCTGATGAATTCTCAGGCTGATTAAAGTTACCCAGTGGTTTCACAACAATGCAGTGATTGCTTTAGTGCAAAGATATTATCTTGGATGACTAAAACTCTCTTTCCAAATGTGGAAAGCTACAAGCGATTAGTGCAAAAACGAAAAGCAGCACCGGCTCATCATTGTAGCAGAAAATTAGAAAACTAAGTTTCAAAATGAAATGAGCTCCAAGAGTGAGTTACATAGAAATTATCCACAGATTCTCCTGCAATGCGCTTTTTGAGAAACCTGTGACAACTAAGATATTGTTTGTAATAGGAAAGTAATTGGAGAATAAAACTATTTTGGCAATAACACAACCAGTGTCTGCATTTAGTGCAACAGCCAGGAGCCTGCCAGCCAAACTGAAAACATTTGGGCATTAAGAATAACAATGCAAGATTCTTTAGTGCACTCATCAAATATGCAATTTGTAAGAAAAATGGAATAAATCAAAATGCACAAAGAAAGCAATTGAAACCACAGGCATTGGTATTATTAGGTAGTAGCTCTAAATTAATTCTTTCTGCTTGACAGAATCTGTTGCATGGAAGTACTTCATTCCTTATTATGTAACCCAGTTGTCAGCAATTGTTTGGAGACTGGGGCAAAATTGATACATAGCATAAAATTATATAGAAAATATGAATCTATGCTGATTTTAAAACTGATAATGGTTAGATCATAGCATATGACTGCCAGATTGTGCTGTGTGAAATCCTGTCCCACTTCCACTGATTTACCTTTTATCAAGTAAAACATTTCTTATTCTGCTTTTGGTTTTGTTTACTTTTCCCTTTTTCTTTCACATCTCCATAAATTGAATTATTTTATCAGACATCTGCTGGTAGTAAATGTCTGAATGTCATAATAATTTTAAATGAGAAGTTTTGAAAGTTTATTTCTTCCATGTGGAAGGATGATGGAAAACGCAACTTCAATGATTAAAATAATGACTGGGTTCATCAGTATGAATTCAATGTATGTTTTCTCCAGTTTTCACAGTGTCATCCAGGAAGGCTTTGAAATGTTCATTCATGCTAATGTCCCTTTGCAAAGTGTGCCTTTTCCATCTTTTACCTTCACCACCTGCTCTTTTACTTCAGTCAAAAAGCTCCTGGTACAAATCGATCTGGATATTGAACATAACAATTATAGACGAAATGACACTTCTTGTAAATTTACTGATTTTCTATCGCAAACACATTTTTGGGTCGTGGTGCACAAGAATTGAATAACGTTGAGGTCAAGTTTATTCCAGAGCCTTAATGAACATCACAGGCCTGAGCTGATCCCATTACCAAAAATATTAATGATGGATAAATAATAATATGACTTTACCTCAATGTCTAAAATAAACTGCTAAACATTTATCAAGCTTTATTTTGAGCTCTACAATAAGATTGAGTTTTACGTTTCAGATCTGGCCTTACATTGATTTTGAATTAGGAAAGCAATGAGCCAATCAGACGTTATTGTCAGCAGTCAAAAGGCGAACAAACCAAATATCGGTAGTCTTAAAATGGATATCGACATCAATTCCAATCGGTGGTTTGACCAGCAAACCCCATTTAGATTTACGGTTATCATTAAACTGTTGTCAAACACAGTTTCTCTCGGCTGGTAAATAATTTACTTGCTCCAGATTTTGTTTCACACTTGTATGAATCACTGAGTAGAGAACAAGCCTAGAAGCGCAAATGAAATTTTCTCATAAGGGAGAAAAAAATATGTTTACTCCAGCTGCACATCTGTGTGATCAGCCCCCCATCTGAAGAGCTCAGTGCCAAGTCATATATCAGAAATTTTTGGCAATGAGCAGATAAGTCGCCTCTCTGCCTCTGATATCACAGACTCATCTGTGTGAGAATGCAAAGACAACAGCAGCAACAGAGAATACAGAACTGCCTCTGACTGATTAGGGAAAGAATGTTAACAGATGGGAAGAAACAAGAGAAGGGCCAAGAGTCACTGCCAAGAATTTTGACAGTGGCACAAAAGTTTTACACATTTAACGGTTTTTTCAGATTTTTTTTCTCTTAAAGTCTTTTTTAAGTGAAAGGAACGCTTTCATATTTTAGCCAAAAATCCACCCAACAAACACCTGAACAGTTTATCTTAAAATTAAACTTCTTGTTTATACATGAGTTTCAGAAGGTTACTCTATTGATCCCATTCTTTGTCATAAGAACTTATATTCAGCCCGCATCACTAAGTACTGAAGAGATATCTCTCTCATCTCTCTCTGACAGGTTTGTAAAACTAGGGACTGATGCTGCCACCACCATATTTCACAGTCAGGGTGGTGAGCCACACATTGTAGGCCAAGAAGTTCTATGTTACTCCTGCGTAAGTTTTGTATTCCTGCTATGTCTGGTTCACAAGATGATTATACTAATTTTTAACCCAAACTTCCCCTTACATCAGTCTTATTAATCTGTATGAAAATATCTGTGCTTTGCTATGTTAATCATCATTATAGTATTTTCTACATATGGGATAGCATTCCCACTCCATACACATCTGTTCACTGTGATTATGTGAATCAAACCTCCACAGTAACTTCACATTTCTTGGCTTTCTTGTGAGACGCAGATCAGATGTACAATGCAATCCATCTTGTGACGATATTCTACCTTCGGACACTCTGAAAAGTATATTTGAGCTGTAGATCATCTCAATTTTATATAAATTAATGTCACTAAATGTTTTGCTTTAGTTTTGACAACTTACATTTTTGCATCCAATTAAATTAAGTTACAAATCTTTAACCTGAAAAAGCCTTTTTCTTAGACTTTACCTAAAACAACTGAGTTCAATCTCAGATCCTACGTCTGACCAAATTATTACATTATAATTATAAACTCATTTCATTAGGTTTATCTAATTTAGAGTGCACTTTCAAAGGTGCACACTTTTGAGGATTAGGTGAGATTAATGTAAATAAGTCCATGACATGAACTGCAAAATTATTTGAGAGAAAGTTTACATTAAAAAGTACTTTCTCAATAAGTGTACTCTTTCGAGAGTGATTAGAGCATCTCCAGCTTTTCTAATTCAAGTGGTCAATGTTTGATTCTGCACTTGAACCATTAAAAATTTAACAAAGTCTGCACTAAACAGTGGAAAATATTCTCCTATCCTCCTGGAAAGATAAACAACTTATCCAAGGTGCGGTCTGCATGAATGATTGCAAATCGGTAACTTAGCTTAGTAACATTAGTAACTTGGGAAATTTTGGCTTGATGCACTTTGCACTTATCACTGCAGAAACAGTGATTGGAGAGTGTGAAATTATATCTTTTAGAGGAAAGAAACTTCAGAGTACCATAAAATCAGTGCCATACTGGAGACCAGCATTGGGTTGTCCATTTCTCAAATGTTAATCTTATTATACAGTCACCTGCAGCTCTGAATGAAAATATGACCACTGTTTCTGAATTCTTCTTTGTGCTAATCAGCTTCTGGCTGTCATCCTTACCTTCTGTTTGCAGAGGCTCTTGTCTTTATTCTGGCAGGAAATTGGTCTCCTAACATGACAGAGTCCTTGAAACAGTCTGGTGTGAGACCACTGTTGGTCTTGACTCTTGTTTTAATTAGACAGCTCTGCAGCATGCTGAATGTCAAGCTGGAATCACATTTATTCATTACAAATACTAGGCATGTAAATCAACAAAATATTTATATATGGCATAAGCAACATTTTGGTATCACAGTTAATTTGTAATTACTATTCTTTTTTAAATGAAAAAAAATAAAAAAATCAATGTTTGCGAGCTCTTCACAATGACGTTATGACAGGTGTAACCAAAATGATCTCAGATACTAAAGACATTTGCATCTCTGTACAGCATAACTTTAAAGAAAAAAAAAATCAAACCTTGACATGAATGCTTATTAGTTCCATCCTGTGCAATTTACCCATGTATTGGAACGATAAGCTGTCAAATCTTTTGATATAATATTAATAAAAAAATAATCCAGAAGTTTTACATTCTTTCTCCACCTTATTTTCTCTTGACCTCAAAGCTGAAAATATTCCCATGAATCTCTCTACACTCAGGTATATCAATTTCAGAAAGTAAATGACTCCTGAAAAGTGGTCAGCAAAGCCCAGGTAGGTGCAAAACTTTTCAGAAAAGAGAAGATTCGGTGCATGAAGGAGATTTCTTTTTAGAAAATAAATGAGCAAACTGTCTATAAAACAACATATTTGTTAATGCAGCAACCAAGTTATTATTTTAGCTACTATGCTACTCAGGATGTTATGAGCAGCTATGGTGGACATATTGTTTCACATTTGTTTAAAGACTTGATTTGTGACAGATGTCACTGCTGCCTCCCTCACTGCAGGTTGTCACATGCACATACAGCATAAACTGAATGCTGGAAGACAAACCTGCATGTGTAAACTGATATTTATAGGTTTCCATAAACATTTAGAGAAAATTCATTCAACATTCACAAATTGATCAGCAGTCTGAGAAACTATGTGATTTCTAATAAAAATGTGAAGAAATTTTTACACTAATAAACAAAAAACAGAAAATCTAGTAAAGTAATTTATTGAAAAGATTTTGAATTTGAATAAAATGTATTAAATGAAAGAAGCATTGCTAATTTTAGCAGGTAAAAGTTAACATTTACTTATATTTTTTTGCTGTTGTAAACAGTAAAGAGTGACTTTAAAAGGAATTTTTAGTCTCATTGTGGAGTTAGAACACATAAAAACTTTAAAAGTACGACACCCTGGCACCAGCCCTCCTCTCCACATGAAACATCATTCTCAATAATATTTCAACTGGCTGACAGATGCTAATCTGACCTCTTCCCCAATCTGTTCCTGTATCGCGTATCTCATCCTGCAAAGATTAATTCCCCTAACCACCAATTCTGCCGCCTGAATGTGCAGCAGAATTCAGAACTTCTGATGCCTTCAACAAACATTGCTTATTTTGATGCATTTTGCAAGCTTCTTAGTCTTTTCTCATGCAGCTTTTCTGCACCACCCCTGTGCTTTTGCTCTTCATCCATTGCCTTCTCTCAGACTCCATTCATCTCAAATGGCAAAATCTGGTAACTTTGATCAAAGAAGAGGGGAGGGGCCATGAAGGTTTCATCAGATAGTCCCAAAAGTCCTTCAAGAAATTAACCAATGGGGTTTGGCAACATTTTACTGCGTCTTGGCTTATTGTTTTCTATTACTATTTGCCATAATATCTGTCATATAAACTTGAAGAAAACTGAGAAGGAAAGACTGAAAAAATATATTTACCTGATTATAGAAAATATAAGGTTCTGCAATATTGAGAAGCGTAATACAAAAAAAATTGTGCAAAGAATTACGATAATTTTTTTAGATGTAATGATCAACTTTTTTCAATAAATTTATGGAAAGGACATAGACAAACAATAAAATTAGACAAAGAAATAAGTCTGCAGCAGTTTTCCAGATTATAGCATTTTTATGACATCCAACTCACAAGCTTAATTAGTTGTCGCACACCCTGCTGTTCTCTCAAACAGGTAACACTGCGAGACTTAATTTTCTCTGCTGATTCAAAGCCATAAAACTGCAGTGCTGACAAGTGACATCAAACAAACTCTTCACCAGCTTTTATAAAAGTAGTCAGGTTTTAATAATTTTGATTTAAGGCAATCCAATACAAAGCATTTCACAACCCACCATATGACACTAATCATGTACAATAAAAACCCTTGAAACGTGAAGCAGAGTCATGCAAAACAGAGAACTTAATATACCTAAATAATAAAGATATAAACAGTGAAATCAGACCAAAAATAATGATAAACAAATAACAAAAAGTGTTAACTGTAACATGCAAACTAGCTACAGCTCTTTTTCTTTATTCTTTAGAAACACTGATGAGACAGGAAATTTTCAGGAGTCAGGCACAAGAGAGAACAAATAGCTTGCAGTCCATTTTCATTGCCGCATTTGGTACAGAAATACTTGTATTCTGGATGGACTGCGCATTTTTTCTCCAACAGATGAAGGCATACAAAAAAGAATGTCATGCATTTGATAAAGATAATAATTATCTGGGCTTGAAAAGATAAAAGGATCAATGGCTTCTCATGTTCTAAAAAAATGTAACAAATATTTGTTATACAGCAATCTTTCCAAAAAATATATAAAAACATTTACAGTTAGCATTCATTTTAGGGATTTGATGTTAATGGCTGTAGGAGATTTATGTTTTTAAAAAGTGTTTCACTCAGACAGCATTCTTAAAGTGTGCTTTTTTTGTGTTGACTATTTGAGTCCAAGACAGTCTTTTGCAAAGATGATTTAGATCCTAACCTTAAATAAAACTGTAAAATAACAGAAAAATATATTCATTAAAAACTCAACTAGTGCAAGAACTTTTAGAGGAACTTACACTTTCCTATTAATGTTCAGTCTTGTTCATGATTGTGTCAAACTACTGTTGTTGCTTTAGAAAATGTGTTTGTAAGAGGTTAAAAGATTTGAAGGCAAACTTTAGTTCCAGTAGGATTTATACTTAATTGACTCCATATGCAAACCAACTGTTGCTCAAATGATTAACATTGAACAGTTCAGCCAAGCCTTTTGAATTGAAATATATTCTATTCC
This sequence comes from Poeciliopsis prolifica, assembly GCF_027474105.1. NCBI lineage: Eukaryota > Metazoa > Chordata > Actinopteri > Cyprinodontiformes > Poeciliidae > Poeciliopsis > Poeciliopsis prolifica. The sequence goes on along the minus strand of NW_026562378.1, from coordinate 9,293,387 downwards.
TTCAACACTTTCATGTTTTTCAAAGAAACGGGTAACCTTTTGTTTTATGGTCCATCTATCAGAGCCATCCGAGCTTTGACACAAACTAAAAAAGAGTGCTGTTATTTAATATTCATTCTTTCACTGCAACACAAAATAATTGAAAGTGCAGAATGACTACTGAATAATAGCGAGACAAAGACAAAAATAATGGAATCAAGCACAAGACTAACACAGATAATTGGAAATGAAACATTTTCCAATTATCTTGGTTTTGCTTCTATTTTTGGGAGAACAAACTTGCAAAAAACAAAATTAAATGAATTCACCAAGGCCATAGTTACTAATGCCAAGTTTTGTCCTCTAGATTATTCCAACCTTGTGTTGTAAATTGTGTTTCAACATTTCAAGGCATACACATATTCTCAGGAGTGGTGACTGAATACCACCGGAAATATATATATAATAAAAAAATCTTAAGTCCAGGATTATCATTGCTTTATTTGCAGAGCTTCTGCAGTTGGTATATAAAGATTCATAGAATTTAGAAACAGATGCAGAAATCTGATGAGAAGCTTTTGCTGAAATGTCTCAGCATGGCATTGACCTACATTTCTGCCTCTGAGGTCTGCATGCTGAGGAGGTTAAAAATGGAGCATCTTGCTTTGCTGCATATTTTCACCATCTCAACGGTTTAAAATCTTCTGCAAAATCCTCATTATAACTTTTTTAATGGTACCTAATAAAAGATGCAAACTGAAATACAAAAACATAAAAAGTGGAATAATGTGTACTCATTACACATTAAATGTAAATTTTTTTCTGATATTGCTTGTAAGAGAATTTTTTTCTTTTAATTAGTCTTAACTTCTCTTTGAATAAAATAAGATTTTCTGCTCCTCTTAAGTTCAAAGTCAAATGTCAAAGGTCTATTACCAGACAACATGGAGCTCAATGTAATGCTTTGTTTATACTTTTTTCTGATGGGATGAAAAAAAGAAAATCTGCACCAAATGTCTTTTACTGAATAAAAGGCTATTTGAAAAAAAGATTGGAAACTGATTTTTTCTGAAATTATCTTTTTTGTTCACTCATTGAGGACCTAATTTATTTAGTTACAAATAAGTTAGAATGAATGAATGAATGAATGAATGAAATCCAGTTCATGACAGATTATTTTTTGTATTGGTGTAGCACTATTTTAGGGTAGTACTGCCAGGAAATATCAAACATTTTTATAGTCTTCTGTATGAGGCATCCCTTTACAAAAAACAAATATCATACTTATTCCCATTGATATGATTTTGTAAACATTTTTAGTGAATTCATTTGCATAGAAAATAAATAATGGCTTTCACTCTAAAGACTTTGAGTACAACTTATACTTTTTAGAGCCATCATGTGATTTTTCTTCTCCACTCATCACAAGTCATCGCTATGGAAAAATGTTCACTTTGTGTTTTCCTCTAATGAGCAACTTTAAAGCAATCCAGCACCACAATGTCATCCAGCTTCTTACTATGAAATTACACCTCAGTATGTTTTAGGACTGATAGCAGAAAGGAGAACATCTCATGATGATAACTTTCATTTTAGCTTCATGGGAACTGGTTGACTTTTTCATCCAGGATCTTTGTCGGTGTAGTGTTAATATGTAGAGTTCAAAGTTTATTTGGCTCTAAGTTTTACTTAATTGTGTATGCAGCTGACTAAAATGATGTTTTGAAATATATTTGTAAACAGTGGCAGTGCATGAATTATGAATCCCACTTCAGAAACTTAACAGAAAGGATTACATTAAATAGCTCCAATGTTAAAAGACATGTCTTTATATATTATATACAGTTAGTATATTTACTGATTCTGCTGAGATTAAAATATAACTATAACATTTATTTGTATTTTTTATGTTAACTAAAAATCTCTTGAATGTCCTGAGACAGTTTGTATGAGTAATATGCTCACTGTAATAAAAAGAAGAAGAAAAAAAAAGATCTATGATCAGTATGAGAAATTCAACGGATGCACTCCTGGTGATTTTGGGGCCGTAAACAGCAGTTTATTTTTGCATATGCCTTGGATTTGCTCTCATTGCATTAAAACTTTCAAGAAACGTCCTACAAACAGTGTAATAGGAGCCAGTGTTTTTCATACTTAATTCTCCATGCTTTGTATTAAATGGTGGTGATGGAAGTAAAATATTTGACGAGGATGAATGACTTCCTCAGAATTAATGATTAGCAGCAGTCCTATAGAGTAGTTCTTTGTGCTAGCTTTTATATTCAGTCACTCAAAAATAAGTGGTGGTTGCTAAAATTTATTAGGCTTGTTTCGTTCAAAATTAGATGTAAAAAAAATATCCATGCCATTCTAAAAAAATGCAAATAAATTTCATACGACATGCACATACCAACATTTAGTATTAAAGAGGAAAGGAGGTGGTGTTGCTGTCATATCATCACCAGTTGAGATCAATCCCCAATACAAAACGTATTCGAGAATGACAACGGTGGCTAAAAAAATATTACTGCATTAGGCCACACTGATGATTGACAAGAAGAGCCTGGGTCAAGTTCAAATGTCCTGATACACTTAAAGAAACAAGCACAAACAGGCACAAGGTTTAACCACAACATGACCTCCGAATCAACCTGCTGTCAAAAGTAGACATGGAACAGTCACTGCCCGAAAGGCTTTCAGCAACAAGTCCTGAAAAATTGGGTCAGCATCTCCTGAAGAGAGCCTACAAAGAAACATATCACAGTAGAAACAAAACCGAACAAATAGAAAAAGAAAAATACTGCTTCTGTAGTCAATGGAAGAGTACAGCACAACATTCTACACCCATTGCTTGGCCTCCTGTTCACAGCAAATTAGATGAAATAAAATCAGGAGGTAGAGAGTTCCCACTGGACTCTGAGTGGCTGCTGCATGCTATCTGTCCTCAGTGAAATGCAAAGAAAAAGGTCTCAGATTTGTGTGTGGTGGTGTGTGTGTCCAGGCGGAGTGTATGGCGGCGGCGCAGGATTGGGTTTGATCCCTCTGCTCTTCATGTACGAGATAAACTGGTCAGGGATTTCTGCGAGCACATCTTTGGCGAGCCGTGCCATGCTCAGCACATGGTTTCCTGTCCGGTCCATGTAATCCCTAAAAGGAACAAACTGAAGAACAATGACAGACAGGGGAGATATACGGCTTAAAAATAATGCAAAACATGATGTAAACATGATGCTTAATAAATATGAAATTCGTTCTTTCATACGTGTTATATCATCACCTGGCTTTATGGCAAATTCACGTCAGACCAGCTTTAATCAAACTCTAGTTCATTTGCTTAGATGTGTGAATGCAACCGCACCAGATGAAAATGTAACATATTTTGCTGTTTTACTGTCTAATCAAACAGACTCTTCTGGGTTATCAGGTGTGAAAACAGTGAAATGCTTCAGATAATACTTCAAATAGAAATATTATCGAGTAAAAAATGTTTTCATCTAGATAAGAATTAGAAATGCTGCCAAAAATATTGAAATAGCCAAATAACAGGGACAAAACACTGCAGATGAAAGAGCTTGACAGGTAAGACATGCAATGCAAAACATTTCCAATGCTGTGTCCCACATTTAATCACATAACACAAATCTACTCCTCATTTTGTCATCTTCCATTAGTGACAAATGATGTTTTATGGGATGCGCACATCAGTAAACATATGTCAAAACTAAGTAACTTTGGAAGCACCACTGATGATAAATTACAACCTAAATATGTTGATACAAGGAACACACACACAAAAAAATCTTCATTTATTTTAATTTACCACTTCGCAATTAGCTCTAATGAAGATTTAAATATTCACAGGTTTTCCAAAGAGAATAAAAATCCCTGTATCTTCCACAATCACCTGAACAATGTCTCTCTCTGCCAGTTTCCCCCGGGATGAGATCCTGATGTCGTCACCGTCCAGCTCCACCATAGCTGCAAGAAACAAATCATGAGCAGGCGTGCATAAATCATGTGGTGTTAAGCATATTTCAAAAACAGCTACCATAACAACAGAGATAAGGTAGATTCATACTTATGTAAAGACGTGGGTGCCTCCGTATTCATGCATCATCTTCTAGCTGTAGTAAAGCTTAAACATATATTGAGCTGTGCAGGCTTTATTGGTGGTCTAATCTCGTAATAAGGCCCTTATTATAGACTGTGCAATTTAGAATCATCAGCACTAAACATTGCAAACCCAGCAATTAACCTTAGTCGGTTCTTCTGCAATTATGCCTGCATCCACCTACACAGTCGCTTCCCTTCAGATTTAAGAGTTTGAACAGCAGTTTTCTCTGTAAAATACAGTCAGAGAGGTTAGCCACTATTACAGACTCAGAACATGTGTGTGTCTGTATGTAAGTACACGCACACATACACTATCATACTTATACCTTGTATATATCTGCATATAAGGTACTGTATATATATATAAATAAGATACAGCAAACAATGATCCTCTAGAAATAAGAGCCTTTGTTTTCTTTTTTAAATGTGTGCTAAGCTACTTTGGTTTTGCTTTATTTATATTTTTGCTGTTTTATGAATATTTTTCAGCTGCAGCCTTTGAACAAAGTGAGAGCAGACACGAGCTAGTGACAGAGCGTCAGGGTGAGATAAAAGTAGGCTGATCAGGAAAACTCCTGTCTCTTTTATCTTTTCTTCATTTTTGGAGACATCCGTGCAGCACACATATTCAACTTAAAACACTGCATTGAGTTTAGTTGTGATTCTTAGTACTGAAGAATTATTTTGCATTAGATTTTGTAGTGAATATGGTTGTATTTTTTTTCTGAATCCCACTTTTGAAACTCTTCTTGCCCAAGAAACATTAACCTTACTAGTGCATTGCAAACGTATTGATAATCCTTGAACCTTTATCACATTTTGTGACATTACACTCAAACTAATATATATATATGGAATTTATAACATGAACTCAATGAAGTGCATAATTGTGAAATGAAAGGAAAATTATGCTTCACATGTTTTTCACAAAAACAAATCTGTGAAACATGGCATATATTTGTATAAAGTCTGATGCTCTGAATTACCTCCAGACATCAGCTAATTAGTAAAAAGTCCACTTTTTGTTGATCTTGGACTTAAATATTAAAAGGCCACATTAAAGTTTCTAGTTCTCCCTGGGACCGCAAAAGGAACAAAAACTTTGGCGAGGTACTGTATGTTCATACAACCATCAAAGTTATCTTACCGTCAAACTCAGCTTGACCAACTCCTACAATGATTATGGACATAGGAAGTTTGGCAGCCTGTGAAGAAATCAAAATTCAAAAAATGTAAAACATTGTTCCCAGAGAAAAACATTGTGATTGTGAAAATGTTCTGTATTTGAGGTCTCCATGATCGGATTGCATTCATATTGTGTGTTAACATATCATATGACAAAAGACCCCAATTTTATATAAAAGAAACAACAGAGAAATTGAAGTTACTAAGGCGTCATTATTAGGTAGAAAACAAACTTGTCCTCTAAACTTGTTTTTTACTCCTCTTGCCAGAAACATTATTTTTTTATATTTCTAAGTAAACAAACTATTTCCTTATGAGCAGGACACTGAATGTTAGTAATCAGATTTGAGATGGTGGTGGAAACTGACTGCTCATAGTAAAAGTTTAACTTGAAATGCATGGGGAGATTTTTTTTAGTTTTTATGTATGTTTTTGTAGCTGATGCTGTTTAGATAACGACACAACCAATCTAACTGCAGCAAGTCATTCACATAAACTGTCTTCACCTAAAAACATTATGATCCTATCTCAGAAATGACAGCCTGCCTCAGCAATGTGTTCACCTCTAAGAAAGAGGAGAATGTGGGGAACAAAAGTGCCTGGCTGGTTGGTTGAGATGCCGGCTTAGACAAAGAAAATTGGACACATTTGTTGGCAGCAAGCTTGAGCATGACTTATTTTGCAAAAGACGGATGAGCCATGAGAGGAAGGAAGGGGGGAAGTGCTGGACAAGCAATTACAGCCACCTTCCCCGTCACCTGCCAGTCGACTCCAGGCTCCACCTCTAATCAAACGAGACAGTGGTTCAGTATACGAGATCGACATTTTGTAAACAAACATCGAGCAGAGTTGGCTTGAAAAATTTCAATATGAAGGGAAGGTAAAATAATGCATGGTTTTGAAATAGTTTTTCAAATAAAAACCTGACAAAGGCATTTTTCATCAGTATTCACGTCATTTAGTTAAATTCCTAGGTGAACTAATTGCTTCCAGATGTCACCCAATTGTTCAACAAAGACCATCTGTGTGTGATGCCATCATAGAAGAAAAGTAAAAATACATCTGTTCTGCGAAGGCCAAAGTGTTTTGTTGGAGAAAATAATTTAACATAACAGAATAATAAGAATCACGTGACACAGCTGACAGTTCAGGGATAAAGCTGCAGGAAAGCTTAAAGAGGATTAAATCCATAAAGCTATTTCAGAACCCTCCACCAAAAACGATAGTCATGATGAAGCACAAAAAAAGAGTCTATGGTAACTCTGAAGGAGCTGCAGAAATCCACAGCTCAGGTGGAATGACCTATTGATCGGAGAGGGATTAGTCATGCATCCTACAAGTTAATTTAAAATAAAACAGCTGTTTCCATATCAGGGAGTTCAGAAGGATGATCACCAGTTGTGATGTGTACAATTGCTACTGCTAACCTTCTTTTACAATATTTTCACATGTCCATAAAACTACTGAGATTACATTTCATGTTTGTCTGAGGATTTGTGTGAGGTTCAACAGCTTTACTTGAAATTCTCAACATAATTTCTCAACCATTATGCAAATTAAATCTCTTTATGTGTTTCTATATCACTTACAGAATATATGCGCATACCAGGCTCCAGTATTCATAGCAGCTTACATAATTTGCTCCTTCTTTTCTTTGATAACAAAAATGTTTAGTCCTTTTGTCCTTACAATCTTCAATCTCATCGACATTTATTGGAATTTCATGCAACAGGTCAACACACGTGTGATTTTAAAGACAAAGGTAATTTAAATGCCCTTTCAATTAAAATGAATGATTTGAAAACGTGGTGCACATTTGTATACAGCTCTGATCCCGCTAAGCAAAACCCATTGTAACACAGAAGAAGTCGTCATACTAGTAAATCAAATCCAAGTTTGTGCATATTGTGATTATTACAGCACTCTTGAAAACTGATTTATTTTTTTAAAAATTTGCAAAACACTCAAAAACATTTTGCCACATTGTCATAATGAAGTATTTGTGTAAAGAATTTTGAGGGAAAAAATATGAATTTAACACAAATATCCTGCCTCATGCTAACAACTTAACCAGAGGGCTGAGATGTTTAGAGTTGAGCATGTTTAGATTTTCTCAATCTGTCTCTCTGCTCGTATTTGAAAAATGAATTCAATTGTGATTTAGTTTGAAGCACACATAGTGTATAACCTCAGCATAGTGTATAACCTCAGCATAGTGTATAACCTCAGCACAGTGATCGCTCTCGTCCAGAAGCAGTGGAGAGAAAAAGGGAAAGAACAGTGGAAGCGGCAAGCATCAGGAGTCCACAGGGCTGGAGGCTGTGAGATAGAGCAGCAGGCAAGATCTTAAAAGGAAGGTGTGGCTGTTCTAATGTTTTGATTAACAGTCGCAAATTCCCTTTAAATCCAGTCTGCTGGGTGTTCTGTGCCGGTGGCAGGCTGCGGAGGTGCAGGAAGGATGGAGGAAAGAGGGACACACTGAAGAAAAAGAAAAGAGTAGCGCACATTTGCCATTTGGAGCTGAAAGACGAAAAAATGTGAATGACAAGTTTCAGGAGAGTAGCTCTATTTTTGTGCTGTGCTTATAGAAGCAGCAAAACCTTCAAATATCTGTAGCATATTTTGTTTGGTAGGAATGTGATAATCTTCAGCTGAAAGTAAAAACAAATCCACTCTACTGCTCTTGTTGCTGTTGACACTGTTATATGAAGTCGTGGCTTTAGGGCTTCTTTTCTACATACTGCAGAACAGCTGTTCTCCTCGACACAGCAAAGCTCCTGCTGTGTCTAGATTTGTGTGAAAACAAGACAAAACTGAGGAATGCTGAAATTCACAGCTGAAATGCTTTTTAAATAGGTGTGTTATCTGCTTTTCTCTTTGCTTTAAATTGCCAGTTAGTGTTTTTCGTTAATGTGATTTTTTTTTTTTTCTAATGAATGTCTACAGAGAGATTTTAGTGCATAGTTTTCTACATACGAGTTGCACAACATCTTTGCAATGTCAGTGTGTTCATTAGTGATGTTACAAAATACTTTTTGAAATGCAATACTTGTTGTTGTATGTCATATAATACACCTTTTCTTTCCATTGAAATATTCATTATATTTGAAAAAGCCTGGCAGCAGTAGATTTCATCACCTGACAAGATTTTGCAGGTAAATTCATAAATAAATATTTATGAATTTAAGGGGAAAAGAGCTACTGGGTGCAAAGAGACTGCTGAACTGAGGGATTCCAGCATAATTTAAGACGAATTATAAAATAATGTATATTTTTATCACAATTGCTTTTGTCATAAGTAATTATTTAAAACAATATCATCTAAAGCTTTAATTGTCAATTTGCTATAGCTCTTTCAAGTCAGAATGACTATTGTCATCAGAAATTTGTCTTAATATATATTCTGTGTTTTAGAGTTACTAAATTCAGTAGAAATTCACTGAGAGGCTTAAGAAAAGAATATATGCCCATTGCAGCCTTAACAGACCTTCAGTACCATCAAATGTGTATCCTGGAATATGTTTAGCTTCACATGATGTAGGACAGAATGAAGAATTGTCTTTGTTTCTTACGTTTACGATGGCTTCTTTGGTCTGGGCCATGTCTGAAATGACACCATCTGTGATGATTAGGAGGACAAAGTACTGAGAGCCGTCCTGCACTGCGGCTGCATATCTGCCCAAAGATAAAATTGCACATCAGGAGAGCATTTGTTATTCACTATAGAAACCAAACAAGCCTGACATTTGGATTTACTCACATATTTGTCAAAACAATCAATAAATCCAAAATTTATCTGAAAAAGAACTTGTTTCAGTTCTCATCACACACAAAAAGTTTTTGTGTTGATGTGTGAAAAAAAAAGTTATATTCAAATATGCAATAGTCAGATAACACAGACATGTTTAAAGCGGGATGTTTATATTCTGATTTACAAATTAGATTCATAAATCAAACAATTATTGGTGGATTAGTGCAAATTTTAAATACTGACTATCATTCTTTTAGTAACGCAATAAATTGCTGTAGTTTTAGAAGAACAAGTTACTTTAACAACTCAAGTTTGAAAAAACAAAAACAAGTACAAGTGATAAATAAATATTCTTATCATTTTGTGATCTAAGAAAAAGATTAAAATAAATGTATAACTTGGCTGTATTTTATGTTTTGGAAACTATTTTAAAATGAACTTGTATTTCTGGCAAACACAGTCAAAGAGATGGCTCATTTTCTCATTTTGAAACCAGATGTCCTCATCAAGGCAAGAGCTCCAAATTACAGACAGGCTGCCAGAGCGTCCAGGGCACATAATCCTGCTGTGGGAGGACACCGCCAGTGACGGGCTGCTGCCATTAGATGGATGTGCTTGATTACTAACAGCATTTTGATAGAGTGAATGTCGTGTCCTGAGACGTCCCAGCAGAACATTTAATCAAAATGGCCAACAATATAGTTTTGCAGAGCAGAGAAAGTGAAAATAATGACATGCGTTCATGGCTCAGTTAAAGCCTTTTACGCAGTTTGATTGGAGAAATCAAACAAGATTACTTTCCTGTAAAATGGTTACACTTTTTACAAAACAAATCATCTTGTAACCTGGTTTCCATGGTGTTTTCTCATGTCTAAAATTACCTAAAACCTGGGAAAATATGTAAGCAGGGTAATTAAGATGTAAGTAGATGAGTTTAGCAACCATTCAGTAAGAGTATTTACAAGAAAATAAACACGTGGCGCACATCCCTCAGCTACAATACTGTATCTGCAAAACCTTGATAAATTTGAACACTTGAACAACACTTAGATTCAGATACAGTCATCAGAGTAACATTTTTATGTTCTGCTTTTGGCAGCAAAACTCTTGAGGATAATAGGGAGCGATAAGAGAACAAAAGCAGATTACATCATGTGACATCTTAAAAAAACTGATGATTTTAACACACAACAGAGCACTAAAGCTTTTGAGAGTTTTCTGTAAGCTGCTCCACAAACATTAATATGCATGTACCATGTAAATTCAGTAGAAATTAATCTAATGAATCTAATCCAAGTACAGATTACAATAAACTAAGAAGATTTTACAATGGAGTGACCACAGTGTTTAAAATAAACTTCATAATACAAATCTCTCATTCACATTGCATCCTGATATCTATCGATCAATAAGAGCTAGACTTGTGGAAGCAATGTTAAGAAAACAAAAAAAATAAGGCTATTAATAGAACATTTTCCATTTTTCTTCACTCAGATTTCAGGAAAATAATGGTTCACTAGTCATCACTCACATCATAAGCAGCGTGCTTTATGGTAGGATTTGCTCATTTTTCTGACGCTAATTCAAGCAGTTATGCAAGAAAATGATATGCTTCTCTCTGTGTTTTGTTTCCAAGAACTGCAGAAACCTATTCACAAATACAGGCTGTACATCTCTATATCTGACACTGGTTCAGTGTACATAGCACAAAATAACACCAGTAAATTGGCCATACTTTCAACTTTTGCTTCATTTAATACATGTGGCTGCCATACTGGCTACAAAACCCAGCCATATTTTCTAAATTAGAGCTCAGACTGTGTAAAAGACGACTGGGAATAAATCCCCCCCTCCCCCAACCTTATTCATTAATTTACTAAACTTTATTTCACCAGGAAAATCCAATTGAGATAAAAAGAAAATCTTCTGAAAAAGAGTTCTGGTCAAGATTGGCAGCAGAATACAGAGCTTCATTCTGCACAAACACAATCCAGCACAACAATGCTGCTTCAGGGTGGTCATGTCAAGTCAGTGGGCAGTCCTTCAGCTTGAATGTGTGAGGATTTTGTGTAGACTGCATAAAGCAAAGCAGGTACAGGTACCACAGGCCACTTCAGAAAATGATTTGAAGAACTCTGAACCTCAAAACAAGTTCATTCACATTTGGATAGAGGCTGGAAATTATTTGAGGCTAATAGGTTTTAAAACTTTTTATCAATAGAAAGTCTGGGAGAGTTTCTATTCAGTAATCTGGAGCTCTTGCCAACATGTGTCTGATTATGATTTTTTTTTCTCTTTTCACACAATTGTATTTATTTATTGTTTTAATTTATGAGGCCAAAATCAATTTACTTTTAATTTTTATAACTTATTTTAAATGAAAAAGAAAAGGTGACAGCACTTCACCGGATGTTAGATTTCTAAACAAATCAAACATCAAATATTTGTTTAATTTGTTCTCCAGTTTAGTGAGAAGAAAATCCAATTACCCAAAGGTTCACCAAACAATAAATTGTGAAAATGTGTTAAAAAAACGTTAATAACATGTTCCTAATAAATGATTTGAGACAGTAAAACTGAACATTTTGGCAGATCGCAGAATATTTTTAGTGGCCAGTTGGATATAATTGATTAAAGAGCAAATGAAAGTAATATCAAAGTTTAAAAATCTTTATTTGCATGTATGTTTTTATAATTTGAATAACTGAAATGCATGTACTTTACTAATAACCAACAATATAGATTTCTCATATATCTATTTAACAGCTTCTATAAAATGACTGCTCTGTCGTGTTTCTCATGATGGAAAAAACATAATTTAACTCATGTCAAGTCTTTTTTTCCTTCCAACTGTGATAATTATGGGTTACAACTGATGTTGATCTGAAGTTCAGTCCCACTGAATACTGACATGACAGACTTGACAGTCGTCCAGCAGGGAGCCGATGACTCCCTCCTCAGGTACAGTTAATCTCAATATTCATGGATAAAGAACCTGGTAGATCAAAGTGGCATATAAAAGCAAACACTACAGATCAACATCTTCAGAACGTGAATGTAATGATCAGGCCTGGCGTTCTGTGTTGGTGGATCATAACCAGGTTGTAAAAAAAGAAGTAAAAACTCAGAAGAAAATGAATAAACAGAAGAAACAAAATTAAAAAAGAAAGGAGTGAAATCTCAAGCAGAGTTTTCATTGAACAAAAAGTTAAACTCAAGTGGAGGGCTAACAGTCTATAACATTTGATGCACTAAAGCGCAGGTTGTTTGAGTTTCTATTCAAGCAATTACCTACTCAAAGCTTTTTTCTCTCTTCGGTTTCTTCTTTTAGCATTTTAAAGTGACTTGTATATAATTTGTGCAAAATATAAATACTGTTTTTCCAAACTTAAGACTTTGTTATGGACTGTTTTATTGACAGGTTAAGCTGTACCAGAGCTACAGATAGCCTGCCTCTATGTCACACTGCAATAATCCGGTAATTCATTCATTTTATACAATTCTTACTGTTTGATAGTACAATACTTCTGTATTGAAATGTATTTCTTGTTGGTCTCATATGAACTCTGTATTCTAAACCTAAAATCTGAGGAAATCTGTAAGACACTGTACACTAAATTAACTTTGTATTGATATTCTAATCTATTCAGGCACATTTGTCAGAGCGCAAAAACCTAAAGGAACAGCTATACTGAACAAGAACATCATAAATAAAAATATTAGTTTTGTATTTGTAGGGATTACAGAATTCCTTTTAGCTCAATAATAATAAGCTAAACAAATAAAAGGGATAACCTTGGTCTACTTCCAAAAAAGTGTTCTACATTTTTAATGGATAAAACATCTATGCAGTATTAAATATTTGCAACAAGGAACTGAAATTTAATAGTGATTTTCTAGTCATGGTGACTACTCAAAAATGCTTCACACTTGAAGTTTTGTAGAATTGCAACTCTACCCACAGAGTCACAGTTATCCATAAACAGCAGCAACACAAACAGGTGAAGATGTCACAAATAGTTCAATACCTGGCAACATGGTTCACTATTGGAGCAAAGTTGGTTGGCCCGTATAATTGAACCGTCTTCAGACTTTGATGGTATGCCTCCAGGATTCCTTCAATACCATTGCAATAAGGATTTTCCATGTTTCCATTCTGAAAATGATATAAGCAAACACAAGGTTCGATTATTAAGATCTATAGAAACAAATCTGAAAGAAAACAAAACAGCTTCCGCATATATACAATACACAAGAGCTGACAATAGATTAACTAAATATTTACGGCATAAACAATTTCCAAATCAATCAATTAATGTCTAAAAGAAACAATTGACAGTTTGAAAAATCAACTGAATGGAGTTATGATGTATAAAAGGAGATTCACCAGTGGAAACTCATGAGACACTCGCCCATCAGGAGGCAGTTTTGCTCCAAAGCCTAAAGCTGGAAACATCTTGTCGCTGTCATAGTCCTGAATGATTTCCCCAACAGCCTTCAGGGCCATGGCATAGGCGTTCAGCTGGTAAGGGTTCATGTAGTGCAATGAAGTAGATTGGGAAGGATTACCTATGGATAAATGAAACAGAATCTAATAATCGCCTCTCAAAACCTCATTGTTCGTTGATTTGGACCGGTCCTAGTTTGTGGCTGAGCTCAGCCATACAACAATAAAAGTGCACTGGACAGACTGAATAATGTCAGTGTAGAAGATGACCCTTCCCATTAATGATTGTTTCCTCTTGAGTTGTTGCAGGAGGCAGAGTCTCTGCTGTAAACCACAGGTTAGTGTTGTCAATTATTCAACCATAAGAAATGACAAGAAGTTCATACTTATGGCTTAGCCATGCATTTTGGCAGTGAAAAGCTGTATGTACTGCAGGTGTTGATCCCACATCTTTGATAGGCCAGTCATGGTGTGTTTACACCAAGCGTGTTAGGCGTGTCAAAAACGCGTCTGACGCATCAAGTTTGACGTGTGTACACTTACGGTGCAATAACACCAAATGTAATTTGAGTGTCATGTCTACATTCAAAGTCTACGTGGCGCACCGGACGTGTTGGACGTGTCAAACGCTCAAAATGCCCCAAAAGGTTCAAAAGTTCACATAGAGTTTGAATGTAAACCAGAATCACCCGACTCTCAAAACGCGTTTGGTATGAACGCACCATCACACTGACCACCTAAATGATTCCTTCAGTGATGATTTGCCACTAGGTTTTAACAGCCCAGCATTTGTGATATGTGTCAAAAACAACCACTTAGATTGAAAATATCAAGAGTTTCACATTTTATCGTTTACTGAAAAATGGTTGTGATTTCGCGTGTTGCACATTTTTCCATTGGTAAAGAGTTGAAACTTATTTGTCTCATTAACTTTATTTTCTGATCGGGAGAACTTTTCCCCACACATAACTTTCAAGAATTTAAATGCGTTGCTATTCAGTGGTTCCACAGTGTGAGGATTAAAACTTGTAACATCATATCCTTCTCCCTGATGAGTGCAGAAGCAGAACATTTAGCAGGAGGAACTCCCCAGACAGTGAAGGCTTTAACTTACTGAGCAGTGATTGTATACAGTGCCCATGACAGCACTGTCTGTTTCGGTTTGCGAGATTGATTCTAAATATGAACACGTCACAGTCAGATATTCCCCTCAATTTATTCCTGCCCTCCTCACCAAACACACGCTTTGAAGTTGTAATCACTCACCATTAGATGCTGTGAAATCAATGGCCACAGTGAAATTGATCTGCGTCCTGGAAGAGGCAAAAAAAAAAAAAGCAAATCAACAACAGGGACCGGACCGTCATATTCAAAATTAATGCACTCTCACTCACACAATCTGTGACACAATAGGAAATATTTTCCTCGGAATAATTAAAAGGGTGTTGTTCAAACCATATAATAGTTGTACTTTTTATTCAACAGGACTTCATTTATTATTCACTTTCCTAAATCAATAACAACAATTACAGCACAAGCAGCAGCCACTCATTTACCAATTAAAATTTAGGATGTGATATCCAAGGTATCTGACTTTCACCTTCTCAATGAAAGCCTAGAGGAGCAGGTGAGAGACCAGGCCTGGTAACAAGCTATTAGACTGATGGAGCACTTAAGAACAAATCATAATCCAATTTTCCCTGCTGACGAAGCTTTCCTCCTCTACGTCTTGCTAATTTACGACAAAATGAGGCCCAAAGGGGCTTAAGTGACAGCCTCTCGTTATCTAGAAAAGTCACCAGAGAGAACGGAAAGAATGATGATAAAATGAACGTGTTTAATGTTCCCATTAACCTTTCAGTTTGGCATGAGGATTGTAATGTTCCACAGCCTGACCGAGCTAACATAATTAAAGTTAATTTTATTAATTAATTAACTTTTTTTTCTGAATGAGGTTAGCAAATGGTTCATCTCCGAGAAGAATTTTAAAAAGTTTTTCCGGTAATTCTCTTTTTTTAAATCTGAATTTTCTTCCTCTTTGAGCTAAAAGTTACTTTATACCATCTTTCCTTTAGATTTTCAGGGTTCCAGTTATTTATTTATTTTTTTTAATTTACTCTTGAAAAATAATGTTTCTTTTAATAAGGATTATTTTTATGCATATCAGAAGGGGGAAAAGGCTAAATATCAACCAGTTTCCCTAGAACATAAATTAACTTATGTTAGATGTTTTTTATTTTTCATCCATTTGTATGTCTGAAGTGAGGTCACTAAAACATAAGATTATTGTATTATAAATCCACCAAAACTGAGAGCTGTCAGCAAAATCTGTCACACTTGTCAGTTCTACCACAGGACATAGAAAACACTGACAGTTTCCCTGCTGTGAAGAGACAGCTGAGATCAAAGCACCGTCCAGCCTGCTTGAAAAGTATCACTTTACCTGACAAATACTTGATATGCATAAGCCATCTCAAGTGCTAAAGCTAACCTGAGATTCAAGGAGAGTTTAACTTTAATTCATCAAGTATTTATGTGTACTTCTAAATAGGAAGTACACACAAAATAGCACAAATAGTGCCCTGCCTCTTTTCTCAAGAGTATGAGCAACTGTGAGAATACACCTTGAGTACAGATTGCAGATATTGCACACCTTTCAGAGCAAGAACATCAACATGAAGCAACAACAGATTGCTTGTGAACATGAAGCTTTTCCAGCTAAGCTTTCATGGGTCGACATAATGGACCTCAACGTCCAGGTCGACTATGACGCTGTCGTTTTCCCTTTTGAGGATGACAGCGACAGCCCCATTGAGCCGGAAGATGTATCAACAGAGATCCAGGGGGAATCAAGTCCTCCCGGCGACTTTGAAAGTCCAACATCTTCGGAAGTCGAGCAGAAAACATCTCGGTCTGCTGGCTTCAAGATCACCCCCTCAGTGGAAGTCATGGACAAGACAAACTGCTTCGATCTCACGAAGCAGTTGGACGATCTTAAAAAAAGAGTTGCAGAGTAAGATTTTTGATCTCCATGAGGAACGAGACCGAAGGATTGCATATCAGGCTGAAGTCAAATCACAGCAAGAGGAGATTCAAAGACTGCAAAAGATGTTACAAAAAGAACGTCACCTGCAAGTGAAACATGATCATGACAGAAACGTTACAGGTTACAGGTGGCCCTTCCAAAGTTACAGCCGATAAGAACCTTCTTCAACAGCTGGATTACTTCAAGAAGGAGGCTGAAAAATATGCCTCCCGCAACAAGGGTCTCGTAGAAGTAATGGTTGAAGAATACAGAGTGAGGCTGAAATATGAGGAGCAGCTCAAAAGACACACTGAACAAGCTTTTAAATTCATAGAACAAGAGGAAACAGTGAAATCTTTGCACGGTCAGGTTGCAGACCTGAAGATGAAGTTAAGTGCATGCAGTTTATAATGCATGCACTTAAATTTATGTATTTATCTTGATATTAGGAAACATATCTAGTTTTTCAAAACAATTGAACTGTTTGCTGCTGGCCTGTTGAAAACGTTTTCCCTTGAGGTTACTGACAGAGTCATAACAAAATATTGCTTTATTAATTTAATTATTAAATAATACACACTGTGTTAGGTCTTGGTTCAACAGGCTAAGTGCAATCATTTCAACATATTTTAATAAACGTAGAACCAGTTCGGCCCTCAGCTTGCAGCAAATTTGGTTATTTGGCCCTCGGTGTATTTGACTTTAACATCCCTGCTCTCAGGTGTCACTGTGCAGAGAAAAATGTGGACAAACCTGCAGGTAATAACGTGGATATCATTTTCCTATCATGAGAAAGAACAGCTGGAAAAAAATGTCTATTTGAATTTTTTTTTTCCTCGACTTTTCGTGCAAAAAGTCATTCCCACTCACCCTCCTTTGATGTAATCTAGGAAGGTGAACTCTGACTCAACAGAGAACGAGAGTAGGGTCACCTGTGAATCACAAAGAAGGAGAAAGAATTGTTTAGACCCATTGGCATTGGTGTTTTCCTCCTAATACATCCTACACCTCTGCATATTGACTCAAATCATCCCATCGAAACAGGATGAAAGGAAACTGCCTTTCAAATAATTGAATTATTTGCAATGCCAAAGGACAAGTTTGAAGAGTAGATGGGATGCATTTGTATGCATTACTCACTCCAGCAGATGTGTTTGGGTAAGCTGTGTGAAAAGTAATGTCTCAATTGGTCATTGGTGTCCCTCGTCTTTCTGATGTCTTTCAAGATCCTCAGTTTCCCTCAATTTGTGTCTCTTACAAGTTTTTCTCACCACAGCCAGTCACATGTAATGCACCGTGATTTTTTCCCCCCACATATCTTTTTTTTCAATGTGCTTCATATTTTCCATTTAAGAATACATCTGAGCAAATCAACCCTTTAATCTTGAACATACATTTTCCCAGACAGAAGAAAATGTGCCTCTTTTAAGACTTAAATCACACAAAAGAAAACTAACACTGAAAAGAGGAAAAAGTCTTAGTTTCTGAAGGCATACTTACTGTTCCTGAGTTAACATATTTCTTTTTCTTCATTTTCTTCTTGTTGTTAATCACCTAAGAAGATAAAAAGATTAATAAAAAGCATTAAATACAGGTAATATTCTTTTACAACTTCTTAAAACTTGATTGGCAATACTGTAAACATATATACATTTTAGATATAATGATAGAAGTGTCTGTCTCTACACATATTTGTCAGAAATAGTTATAGATGAAAATTCATGGCTGAATGTTAAGTTAAAATTGATTCTCAAGTGGAATGGGTTTAATGCATGCGGCTAACATTAAGCTGCATTCTTGCGAATGAAGAACAAGAGAGAAATGCCAATTCAGACACCAAAGACGTCTCAGCTCATTACCTCAATTCTCAATGGCTGCAAGGCATGAAAGTGACAGCCCCTAATTTAACATGGAGGGATGGCAATTTGTCTGACACACCAAACAATCTGCTGATGCAAAAACTAAAGGGCCTTT
Organism: Poeciliopsis prolifica; assembly: GCF_027474105.1. Taxonomy (NCBI): domain Eukaryota; kingdom Metazoa; phylum Chordata; class Actinopteri; order Cyprinodontiformes; family Poeciliidae; genus Poeciliopsis; species Poeciliopsis prolifica. Next base: position 9,274,913 of record NW_026562378.1, on the reverse strand, counting down.
CAGTCTCACCGGGAGGTAAAGAAGAATCAAATGCAGAGCATAATGGAGCTGACATCTAAAAGACAGGTATTTGTCCTTCGCTGAAGGCCACCAAACCACAGGGGCACGTAGGCATCGACACGTCGTTTATTCTCGGTAAGATTCTGACTTTTAATTCCCACTCAAAAATTTCAGCTCATTTCGATTGGTAGATTTTAAAGAAGAGCTCAAAAGATTGTTGTCATAAAACCATCATATAATGTGATAAATTGTTAAATGAATATCAAAAGTCATGGTTAGGATAAACATGAAATATACTCATGTCATTATTCACGTCCTAAAATGGGATTTTCATAAAAATGAACATTCAAAGCATCAAATAAATCCCTACATTGTTTTTTCTATTAATTTTGCTTCATGCTGCTGCTAATAATTCAATTTCTATGCAACTAAACACACCAGCAATTACAAAGAGAAAAATAAAAAAATAAAGTAGATCAGGTTTTATTGAATGTACTGCAGCTCAGGGAAGGTGGAGAGACAGTAAGACTGACAATAAGAAAGCTCAAGAAAACACACTAATACAATTTTTTTCCAGTGTTTCTTTGTTTCTTTTTGAAACATTTATTTTTTTAGTTCATTTCATAGAAGTAGAGAATGTCCATGGAGAGAAAAGAACTAATGTTAATGGAAAGCAGCGTAACATGGTTGTCGAATGATGGAAGTGTCAAACACATCAGTCACAGGATCGAGATATCTCCCACACTGGGATTCCGTGTTTTAGGATCGAACAGACATGTTGCTGAACAGTGGGAACAGCGAGATGACTCACCTCATACACATTGAACTGACTTTGCCCTCGAGCTAGCTCTCGGTAGCTGGTCGTGAAATCCCCGATGAAGTCATGGCTTGGGAGGAAAAAGTGAGAAGAAAACAAAACGAAGGAAAACAGGAAAGGAAAAACAAACTTTAACTTCAGAAGGGAAGTTTTTATTCTGATCCGAGGGTTTTTTTTTTTTTTGTATTGTTTGCATGTCAGAGCGTGTTGTTGCATGGAATTTTTTTAAAATATGAAAAATACACATTTACAATCACCTGCCATCCCGGTCCCAGTCATACACCTCCACCTTGATTGTTCTGTGGAAAGAAAACACTCAACTCAGAAAACATTTGCACATGATTGTTTTCAAAATAGCATGTTCTACAGCTTTGTTAGACATTAAGCATTTAAGGTTGAGAATTGCATTTCATGCAAAGTTTTTGCAAATAAAATATATCATATTAAGATATTTAATTATCATTTTACATGTTGGCCATGATATAAAAGCACCCATTCCTTCTTAGGAAGCACTTGGACATCTGTTATTTTGTGAAATTACAATCCATACAGCATAAATTTGTTTTATTCTGATTATATGTAGTTGAGTGATATAAAATAAAACAGAATTTTTGATTGTAGGAAAATTCAAACAAGCTTTCTAAAAAAACAACAACAAAATATGGAAAGTGTGCTGTGGATTTGTATTTGGTTACTATGACAATGCACTTACTGCATTGTCACATGATCCAACTTAGCCTTTAAAGATAACCTGAGATGAAAATAATTCCTACTAAAACCACATAAATTATATGAATGCCTGAGAGGTGTGTTTTACAACATTAGCAACTAAACATCCTGATGAAGCTCAAAGACCAAAAAAGAGATGTAAAAAATCCAACTAACAAAGCAAAGTTACATCTGGAGGAGCTTCAGAGAGACACAGCTCGGGTGCGGGAAACAACTTAAAGGACATCCACTGGTTGTGCATTCCAAAAATCTGGTCTTTATGAAACAGTGACAAGTAGAAAGTGTTTTCCTTGACAAAAAGCCATGAAAAATGATACAAGAGAGAATGTGAGAAGTGTGGAATAAGGATCGATGAACAGACCATCCCCACCATGAAACATGTTGTTAGGAGTATCGTTCTCTGCATCAGGGACAAGAAACCAGCAGATGATGGACTCTAAACATACAGCTAGAGCTACAGAACACCACTTTATATTGAAGGACATGTAACATGTAATTGTCTTTAACAAACTCTCTCCATCCACTCTGACAGTGCTGGAGTTACTGTGCAAGGAGATCAGGCAGAAATTTCAGTCTCTAGATGTGGATCTATAACTCAAGTAAATGTTTATTCTACAAAGTACAGATTCAAGTAGGTATAAAGTGGATGCATGTGTCACACACACAAGATTAAACCTTTAATCTACTTTCCCCTCATGTTTGCCTGTCACATAAAATCTCACTAAAATGTACCAGTGACTTGACGAAACTTGAAGACATTAAAAGGAGTATAAAAACTTTCCCAAAATGCTGTGGAATACTTCTAATCTTTTAATCAACAAAGACATGAAATGTTCTGCTGCAGCTGCAGAATAAGGCTGAACAGCAGGGTGTATCATGTGGGGGGGTGAACTTATGTAAAGCTGTTGCTCCAATAGAAACTAAGACTCTGCAGCACATGTTTGCTTCCAGCACTCAAAACTCACATCAACATTTTACGCAAATGCTGCAGAAAGTGCTTCTGCAGACATAAAAGGGACAAAACTTTACTTTGCACTTTCATTCCATAGTCATATTGATCCCGCTTCTGCTTCCCTTCTCTCTTCTTCCGCCTCAACCAAGCACCGACACCTTCCAGATCCAAAGAAACCAGAATCAAGTGATGCATCATAGAAACTTTCCTGCAACTAAGGGACTGAGATGCCTGTTAGAAGCTCAGCTTCCTCTTCACCATCTGGCACATGCTGTTTCTCACTGAAGGTTTGTTCTTTTGAGGATGTGAGCGAAAGAAAATCTGCTTGTCATCCCAATACATACATGGCCCTTCTCCACCAATGTGGAAAAGGAGATCACACAGAAAATGACAGCAAGAAAGAAGTAAAAATAACAGACTGAAACATATTTCCTTTCACAAGCCTAAGTACAGGAACAAATCAAAAGCAGGTGCTGATGTTTAATCGCATATTGATATGTTAATGATACTGATATCACTCAAGTCATTTATCAAATTTTCCTTTTTTAAGATCTGTGCATCTTATCTTCCTGTTGTGGATACGCAAGATATTCTTCTCTCAACTATTGAAACATTTTCATTAATCACGCCTGAAGTTCAATGAAAGGCACCGGTGGAGGGATTCTCTTCATCTGTGGCTTCTGTTTCCTTGTTTTTGGTTTTTCTTCTTGAACCAACATGGTTCATTTAAGTAACCCAAGAGGGAATAATGCAAAATATTTGTTCAGAGTTTTCAGTGAATAACTGTACCACCCACACTAAAGGCAAGTAATTCTCCAGGTGGTGTTGACAAAGGAGCTATAAAAAGATCCAGAACTTACTCCTTTCACTTGATAGCTGCTGACCAAAATAGTCAGCACTCTGAAACACTTCCAACTTCTTTTGTTTCTGTTCACACTCCCACATGTATCTCCATTAACTCATCTGCAACAGGGTCTGTGACATATTAAGTTTCTTTATTTCTTCTGTAGCAGAGTAAATATTATTGCCCTTGTTGTGTACGATCTATTACTCCCCTCTCATTAGTTTCTATCTTCTTGTTTTGAACTCAGTCAAATCTTTTCCTGTCTTCTCTTAATACAACAGCAATGCACATCAAGGTAGTGTAAATACCTAAATGAAACATGTTTTCTTCAAACTGACAGCAGTCCACTATTGCATATCTCTCAAAACACTAAATATTTATTTAAATTATTTTTCTAATGAAGTCTAAAGTATTTCTAAACAAAACTCCAAGTCAACATAACAATTTGTGAATCAAATATAGTTTCTTGCATTTAACTTAACTTTTTAGCATTTTGTTTTATCACAGCAACAAAATGTTGTGTTTTGTTGGTATTTTATATAATTCACTGACGCAATGCAAAAGATCCCAACCATGCTGTCAACTCCTCAGTAACTTTCTTTTTGACCTGTCCAATGGGTTCCTTAGAGTTCACGATTGCATTTTGTCTCCATTTCTCAAAGGTTTAACAGACCTCTAAGGCCTTCACAGAACACCTGCATTAATGCTGACCTCAGCTTGCACTTTAGGAAGACTCTGTTTGACAATTAGGTGATTTTAAAAGATAAAATGCCCAGAAGTATCAGGCCAAAAATCTTCCTCAATGACTTAGGGGTATGAGTGAACAGATGGTAGATTGCAAATGTTTAACAGTCTTCTGACGTGTAAAAACTGTTTATTTGAAGCAAATTTACATTCACTTCATAATACTGCAATGCTTTGTGTTGCTCATTCACTTAAAATCCAAAGAAAATACTTTGAAGATATCAGAACAGCAATGTATCCACTTTGGAAAATGTAGGGCAGTTTTTGTTAACTTGTTCAATCCTTAGATCTCACTCTAAAATAAGAGGCAAGTCCAAACCAAAGTATATCAATCTGCACAATTCACTGCAGATTGATATACAATACTTTCACTGCACCATCAATTCACTGCCGGTGCAGTGAATTGCAATACAATGCAACTGTGTGCAGCCTTGAATTAATTTGAAACATATCTTTATTTTCTATTGAACATGTCAGCGTTTTCAGTCAAAATTTGATTGTTTTTATTTGCATAGGAACGATGAAATAAAGGTGAGGACTAGATAAGTTACAGTATGACTTATTTGATGAAGAGGTCAAATTTTGATTCCAGATTTTACTAGGATGAGATGGCATGTTTTGTTTGGTACATTAAATTGCATTGAACACATTTTTCACCTCTGCTGAGGAAACACAAATAGAAAGCTTTCCTTTACCTGACAGATGTGAACAGCAATTGTGCAGCCTAAAAAGCTGTGTTTGGCAAATACCTATGCTGTGTATATTATAAACAGTTATCCAATGCATATATATGGACGGATACAAATCAAAGTAAGAAATTTATGAAAACATTGTTGCAACATGTCAGGACATCAGATCTAAAGCAGGGATGGTAAGTAAGAGAAAATAACCTCATGTCTTCTAATACAGTCATATATACACATCATGTATCATCTTTGTGCTTATGTTATCAACATGAACAAAAATATAACCAAGCACCACTTGGAAATTTAATCACACTCACAAACTTAAAACTTCTCTTATCCGATGTGTTGATGTTTCAAGATGCTCCATGTCAAATTTCTTTCCACAGAGCAATGGGTATGTGAGCATCTTAAGCATTTCATTTTATGTGTGTTTGTTTGGCACAGAAACATTTTAGGAAGAGCCTTTTATGCCCATGTATATCTGGATCTGGCAAAATAAAAACAGTTTGGACTGGTGTATGATTGACCACCTGATAAGTTTCATCCATTTTTACCAAAGCTTCATGTTTCCTCAATGTGGCAACCCTCCATATCCATAAAGTAAGTATGTTTGGGATTTATCTCAGCTTTCTTTCTCACACACCAGGTTCTCAGCAGTTTCTGTAATTAGTTTGACTGCATACAAACAAGATAAGGCAGACACCTTTGAGTAAGACAGAGATGAGAAAGGAAAAGTTAGAAAAATGGATTGAATATTCCTTGTGAAATATGTGACCCCATAAAGGCAATCTGCCTGTCACTCTATCCTTTCATCTATCCTCAAAGTTCCTTCAAGATTTATCTTGTTTACTTCACACCACTGTCTTTTTAAATTAGAAATATGCAGATAAGCTTTGAGAAAAGTGAATTCTTATCATCATTGACTAAGCAAGTTTGCATTAATAATGTGCCTGCTAGGAAAGAAGCAATCCTGCATTTTAATTATTATTATTATTATTATTATAGTTGTTGTGTTTTTTTTTATTTTATTTGTAATTTTTTTGTTGATTCTGTTTTTGCTGTTTTCAATATTTCTTCTCTGAACATTCAGCATTTGCCACCATTAAAGTATTTAACAGAGTGGGTTGGAAATGTTTTCATATCCATTAAACTTTTCCCTATTTTCTGACTTTACCTCCAAATGTCAGGGCATTTTACAAGATTTTGTTTTGGCTCAATAGAAAGCAGTTACTGATTGTGGAGTAGAAGAAAAATATTCTCTGGTGTCACAGAAACCAGTGAATCTAAAAAATGTTTTGCACCTCTGAGAAAAAGCTGTAGTAGAACATCAATTTAATTACGTTTACAACTTCATGTTTTATAGTAAGTCCACACATCAACATGCGAAAATGTCTGCTCAAACCTCAAAAAAGCTGCAAAACAACTCATGCTAAGTCAGACTGCATGGAGCGCGTCTCTGACCATAAACTAAAATGACCCTCAAGGGTTATTTTTCTGGTTGAATTAGATTAGACAGGCCCCTGAGCTGTTTATATGTTGTTTAACAATCAGGATTTTTTGAGTTGCACTTTTAATTAGTTGAAAAGGATGACATATATTTGTGTCCACCCACATTCACTCTGATACCTTATTCTTATTTAGATAGGCAAGACATAAACTATTTCAGAAAGCAACAGCTGATCATTTAAAATGTAATGTCTTTCTTTTATTTTAAAGAAAGTAGTTTAGGATGTGAAAACAGCTAAATAGTTTTATCCACTTTACCTCAATCTTTCCTTCTAGGCATAGAGACAGAATAAGTCAAACCATTAGCTTCTAAATTCATTCTAAAGATGACAGAAGACATTTATGGCTTGTTCTAATGTACCAAGTTGTGAAAAAATTACCAATCCGGACAGTTGCAGCAAAAAGTCATAGACTTGGAATCTTTTCCTTTAGCTATACTGCATTTTCACTTAAAATAAAAAAAGAAAAACATGGTCATACAGACTAACAGATCTGAAAGAGACGAATACAGAGCCCGTAGCTACTTTGAGGTAAAAATGGTTGCAGAAAAATTGTTTAACAGGTACAGATTCCTACAAGCTAAAGTGTTTTTATATTTGAACAGAGTGTGCTAATCACTCCACTTAGTCCACTCACTGTCAGTTAGAAAACATTAAGAAGAGCTTTAATGACAGTCGACGGACTGAGCCAGCAGGAATCAGTGACAGTAGACACCAGTCATGGTTAAAATGTATTAATGATCTGGTAGAAATAAAGGGGAAAGTGCAGGGTCAAATAAAAAACAGCAGAACATATAGGGCAGAGGGGACCTGTGTTGTACCTGTCGTAGTCTCCATTGCAGAGTGCTCTCACTGGGATGGTAAAAGGCTGCCACACTGGATTTAATGTGTTCTTCACCACCTCTGTTTTGTGGCAGATAGTAAACCTAGAGGCAGAAGAGAATGGACATAAAAAAGGATATCTTCAAAAAAGAGTGTTGGGAAGAAATTTGATTCTTTGTTGCCTACAAAACCTGGAGGAAATGAAAGAGAGATACACTAAATGTGCAAAGAAGGGGGAGGAGTGTGTGGAGATACAGGGGAGAGATCAATCAGTCATATCTTGCAGTGACAGGAGAAATGCTTTAAATAGAGTTTTGTTTTCCTCTGGTCCCACGTCTCAGACCACAGAGACCAATTTAAAATTCTACCCTGGCTTTTAAATTCTCCCTGTGGAGAAGAAGTGTGACAATGACCTGCAAATGGATTTTTCAGATATGGAAAATGTTTTGCAGAGAAGATATCACCCAAATACCCTCTTGAAATGCAACAACATGTACCGTGCTTTTGTTTTTGCCTTAATCCAAATCCCTGGTTTAGGCTGTCTGTGCTTGACTGTGTTTCTCTAACCTTTTACTGTCCAATGACTCCTTTAACCACACAACTGCAAGTCCCCTACTGTAGTCCGGGACTTGCAGGAGACACACTTTCAGCAAGACTAAGGATTCTCTACTCACTCTGGTAATTTCTATCGAAAAAGGTTTTAGAAAAGCCTGTAGACGATCTTTAGAAAGATACAGCTGACTTTGCTAGAAATACAAAGCCCTATGATCAACTGGGGAGTACTTTGAGAGGAGTGCTCCTCCTGTGAGGAGATTGAAGAGCGTTATGCATCTCTTTGTAAATTGCTTCTGCAATTGGCTGCTTTTACCTCATTAATGTAAAATGCAGATGCCGAGGTTTTGTTATCCCCTCTTTCCATACATTTTTACATTAATTGCCTCTTTTTTTTGGTTTGCAGTCCTGGATTAATTTATAAGTTGCACTATAAAAATTTTACTTGTAATTTGAAAAGGATACATGGGTCTTTTTATACATCCTCGTATGATGTGCATGCCCCAATAACCACCTCAGATTTCCTCTCAGATTGTGCAAGAAAGGAACACAGTTTATGTAATTAATTTTCGTCCTCTTCACTTACATTTTTTATTAGGAATATTTGAACATTTTTAATTATTTTTTGACAAAAAAAAAAAAAAAAAAACTTGTTGCAAGGATTTTTTTGTTGGAAAATAGTCCATAAACTCTTTATGTTGTGAGAGCTTAAAGTAATGCACAACTGTGAGCTGGAAGGAAAATAATTTATATTTTCAAATCCCTTATCAAAACAAATCTGGAAAGTGAATTCATTTTATGAATAAAATTAAAGCTGCAAGTATTTTGCGATGTATTTCTATCACCTCTGAAAGTCTAGCGACTAAAATTATTGTCAATTCTTATTTGTAAAATAGTTGGCCTATTAAATTCAGGCCTGTACTTTGATTGGGTGATTCTAACACACCAAATATTGTTTTGCATCCTTTAACTGTATTTCTAGCTTTCACAATATCTAATCTGATGGTTGCAAAAAGGGTTGCATGACATCCTGAGAAAGACACAGTGATGCCATACATTCTGACAAAGCAGAAAATGCCAACATCAGATGAACTTACGTGCCATCCTCATTGCTTCTGTAGAAAACCATGAAAGGATCAGACTTGCCAAAAAAATCCTTTTTGTCCAGCTTGTTGGCACAGAACTGCATGGTTGCACTGTCCTGCAGAAAAGCATAGACATTAGTGAAGGCAAGCTCTTTAAGGTGTTATTTATAGTGACCTATCTTCCTCTTAGATTCAAAACATCATGAGACTAAAGTGTATGAAGTGTTATCTTCTCAAAAAAATCTTAATAAAACACACGTCACACAATGTATTTTTAATGGAACGAAGGGTTTTAGGATTTTATCATTTAAAATTCATAAATGACAAAAGGAAAATGTTTTTTATGACCTCAGATTGTAAAAAACAATCTGAGCTTCTTGCTGGTTTCTGTGCATCAAAGAAAATTTTAAAGGTAAAGGTCATTTCATTTATATAGCACATTTTCAGCAGCAAGGTAATACAAAGTGCTTTACAGGATTTAAAAGGAAACGCAAACAAAATAACAAAGCAAGAAGAAAGAGCTAGAGAAAAAAAAGCTAATAATGTTGATCCAAAGTAAATAAACTAGAAATGCTTTGACTGTCTACAACATAACAGACTTTGAAAGGAAAACAAAAACCTACAAATACAGCAGCACAATTTCTTACCCAAAGTACGTATTTTTGTGGAAAATTTGTCAAAATTAGCTTGCACACTATAAATGTCTCCTGCTTTTAGGCCTCCGCTTGTAAACTGCAGGCTCTCAGCCAGACGATCACTCTAACATTATCTACAAACACGATCCACTATGAAAGTTTGCGTGTGTGTGGCCTTTTGTTTGATACATTGTAAGGACTATTTTTCAAAGACACTTACTATGCTTTATGGACTGGATGTTCCTAGTGGAAAGACATACTATGTGTATGCGTGCATGTGTGTGTTCATGTTTACCTAAACATTAAGAAGACATTTTTAAATTTCAAATCAGGCAACTGCAGATACTAACCGATGGTCTTGCCAACACTAGTCTAACTCCATCATGAGTAATAGTCATCATGCTAACTCTTTCTGATACCTGTCATATTCACAGTGAACGCTTCAGAGGCTTCTAAGATCTTAGAGAGAAAAAACAAAGCAGGGAGGATTTTTATTTTCTGCACCAAATTCTCTTCTTGCATGTTAGCTTTTAGGTACGGTACATTGCATTAGATGTTCGCAGTTTTATTTCAGGAATAATTCATACTTGTAGGTATTTGTTCATAAAAGCTTCTGGAACAAAGTAATTGTGACAGCATCATTTTAAAAATGATCAGGTTTTTAAAAAATGCTAATAGGACAAACTGATATGTTTTCATATGGTAGAAAGATATTCAATTCACATTAAAATCTTTAAACTGAGCAACTAATTTAACTTTGCACTATTGTAGTTGATTGCAGTTCTTCATAAACACCACCACATCTTAAAAAGTAAAATACCTTGAAATGATCAAGATATATATGATGTGTCAAATCCAATATTAAGCCTAGAAGAGGGACTTAAGGCTAATTAGAACATAATGTGTCCATTTTAAATTTTCCCTGGTGATCTGTTAATCTGAAACTTTAAACCAGATTTTGTTTCAATTAGCGAAACCACCCAAACCAATGACTACTGGGTCACAGAAGCATTGACACATGCATTTCAGAAATCAACATGAGGTTAACAATGATTTAGTCAAGGGAAGAAAATAAGCATCTAGAAAAATGTTTTCTGCAGAGCTATTCCAGCCATTCTTTCAGGCTCCACCTAAAGGGTGACATTAACAGATAGCAGGAAGCTGGATGCCTTTCAGTGCCCTGTTTTATCATTTTTAAAAGTTCAGTTATCTGTAATGAAACATGTCGGATTAGAAAAATATAGGGAGTCATTTGAAAATCACAGCATAGCAAATGGCTGACTTCATCTGCAGCGAATACACAGCAACGCTAAATATGTGCTAAAATATGTGCTAATTGTTAATGTAAGATGAAAAAAACTGCTTAAAATATTTTAAATATTCACAGCTAATATAAATGAATGAATGAATGATTGATTGACTGAATGAATGACTGAATGATTGATTGACTGAATGAATGACTGAATTACTCAATGAATGAATGAATGACAAATCAGAGCGTTTCCCTACAGATAGGTGGAAGACAAGTGTTATTTTGGAAAATAATCTTTGAAAAAAAAATGTAATCCTTTGATATATGATACGCCACTACATTTTGTGGTGTGTAAAAAAAGTTACTGATGTATAATCTGTCTTATAAAAGAGGTTTGTTGTTGCTCCTTGGATTTTTCTTCCACATTTGTCTCTACCCTGTAGCCTGGAGAATATTACAGAGTTTATCGAGTCATACAGACAAAGAGAGCTCTGTAATTTTATTTCACTAAAACAAACTTTCATTAAGAAAGTTACCATTTATAAAAGATTAGAATTTTTTTTAAATGTTGTTCGTCATTGTTCTGAAAAATAAATCAGGATGGGTAAAAACTGGAACCAGCATGTCAGAACTTTAGAAAATTAGCAATCAAACACAAAACACTTACTAACTAATGTATATTCTCTTGTGATGCATATTGCTCTTGCAAACAAATGAACCTAATGTGAGTTTTTATCTTTGTCCTTTTTTAGCAAATGCTGCGTTTCGAAGGCACTCCAAATATACGCCACTTGGTTGCTGTTGAATCTCTTTGCATTTGATTGTCTCCACCCCTCCCTGTTTGTTTGACTCACTCTGTGTAATGGCGTCTGACTTATCTCTGGCTTTTAACCACTAATCTTTGAAACTCATTAGCTTATTACCATACATTTAGATGTTGCATCACTGTGGATTTCTATTTAGAGCCTTAAAACATTCCCCTCTTGCCTGTCAAGTGTGGCTTTGTGTCATGGGGCAACTCAGCAAATGATTGTATGACAGGGAACGTTTCTACACACACATACTGTACCTCGATTATTATTTTAGAGCCTGTGCGCATTTTGCTACCGTGTCTGCGATGTGTCTTTATCTGACACAAGCAGACACCGGGCAGCATACACTCCTGAACACATCACATCCACTCAGCTCCAGCAGAAATAAGGGACCTATATCTGCATTCATGCCCTCACCCCGAGGACACGTGCACTCTACTTGACTGGCTTTTGACACAGCTCGCCTACGCATACTTCACTCTGGCTTGCAGTCTAATTCTTTTAAAAAATTCTCCTTTAATCCATTGGGAGGCTGTGGGCTGCCTTACTGCTCAGTGATGGATTAATATGATTTATTTTATTTTTTTGCCTATACATATGAAACTATTGAAATATTTGCTGTAGCAACTGTTCTGATTTAATAATAATAAAAAAAACTTGCACTGCATTAAGTAAACTGCTGAATCAAATGCCTGTCATCTCATTAAATTGAACCCTTGGCTTGGTGAACCTCAGAGAACTTGACGAGTCTTTTTTTATGTTATTTGTAAGTATTGCAGAATAATTTACACCAAGGGGATTGTTGGAAACATAGGTAACCCAGAAGACCCCAGCAAGTCAGGCAAAGCTGCCCATTTACATGAATGCACCAGATCACCACAACATTGGTCACAAAAAGCAAATGTTTATTTATGTAGCACGTTTAAAACAGCCTGAGTTGACCAAAGTATTTCACAACATCATCACAAGTAGATAAATGATAAGATAGAAAATAAAATTATGTCGTTACATGGGAAAGACTCATTTTAATCTTTGGACCCAACTGGACAAAACTCCCTTATTTTAGATGTAAATGAATGTACTGTAGACCTCATTAACAATGTTCTAACCAGCTTTCACTGGCTTTCTTATTGGGAATTAATTGGACTTCCAATGACTTTCCGAACAAGCTGGTCACATGAATTTGGTTGTTTAACAGTGAGAGTTTGGCTTTGTTGCTGCTCTGAGTCAGGACTCATGAGACAATCTCCACAGAGCTGATGGGGACATAAAAGCATTTATGGTGATGGAATGCGTTCGGGGTATTAAATATGCATCTGCTTCAGGCTCATTAATGTTTTGCAGCACGTACACACACACTCACAAAGCTCTGTGATCAACAGCCATTTGCTAATATGGAGAGAATCAGAGTATCAATATTTAAAGAGGGGGGCAGGCAAGGTAGATGCACATTTAAGCCCCTGGGGACAAATGAAAGATTGTTTGTGGCAAGAGAAAGATCAGTGTGAGAATGTGTGTCACTGTTCAGAGGTAAAGCTAAACTAATTAAGGAAAGAGATATAGGGAGAAGACAGAATTAGTGAGGGTCTATGTTCTGCGACTCTACGGAGTGAATACAGAAAAAAGGGTAATTGGCAGACATAAACGAGGGGAAAAATAATGAATCAGTTAAAAGCTAAACTGATAAAGTAGAGAGATGAATAAAGAAGGTGGACTTAATGGAATAGACAGTGATGAATGATATGCTGATTGTATAGTTTTCCTGCATGCTGTGAACGCTTGAGTGCTCAGTCAGAATGATGAGAACGAACCGCCACGATCTCAGCTGGCTCTGAAATAAGTCTGTGGATGCTACTTGTGGGATTTCTGCATGGAGCTGTTTCTTAGGCAGCATTAGTTTACTCATGCCTGCTTGGGTTTAATGTGACAAGAAATCTTTATGTGATTTATATACAAAACAAGACTGTATATTAGTGAAACAGCACAACTGCTGCCAAAACCACTGTGGCTTCCTTTCACTAATCACTGCATGACCAGCCCCATTAGACTTTTTTTTTTTTTTTTTGCCTGTATCGGATATTTTTCCAACCTTTTACTTATTCTCAACACTCAGTGTGAAATCCTGCTCAGCTCTGGGTCGTAAACAATAAAGTCAGTGTTGTCTCTTAGACGCATGGCACAGTGTGAAGCCAACTTTAAAAGCTCCCAATAGGACAACAAGTTCAATGGAAATACAGGAAGGGAGGCAAAGAAAGCAAGGCTTGGCATTTGTACATATCCAGACACAGTCCTGTTTGAGATGAAAAATGTTTCATTTCAGCAAAATGTTGTTTTCCAAAGCTGTCAAAGACTAAAAACATAGGGCCTGTATATGTGAGAAAACTTAATATATGAATTAACAAAACTTTACTGTTTCTTCTGCCTGAAACAAAGATCTCTATTGTGTACATCCCAAGTTTTTCACAGGCAAACCCACAAATTGATATACAAGTAAACAAATAAAACTACATTTATCTATTTGGTTTGTAAAGTCACTGTGTAGGTTGATTATGCATAGACAATTTTGATTTGCTTTCTTTTTTGTTAATTTTAGTAATTATATCTAACAGCTCATGTACAACCCAAAGGACTTTCAATTGCATATTTTCTAAAGTTCTGTATGTACTGTATGTTATAAGCACTCATGCCATGATTAGGCCTACTTTTGCCTATTTTCCTGCATCAATTTGATGTAGCATGGAAATGGTTAGTCTGTGACTGTGCAGAGGTGCAAATGGAAGCTCACGTTACTTTAACTGCAGCCTTTGGGTCATCTACATTATTGGATTTGGTGTCTGTCATCTTCTCTAGGCAGTAATTCTCCATTGCTGACCATAAATCCCATGGAAGGGTCAGGACAACGAAAGGTGACTTGCCCAGGGCGTCAAATAGGCCAGGGCTGCCTCTGTTCACACTGGAACTTAAGCAGCATGTAACATAACCTCTTTACTCTTCTTCCAAACTCTGATCCTCATTACACAAGAAGCAAAATTGACTTTAATCTAAAAAGACTTCACTACTGAGCAACAATCCAGTCCTTTTTGTCCTCAACACATTTCTGATGTTGTCTCTGGTTTAACACATCGATTGCAACATTTGTGGATATATTTCTAAGTCGCTTGTCTTAGCACATTGACTCAGTCTGCAATGCATTTCCTGAAAATCTCCAATAAGCCTCCTGGACTGAAGTTATCCCTGTTGCTTGTGAACAAACTTCCCCTACGACCTGTCCTTCCACTCAACTTTCATGCAGTAAGTTTGGTAATAATCTGAAAATAACCTGTGAAGAGCTAACTTATTCAGCAATGATCTTTAGTGACTTAACTTCTTGTCAATGAGTTTTGCTGGAGAACTGTCCAGTCAGTCAGTTTAATTGACTTTAAGCCAATTGTTTGTAATGCATAGAAATACATGTTGGAAAAATTCACTCTGTGTGAAATAAATCTGTGTAATATAATTATAACTTTTTTAATTCAATTACTGAGATAAAACTTTCTGATAATATTCTAAATTATTGACATGTACCTGTATAATGGAATCTTTAATGAATGTCACCAAGGAGATAAAAATGATTATCTACACAACATTGTCTTATGAGAATCAGAGCATCACATGGACCTGCTTTAAATTGCCTTGCTGTAACTTGGTTAGGAGCCTTTTTTAGTGGGTTAATATTGGAATGAGACTTTCAATGATATTTCAACAGGAGCTCAAAATGAATTCATTAAACCTGAGTGATAATGTGACAAATGCATCTGTCACAAATCTTAGAAAATGTTTATATTTGCATAAAATCACTACCAGCTGTGCCTAGTGTTTGCTTTGAGTTAGTTTTTATGTGGTTAAAAAGTACAAATTGATCCATTTTGCATAAGCAAATATTTTGGATTTACAATCCAAAACGTTTGAATAGCTTTCCTGCAGAATTTGAGAATTGTTCAGATAAACTTAAATTGATACTATTACTGCTCGGCTCATGAACCAGATCAAATGGGAGAAAAATCTCCCTCTCACTGCCACCTGTGTTCCTCACGTTCTCGTTGGATTGAAGCCATATGGTTGTCATCTATCACTGTCTTTCTGCTTGGGAAATAATGTGATTCAAAATTATCTGAGACATTTTGTCCCAATCTAATTTTGTTTGTTGAATCTACAAATCTTAGGATGGATGAACTCAAAATTAGAAAAAGCGTCAGGCAGAAACCGAAGGGGTTGGATAACCATAAACATCTGGAGTTATTTACTATGAATTTGTCTCTCTAGTCATTTTCAAAAACCTTATTTGTGTTCTGGTGAAGACTAAAACAACAAATTGAGATTTTAAAAAATAATTATATCTTGAAATTAAGATGTTTTTGAGTTTTGGTGTCTTGTGACTTGAGCTGTTTTTGGAACGACTGTCACAGCCTCAGATTGTTGTGAAGAAATTAGGTCTCACTTCTTGCAAATTTCCTAAAATCACGGAGGTTTGCAGACATCAGTTTCTGCATAACCCTCTGCTGCAGCCCATCCATTCAGGTTAATGTCTCACTTTTGACAGGGTCATTGCCATTTCAAAACTAAACTGAAACCCACAGTCTGGTGTCCCTATAAGCTTCTTATTCAGTATTCTTGCTCCTCCTCTATTTTTTATTTTTGTGTAGGGGCGCAGTGATGGAAATACTTTAACTTCTCAAACAATATTTTCTCTGAGAAAGTCTAAATATTGCCTACATGATAAATTAATGAGGACTGCATGTTGTTTTAAACACTTATTACTCCCAATCAGCAGATCTCACAGCATTTCCATTGGCTGCTATTTGAGTGGCTAATAAACTGATGAAAAAGCTGGCAGTGTTTTCTCCTGTGCAGTAAGGTTGATAGTAAAGTCACTGAATTGTTTAGCAATTTCATATACATTGTGAAAAGACAAACAAATTTATGAAGAATAATGTTCCAAAGTGTTGCAATATTTATAGTCATAAATGGGATGTGCTACATCTTTAAATAATGTAATAGCACAAGTATGTGCAGAACTATGTGTTCTCAAATCCCATTTAAATACAATTTCAGTGCACTGCGGTGTCTCTTCATTTAAATGATTTAGCAATAAAAAAGGTCCATAAAATCCGGTTCAGAAATCCTACGTTACTGCAACCAAAAGTTGAACTCTCACCAGACACATCTGAATATATCAGATCAAATTCTTTTGACATTGCTCACAGTTTTTAAATAAGAAAAATCTTAAAGAGCATGGAGAAATTTGGGCTTTTAACACAAAATGTTATACTTTTAAATATAAATGTTGAATTTATAATGTAAGCACTATGAAAAACCTAAGGGCATAAATACTTTTGCACAAGAACAGTTGTTTCCTGCTACTTTTCACCTTGGAGTAAGATGCTAAAAAAAATAAAATAAAAAAAATAATAGTAAAAAAAGCTATTCTAAAGTATCGTCTTACACCTACTCTCTCCCACTGCCTGACAAAATTAGAGTAGACAATAACACAAGCTACCAAATGCAAAGATGATGTTGACCTCTCTAACCTCCCCAGACCTGCTGGCAGTGCAGAAAAGCACCTCACATAACCTTGAGATATAGTTTATATTCCATCCAAGAATTCAGTATTTGAGGAAAACTGTTTCCAGCTGAATGACTGAGGGGCTGGAAAATATTAACAATCATTTAAAATGAAAATAATTAGCATAATATAGAGGTGGTTTATAAGAGAATGTTTGTAAGAGATCTTTGTTGAAGCTTTATTCTGATTCAGATGTTGCCAGGAGATTATTTGCAATCAAGATCTTCATGTTATATGGTGGTTTGAGTGAGGAGTATTCAGTAAGATTTAGTTTGTGAAATGCTCTTTGTATAAGAACATAAGCGAGGATTAAGACCACAGAGGAGAGTCAGGATTTTGTCAGAGGGGAAGAGCAAACTTTTTATACATTGTACAAGGACTTGTCAGGACTACTTTCACAGCTGAAAAAGTTGTCCTAATTTGTAAATCAGAATTTTAGAGTTATTTTGATATCTTACAATTTAGAGAGAATCATGTGTAAATGAGAGCACTGTTATTGAAAAGTCAGGCAAATTGAAATACATATAGCAAAGAGAACAGTAGAGAAATTTTTAAAATCTGACAATTCAAGTGCTCACAGAATGCTAATGTGAAATTAGTATATATTTTGCATTAAAAAAATTCAAAATTTGATAATAGAAATAGCATGAATTGAAAAAAAAAAAGTACTTTATGTTTGTTTTATTTTAAATTTAGCTCAATATGTTTAGGAAAGTCTGAAAACTTAACCTATGCAAAACAAATGAATACCATCATCCACCTTATTTCAAATTCCTTCCAGCCAATCATTATTGTTAAGTTTATTTGACAGGGACATAAATGTAATAAAGCAGTAGCGCCTGCCCTTATCATGGTGCTGATAGAGTGAGCTAACTAGCAGCATTTTGTCCTTAGATGGGCTTTTCTAATCTGTAACGTGAGAAATGTTTTTAGGCTTTGCCCTCATGTAGCTCTGTTAGTAAGCTCCGAATCAGAGAGAGGAGGTTGTAAGAGAGAAAGATGCTGAAGACTCACATCAATGTGAGTCTTCATCATCCAGCTGCATTCAAGTGTGTACGGGCCACAGGCACATATACTCACCCAGCTGACCATGCTGTGACTACACAGACAGAATTAACACCAGCAGCCAGCAGGGGACAAGGTCACACAGTTCTTCCTGGTAATTAACCTATGCTCTGCCTCCAACTAAAACCAGCCAGGACTTTTTTTTTTTTTTGTGGCCGGTTCACATTGGCATGAAACGATCCTGCGCCAATTCCTTTTTGTGCTGCTGTATCTCTCTAAGCCTGTTTGAATTTTCCACCTTTTCTCTTTCACCTACACTCATGCTCTTTTCTTTCCAGCTTTCTCTTTTGTTGTGCTCATTAGTTTTCTGACTCCTCTACGTTTTTAATTTTGCTTTTGGTTCAATTTGATCAACATTATTTCATTCGCTGTCCTACCCCCCAATCTGGTGTGAGAGGAGTTCAGTGTGGCTTTCGCAGGAGCCCACCTGAGAAAACGGCACACATTTAAGGTTGATAGGGGGCTCTGGGTGATGTTTCTGCACAATTTCATTGCACAGCAGGTCACTGTATGGAGTGAGGAAAGAGCTGCTGTATGGCTTCCACAGAAAAAAATCCAGTGTTTCCGTTTCATGTCCCGACTTTAGGAGAGGTACATGTGCATGTATTTTCTTGTTTACATGTATATTTGGGAGATTATCACAATTTACTCACTCGACAGTTGCTGAGCTCTTCTGCCGACAGGATGATTGTGCCACATTTCTTCCCAGGAATCCCTCTGTGAGGAAAAAAAGATGGGAAATCTTAATCCAAATTGCAGAAAAAATAATCTTCTCTGCAGGATTTGTTCTTAGAGGATTAATGCAGAGTATTACATTAATTACTTATACTAACTGTGTCTTAATTCTCCTGACATTACCGTAAAATCCAGCAGAATGAAATATACCGTTAAAAATTAAGTGCTTTGAAAGATTTCATGTGAATTAATCAAAACATTTAGAAAACTGTTTTTATTTAAATATTTACACACTTTGAATCTTAACTTATAACCAGCAGATCTCATCTTTGGTGAATCAGTCATCACTGCAGTAAAAGTGTTCAAATATTACATTTTATGTATTTTGAAACATTAGTTGGATTATTTTGTCCAGAGGATAAAACTGAGAAATGCTCTTCAGACAAATAAGCTCATCACTAGTGCATAAAAATCCTATTGTACCGTTTTAGCCCAAACTGTTTTATTGCGACCATTGAGCCATGTATGTTTGGCAAGACTTAAATAGGGGAAAGTGAGTACATTTTTTTTTGCTCCATCAGAAACAAGAGGGAATCTGAAGCTTCAACAAGTTAGATTTCCGTGACAACTACAGGCTTTAAAAGAGTGATGGTTTTGACGCTTTGGGGTTTTAACTTAATACACCAAGGTCAGAGGCCCGAATAGAGTATTTCCCAGATGTGTAAAAAATTGTTTTTGGCTCCTCTACCAGGTTTGAGAGTTTTTGAGCAGAAGACGGAGACCTTCGATTCACACACTGAAAGACTCCAATCGATCCTCAGGTGAGAAAAGCAAAGCTGTTCACACAAGTGATGGATGCATGAAACTGTGTGAGTGTTTCTTTCTCTTTTTTGTTTTTTTACCCAAAGTTTTCTTGGACACCATCTCAGACCCTTGGCACCCTGTCAGCTACAGATTCAAACACTGAAATTTTATTTTCTCACCCTGCATGTCACCCTATCAATTTATTTTTCAAAGAAATAGCTTTTTAAATTAAACCTATTAAGCTTCCTTAAACAAGTTAGAATAGATCTGTGGGCTTTACAAAATATGCTCCTTAAAATTTTTCTACAAAATTACCTAATGGCATTTCACCTGATTAGTTCAGCCTATTTTATCCCATTTTTAGAATGAGCTGCATCACAATTATACAACTAAGCTGCAGCTGACTATGGCATCCCACAACTTTTTTGTCAAATATTTTTGAAATCATATATCAATTTCCTTCAACTTCAAAATTAGGTTCTACTTTGTGTTGTGGTTTAAGTGTGACAAAATGCGGTGAGGTGTGAAAATGTTTTGGCAGCAATAGTTTTGTCTGGTAATAAACAATAATATATTCCTATATGGAGTCCTTCTTATTTGCCTTTTCCAAAAGAAAAAAAATAATCAAAGCTGTTTTTCTAAAGAAATGTATCTACAAAGACTTAATTTGTAAACTGCACTGTTAATAATATTGATTAAAAAATTCAAATATGTAGAGTCCCTGGGAAGGTGCCACAAAACACACAACTGCATATTTGAAATAGTAATCAAGCAAAAGCACCTTTAAAAAGGCTGCAATTTTTTTTGAATGAAGCTGGAGTAACACAAAATAAAGGAGGGATTTATTTTATTATTTTAGGAATAACAAAGATCTTAAAAGACCAGCAGAGCACTCTGAACATTTTTGAATGTCCACGAAAGATAAGCAGGAAGAAAGTGCACTAATAGCTACTGAATGGCACATATGCGCAAAACCAGAGCATATCTCTTATCAATCAATCAAATTTTATTTGTATAGCACATTTCAGCAGCAAGGCATTTCAAAGTGCTTTACATCATAAACACGAAAACACAAAGTCATGCATCATGGAATAAACAATACATTGTTACATATTACATTTCAAATACATTTCTAAACAGGTTTTAGAAAGGTTTTTAATTGAGATTTAAAGGAAGTCAGGGTTTCCGCTATTTTATGTGAAGATTCAAGATGAGCCAAGAAACTCAACTCAGTATTCACACATACAAGCATGAATACTCTATTTTTACTCCGTAATGAGAACCTGCATTGAGAGAAGCCTCAGGGAGTCACAGACCTGAGCCAATGCATGAAGATGCTCTGAGTAAAACTGTTACATTTATTTAGAATGGTTATTAGGAGCTAAGAAAAGAACATCAGGGAACTGTAAGGATGGGCCCCTCATGCAAACTACACATTATTTCTTCCAGACAACAGTTTTCTCTGAAAACAAACTTATTTAGTGTATTTCTTAAGCATTCTCCAGTCGAGATGAAAGGACATGCAAACAAGATTTTTTTGTGCAATGTTAAATTAGACTGATACAAAGATATAAAAGTGATTTAAAATAAATTGTGAAGAATGATTAGTAAAAACATTGTTTGGTTTGTTTTCAAGTTCTACACTGACTGCACAAAGTTTATTATGAACAAGTGTTTGATTATCTTCCTGAAAACGTTCTACTAGTGCAGCAGTTAAACGTCGGCACAATACTTTCAAATACAAAAGCTTGTGTGTAAGGTCAAATACTGCTGTACACGTTCAGGCCTCTTGAGACAGAAGGTGAACTGTGAGCAATTCAGGAGCACTCTGCCAAACAATGGCTCCTCATTGATTCAGCTGACAGACCCTGATCAATATTCAATAGATCAAGAAATGTGATCTGAAAGTGAAAGGAAGAGAGTTAAGGAAAAAATATATACCTTAAAGGGCGTTTAAAGTCTAGAGACACAATTAAGATTTAGCTAACGACATTACAGGATTGTCTTTCAGTTTGTTATATCCGGAAAGAAACATATAGTAATACTGACAACAGTAAAGAAATTATTGTGCGACTGGGCCATTTTAAAACAGAGCCAATACACCCAGCTTGCATTTGATAAACTTCTTCAGGCGGTCTGATAAAATCATTTTCTGTCTTATTATAGATGCATACGAAGATTATAAACAAGAGTCTTTAAAAGAAAAAAATAATTGCTTGAACTACAAGCCCAGGAATAATGGATGTTCTGGAATCCTGACTATAAAACTTTTGCAATTTACATAGTTAGAGCAAAATGCATTCTCATAACATTTCTCACTCAAGAAAAAAAAAAAAAAAACTTAAATATCTAATTTACATCAAATGGTTTAGAGGAGAAATTGTAATACTTACTGACATGCTACTGACAGATTTATTTTTATTCAGCTACATTTCTTTCTCACAGAAAGTGATACAAAATTATATCAATAAAAAGAATAAAACAATGTAAAAGAGCTATTCATTTTTGAAAAGAAACATGTTTTGATTATTTATTTTTAAATAAAATAGAAAAAATGTAATAAAATTAACCACATCAAGAATTAAATATACCCTTTTGAATAATCAAAGGAAACATCGTTTTGAGCTTTACACCAATCAGAATTGCTGACCAGTTCTTTGTGCATTTCCACAAGAACATATTTAACTTTGGTGATGATAAATTTGTCATTACACTAAAACTCGGCTCACTCCACAGATTTTCTCAGACTAAAGATGGGACTTTGGTTGGGCATCCCCTAAATTTAATAATGAATCCATTCAGAAAAACATCTTGGCAAAATTAACCTAAGTCTGTATGGATTATGAATAATTTGGGGTTTCACCATAAACACTCACTATTTGTAAAAATGTTTATATTTGGGGGATTTTAAGAGTTTATTTGAACCATTAAAATAAATTCTTAAAATCGCCTTCACTGTCTGCACTAAAAATAGTCAAAAAGTTTATTTTTTCTATTCAATAAGCACCAACCAGATGATTGCTCATTTCTTGTTGAGCTTTGGTTGGTTCTGGGTTGTTCCTGAGCATGGTTTTCAAACAGATAAAGCAGGATAACATTAAGAGTGGTCTGAATCTCCAGAAAAATGAATTAATTTTCCTTAAAAGCTGAGTCAAAAAAAGTCAAATGTGTCCTGAAAGGAAAGCAGTTACAGTTTTACCCAAAATTGTGTCAGAAGCTTCTCGTAGGTCCGAAAGGCATTTAATTTCTCTGCAGCTCGCTGAGAGACATTTAAGCAAACTTTCGCATGGGGCTATGCATATTTGAACCTGTTGAGTTTCACATCCTGTCAGCCATTGCCAGATCATCAAGACATGTGCATCGCCTGTAAAGATCACATCAATAACATTACTCAGCCCACTAGCAGGAAACAGACTTCTCACCCTATCAGTGGGTTGCCATCATCACTTCCAGCTGAACTTTTCTGGTTTTCAGGCACTAATTAGCTTGCTGTAGATGGCTTCGTGTCATTTACAAATCAGGAACAATGGTCATTCTGAAGGAGAAGGGTGATTCATCTGATTGTGGTTCTGTGAAGAACCTGCATTGACTGCAGTCAGCAGAGTGGAAACAATATCTCTCTCATCAGGAATCAGACTTTTCTTTAGCCACAATGTTAGTGCAGATATAATCAATAATAAGTCTACAAATTAAAATGAACTGAAAGCAGTTAATGCCCCTGTGTCACGTTGTTGCGTTACAGCGGCTGCCTACCAATAAAGACCTGTGTGAGTCGAGTGTTGATGGTGATGAAACAGAATAGCTTGACAGCAACCTTATAGACAAACATCTGTTGCTTATTCCCTCCAGAGGGGCTGTATGGATGAAAGAGGATGCCTCCAAACTAAAGACAGCTTCATTGCAAGGGTTGACATGTTTTCCACTCCCTAAAGGCCTTCAATTTCTCCTCACATCACACAGAGAGCCATCAGGAGACAGATGCTATAGCTGACTTATTCATACATTGTACTGCCTCTCAATGCTGCATAATAGATTTTGTCTGAATATCCAAGCTAGTGTACATTTAAAATTTAACTAATAGGATATACTCTTAGGAATTTGGTGCAAATGTGGAGAGGAAAAATAAATGAAGTATATTGAAAAAGTTGCCCTGCGACATGTCCAGGGTGACCCCGCCTCTCGCCCGGAACGTCAGCACCTCCCGACCCCACAAGGGTCAAGGGTGTTAGAAAATGGATGGATGGATGGATGGATATTGAAAAACTGAGAAACAAAAACATGTGAAATGTATAATATTAATACTATTTATACAAGAATAAAAGATTTAGGCCAAAATTAAAAATGAGGGTATATCGAAAAAAAAAAAAGAAGCGAGCAGTGCTCAAAGAGTGCAGTCGGTTCTTTTGAAATGTGCACTAAGCTTTCATCTGCAAGTTACTAAATTTTTCACAGTCTCTTTTTCCAACTGGATGAAGAAGGCTAATGAGGTGATGCCTTTTGCTTCTCTTCAGGTCACAAACAGCTGACCTTTACTGAATATAATGAGACGGAAGAAGTATTCAGTGAGCGCTCATAAAGGGTCCTAATGAAAATCTTGATTAGATATTATTAAAATGGACCAAATGCTCATCCATATATGTTTTAGAAGATGGAAAGATAAAAAGACAATCAAAGTGACTTTTTTGTTAATGGCTGAATTAGCCTGCACTTAGCCTCCACTGGCTTGTTTGACAATGACACCAAGTGGTCTGACAGTATCTTAATGAAGAAGGAATGAAAAACACTTCAACTTATGCAAATTTTCTCTTGATATTTGGAACATTGAATTCTATTTGAAGAACAATTTCAGCCCAGTTCCAGAAAGTGAAAGATACAGAGGACTTAAGGTTTAAGGAGAAGTAAGAAATAGGCAGCTTATTACCAAAGTGGAGCCCTGTATATGATATTGCTTTCAATTTTGCTCAAGGCGAAATACAGACATAAATTTTTACAGAAGAATGAGTAACGAGAGACAATGGGACTTTGTCAAAGTTAGTTCAAGAGTGACTTGACAAAGTTAAAACACATCTAACTCGTCTTCTATCATCAGATCATTTCAGGATCACACACAGGTCTGAACACTGTCAGGTCACATTCTCATTGTACAGTCTGATGAGTGAAACCACAACAGTGGACACTTTGCACAGTTCATTGTCCTGTTGCCTGTGCAGGGCATCCAAAGTGAAGCATTAGAAAGGTTTTGTGCAGATCAAGGGAGTTACAAACATGGTCATTCATCACAATTGCTGGATTGCATTTTTGTGTGTTTTGATTCATTTGGATTTTCAGTAATCTTGAAAAGGATAATATTCGGTACAATTAAAAAAATATATTAACCTTTTATTAACTATTTTCTTTTTATATTACTGCTTTTATTTTTAATATTACAATGAATAGAAATATAAACATCCAAAGACTCTTATTTAAAAGCAGACCAGGACACACCGATTTATCAAATATTTTTGACTAGAATACGTCCATCTTTTAACAAGTCAAAAACACAGGACTCTTGCATAATTCCCATTTATGAACCAGGTAAACTTTTCTTTGACTTAGAATATCCACTCAAGTATTGTTGTTTATGTTATTGTTGATGTATGCTAGAAAACAGACAACTAGCACTGCTAATTGTCTGTGCATATGTATATGTCTCACAAGCAAAAACAAAAACAAGTTAAAGACGGCAGAGGCAGCAAACCGTAAATTAGCATAATCAGTCTTATAACACACTCAATATAGGGCATGCTGAGACTATTTCGATCCATCAGTGCTTCAGCAACCAAATTTGTGAGCAAAATATTCCAACTTTTTTGCATGATTTCCATCCTAACATCTCAGCTCAGTTGAAGACAATTATAGGCACCACAGCTTTATAGCAAACAGGGCTTTCAGTATCTCCTATGTGTCTTGGTGTGCTTTTTAAAACTAAAACACATTTTTAAATGGCTTTGCTGTCATCTACAGTTTCTATAAATTGGTAGTGGTATTGTTTTCTTGTAACATTGAATGATAATGAATTTAGAAAGGCAGACAATATAAAGAAAAAAAATTGAACTATAATTTTAGTTGTTTTATGACATAGAAAATGCATTTTACTGATAACTGCTTTGTTACTTTGTTACTGAGCACATTTCCAGCCTTTGGACTCATTCAGCTGGATAGTTTATTTCTTTCACTGCATCTAGCTGCACTTTGATTACCCTAAAATCATTAAATTAGACTAAATTGTGATAAAGTTGTGAATCAAGTCCTGCAACAAATTTTACCATCCACACATGGTAGATGAATCAGATCGTTTGCACTGTATTGAGGTGCATCCTGCATTCTGCTGCCGACTAGATTTACAACCCTAATGCATTCTTACTGAAATAAGAATGTGCTTTGCAATTCGGCATGCAAGAACCCCTAACGAATAGAGCAGTTTTTAAATTTGTACACATGCAGAGTGGTTATGTGAGGATGTCTTTGTTCTGCCATGCAGGTTTGAAAAGCAATACTGAAACAAAGCAGAGTGTGAGGACTCAAAGCAATACCTAAAGTCTCCTACGTAGGACTATTGTGATGTGTCAGGCAACTTAACATCAAGGGTTTATCCAACAGTGGCTAACAATGGAGAGGTATGTAGCATGTTATTTTGTCACTGTGGGAGTTTTCATAACAACAGACCAGATAATACTCTGTCTAAAACATTGAGTTAAGAGTCTGTCTGAGTGTTTCTAGGTGAGCTTCTTGTGTTTCAACTCCATGATGCAATTAGGTACAACTTGTACACTAAATTATTTATGTTAAAACAGCTGTTAAATGATTCAGAAATGTTTGTATTACTAAATGTCAGCATGGTCTTATCCCAAACTCCCTACACAACACCCTGAACCATTTTATATGTATGCTGTTTTTAACGAAACACAAACTATGAGCAACACTGTCTGCACAGCTACTGGAAATTAAAAGAAATGGTAAACGTGCACATAGCACAAAGTTTAAATGTCTTCTACACTTAGCAGTGCTAAATTCAGCTATGAAATCAGTTAACATTTTATCACACAATAAACAAAGGCAACCTGATGCAGTAATCCAGCACTCACAACAAACAATAATAAAGTCAAAATTCATCATGTAAGAAATGACAAACTCATGAGTCACTTCCTTCAGTCTGGCTTGGTTTGTGTTTTGCAGAATGGACTGAATTTGAATCAGAGCTATTTTCCCAAAGGAGGAGGAGTGCTCTGCAACATCTATTGCCTATTAACTTTCCAAATAGACTATCTAAAAATCACAGACAATCCAATATTACCGAGTGAGAAGAAGGATTACAAGTGTAAAGTGGATTTTGTTTCTGCAATTTTCCACTGACAAAATTTACCAGAGGAGGAAGAACTTGCCTCTTTTACAAAAGAGAAATGGGCAACTGTTTTAAGAATATACTATCAATTGCACAGTTTCAGTGATCACTTCTCTGCATTATTCAGGAGACAATCTGAGCATGCTTTCATGTGTCCAGGAAGCATAGATGCTTCTTCCGCATGGTCGGCTCTGTAACCTTTAAAACAGTGCATTCAAACAAACAGTGATGAGCAATGAAGCACAAACTCTCTAACACAATTACCATCTTCCCCAACTCCACCAAAGAAGGGGGGGCAAGAGAAGTGCTACTTTATTGCTATAAGGACACAAAGCCACCTGAGAAAACCACCTCCTCAATTACCCACTGCTGATTCCACAAAGCCTCAGCCATTCGGGGCCTCATTTGACTTTATTACAACCACTGGAGGGGCGGTGTCATTAATCAAACAGAGGCAAAGAGTGAGCGGCCACCCAGGAAAGAGGAGAAATGAACTGTGGAGTCTCTGTTCGAATTCTGCCTGAGAGAGAATGATGTGTGAGCCTGCATCCATCATGGAGCCTCGTCCACACCTGGAAACAAAGGGAGCTACCGCCTCGGCAAACAGATGTTCAGAAGATGTTAAATAAATGTCTGCATTTGATTTAGACGAAGGCATCCCAAGGTTGAGAAGTTTATTAGATGTCTGTGTCCCACCAAGTTGATTTAGTCGATGTCCTGTGACAGCGTCTTCATTGGCAAACTTTCACAGCAGATGACTGTTGAATATTAATTTTGCAGCCCAGACTCACGTTGCTCTCACTGAAGGGAGCCGACAGAAAATGCCAGGCTGATGTACATAAATATTTATATTGAAATGTGAGTGACAAAGTTGTGTCTTTTTCAATGTAATGTAATAAACTATGTCTATCTGATGGCTTACATTTCCAAACTACATATCATGTCAGTCAAAGTTTATTATTTACCAGAACTCAGACATGCAATTGTGGAGATGTTAAGAGAAAGGTTACAATAGATTGTAAAACAACATCTCAATTTATAAACATCTCACAGAGCACTGCACAGTTTGTCATTCAGGTTAGTAATGCAAACCGTTAATAACCCGAGAAAAAAAAGACACAATTGAACACCAACTTATAAATTTAAGTGTATAAATTTATGGCATGTAATTGAATTAAGTTTGTCAAACTTAATTTATTTCCATTTGTTTAACATTACAACTTGATAAACTTAACATATTTACTTGGATAAGCTTCATATGATTACTTGTAACAAATGCTTTTTTAGAGCTGGATCACTGTTTTCTTTTTAAGCAAAGCTAAAAGGAAAAAAGGGGGACATTGAGCTGTTAAATTTCAACGAGAACAGATGAAAACAATCATTGCAAATTTCAGAGTACATTACTTCTAAACCATCCTTTAGTTTAAAGCCCTGTGTAGAAAAGGTGAACATGGAAGGAAAAAACAGCCTGTTTTGGAAACAAATGACACCACAGGCAATTAGTATCGAAACAATGGCAGCCAATCTTTGTAATGCCTTGTTTTCCATCAACACTGCTGAGTCCACTAATTCGATTTGGGGGGGAAATCAATGTTATTTGCCAAAAGAGCTGCCTCCAAATGTTTAAACAAGCTGTGCTCAGTGCAAATGGAGTAACATGTTTCTCTGTTCAGTTGCAGTCCGGTGACCACAATGTTTAAAAGTTCATTATATAATATAACATAACTGAATGAAACTGTTGATCTTTCAAAGAAGACCTGAGTTTTCTTCATTTATAGCAAGAAATGAAGAAAATGCATGCCATCTTGACTTATAGCTGCAATTGAAATGACAAAGACAAAAAAATAAATAAATAAAAAATACCACTCTTCAGACAGATGGCTGAGCTTGGAGAGCAAGAGATGTGATCAGCTGCTGCCTGCTGGAAAAGGAATGGATTTCTGCACAGATATATTAGCCACTTGGGTATCAGTTCTGGGAGAGCCGCCGTACAGACAACAGCTCCCTTCCTGTACCAAAGCATCAGTGGAGAGGAAACCTCTTTGTCGTTTATTGTGAAATGGCTCTGCAGAGGTGGTCTGTAGAACTTTAGTGTCCAGATCTGGCTGGGTGGACAGAGTCAGGGTTCACACAAGAGAAAAATAAAGCTATCCATTTCAACGAGACACAAACACACCATGCTGAGGCATAAAGGCGGGAGTCGAACAGCACACAGGCAGAGCAGCTTTACTTTTTCTCATGAATCCGTCAAGTATCCACATGTTTCTTATAATCATTAAAAACAAAAATTAAATTCCTACTTAAAATGTATCATTCTCTTCATAATAGCCAGAGTGGATGCCAAAATCATTTGGAGTTTTGAGAGTGTATTCTTAAAAAATTGTGTAAATCTGAATGAAGGCAATACAAATAACCTAAAATCAGATTTTAATTGTGGGACACTTTTCTAATACTTTTTCCTTACATCCACTCTGGGACTTAAAGATATTTATTTTATTTTCCAAAAATTACTTTGAGATGCTCATAATATGTTGAAACACTGTAGATTGTGCACACATTCTTCTTCCCCACCTATGCAGTACTAATCAAAGAGTGAAATAATAAAAGGAATCAAGCAAAAAAAAAAAAAAAAAAAAAAAAAAAAACATTTGTTACTGCCAAAAATGTTGTTACTGACTGCATTATTTCCTAAACAGGACCATGCATTGCTCATCCCTTCTGTTTCACTGCTGAGTCATGTAAAGTCTAAGCACCTGTTTCCAGTCCTAACAACAAAAATGTTCATGCTGCCATCTGCTAAGTAGCTCTGGGTCATTAGGGACTAAACAAGCATCATTGTTGAAACAAAAACAGCTAAGCTGCATTTTAAAAAGATGTTTGTATTTCTTCCAGTGTCATAGCGACATGAAATCCAGAGGGACAGCAGTGTGGCTAGATTAATTCTACGTCCTGTCGCCCATTGCTCAGTCAAGGCCATATGTAGGACAGGAAGGCAACATGGAGAACAATGGACTGCGACATGTAGGCAAAAGAAAAGAAATCCTACCATTCAAAAGCTGTCACAATATGCAATACAAGTTATTCAAGAGCAATAGATAGGTAACCCTATTTTGTGAAACAAAGACACACAAACCCAGTCTGATCACGAGCAAATATCATTCCTTCATAAAACATCATGCACAGAACAATTTGCATTTCCTGACAGTTGGAAAAATTTTGTCAAAAGTTGTCATAAAGTTGTCACTGCAAACACCTGCAACAGCAAAACTGATGAGGTTTTCACTTCCAGGCCCTGTTTCTAGGTGGGATGTGTATTACTATGGCAAGGCATGCTTGCAGAGACACTCACTAATGATCGAGATGCCTGTCCTTCTCAGTCGGCCAGATCATTTGGCTGAGCTCAGCAAACAGAGACTCAATTTGCTTTCAAGCAGCTCCTACAATTTTGGCCCCATTTTGTAAAAAATCGACACATGATTAGAAGCACGAAGACACTGAAATAGAGTGTATTCTGATGTATGTTACACTAAAATCAGTTTCTTCTATATAACATTATAAGTTTATGTAAACATTACAGATGCATCATCTAATGTCATTATTAAGACATTGGCTAAATTTCATCTCAACAGGACCTGACCAGGAACCAGCTGGTCTTAAATTAAAAGATCCAGTCTTTTTCCAATCAGCGAACACACCATGTGTATCAGATGGTGCTGGCAACAATACTTTACACAACAATACTGGTGTGGTAGGTGTTTCTATATGGTATATATAATTTTTTTCATGTGTGCCCGTTGGAGTGAGTCTCTAGTTTTGGTGCATGAAATAAAAAAGCTTTCCCATTCCTGGGGACGTTGGGGATTTCAGCCCCATAAACAGTCATTTACTATTTTATATGTTAAAGAGAAAATCTTAGAAACCGCTCTAGCTCTTCTTGAAAGACAATATATTTAAATACAGTTGAGACCAGATACTTACACATGCCAAATAACAACACTCCTCTTTTCTTCTCCCAATCTGAAGTTAAATTAGACCGAGCGTCTAGTTTTAGGTGACTTAAAAATTTTGTTTTATCAGCCAAAATTTATGACTGACTTTTTGCATTAACCTCACCGTCACCGTAAATCTCAAAGAGAATATTTTTCTTTAAATTTGCTTTATGTCACAAGTACAATAGTTCGGCATCAAGTTTAATGATACATGAATGTTTTTCATTTTACCCACCCTCTACCAATAAAGATGTGAACGCTTGTAGCTGCAGATTCGACTTTTGTGCAAGTCATCAATCACATCGGAGTGAATTCAGATTAGAGCATGAATGTGGCAAAGCCAGTTGTTCATTTCTGAATGGTAAAGCAGACAATGCAGCTCTTGCTGCAACCCAGGAGCAAAAAGGACCCATGAAGAAAAATCATTATCTCTTGTGCCTCGGCCCTGTTACTATATATGCAAAATAGGTTGGCTTATGAAACTTTTAACTCCCCCGCCACAGTCTTTCACAATCAGATGTTTGCCTGGTCATCAGATAATTGCCTGTTTTGTTTTTAAAAAAGGTTTATGGGTAAAGCTGCTTTGTGCAGTAGCACAAAGCAGAAAATAGTTAACACCCACTTCAGTATTTAAGAATTTTCTATATTTTGTATTTTTTTTTAAACTTTTTTTAGGATATATAGAACTTACTTTTCTTTATTTTATTTAATTCATTCTGCCTTAGTATCTGGTTGATAAATAATTATATTTTCTTAGAACATAACATTTTTATTCTATGAATGTTTTGTGAGTGCAAATATTTTCACTGCTATATTATAGAAATAAGCATTCTATTACTCATACTGTCAGCTTAACAGGAGAAAATGTTGAATTTACTCAGGGGAAAACACACCATGCGCCTTTTATATAAGGGTTTCTTGGTTTAATTGAGGTTACACTTTGAATTGTGTATTGAGGTAAATGAGTCCAACATGAGGGCAAGACAACAAATTAAACTGAACAACCAGAGGGCTTATTATTCACATTGTTTTCCCAGATGTAATATGCAGAGGTTTTCTTTTGTAATGCATTTTCACCACTTAAACGGTTTTTTTGTTATTATCTTCGTTTCTCATGAAACAGAAACAATTTTCTCAATTTATTTTCTGTCGTGGATCAAATTGAAGAACTTCATTTAAGTTCATGCATGGCTGAAATCATATGTTTACTGACACTGCATGAAAGAACATCTGACAATAAATCTGACCAAACCTTTTCTGCTTTAGGTCAGTATAAGGAAAGCCTGAATTATTCCCATTTGCTAATTGTCATATTAAAGAGAGGAAATTTTTTTTTCTTAAATTTTATTTATTTATTTTATTTTTCTAATTCACAATTTTACACAATTTCCCCATGACTCCAAATACACCAAATATTGTGAATTGACCTAAAGCCTGAATGTTTAAGGACATGCTAATCTTAGTGAATTTACAATTTTGACTTTAAGGCAAAATAAAATCCTTTAAATTAATATTTTTTATCATTCTGGTATGTAACAAACAAGAACTGTGGTAATTCTAACTGAGTGAAAACAGAAAACCTTGGTCTAGTATAAGTTCAGATATTGAGAAAAACACAAGTGTCAGCCTCATATGTTGTTTCGGCTTTATAGTGTGTTTAGATACACATAATATCCACTCTAGAGCTTATTTTTGATTGAATGAAGAGATTAGTAACATGCAAAGTATTATTTTCTTCTCTTCTTCATTAAATCTGAGAGATTTAATTAAATTAGTTTCCCTGATAAACTAATTTATAGCTGAGATTTGATTTTTGCTCTGTTCGTGCATTAAAGGATCAATTGTAAACTAAATTCATATTTTGTATTTCAGTCAGTGTTGGGTGGATATGCTACTGCCATTTAGAGAGTCCAGAAGACAAACATGGAAGATGCTGAAGAAAATAAAGTTTGCATGCTCATAATATTCCACATCTTTTATAAAAGTCTAGAATATTAAGTCCAAATGTCAAGATGTACTTAAAAGAGGAGACGGTGTGGCATTTGTGAGGATCACACACAGACGAGAGAAAATAACATCTGCAATCCCATCACAGTCTTTGTTTTTTTTATTGGATTTTGCTACGGTGTTCTTGTTTTGTTAGTTTAGTGTTATGTTTTGTATTCTCTTTATCTGGCTTCTGCTTCTCTGTTCATTTTGCTTTTATCTCTGTCTGCACACCAGATTCTATTTTTCAAAGTATAAGACGTGTGGTCTGTCAGTCTTCTACATGTCTAGTCCCTTGTTTTTAGTGACTCTGCATCAGATCTTCATCCAAAGTTATTTTTCTGGCAATAAAAAAGAAGCTGCTTCACACACAACTCAAAACAGGACATCGTGTGTCAAAAGTATAAATGTGACCCTCAGGTTCCCAAACCTTTCCACCACCTTGAGATCTATGAAAACCACAAACAGACCTGAAAGACCATCCCTGGTGGAGTCCAATCCACAACTGAAACAAGCTTGACTTTCTACTGAACGTGCAGAAACAGCTCTTTAAAACTAATTTTCAATTGCCAATTCTACCAAAGGTCAACCCACAAAAGAGTCGTCTCCAACAGACATGTGCACTAAGTTTCAATCACCTTCTTAGCAGTTCCAGTCATGCAGGAGTCTGCAACCTGTGGCTACATGTTGCTTCTTCAGTTCTCCAATGAGGCTATTATTCCAACAGAAAAGAACAGTTTTAAAACACGAGGGAAACAAAACTTAGATTTTTCCATGTGTTTTCTCAAATAGAATCAAACCAGTGGAGCAAAAAAGAAACCTTCTTTCTTCTTTTGAGTTATGACATTTCTTATTACTTTCCATAAATATGGATATTTCATTTGTTCTTCTTTTGTAACTTTTTTGTATTTTTCTGTGATCTAAAATCAAATGATTTAAATAACAATGTGGTTGTTTGATCTTACTACAAAATTACACTTTACACAGTAGCTGCACAAACAAACTTATGAGTTATTTTTTATTTTGCAGCTCTTGACACTTTAAAGCAGGGGTGTCAACATCCAGTCCTCAAGGGCCGCTGTCCTGCAGTTTTTAGATGTGCCACAAGTACAAAACACTGGAATGAAATGGCTGAATTACCTCCTCCTTGTTCTCCAGAGCCTTGCTAATGATCTATTATTCTATTCAGGTGTGGTGCAGCAGAGGCACAACTAAAAGTTGCAGGACACCGTCCCTCCAGGACTGGAGTTTGACACCTCTGCTTTACAGTGTCAAAAGTAAGTGTAAAGTTTTGTTGGAGTAATAATGGCTCTTTGGATTGCAAAGGTTGCTGATCTCTGCACTGGAGTCAGGATCTGGCCCACTGTTCTAGAAACTATGAATGTCAATGGAAAAATCTAAACTTCTGTTTTAATAAAAGTTAATCTTCTCTTCATGTATGGTTTGTCTTTGGAGCCGAGTGTTCACTGAGGTCAACTCAAATATTAATAACCTTTTCATAGCATTTATATACATTTGATATTTGGTGGGAAATATTAATGCAAAAACATCAAAATAACTCAACTCATTTCTCTACCTCTAGATCAATTATTGTGTAACACTTTCAAGTATAGAGAAGGCAAAACCTGACAACTAGTAATAGATCATTTTAACCTGCAAATATCATAATGGAGCAAGCCATTGACTCAACTTCAGATCGAGTGAAAGTTCAGCTCGTAAATCAGCAGTGTCTAAATCAAACAAGGCATGTAAGAATGAAGTACTTCCTTACAAGAACAAAGCAGATTGAAGTGTCTCTGTTGCACAAAGCTACCAAAATAAATATTGTGCCATTTGTATTAGTAAAAAACACCTAAATTCATAACTACACTTTCCCAAATCAACAATAGTTCTCTGTTATTTGGACATCTTCCCCTTTGAAGTTAGCATTGGCCGCAGGTCCAGTTAATGATCCTGCAGAAAAGGGGTTGGAACCTCGCCCTGGTGAGCACATTTCCATAGAGCTCAGCATCTCTGAACTATCTGGTTCACTTCACCTGGCCCTGCAAACACAAGCTGCTCTGGGCACCGTGGCCGTCACTTTTCATCACAGTATCAAAGACTTCTCTGTCAGCATAAGAGCTGGAGGGGTTAGTGGAAATATATATATATATATTCCGCCCGTGTACATCCATCTTTCTTTATGAAACACTTTTTTGTCATTTTAAAAAAAAGGAAAGCAAAAATTTTCAGTGTGTTTTTGTAGGGTAATTTATTTTTATCTTATCAAAATAAAAAAAGGAAACAAACTTATATTTCTCATGTCCGCAGGATATCAGTAACATTGTCCTCATTAAGATGTCGTAGATTAAACAGCACTTGACACAGGGAGTAATTTCTTTCTAATTAGTCAGGTGTGACTCCTTGGTCCACAATGTCTCTTCTCTGTCCACAGTTCAGTCTCCATGGCAACCAACAACTGTGCATCCCACCAATTTTATTACTGAATGGATTTTAAATCAGACATTTACCATAGCAACAGGATATAGGTTTCACAGCTGAGTGAGTGCTTCGGCGTTTGGATGGAAAGGTTTTAGTTGCCAGCACTTCCAGCATGTCCAACTAGAATTTAGCAATGTTGCCAGGGAGCCTGTTAATAACAAAAATAGAGTGGTCTTCTAGGTGCAATTATGTGTTTTGGGTTTTTTTTAACAGGAAAAGGCAGCTGTAGAATACAGACCAGCATTAAGTTGCACTAGACTCATGGCTCAGCTGCACCCTGAAATCATTCCATAACTCCAACAAGGTCAGCTCAACTTTACCAGAGTTTTAGTTATAATAAATTACACAGTTTCCATGTGAAAAATATTCTAGCACACCCTCCTGCTAACTGACCATCTGTCATCTACACCCACTTTTCCTTGCAGAGTCGCGGTGGAGCTGGTGAGAGGTGGGGTACACCTCGGACAGGTCGCCTGTCCACTGCAGGGCGACAGAGAGACATGCAGGAGAAGCAAACATGCATAAAGACACTTCTACCTAAGGGTAATGATTTAGAGGAAGCAATTAAGCTCAGAGGCATTACTTTAGACTGTGGGAGGAAGCTGGAGAACCTGCAGATAACCCAACCATGCTGATGGAAAACTTGCAAACTCCATGCAGACAGACTCCAGGCCTGAATTCCAACCCAGGAAATTACTGCTGAAAAGGACCAGTGCTATGCACTGTTTGACCATGCATATTGTTTAAGTAGTTCCAATGACAGAAAGATGGAACTTAGTAAGACGAGACAGAGCGACTCCTTCAAACCTTAACAGTAAGAGCTTTAAGCAAACACAATTCAAGCTGACTTTTAAGCAGCATTTTTAAAGTCTCTAATTAAATCAGTTTTACAGTATCCTATCCAATCTTAAAAATAACAGTCTGAATGTTATTATTCTAAATTAAAATTGTTTATATTAAAAAGAAGAA
Source organism: Poeciliopsis prolifica (assembly GCF_027474105.1). Lineage (NCBI taxonomy): Eukaryota > Metazoa > Chordata > Actinopteri > Cyprinodontiformes > Poeciliidae > Poeciliopsis > Poeciliopsis prolifica. Next base: position 9,238,526 of record NW_026562378.1, on the reverse strand, counting down.
TAAGCCTATTACCTTACCACTTATTTCCTTCATTGCACCAATAAAGATCACATTTCTCCTGTATCAAGTATTTGTTTTATAAGGGTTAAAATCACTTTAAAATAGACAAATGTTCCTCGTTTACAGCTAATTACTATCACTAAGACCAAGGGAGCAATTGTCTTAGGCAGAGCATAGTCATTAATTTGATATTTAATTAAGATAATGGCAGCTAAAATGTAAGCTAATAGTTTTCTAAACACATTACTATTGGAGTGAAATAATTTTCTGTTGAGCTTTCTATGAAAATCTTTTTATATAAGTTGCATTTCTTAAAACTTGTTCTGCAAAGATATCATTAGTAATAGTATAATCATACCCACTGTATAATCATGTAAGTGTCTATTAAAAGTCACTTCATTAATTACTTTTATTTTCAGCTTTTTAAATATCAGTGTTGTGTTCAACCTGTCTCCATTGTTTACTAGAGGATTGTTCTTAACACCTCAAGCATGTTGGTATTGTAACAAAAGCACAGGTTTAGCTGTCTTTTGTTCTCTTACCTTGTCAGAATTTGTCTTTTCACCACAAATTTTCTCTGCCTTTAGATTTATAATACTGAGGATAAATTCACGTTCCTTCAAACTTCGTCCGATGTGACAAATGTACTAGAGGAAAAGGAACACCCACTTATAACTTCACTGAATATCACTCCAGAAAATCTGAACTATCCCTTCTAACATCAAGCCCTAGTCTCAGCACATCGCAGAAACATTATGCTTGCATATATACTTATGCATATTTGAATGTAATCAGTAAAGTAGCTAATGTACTGGAGCAGCATGGTTGATAAAGACATTTCAGTGCATTTATCTTTCACAAGCTCATGTCATCACACCACAAGCTTGACAGGGGTGTTGCTGTTGCTGAGCTATTCTTAGATATTGGCTGTAAGCAGCAAGTTGACTTTAGTTTCTAAAACATGTTTTAAGTCTTCAAGTCTTTAGACATTTAACCTCCTCTTTGATGTTCTGTTTTATCACAAAACTTTCCTTCCAATACCACTTTGTCACCTGATTCTGTTGCACTTACTGCTGATCTAACTATACACTTAGAAGACAAAGAAATAGCTATGACCCTATAAAAAAACCTAACACCCCATCAACCCAGAGCTTTAAACCAAACAGACAGCATGGGAAGAGGAAGAGGTATTCATGTGGAAAAGAAGCCCTCCAGTGGTAATTACACTCCCAGCCATCATTCTTTCCTGACCACTAAAACAACCCCCTGAAGGATATGAGGCCTATACCCTATATTTACTGTATGATACTTTGTCTCCAGAGAAACCAACACCTGCAGTGTGTTCATCTCAGCAGATAAATTTATTTTGCAACAGCCACCCAGGCCACCAATCAAGAGTTCCCCCGAGAGCAATCAAAGCATTGCCACCGGCTCAGGAGGAATGCGGTTTAATCTGAGGAGAAAGTGTATGCGCACATGTGTGGGAGAGATAAAGAATGGTTTCTGAGAAGGGGAAAGTATAAGACAGTATGACAGAATAACAGTCAGAATCAGGTGAGTGTGGTTCCTTTGGTAGTCATGAATAGCCACTGAGGCTTTTCATAACTGTGGCTGAGCTGAGGAGCTAATGCAGTTAGTTTGTGATCTCTGTGGGCATGTTTTGAGCAAACATGTGTGAGCACATCTGTTGGCAAACAGAAGTCCCTTTGGTGGAAGTGTTGCTGCAAATGTAAAATTTAATGTTCCCAAGGCAAACAGTATAATCTTGAGCAGTTTTTTTTTTTTTTCCCCAGGCATGCCATACATGCATAAGCTTCAACACCTAGGAAATATCACATACAGAAGGTATCACCAAAAACTGTGAAAAACAGTTTTTTTTTCTCATTGCCTGTTTGTGTGGATGGGCATATTTCAGATAGTCCTAATGCAGCCCAGCAGGGTGAAGCTTACAAGGTGTTCTGAAATTTTATGTTAAGTAAGTGAGAAACAAAGAACTGAGAAGAAAATCTAAGCAGCAGCACAGATATTCAGTCTACAGGGAAGTTCAAATTGTTCTATTATCTGTGTCTCAATGAAAGAAAAAAAAAATTAAGGTCATTTTATGAAAAATACTTTGTCCAAAACTTTTATTAAAAGTGCCACAAACAGCAGTTTTTTCCACCTTGTAGGTCATATTTATTGTTAAAACACAGAAGGCAACCCAACCAAAAGAACCACAACTGCTTTTTATTACAGAACATGCTTGATGATGTTAAGTGTGGCACAATAATCTGTACGCTTGGCAGAGGTTACAGAGAAATTCCCCAGTAGCAATCACTGAGTCAAAACCAACTTCATTCTCGTTGGCAGTGTGATTGAGATTGACGACTCATAAGTGTCAGGATGTATTACTGTTTCCGTAAAGATAATCCAGCATGAAGAGTGCTGTGCTGACATAGACATCTGAAAGAAACTTCATGCATCAACATATTGAGTGCTGATCTAGATCTTGTAGTGGTTGGTCTGTGCCCCCAGACAACATCACCAATTCTAGACTAGAAGGAATTGGTGAATCGAAATGTAAATAATGTGGAATTGAACCCACAGCTGTTCACATGTAAGAAAACTATTCTTCCCTTTGAACCAGAGTTGCTCAGGATTTGGATAATTTTGATTATTGCTGTGCAAATAGTAAGCGAGACTTGGCTTCTTGTATTGCTATGAAAAGTCTCAGGTTGGTAGTTTAAAGTATTTTCTTTTTTCCAAAATGTCAATCGTTTCTCTCTTTTCCAAAACATTGGGGTAAAATTTTGTATTTCCAAAATATTAACTGCAAACTAGTCAAGGTGCTTCAAGAAAGGATATAAAGAGAGAGAGAGAGAGAGAAAGAGAGAGAGAGAGAGATTTTACCCTGGAACAAATCTAAAAATTGGGATTTGAAGAAGAAACACTGAGATTTTGTTCAAGAGCTCCTCAACTATCCAGCCAACAGCAGTGTTTAAATGCATGTCATTTGTTCACAGGGACTGATAGACAAAAATTATTTTGACAGAAAAATTTATGTGGAAATTTGGTTTGTTGTCAGGACCAGTGGAGAATTTCAGAGCGGCAAACAATCGATCTGGTTTTCCATTGTTCATTCATAAGATACTGTCATTGTGTTTTAAAATAATGACTCCCTATAACGTGATAATGTTACTGGTATTCATTAGAAGCAGTGTTCAAATCACCACCAGGAGAGGACACTACTGTAACTAAATGTCTTTATAGGAGATCACAGGAGAACAGGAAGATACTATCATACAGTGATCACTCATCTCTGAGTGCAACTTGTAAACAAACTATTTTTCTTGACAAAAAAGGCCTTCAAATGGGAACATGCTGACTCAACACATCACTTATTGGAGACACAGAAAAGTATAGACTCTTATTTTCTCCATGCAAGAAAAGTGGGTGAGATTTGTGAAAGTGATGAGGGCAGACTTCTTGTCTCCCAACAAAAACTGTCTATTCAAGACAGATTTTGCCCCAGGATTATGAAACACTTGGGAGCCTGGCTTCAAGCAAAGCAACAGTTCAGTGCTGATAGATGAGGACGCAATATTCCTTCATGACGTTAGACAGCTTCAGGGGACTCAGTGGTCAGACTACTGAAGTAAACACAAAGTTATTTGAGAGTTATAGTTATTTAAGTTATTTAAGAGCAAAGTTTTCCAGGTAAAAAATGTGGTATTTGGGGTATTTTGCTATGTTTTTTATTCCAATCAGTAGTACAACAATACAATAGCATGTGTATATATAGGTCATGTATTTAACTAAAGCAATAAACAGTCTACAAAAGTCCCTATTGCATGGTTAGATACAGTGGGTAGGCACGTTAGTGACTAGTTTTTCTTTTTGTCAGTACCTTTGAAAAGTCATTTTTCAGGAACAAGCAACATGTTGTAGTAAAACAGTAGGTGGACCAGAACTTGAGAATAATATTGTATATCACCAGCTGCATTAGAGTAGTTTAAAGACTGAAGAGTAAAAAAAACTTTTATGAGTGAAAAAATAAGTACTTTCAGCTTTTTCCATTAATTGAACAAGTAGCTGACTGGAAGTATTGGTGTAAATCTTTAACTTATGAACGCACCCTTGGGATTTCAGAAGAAAAAAAAATACATTTTTAAAATTTTATAATGTATTGAACAATATAAATCAAATGTGGGCACAAAATCCAAAGACATTTGACCTTTCACAGTTTATACATTACAGCTTAACTCTTAAAAACAAAATATCAAAGATCTAAGAATCTTTGGTTGCAAATGAATAAAGAAAGCAAAGATGGTCCAAACCTTTTAACATCAAATAAGTCTAAACTGTGGCTCTTGTTTTCTTTCCATACACCTAGATGTCCTACCTTTGCATGGATGCTTCTATTGACATTTAAAACTATTTTCCCTCCATTTCCCTGCTCTGCTCTAGTAATCTCCCCTGACAGTCACTGAATGCGAAAACTAGTAAAAGGTCACAAATGGTAAACCACTTTTTTCTCCCCATTTTTTAAAAATACTTTTGGCCTTTTAAATTGAAATCATTATTTTTTTTAAAGCTGAATATTTATAAATCAATCAACATAATTGGCAATTCTCAATGTATTGGCTGCATATTCTGAAGAGTTAGGCATTTTGTTGGATTTCTAAACAAAGACGGCCAATGTAAACATGTGATAATGTATGAGGCAGTGAGAGTAAAGTGATCTTGTCAATCAGTGTTGAATCCCAGATGGAGCCATCTGTGTCCTCTGGCATTGATCAAGCTGCTCAGGGGAAACACGCTGTTTGAGTTTTATGCTTCCTTCCAACTTTGAAGCTACACAGTTAGAATATTTTTTTCTGTAAATAGAAATTAAAAAATAAAGATTAATTCTGTTTTCATTTGTTGCTTGTGCTGTTCTTCATCAAGACATTGTCTATGTTAGATTGTAATCTTCATTGCACAGTTTCAGATTTGCTTTTGGGAGGTATTCTTTTTGCCAATGAGAATGATTCAGATTGGGTTTGACAAGTGAGAATAGTCTTACATATAGCCCAGTTCTTCCCATGGCAAACCCTTAAAAAATTCAAGTTATTCTCTGTTTTGTCTTGGTGCCTCAGAATTAATACATTTACAATGATGCCCAGATGTTCTATGGATCACTGTTAAAAACGTCCTAATCGAATCATTTACAGGTATAAGCAATTTTATGTGCAGAACTGCAGAGTCTCCATATAAACAGGAACATTAAGCCATCATTGTCATTCAGCTTTTTCTTCAACATATCTAGCAATCCAGCAAATGACTAGCAATTCTGCTGGGCATAATGACAGGCTTGTAGCAAACACATTAGAACACAATGCAAAAAGTTAATTTCCCTTTTTATATCAATGTTTTTTTTTTTTTTTTTTGCAGTCACATTACAACAGAATCATCAACAGAATGCTAAGTTATCCCATGGGATGTGCAGATAATTGAAGGCTTGTTTCTTATGGTAATATAATGGCCCATATTTTCATTTCACATTACGGAGGTGTTTACTCTAACTGCTGGAAAGCGGTTTTGTTTCCCTTCATCACTGAGCCGCACAGACACCAGGCTCTCTGACCAGCCTCTTAACAACAACTGCTCTGAGTAATTATGAGTCACAAGGCGCAAAAAAAAAAAAAAAAATCATCCTCCATTCTTCAAAACCAAATTACAGGCACACTGTCACCCTGTCAGTTTGATCATAAATGCCATGTCAGCAAGTGGGATTCCACTGATAGACAAAGCATAAACCCACGCTGAATCAACTGCTAGCTGCCAAATGTTTTAGTCTTTAGATATATCATGAAAAGTCACAGGCCACTGGAGACAGTCACTCAAGATATGCCAGACCAGCTGTTATTCTACCGTCCTGAAAAAACTTCCTGCAGATTAAAAAAAACATTTTGTAAACCACAAACTTTGATATTAAGCGTTTCTGTTATAGAGCAACACAAACCAATGCTGTACTACTTTGTGAACATCCACTCCAGTCTCAAATCCTGCAGCATTATGTAAAATCAACTTTTGCCATATTTATATCATGCTATAATGATTCCCTCATCCAAAACACACCTGGAGGATAGTTTTAATTCATGCATGCTTAAGGAATCCCTGAATCTCCCATGGCAGTCATTCAGGAGTGCCTAATTGCTTGCTCTCACAAAGCGTCGCCATGTTGCACAAAGCTCCTCCAAGCTGAGTTTCTGTCTCACCGACCATCTCTCCTCCATGCCTCCCACACTCAGCTCCACCAGACTAGTGGCAGTCCATTAGCAAGCACCTGGTAAAATGGCAAGTCTGCTGAGCTTGTCATGCAAACTACTTCTCAGTCCAATGCTCCAGAAAATGTCTAAACAGCATGATGAGAAGCATGGCTGTGATGAGGTACTGAAAACCAATGGTGGGAAAGACCATTGAGTTTCTTCAAAAGACAAGTCAAATTATTTTAAGCTATGTTTGAGATATAAAGCATTTTTTCACAACTGATGGTAAAAGAGTAATTTGACTCTAGTCATCTCAAATTGTAATATGTTTTCTTGTTTTTTGTGTTTTAAGGCTTACATACAATATCTGTTTAATTCTTTGATCAGTCGTCCTATTTTTAAAGAGCTTATAAATAAAGTTGAACTCAGCTTAGCTAAATTAATTTAGTTTCTAACCTAAATAAGTGAGAGTTATGAGTGAGTGGGAAACAGAGCTGCCTTTTGTTGGAATAGAAAGTTTATGTCACTTTGCCTATTAAACATAAAAGCGTTTACTTGTATAATCGAAATTACAATAAAGAAAAAAAAAACAAGAAAGCGCTGTCAAATCTGAAGCAGTCATGAAAGAGCAAAGTGCCTTTCATCTTCACATGAAACAAATGTCTTGTTTGGCGGCTCGCCTCTATCTTTCTCTTCCTGTCAATCCCTCGTTTTCCATGGCACACTCATGTACACACTCAGATTTCTGAAGTAATTTGTTACACTAAACATTTCATGAAGATGCAAGGAATATAGATTAGCATAAAAAAAAATTGTCAAGAAAATGTAAAATTAGACAATTGCTGAGCAGAGAATGCAGCCAGTAATTAAAACTGTTATCATATTGTTTTTATATTCCACTTGTTGCTTAAATGGACAGAGAAAGTTGTTGCAGCTCCTTACACGAGGATTCATTCCCCTCATATTGTTTTCAAATGTCATTATCACAACCATTAACTTCAGTATAAGAAAAGTTCACTTGAGAGAGAAGATAATTTTTGTGTTTCTTTGATCATTTTGTGGAGAAAAACTAATATGTGAACACAGTGTTGGCAGAATCATGCTGTGGAGATACTTTTATTCAGCAAGGTCAGAGGATCCAGTCAGAATTAATGACATTATTGCTATAAGTTTTATTATATTGCTATAATACTGTTGCATATATTACAAATTATATTGCATATAAAAGCAATACATATTTAATACTATGAATACTTCATTCAGTTTGTTAGCTCAGCAAAGTTTTCTAACAGTAAGAGAAACCCAAAGGTATATATTATAGTCTCTTCATCCAATATGTCTTTTCTCTTTTTGCTGAATGAGTCAATGTTTTCATGGAAATAGAATCCATTATAAGGAGTTGTTTACAATCCTTCAGCTGAGCCAGATGATGGTGGAAGTCTGAACAAATTAGTCAGTATCTTAATAAAACCTTGACTTTATAGGGCTGGCCTTTCTTCTTTTGTTCAATTTACTGTGATTATTCACATATAATTATGATGGGAATTGAAAAGGCCCAGGCAACGTTCCTATGGAGGGTTTGGATTTAAAATTATTTTTCTGTTTACCAGAACATTTTTTTTTCTGGTAGGCAATGAGAAGATGAATATAATAAAAAATTATATAAGCTGAGCATCTGTTAAAAAAAAAACAACACAATTTGACTCTTATAATTTACGCTTTAACATTAATATGCTAAAAATATATATTAAAAAACTTTTATATTAGCAGTCAAACTTTTCTCGTAATTATGAATCGTTTTCCTTTTTTGCATGTGATCACAGGTGTTTCAAAGACTGAGTTTTGATGATGTGTTGAACGTCTTTGGGGTTCAAAGCTCTCCTTGCTTTTTTAGAGCTCTTTTAGCTCTTTGCATAAACTGCCAAACAGATTCGAGTGAGGAGTAGCGCTGTCAATCCTAGGCATTAAGATTACTTTCACTCAAAAATGAATGAATAGGTAAGGTAAGACCATACCGGCCAAAATAAAATGATATTTTACACCTACTATGCTGGGCTACAAATAATTTGGAATTTAGCTGACATTAATAAAAAATGTTTATCTCTTATTTTCTTTAAATTATAAAGCTATTCCAGGAAACAAAATCCTGGAACAGAGTACGCTATATTTAATTTTGTCTGATAGCTAAGTTCTTAGTTGATATCTACGCAGATTTTGCAGTGATTTAATATTTAGAGTAATAGTGTCTCAAACGTCCAACAAAAGAAATTTGAAAATGCAAGAAGAAATCGCTCTTCTGAATGTTGCTTATCTATGGATTAAATAGATTTAATACTGAAGTGGTTTTCAGCTTAATACAGAGAATCTGAAGCTAATTTATAATGTGTATTGTCTTCTGTGTAAATAATGACTCAAAAATGGCAGAATGAGAGTCATGAATATAATGTTGGAGCACCAATGTTGAGAGAGATGGTGCATGAATGTGAACAAAGCCCAAACAATTCTGACTTGTCAAAGACTTGTTTGGATCAGTTTTTTGTAAATATTTGAATGCATTAATTTAGATTAAACTTCTTCATTCAGAGAGGTTTATGGACTGGCTACCTGTCAAGGGCGAACCTCACCTCTCATCACTGGAGACAGGCACCAGCTGCCCATGTGACCCTGCTAGGATAAGCATGCAGGGTGGAGCGAAGGAGCCTAAGATCAGATAGATGTTGGACAGACAAGCAAAGGGAAGGACAAATGGCGGATGGACAAACCGATGGATGGATGGCATAAATGGATGGATGAACAGAAAAACTGGGGTGAATCTTAGGCAACCAGACAAATGGATGACAATGACAATTTTATAAATGTTGTACCAAAAAATTATTGATTGACTGACGAATTTACATGATTCTACATCCCGGTATTTAGTCCTTCATGGAGAACCTTTTCCCCAGCAGTTTTATTTTTCTGTTATTGTTTTGTTACTGATTGGTTTACTATTTTCAAAGAAATATTAACAATTCATATCAATTGCATTCCATTTATGATTGATTGAATGACTGAATGATTGAATAATTGAATCCAACCACAAGTATTGTCAGGCAGTCTCTGGTCTCCAGTTTATTTCAGCTCCTTTGTGCCGAGTCGTCACATTTGCTGGACATTCATTCCTCAAATTCTGCTGCTATTTTCCTTTCTACTCTGACATTTATGTGCATCCCTGACTGCTCATTAATGTCACTCTTTGAACAATTACAGAAGCCTATTTCTTAAATGACAACCACAATGCATGCTGCCTAATTAAATAAGCCATAATTTGTAAAAGACCAAAGCCATTATGATTAAAATTAAAGACAATAACAAAGGGCAAAATTAAAATTCATTTATGTGCCAATAAAGCAAAGTGCAGAACAGAACATAAAAAGAAGATAAGAAGCTTAATGCCTAAATAGTATTTTAAACAGAATATTTCTGAGGGCAATGAAACAAGCAAATGTATCTTTGGTGCTACTTTTTTTATGATTTTTGGATTTAAGCGTAAGGGAGATGTTGCCCTGGATTTGCACTAGAATACCAACATTTAGGTGACAGGAAGCATGTCATGCAGACGATGGGTTTTAGTGTTTGATGTATTTATGAGCAGGTGGAAAGAGAAAGCAGAGAAATGGTTGAAAAACAAACAAATGGTCAGAAGCACTCTCCCACTGGCTCTGCACGGTTCAGGCAAAATGCTTTTCAATTTTCACACACTGAAATATGAATCATCCTTCGATACGACATGAAACAAACACAAGCAGGGAGCATATCTACCACTGCTATGTCAGGCTGTATGTGTGTGTTTACTGCTCCTCCACCCCAGTGAAATACCCCTTCTCTCATGTGAAACACAGCATCTTGTGAATAACTTGAAAAATTGCATATCTACAGTTTTACACTGTCCAGAGTTCATATCTGTAATGTAGATGAAGAAAAATGTTTAACACATCCACCAAACTCACACACTCATTCATCAAACAGCTGAATGAGGCTGAGACGAACAATGGATTCATGAAACTATATTTATTTACAGTCATTACCAGCCTTGAAAAGTACACAGAACAAAGTGCATGCTGGTATTTCAAAGGCAGGCTTGCCCTACATATGTGACAGAAAGGTTGAGAAGGGAATCTTGTTTTAGCATTTTTGGCTGTGCAGCTTCTCACCATGGGGGGGGGTTCTTCTTTGTAAGTTTTTTTTTTCTGATCGTTTTGTTTGTGTGATTAAAAGCTGTCATAAAAACACAGTCTGGCAAGCAGTTGGGTTATCTCTCAGCTGCAGAGTCAAATTGAAAGAAATGACTTGTCAAGTATTGCATTTTGTTTTTGTTGAACCATTTCACACAAATTCTGAGTTTAAAATAAATTTCAGCTTGACACCTGAAATTGCATTACTAAGGTTTATCCTCTCACTGATATTGATATTGCTGAAATCCCTTAAGGTAGGGGTACCGCCCCCCGGGGGGCGTTCAGAGGACAGCAGGGGGCACTGGCGGAAATTTTAAAAAAAGGGAAGTGCTGAGATTCTTTTGGGGGATGTTTGCTCAAAGGTAAATTTCACACCTTATATGCACAACAACACCAGTTTACAATTTGAGCAACTTGCTGAAACAGTATTGTGTAAAATTAAAACATGCTTGGCTGCAACTGTGTCAATGGTAGCTCTTCTTCTCTTTAGTGTTTCTGTTAGCTTATTGGCGCAGCTCCGCGGTCCTGCTGCTGAAATGAGAAATATATGGCCTTCAAATGTAACTCGATCTGTGTACAAATTATTGTACACAGCTCTGCTTTTATGAACCATTTGTTATGAACCAGGAACTCTGTACTAACTGGGACACTTACAAATTCTTAAGGGGATGCAGATAACATATTCAGAAGCAAGTTGCGTTGAACTGGGTGCAGTCTTAGTTAGACTTCACCTGAAGTGCACAGTAGTCCAGGACACTAATGCTGATGTTGACAGTTGACAGATGTAGAAAAGGCAGATCACAGGATGCCCCATTAACGCTCCATTTTGTAGGGCTTGTGTAAGAGCACAGGCGGGAAAGACGAGCTGTAATTTAGGTAATTTTGTTCTACGCTTCTTCCTTTTCTTTAATGACAATAATTATCTGTGGAAAACATCTGTAAATGTGTTGTCTTCTTCCTGACTTCCTTTTTCTGGTCTGATCAGTGTCTTTTCCTCACATCTCTGTCTTAATCACCCATGTTTATTTTCTCCAGTCTTTCTTTACCCTCTCTTTTTTCTTTATCTCAGTCTCCTTCTGTCTCTGACTCAGGTTCATTCCTCCAAAATTAGCATATGCTTTCTTGAATTTCTACCCACATTTCAGAGAAAATTAAACCGAGTTCCTAAAATGTACACCCAAAGTAATCCTTATGGCTGATTTTATACATTTCAATAAAAATCACTACGTTCGCTTCCAATATATTTTTTTTCTTCTGTTTTGACTCCCCTTTTTAGCACAATACACCGTTTTCTAATCTCATTTGGAGTCAGAGAGCTTGAGAAAAGTAGCACAAAATTTGTACTCACCCCAGTGGTTTTTCCAGTCGACTGGCTGGTGATCCAACGATCTCCCCGAGAGTGCAGAACATCTGACCTAAAAAGTCCTGGAGGGAAGCAAAATTGAAAGTTGAAAAGAAAAAAGGAGGAAGAGCAAAATTCTGGAAGCAAGCAGAAAGAGAAAAATTAATGTTTATACTTAGGGACTGACTTTCTCCAGATTTCATGCAAGTGACAATCTCGAGCACTGGTTTCTTCCAAAGAACTTGTATACTTGTGTTCATTCAAATTTTGCAGACCAAACCAAAGTTTAAAATGTGCCTTGCACATCAGGCATTAATTCAGAGTGTGACATTTTCTCACACCATGAGTCAGTAACTGATCAAACCAGTTTTCAGTTTTTAATTCACCATCAAACATTTGTTGTTGGGGATTATGTGAAGAGGGAAAAATTAGAGTGGTTAACTTCTTCAATAAACTTAAGAAGCAGATTTTTTTTTTTTTTTAGTTAGGCATCTTTAGTTTCCCATCCCTAAACTAAAACCAGTGCCTTCAGAAGTCACATTAATTAACAGAGTCCTCCAGCGCGTCATTTATTTACAGCCTGATTACTCTTTACAGCCTGAAAGCTCTTGAACATTTCTTGCAGACAATTAGTAAGCAAACAGACCGTGAAGACAAAGAAACACACCACACAGGTCAGGAATGAAGATGTGGAAAGGTTTAAGGCATGGTTAGCTTATGGAACATCACAAGCTGTATTGAAGGACATTGTGCAATTGATCATCTGAAAATGGAACAAACATGGAAGAACTGAAAAACTGTCAAACCTGGCTATCGACATTTACTGACAGGCAGGGTAGGTAGAGTGTCAATTAGAGAGGCAGGTACTTTGGAGGAATTAAAGACATTTGAAACTCAAGTAAGAGAAATTCTTATCCCACCTAAATTCTAGTGCAATTAAGAAAATAGTGTTTCAAGTATCTCCTACAAACTCCATCTATTGTTGGAAAAAAGTAAGTAGGACACAAGGCAAACATGTGGAAGGAAGTGCTCTGATTAGATTAGGCCAAAGTTTAACTCACTGGTCTACATGTAAAAACTTACGGCATGTAAAAAACTAACACCGCACACCCTGCTGAAGACACAATGCCCACACGGAGGTGAAAGCATCATGCTTTGTGTGTGCTTGATTTCAGCAGTACAAGCTGGTCAGAGTTGATGAAAAAACTGATGGCACTAAGTACAGTAAGGGTTCACCTTTCAGCATCAGAGAAAATCTACACAGACAGACAGAGTTGCAATTCAACAGCTTAGATCAAGTCACTTTCCTGCAGTAGACTTTCCAAGTCAAAGTCCAAACCTAAATTCAACTGGTAATATGTTGCATGACATGAAATGTGAGGTCTACAGAGGCTTTCTGTCAGAACTATCTACTTTGGAAAGCTGCTATGGGCAAGAATTTTAATCTCTAGATGTGCAATGCTGATAGGAACAGACTGCACATCTCTTTTTATATTGCTGGTCGGTACAAGGTTTAGACAAGTTTTAGACATGTTTTCAACACTTGTGGTGTCAGAAATCTTTGGTTCTTCAAATCAAACTATTATTATTTTTTTTTTGTATTTGGGGCCACAGTGTTTCAGATGGTAGGGGTTTATCGTGTAACCAGTGTATTACCAGGTCAAATCCCGGCTCCATCAGTCACCACTGTCACCGTGTGACTGCGTCCATGAAGAAGGAGATAACTGACTGTAAAGTAAAGCACTTTGGAGTACTCTGACTTGATGAAGAACTATACAAATGCTTCATCAAGTCAGAGTACTTGAGGAAGCACTCCTATCCAAATAAAAATAAAACAGTTTGAAGGATAATAGAATGTGTAAAAAGCTGGAAACAAAGGTCTGAGTATTTTTGCAAAGTGCTGTGTCTACAATTCCACACTTATTGTGTTGTCTTACAATCAATATTACTGTTAACTCCTAAAAATTAAATTTGGTGAGAAAAATTAAGGTTTAGTGAAATCAAACACCACCAAAATCTGTTAAACTGACAGAATAATCAAAGGTCAAATGTAGCCCAAACATCTCCTGTAAAATATATATAGTAGTTGTTGTAAGGGCTATTAAATGTTGTGACTGTTCACAAATGATCAAGTGTCTATGACACTGTGAAATAATTTGGAGTGCAGCAGGTGGTCAGATGAGCAATGTTTGCAACAAGGATTGACCAAGAAAGGGAAAGCAATCGATGAGACTCGTCAAGAAACAAGTCCCAGTTTTACTTCTGACATGCGGCATTTCAGTTTGGTCAATATCTATTCTCTCAGTTTTCAGATTACCTGAGTATTATGTGTTATTTCAATAGATAGAATAGAATCATAGTCCAGGCCCAATTTATTATGGTCAAGAGGAAAAGTTTTATGCTGCACAAAGGTGCACTTCACTCCCAAAACATATGTTTTCCAAGGATGCAGAGCATCAGTTTTCCACATGAAAAAAGTAACAAATAAGTGGCACAGAGTACACTGATGTGTATACTGACCATTCTGGTATACCATAAAATGTAAAAATGGAAAAAAATCAAAAACTATGTCCACAATAAAAAATAAAACTTGCATTGTCTAATATGTTTGTTGAAATCTTCACTGTTTACCCATGTGGGTGTCGAAAAAAATTTGCCTATATGCTCCTGCACAAGTTTAATATTTGCAAAAATGCTTTATCTACACCTGAAAAAAATACAGGCAGAGTAAAACCTGCAGTATGTTAGCTCCCAGTGGCAGAATCATGTGAACTCATGCAGATGTTTGAAACCCAATGCCAGGATTAAACAGTCCCCAATTCTTACCATTTGAGGCAAAATGGTAAAAAATTAATCCCACTGAACCTGGTGCTTTGGGTCTTAAAAACAATTGTGTTTGTTAAATTGTTTTCCAACAAATGTAAATTCATATGAGACAGATAATTTGATGAGTACTGAACTTTAACCTGTTGCTACTGTGACACAGTGAGAAACAACCTGCAGTTGACCTTTCAGTTTGTTTCTTCATATTGAACACCACAGCTGTTTCACTGACTTGAAGTGAATACCAGGACAAACGTGTAAAAATAGTGAAACATTATGTTCCATGATGTAAAGCATGACCCAATATGAGTGTTACACATGGATCGAGATTTCTTAGATAAATATTTTCTGTTGTGAAAATGTTCAAACCCCTTGAACTTTTCCATAAACCTCCAAGTAATCTGTTGTGGTTTTACTGTTTGACAAAATGTGAAAGACTCCAATTGGCATAAAATCTTTGGCAAGGCATCACATGTCCTTATCAGCAAAGGTTTCTCAATGATCACTTCAGCATTTGCAGGATAGCTGGAGAATCAGACTTGGAATTTGGTTTTTATTTTGCAAGGTGAAGCAATACAAACCAAAAGTCCTTAACTTTGGCCTTGGTAGGCAGGGCCCACTAAATAATTCATCGTCATCCAGAAATGTTTTACATTTCACAGATATCTCTGCTCCAGTCCGCCTACTGATTGTGGTCCCTGTAAACTGTTGATGCCTGTGGCATGTCATCATGGAAATACTTTTTTCTATTTATAAATTACAATAAAGGAAAAAAAAAAGACTTGACAGTTACATTTTGTTTTCCCAAACACTGTGTCCTGTGTGTTTCTCTCTGGGGATTTGGAGATATTCAGTTGGCTTGCTTTGGTTTTCAGGTGTTCTAGCCTAATGACTGACACAGTCGTTCCCTCTGAGAGACAGATCATTAATGTGAGACAGAAGCCATGCAGTGTGAGTGTGAGAGGAGATGCAGGAACCTACATTGAGTTCTGCGGGCTTCCAGAAAAGTTGGGCGGCAGCAGCAACAACAACGACAGCAACAACAGTAACAACAGAGCACATCATATACCAAGGCACAACACTATGGCAAATACCTAAAAACTCCTGCTTAAATTGACACCATGCGGAGGAACCAAGACACGGAGCTCATCACAGGTGGAGCTAATGATGGAAAATGCAAACCCCCGTTATCCAAACACATCAAATAATCATTGACAATGATTATTTTTGCTCCAAACTTTTGTCAATGCTTTCTGTTACCAGTTTCCAGTCCTAAGTAAAAGAAAATCACAGCTCATGTGCTCCTAGTGCAAGAAAATCACATGAAGTGTAGCCTGTTGCACTGTTTAAAATGGAAACTCAAAATCAAAAGCATTGCACTATCAAAGTTTTTCAACTACCCTGCCACTGGATGGATACTGTAACAACTCAAAAAAGACAGTGGGATAGATATGGGTCTAAATGATCATTTAATAGAAGGGACAGTAGTTAACAGTAAACACAAATGCCATTAAAATCTAAGCCTAACAGTGACGGTTTTTGAAATGGATGAAAGGCCTCTCTGCCCAGGGCAGCACAATGTCAGGAGCGCCGTGAGGCAAAAGAAAGAGGAAACTCTACAACCCATTACCCTCTTCCGTTCATACACACTCACACGCACCATCCCCATTGCCAAACAAGCGGTATTGACTGTTTGCATGTTTGCACCTTCTGTGTCAGTCACAATGTGAGGTGAGACTAATAACATTGACCTTTGTGTTGGATTTACAACTTGTGGTTCTGTCCTAAGTTAAATCATTATTTCAATGTGTTTTCAGGAAGCCTTGACTATCTCTGGTTGCATATCGATATATAATCAGGTTGTTGGGTTATTCTGCTTACAGCACAGTCTGATTCAACAAATCAGCATGAACATTTTTGAAAACACAAAAAATCTTTCAATGCTCTCACAATATTAAGAACACTGCATATTGAGACGAGTATAAAGAATCATAGACTGATCAATCATGGATGTATTTATTCTACAGTAATCCCAGAAGTTCAAAAAGTGTTTATAAATTGTGAACATAGTGTGGACATGACAGATGTGTTAAAACTACTTTTTACACTTGTTAGATTTTGCCATGTAAAAGAATGAGAGCAAGATTAATTATTTATCTGAAATAGTTTTATGTAGTAAGGTATTTTGTTGTCTTTTCATAATGTTTGCAAGGCATTGAAGCTGTTGATTTGAAATTTGCGTTCAATGTCATTTCCTTTGTGTTTTAAGGGATAACTTTAAGTCTTTTTTGTCATGTTTGCAAAGAATATTTTTATTGTAATGTTTGATGTGGATCCAAGGAAGAATTATCTCTAGTAAAGCAGGGACTAATGGGGGTTGTTTGATAATAAAAACAGATCAATAAGATTTTTCTCTTCTTGTTTTTCAATTGGACACAGTGGAAAAAATTTCTTTCCTTACCAAATCGGCTTTTTGTTTTGAAAAGTAGAAAGAGGGTCTCACCCGGGGCATCATTCATGCAAGAACCGCCACTGCCCAACAAGATTGTATAAAAACAGAAGAATTAGATGCTTTTTCCAGCATTTGGATGCATGCAAAATCAGGCAAGTAAGGGGTTTGTTTTATTCCATCTTCGGGAAAAAATATCATGCTGCAAGCAACACCCACTCAAAACGTGCAGATAACAAAACAAAAATAATAATATGACTATTTCACAAGTTGACTACAGATTCATCAAGTTAAATCAAGCATTGACAAGCACTACATTTTATCTGTTACAGAGCATTTCAAGCCAGTAGTTCAGATTTTACTCTGGATTTGCTTCATTTTGTCTGTGGTTCAAGGTTAAATTAAAAACAAGCACTCACATGTTTGGACAGGTCTGGGCTTTTAGAGTCCACATCATATCTGAGAGAGAGGAAAAAAAATGACCAAAGCAGAACTTTTATTAGAGAAAATATGAACAAGTATTTAATTTAACATACTCTCAAACCAAAAACAACATGGAACTACAAAGGACTGCAGTCGCTAGAAATAAAATAGACGGTGTCATTTGTGCCATGTGCTTTATTAAATTTTAGTCTTTGGTTTTTGTTTCTGGTAATTTCAAGGTAATGCCGTCACAAAAAAATCAAATGAAGAAAAGAGACAACTCGCTGTGTAAAAGTGCAACTTGAAACTAATAAACCAAAGAAAAGAAGGAAACACAAAGACAAATACATCATATTTTAATGTGCTAAACAGAAAACCAGTCTGTTTGATATGGTGACCAGTATCAATTCAGAAGAGGCCAAATGAAAAGAACCTGGATCTGAGTATCTTTTCTGATGTTCCCATTTGTGCTGCTCAGTAATTAAGGATGGGCTCAATCCAACCTTTATTTCCTGAGAGGTGAACCTAATCCGATTTGCATGTGAATATAAAACAATGAAAGTGAGGGAAGGAGTGTATGTGATGGCCAATATCAAACATATGACCGAAACAATGGATCCTTTTTATTCAGTAATCAGGTGTGATTTATAATGTCGCATAAATCCTCTTATTTATGTGACGTTATAACTTCGATGAACTTACAACAACTATAAAAATACAGTCAAACACTTTAACACAAGAGCTATGAACTGAATGGTTTGACCTATAATCAAGATGAACTAATACATATTTCCTTAGAGCACATTCTTTCTTTTTTTTTTTTTTTTTTGCTCTGTCTGATTGTTTGTTGTGCACTGCAGATGTTACTGTCCTGAGGCTTTCTTTCCTAATTCATATACATTTTTCCACTCTTCTTTTACTACATAAAACTATTTCAGATAAATAATTAATTTGAGAAGAACAATAATTCATCTCTGCACCTCATCCAGAGTTACTATTATCATTTTGGCTGCTTCTCTACTAAATGCTTACTTTTTCTTGCCTGTCAGTTGTCATAGATGGCGACGTTCTCATAGTTTTGCAATTGTGGCGGACTCTTGCTACTACAATACTTTCCATTTTCAGGTGATGATGGATTGAGCAGAGCTTTGTAAGATGATCAAAGCTTGAGATGTTGTTCTTTAACCTAAACTAGAACATTTATCCCTGACCTGTCTGCTTCGATCCTTGGCCTTCATGATGCTATTTGTTTACTGATGTCCTCTAACAAACCTCTGAGGCCTTCACGGTACCACTGGATTCATAATGAGAACATATTAGACATATCTAGATTGTGACTTCGGAGGGCAATTCTTCCCCTGGTTTAGATTAAGGTGTATCAAAGGAAAAGGGGTTGAATTATGCACTGATTTGTGTTGTTTAAACCAAAATTAATGTATAAAGATTTAACGTTGTAGTGTTAAAAAAAAGTAAAAGGCTGTATCACTTTCAGTTTACATATTTAAAAAAATGATAATGGTATCAAGCAATAAATATCAAGAACTGTCACTCTAATTTTAAGTTAAACTCATATTTTCCTAAAGTCAGTCGTTCATTTAGTCTCTGTCTCTTATCTGGAACTGGGCTGCAGAAGCGTAATCTGAACAGTGATCTGCAGACCTCCCATTCCTGTAGCTTTCCCACTGGCATACAAAGGTGTTCCCAAGCCAGCCATGACACATAATCTCATGCTATAAGTCTTTGGTGAGGACATTATTGGTTTGAGTGCAGAAGGTGTTTAAAAGACAATACCATATTGCTATTTTTGTGGTTTATTCTCACTTAATTTACAAGAAAGAAAATGTATTTTTCAAAATATTCAACATTCAAAGACATAATGCAGAAAATAAGCTATGCAAGTAAAACATGCAGCACAGACATTTACATGCTATGAACCATTTTTCATGACTGAAATTTGACTCATAAGTTTGAAGCCTTTGTACCATCTGAACATACCGACAACATGGCTTGCATTATATTTTAGTTATTTTGGTTGGCATTCTCATCACTGATAGTAGACATAAAAGAGAAGAAGAAGACAGGACAAGACAGAAGATTATAAATAACTCACAAGTCAAAGCGGAGATTCTGTTTCTCCTCAAAGAAGTAGTCCAAGATGTACTTTCTAACAAAGTCGGGGTTTAGGGTGTTGTCTATCACCTCCGTCCTGCCGAACTATGAAAGGGAAAAAATAGTTGAAAGTCGAGAGACAGAAATGATGAATGGATACAAAAGAAAAGTGGAAAAACAGTTTTGTGGGTTTTAAATCAGGTCTTATTATTAGTGGCTGCTGTGCAAAAGAGCTATTTTTCCTTTAATTCCCATATCCCCACCTTCATCCCTGATTACAAAAAGATAACCCACTCATCAGAGCCCTACAGGAAGCAAGAGATAAGTAAAAGATCCTGTGAAAATGTGTAGGCAGAGAAAAAATA
The DNA here is from genome assembly GCF_027474105.1 of Poeciliopsis prolifica. NCBI lineage: Eukaryota > Metazoa > Chordata > Actinopteri > Cyprinodontiformes > Poeciliidae > Poeciliopsis > Poeciliopsis prolifica. The sequence goes on along the minus strand of NW_026562378.1, from coordinate 9,218,571 downwards.
AGAGTCTAGGAATAAAAATGGCATAGGAAGTACAAAGAGTGGGCAGAAGAAAAGGGGGTATTACTCAAAACTAGGGGCTTTGGACAGAAAAGGTGAGAGGATGGGGTGGAAACAGCTGAGCTGGAGAAGAGTAGTGATTAAAGCTTCCTAATTAGCAGGATTTTCACGTCCAAGGTGCCAAACGAAGGAAAATATGGCAAGAAAACACTTTTAAAATGCCACAAACCTTGCATGCTTAAACACAATTAGTTGAGCAGAGTTTCACAGGAGATGGTATCAAGAACATAGAAAATATTTTTGCAGAAATTTTATATAGCACTAGATCAAGAAATTAACAACATGAAAAATGTTTACCACATCCTGTTGTATCTCTTGCTGAATCTGATTTTTTTAATTTATTTGCCACTCTGAATTTTGCCCATAAAGGCTTTCTACTATCTTAGAATCTCTCTTTTTTAATTGTCTTTTTTTTAGTCAATCCATACCTTTTGATGAGTACGCTCAACTTGATATTTTACCTCTGCATGGCAAAATCAATAATGGTGATTGTTGTGGCCTCATTCTGTATTTTAACCTTTTTCAGTGAGAATGGCAAGAGGTGTATTGTATTGTAAGATTGTATTATAAGCCAGTATTTTATTACATGCTTTGAATACTATGATGCATCTAAAATATGGCTATTTACCAACATATTTTTAAAGATTAGCCTACAGTGTGATGAAGAGGAGAGCATAAACTTAAGAGCGAATTTGCCTCAAAATGAAAATGACACTTTGAGTGACAGCAAAAGAGAGACAGAGATCGTGTGTGTGAGGCTGTTCAGTAGACGACAAGCGGTTTTGGAAGATGAAGATAACGACTGATGACTTTTTCTCATAGGCTGCTGTATTTTTTTTAAGCAGCCAGGTTTAGTATTTATGTCTGTTACAAGACATAAATACTAATTAAAAGTTTTTTAAAAATCTGTCTTAGTATCTCATGTTATAACCTGGATACCTGCAGCTTATAGACAAATTGGCACTTTGGAGAACTTGACACATTGTTTACTATCTACTTGCTTGGTTAAATACCTCTTTTTCCAAAGAAGCCACTAACTGAATTGTATAAGTGGGAAACGGAAATAAAAGGCAGAAATTTAATTTGATGCACCTTGAATCTCTAAGAGACCCCGAGGTGTTGATGAAGGTGTGAGGACATGTTAGTAAAGAGGTGGGTGATGGTTAAAGATGTGCTCTGTAATGTGATTTCCCCACTGAGTGGAGGAGACAATACTGTTCTGCAGAGTTCATTAGATGCCGCTTGACTACAGGAGTTGGCTAATGAGAATCTGGCATGAAGTCCCTGAGTTTTCACCCTCGCTATCACACACATACACAAACTGAATCACCACAGATGTGTTGCACATGCGGATAACGTGGCAAACTGAACTCTTCGGGCAACAGCTAGATTTACAGCATCTGATATTAGAATGTGAATATGCTTCCAAAAACATTATCACACTGTGGGTGTTTTTTTTATGTGTGCCTGCCAAAGTAGGGCAATAAAAAATGCAAGGATAATTCTTTGCCTTGGTGGTGAGACTTCAGTCCCAAACTTGACGAAAATTTTATTATCTTCTTCCCCAGAGCACACACAGACCACAGCTGGGGATTTGTGTTGTTTCTTGGACCAACATGGGATGTTACTGTCCTCATGGGTCGTTGAGGAGTCGGTTGCATACTGCTGCGATAATGAGCTTGGCGGTTTCTTCTGCTTTTACAGGCAGAGGTAAATGACACTAGTGTGAATTAGTGTGAGACAAGCCTCTTTTTCAGCTCAGTCCTTCGCTTAACAAAAGCAACAATTTCTCAATAGCAACAAAAAAAGAAACACACTGCAAACAGAAATAGCATTCTGTAAAACCCCAGGAATAAAAGAGCGTCGGGACCATTTTTATGGAAATGCTAAAAGTGTTGTGTGTCTAAATGAGAAAAAAATAATCCAGGGGTTGGTTTAAACTTTGAACTTGAGCTGTTTTTGTATGAATTTTACAGATAGCTGCATGGGTTAGAAATTTATCTGCTTTTAATCTACAATGGATTTATAAATATTTTCCACTGAACCAAAATTATTAAACTTTCTGCAGAAAATAGCTGCTGGTTGAGTGCAATCAGTCAAAGTAAGAAATTGCCTTAAAGTATTTTCAGATCAATCTGGAGCAGCGCCCTGTGGTGTATGGGGTAATGTCCATCTGGAAAAAAAAAGACCAGAGGGCATACAACAATCTTGGTCATTTAAGATAAGCCAAAAAGGATACACATAACCTTTATCAAGAATCTGCTGCATGAACTACTTCCTGGAGGAAATGTAGTCATTTATTGTGGCCGAGACTTGACCTATGTGCTGCAGGTGCTGTCAGAAAATACTTTGCTTTACGGTGCCTTGAGAAAGTATTCTTACCTCTTGAACTTTTTTCACTTTTGTGATGAAGATTATCAGTAACAGAGAGAGGAAGTATTGTTTTATGTGACACCACTAAATAAAATAAGTAGGTCACTCATCAGAGCAGTGAAGCTTGTTTGTGTTTTACACTTTTTGGATAACTTTGAGGTTGATAATTGTTAAGAGCTAAAAAAAAATATGACTTTGAAAGAGCCATTCAGTTCTTTATCCTGTTTTTTCTCTTTTTTTGTTAGTTCTCAGAGTGTCCAAATGAATATTCTGTGTCAATGTTCTGATGAAACATTTGTTACTTTGTGTGCCTTTTGTGGCAGCCATCTTGAGATCCTGCTAAAGAGGAGGCCTGCCTCAAACCCAGCTCTTTTATAGGAAGTGTGGTGATAAGAGTTGGCGTTTGATTGGTTGAAACTTAAAGTAATTAAAAGAATAAAATGATTTTGCTGAAATTGTGCATTTGCATACATAAGATATTTTTCTGAGATATTATTACTGATATGTAATTCTTTTGTATTTACATTATGTATGTGAAAGTTAACTTTGTTTCCTTCCCTTGTTGTAATCATAGTGACCACTCAAAGCATTATCACACAATAATCTTTATCCACTCAGCCTGTCTCACACATGCACACCATGACAACAAAGACAGTAAGGAACTGCAGGTTCAGTGTTATGGTCAAGGACTCTGACAATTGGCAGGGGAAGGTTTTCCAAAAGTGTTTCACATTTTAATGTCCAATAAAATGTCCAAATCCAAATGGTTCTGTGGGTAGAGATGCTGTCTTGTGATCAGAAGGTTGTAGGTTCAGTTCTAACATCCTCCTGGCACATCTCAATGTGGCACTCAAACTGGCTACGCATTGAGGTGAATGTGACTGTAGTGTAAAGTGCACTGTGTGGTCAAAATGATTGGGAAATCAGTTGATAAGTTCAGACCATTTACATACCCACATAGTGTCTTCAGACAGCAGGGAACTGATTCTCAAGTTTAATTTTTCCTGGGCTCAGAATGTATCAAAGCTGTCCTCTTTAACATCAAACACAGACCCCTTTTTCTTCATGAAAGGTAAATGCCAAGATGGCCTGTGCTGAGCTGCAAAAAGTCCTTGGTGCATGACAATCCACAACTGTACACCTATAGCTGTTTCTTTTCCCTGTGTTGAAAAGCAGCCAAACAATGAAAACCTTCTGTCACAAGATTTACTGACCAGAACAAAGACAGCCAGAATCAACGTTAACTCTTGCAGATTTAACAGACTTGAAAGGTTTCAATGAACTTGTTGCTTCTTCTCATCAAGACTCTCATGTTAAAGTATTTTTTCACAACTACAGATTTTTTTTTCTCTTATTTATAACAAAGTTCCACTATAATTAAATACATAAAACAAGAAATACATTTAGGTATAGTTGCCCACTCGTGTGTTGTTTTGTTGTATCTACTTTAAACCCGTCTCTGTGCTATTCCCTGGATAAGCAGGGAATGTTGATACCCGCCTACATTATTAGGGCTATTTACAAAACAAACCAACAAATAGATCATATGTCAAAGAGAGAACTGGAGCTAATACTAAATAAGCTACATAAACTAAGCAAGTACAATGAGGATAGTATTAATCCCTCAACAGAGAGCTTTGTAGTCCCCACAATGCCAACATATTGATCATCCCCTTCATTTTTATTTTTATTTTGCTTTAAAGCCCCAATTTGGGGTATGTTTCTCTGACATCTTCAGAAAAATTATGCTTGAGAAGCTGTAATAAATCAGTATAATAAACTGCTGTAAGCCCACAGTGAAACAGCTACTGAAATGACATGTCTTACCCAAAGTACTTCAGCTTAATTAGAAAGGATTAATTTCTTGTATTTTTTTATTTATTTTTTTGCTTTGACATATGTGTGTGATTGTGTGTGCACTCACCTCTCGCCACTGTTTGGTTTCAACACCCTGCGTATACAGTACACACACTGTGGGGTGGAAAAAGTACAAAACAGCAATAAAAATAATACATTTTTTGCAGGAAACATTAGAAACATAAAAGAGAGAGAAAGACCAAGTAAAAGATGCAGCCTGTGCAAACAAAGTGGTAATATAAGAAGTTGAAGTCAAATAATTGCTCTTAAAGTGAAACAAAGATTTTCAAAAATCTTTTATCTGGAGTATGCAGTTTTTTTATGAAAAAAAAAATAATAAAAATGTTGTGACAGTAGAAGATAAGACAGACAATCTGTGAAAAAAAACCTAATTATTTTCCTTTCTCTCTGTGGTAATGTCATCTTCACAAATACACACCAAAGACAGTGGATAAATGCTTTTTTTGCTGAGACTGGTTGTTTCTCTGCCATTATCAGGTTGAGCAGCACGTACACAAACATGATTGAAAACTTCATCCTGGCTCTGATTGGTTGTTTTTCACCGGGAGTGATGCTCGATCATTTCACATATTATGTGTCATACCATACTGTCACAACTTGGTTATAGTGTTAAGAAATATGTAAAATAATAATAATAATAATTAAGGTTACAAACAGAAAGAAACAACATAAAAAAAGCCATACAGCACAACAAGCTGACAAAAATATTTTGTCTTTATGAAGTACTTACTAGGATCAGATTTTGAGAAGGTGTCTTTATCCAGCAGATTCCTGTTGGAAAAAGAGAAGATAATTGAAACACTTCATACTCATTCTGGGTAAGTACGTAATTAAAGGTTAGCGGTGAAACTAAGATGTTTTTAAGATCAGAAAATCTGAAAACCTTCAAAGTTTTACTTTTAATGGCATTTATTGCTATATTCAATTATTGTAAAATGTCTAAAATTCAAATCTTGTACAAAACTTGCCTGATAGGCATCTATTCCCATGTATACCAAACCAAAAAAATACAGCAACATCTCACACATAAGAAAATGATCTAAAATCAATATGGTAATCTGGAACAGCCTTTTTAATTAGTTGTTTATGCAACAGAGGAAATTAAAGTATGGCTTCATAAAGTCATTATTGTTCTCTAATTCTGCCTCTTGTTTGGCTCTCAGCATATTATCATATTTCAGACAGAAAAGAGGAAACCAATTTGCATCATGTATGGTTTTCAAACTAGCTATTTGTTTCTCATCATCATTTTTTTCCATTTATTTTTTTGTCTTTGGTCAGGCATGTTTTCAGTCATTCTGACGGTTGGACCTCTGCTGGCAGTTCTGTAGAAAAGGAATAAACCTCTAAGAAATAATACAACTAAAGTCATGAAGCAAAAATGTAATTTAGAAATAGATTAATTCTGTTGAATTAGAGACACCACTGCCTTTCTTGGTCAAAATATAAGATGTTTCATTTAGGGTTAGATGCAAGAACATGTTTCCAAATAAGTATCCAGAGACTTGTTTGTTAATGTGTTGGATCAGCTCCCTTTTCACTATTTGTCTATAAATACCTCCTGATGTGCACTGTATTGCACTCTGGGGAATTGTTAGTTTCTCAATTTGTTAAATTGAGAAACAGACATGATAAAAATCTGTTGGCACTGAAATATTTGTAAAAATCTGTATTACAGATTAATCTTTGCATAGGGGGCTGGTCTTTCTGGGCTGATGTTATTTATATACTCACATTTAAATGTATAATAAGAAAACTTTTACTTAAGAATAGATAGCTTAGGTTATTTACTTCCGGTGTAGGGTTATTATTATATAAATATTAAGGTTTAAAGGTGCAAGTGGGGTCAGTGCATCCCTACTGGATCTGCGCACAATGTAAACGCAGATTACAATCAACCCAACCTATGACTGCTGAAGGGTTAAAGTCAAGAGATAAAAAAACATTGGTCAAACTTTGAAAATGGGTGTACAGCAATTATATAGAGATGGAAGTTTCAAATTTGTTGTTAGTATTTACACTGCTGTTTATCTTGTATCACACATCCAGCTGTATGTAAAAAGAAAAGTGTGTCCCAACAAGCTCATTTGTGCATTCATCGGTTACAAACTAACGTTACCAGCAGCAACATTACACCAGAAAATTGCAGGTTTTGAGATCCTGTACAATGGCTGCCTGATTGCTGTTGTGCTTAGTCTGTTTACTCAGCTGATTTGCTCATCGCCCTCTCAGTGCAGTAATCCTAACTCTTTTAAAAATGTATCCCCCCCCAAAAAAATGAATATGTAGCTCTTTTTCTGTGAAAATGTGAAATTTGAGCTTTGAATTAGAAACAGTTCAGACTTCATCTGGTCTTAATTCACATTTCCTTCATCTGTCTTTCTCTAACTTAGTCTGTGCCCGTATTTGAGAGTTCTCCACTTCCATCAGCCTCTCTTGACCTTTTTATAACGTCTGCTACGGGGCTTCTGTACCCAGAAGCAATGTCTTTCTTGTTTTGTTTTGTTCACAGGGTCACCACAGTGACATGAGAGCTCTCACTCCAGGTGCCAATGCCTGCCGGCTCCTCCAGGTTTTAGTTTCTGCTTCTGTTTCTATCCTGTTTCCTTTTTCCTCCATTTGCTATGAACCATCGGCTCAGCTCTTTCATCAGCCTCGGTCTGTTTTGATCTTTCAGCTGTACCAGTCTCAGTCCCTCCATCACAGATTTTAAGATCAAACTCTGTGAGTTGTTTCAAGTCAGGAAAGAGGCACATAAAGACTTAAGATATTGTATTTTTTGTCATATCGTTCACATTCAAAACGTCTGTTGAAACTGTGATGGGCTGTGACTAAAGCAAATTTTTTAGTTTGACTTAAAAAGGAAATGGTTGATTTTATTCGAGTAACATAGCTGTCAAAAATTTCTATACCACATTTTTTATTTTATTTGATCCAACAGAGGCAATTTCAAAAGAAACATTTTAATCGGCCAATTATTTAGGCTCGCATAATAGAACGTCTCAGCAGTGTTTGTTTCTGATAACTGGCAGTGTTGCTAAGTTTAGTTTATTCAAATTACGTCCAGATAAAAATGTGACTGCATTTGGACTATTTCCAAGCACCAACTCTAGCAGCTCTCAAATGTACATAAGCTTGCATTGTGAGTCAGTAATTCAATTCAAGTCATTCTTTGTTATTGCTGAATAAATGCATACAGGTTTTCCCAATGTTACGTACAATAGAAAGCTGTATATGTTACAACACAAAACAAAGGATCAATAATAAATTCAGATTAAAGTTTTAGTGAAAGTTTTGACTATTTCAACCAAAATGGCTCCATTTTGGTAAATAAATAAATAGAACCCATTTCTGCTCTGAGATGAAACTCTTGCTTTAGCGCTCTCTATCATACATATAAACCAAAATGACAATCTAGAAACCAGATATTATTCATTACTGGGTTAACTGGCCCTGATCAATGACTTCCAGCTTGGAAATCTAAAAATATGGCGCATTACTCCTCTGCACATGCAACAACAGTCTACGCCGTGGAAGTTGGTCCAGACACTAACAAGAAGAAAATGTTTGTTGTCTGGATCAAACACAAGGAGGCTACAGTTTTACTATTGCTGTCTGCATCATCCACTTATTAAAGGTAACAAAGAGAGTGTATATTTCCCACTAAATGATCATTTCAGTAATTATCTGTTACCGACTGCTCCCTAACATAGCAGAGTGATGTTCTCTATGTTCACAATATAAATTATTTGTGACCTCTCACTGAAGCGTAGCTAAAAATCACTTCAGTGCTCTTCTGAGTAATTGAGCAAAATTACAAAAACTACAGATCTGGCCACACAATTCTGATTGATGTATGAATATTCAAGACATTCACACTGATATTCTAATTCAATTGGTCATAAGTCATTCAAATTTACACCTGACAGATGATTTTAAATGGGTTGCTTTCACCATAGTAACAACCAGAGTGCTTTCTTGAAAGAAAAAAAAACAGAAGCAGCCCCATTCAGAGGAACTGATGAAAAATAGTGCAAAAAGTTGTCTGTGGTGTTTTTAATCTAAAACAACAAATTGGAAAAATAAATGTAGTGTCAACACTTAAGTCTAGTCAAAGGAATTGTTCTCCATTTCTCTGCAGAGCATAAGCAATGCTCATTAAAGCTCATGTGCCTCCTCAGTTTACTCCAATGTGATCTATCCTTACAAAACCTCTGTGCCTGTTTATAGGTTGTTGATGGCTACATGCTGGTGGTTGACAGCATTTAAATGACTGAAACTCGCTAAGAACATGAGAAAAGACGACAAATAAATTTAAGGATGATACAAAGCGAAAACGTTTATGTACTAGAAGGTCAAAATTTGATAGTGCTGCGAGTTTAACAAAATGGAGATGATACACTGCTGGGGAAAAATACCTTAAACAGATGTTTCATCTAGAGTCAAATCGAGTTTGTTTCTCGTGAGTATCCTGTTGATGAGAAAGGAATCTCACTCATGTCCATGGAAAGTTGCTCTATTGCTTTGGCATCAAAAACCTTTTGTACAGTGTCCTGTTCAAACAAGTAGTTATTTTGTATCTTTGTACATTTCTAAAATTACAAAACACTTGTTTCTTGTTAAATCATCAGTTTGTCCTTTTTTACTAGCGGTGCAATATAGCAGATGGGAGATATTCTGGATGTTCGGTTTCTTTTTGTTTTCAGAATGGACATTTGATGCTTCTATTGTTCCAATTTAATTTACAAACACACTAATAGCCCAAGGAAAGCATGAGACTCTATGTAGCATTTCTTTTTTTACGTTTTCATTTTTAGCTCAGAATCCAGTCTGTGTTGAAATTTCCTTACTCTGTCATCACACATTAGAGGGAACTGTGAGTTCATGAGAAGGTTGGCTCTGAAGCTGTCCGTGTACATAGGAAGATTAGATGCAGAAGGTCTGTGAATGTGAGAAACAGCTTTTCTAATAAGCCTCACACCCACCTCTGTGAGCCATGTTGGAAAGGCTAATTAACGCAGTTTGTCTCGAATATTTGATATTGTAAAAATTTAAAGGAAACCAAAGAAGTTGAAGAAGAAACCTTTTTTTTTCTTTATTTCATGAAAATAAAGATGAAAGTATGCTATTCCTTCTTCTAATTTCACCCTGCTTTTCAGAGTAATTTACATTTATAGTACAACAATTTTCTCAATCAAGATAAAAAATGGTGATTTAAGTTTGGTCATCTTTATGTAAATTTGAGTTTAATCTTTGTGTTTTGTCGTTGCAGACGTTATCACCCAATCATGCAAGAACCGACCAGTTGTTCTTTCCGTCTCTCCACGTCTTTCCTAATTTAGTTCATGTTGTTGGACACTTGCCGGTACAGATTGAACCGACCCATATGTCCTCCACTACTGCCTCCTCTTTATCTCTGTCATTTCCACCTTCTGTTTATCTGCTGGCTGTGTTTCATTCCTCTAATGGCCCCACCATTATCTCTCATGGTAAACAGAGCCTCAAACCATCTTCATCCTGCCGCTACTCTTCAGTTTTCTTTCTTTTATTAACAGATATTTTGATTTTAAAAAGAATACAACAAACAAACAATAAGTAATAATAACAAGGTATTACATATTTTTACATCGTCTTCTATATTATTCACTTATTTGTCTCTGCATATATGAAACATTGATTAATTATACATGCAATTGAAGTGTTGGGGAAAAATATTTTCAATAAACAAAAAAAAGCAGCTTGCAGACAGTGATTTCATTTCCCAGACGATTATCCCATTTAAGTACTTCTTTCATAATCACCCAGCAGCTCCACCTCTGATTGGCCAAAAATAGGTTTAGGAATGATGTATAGTCAAGTGTGGAAAGAAGCAAACACAGAAGAAATCTGTAAGAGGGCAAATACATTTTCAATGATCTGTAAATATAGATACAAACAGTGGAAAATATTTTCCAAATGCATAAATACAGGAAATCTGTTGTATGCGAGTACATCGTTTTTTACTCTTGAGATTCATAGCAATATTTCAGCGTTTGTCAGAGTAGATCAATGCTTATTTAAAAACAGCACCTGCATTATCAATTCCTCAGGATCTTCACAATAATGAAAGATAGCAAATGGTTAAGGGCAGTTTGTAGTTACATGTGCAAAAGCTAGTTTCAGAATGAGCACCTCCAAGTTTAAGGCTCGGCTTCTGAGACGGAAAGGCATCGACTGTCTGCTCCAGGTTGGAAATTAATGGTCTCCTGGGGTCGAGAATTTGAGGTGTATTGCAGTCTTATTTGTGAGTGGGTGAGAAAGGAAATAGTGGATTGACAGATGGAAAAATAAATGTCTGCAGGTTTGAGGGTGCTCCAGGCTGTTGTTAAAGATAGAGCTGCATGATGGTTTTGTCTCACTGGCCAAGTTCTTACCCTCACCTTCGGTTTATTGGTATAGGCTGTGACAGAAAGAAGATTTTGGGTCAAAGGTCCTAACAAATATGAACACACAGTTTTGCATTAATATTCACTCACTTGTTTTTCTGATTTTCTCACATTACAAACAGAAACTTCAATTTATTCCCCGGCACAAAATTGTGCACAATTATTAAAGGGAAGAAAAACTGAGTCTTTACATTTCATCTGTAGAAATAAAATCACAAAAAATCACTGGTGTTAAAACTTGATTACGCCAGTGCAACCATTTGATCTCAAAGCTCATGTAAATGTGAATATATCATTCAGAATGCAGTTCAATCTCAGTGTATGCAGCTGTTCAGTGAATACAGAAGATGCTTGAAAGAACTTAGTGAAGAAACAGCATCATAAAGACCAAGGTACTGAGGTACTGAGCAGACTGGTCAAGGTAGCAACATTTTACAGAACTCTGTTCTGTCAGTTACCTAAAAAATTAAAATGTAGGGCAAAACTACTAATGGTCATCGCTCTGAACTGAGAAAGGAGAGGATTCATCAGCACCAAAAGAGGTGGCAACTCTGAAGGAGCTGCAGAGATCCACAGCTCAGCTGGAAAAATCTGTTTGCAGGTCAACTTTTAGTCATGCAGTCCACAAACCTGTCCTTCTAATAGGAGTAACACAAAGAAAACCACATAGAAAGAACAGTATAAATCATGATTGCAGTTTACTACAAGCATTGCAGGGAACATGGCAGCCATGCAGAAGAAGATACTGTGGTCAGATGAGACTAAAGCAAACTATCCTCACAACATGCTGGTATTATGAGAAAAAGTGTCAAAAATATTCAGGGGGTATTTTTGATATTTTTACTGGGGGGTGAGATGCATCTTGCAAATTGTGGGGTTACTATACAGCTAAATATACAGCAATAGATATGAACTGCAGCATTTACTGGAGCAGAAATTGATAGAAACTGAATAGATGCTCTTATCCCACCTTATATACCTGGTTTGTCATAAAAATAACCATAAAATGTATTGAATGTATTATGGTTGTGGCATAACAACATCTGAAAAATTTCAAGGGACATAAATTATTTTGCAATGCACTAAAAAACAACAGGAATTAAGAAATATTTTGCTAATTAAGGGGGTGTGCCATATGGACTGAATGTGTTTTAAAGATACTATACAAGAAAAAAGTTAAAAGTGCTGGAAAAAAGGCTGCAATAGCTGATACTTCCGGAACCAGCAACCAACCAATTAACAGTTTAACTTGGGTAAATTCAAAAGTAGGTCTGCTGAAACAAAACATCATCAAAGAAATTCTTTTATCCCCGTGTCTAGTGCACCCCCCTCAGCACATGCCTTGCCTACACCCCAGCCCCAAAACAACAATGGTGCTGCCCTAAATCTGACAGTAAACCCCACCCGAATATTCCTACCAAAGACGTGTCGACTCCAAAAATTCTCCAGCACTTTATTGCACAGGTGAATGCAGCTCCTAAACGAGCCCAGAGAAAATCAAACAGTTGTTACTGTCGTTAAAAATGCAGGGACTTAGAGGCTTTTATCTGCAGGAAAACAGTGCATGTCTGCAAGCAGACTCCAGCAATTACTGTAAAATACAATGCTCTCATTCCAAATGAGGTCTTTTTCATTCCCACAAGCCAGCAGTCTTTGCCGTTTTAGGTCACTGTTTTGTTTTTTGTTTTTTTGCAAAGCAAAGCAAAAGAGAATAATTTCATAAGTCAGAAACTTTTGAAAGAAATCCTTTATTCAACAGGATTATGAAAGAAAATGTTTTTGTTAATTAGGTGTCATATTCCTAAATTCACTATAAAGTGGCATGTGTTTTAGTCTGCAGTTGTACAATAAAATATTAAAAATGTCACCAAATGTTCAAAGGAAGAGGCAATACAAATAGGGGTTTGAAACTAACTTCGTGAGGCATATTTTACAATGTAAATGAGTTTTGTTTTTTGTGTTGTTTTTTAAAGAAACTAGATTCCTTAATAGGAGGCTACTAGATTTTTTATATTTATGGCTATGCACTCATGGGAATTTATGAAATCAAAAGAGGGTGTGAATATAAGGAAAGATAAAATGTAAGCAGAAGACTGAGGAGGAGGAAAAAATGTGTCAGAAAACGTGTGAGTGCATATGGAGTTGGAAAGAGTGCAGCGAATACAGTCCTAGGAGACTGTATCAGAAATAGACCGAGCATAACGGAGTTCCTCTTGCACAGGGAGAAGAAACAAGCGTCTGTTATACAGACCCAGGGACACTGCTGACTTTATTTACAGAAATCTGACACAAAGCACAATAATTAGACATCCCCTTTCCTCTAACCTGCGGGAGCTTCCTCATCATTCCAACTCCAAGTGTTGAGAGAGCAGGCTGAGAGAGGGATGATAAATATCTAGGGATCAGTGGCTCTCTTTGAAGATGTGAATATTGAGCTGCCGAGATTCTTGACTTGGAACGAAGCGCAACTCAGCAGAAACAAGCTGCCACAGGCTAATAAGGAAAACTTTGGGAGCTAATGGATGTGCTGCTCAGTTGTGGAGTGATTTATGAGCATGTGCCGATTCACATGATTGCTCCACATTATTGCAGCATATATGCATAGTTTTCCCACGTATTGAGAAAAAAATGTGACACCATTTACTATGAATGAACTTCTCTGCAGGTTAGAGATTAAAGAGGAGCTAATTTTCTTGACAATGAAATAGCTCAAATGCTGTTTTTTGCATGTTTAAATTATGTTGTTGACATAATGTTCAATAGAAAGCTGCATCAAAGACAAAGCTGAATATAAGCATGTGAATATAATAGTAAATGGTTGCCATGTAAAATGCAAATTCATCGTGAAAGAATGGTTTGTGGGAGTTAAACAGGTCTGTGCAGAATGCGAACAACCCACACTCTGTTCTTAACATCTTTCTTGTGCACATTAAAGTTGAACATATGAGAAAACTATGTAAAAATGAATTTATGTATATATTAGTGATAACTGATAACATTGTGTAACAGCTTCACACAAAGCAAGATTAACAAAGATTAATGAACATTAATAAAATTAATACTTTTGTCCAGTGTTGTATAGTAACGAAGTAAAAATACTTCACTACTTAAGTATATTTTGGAGTACTTCATACTTTCCTCAAGTATAAAAATTGTTGATAACATCAGAGCCAGTGACCTAAAAATGTACAAAAGCCTGATAAAGAAGATTGGTTCTGTTCTGGGAAACCTAGGGAGATGATCGTGCAGAGAAGGAGTCTTCGTAAGATCAAGAAAATTAGGATCAATGTTAAACACACACCAAAAATTTTACTTAAAGCTGGTCATTCAAGTATTCCATAATAATGCAGACACAAAGCTAATTCCAAATACACAAATGAGAAAAAATAAAAACATAAAAAATTACAAACACAAATAAGAAATGCAAGTATGCAAAGTGAACACAAAATGAACAAGAACTTCTCAAAAATACATATATTTTTCTGGTGATGAACCAAATTTTTTGAGGCTGGAGGAATTATTCTTCCTCCAGCCTTCCTGGGGTGGCCAGGAGGTCTCCCATCTCTCAATTGCAACTGAAATGAAGACAGAAAAGGTACTGCAGGTGGACCAGGTCAACTTTTTAAAAAAAGTGTCACTATTTTCTTCACTTTACCATTTGCCAATCAGTAGACATTAAGAGCAGCCAGTCTAATGTTGCTTAAACTTTGTAACATTAGGTTATCTGGACCACTGCCATGTTGGTGTAGACATGCAACCTTAAAAAGAAGCCAGTGTAGTCAGTTTTCTGTGATGAAGCTGCATGTTGGACAAGCCTCAAGCTACTGCTGTTACTGGCTCCTATATGCTGTTATCAATAGCCAGACATGCTAATATCATGACAATGAACTGCACAGAAGATTTCTGCACCCTTGAACCAGTCAAGAAACGCCTTGTCAGTTATTAACGCACCCACAAGACTTTTTTCTGGATCCCACAGAAATCATAAACCAGAGCAAGGGTGATCAACAGAAGGACTTCTTTTCTTTCGTTGTGAAATAATTGAAGTATGCTTGTCCAATATAGCAAACTCTCTTACTGCTGTTCCAGGGCAAAGAAATAATCTAAATAGGGCTGGATGATGTGGTCTGAAATCAATATCATGATATATTGAACAGTTAACCTCAATAACAATAAGTGGACGATAACACTAACCCACTCTGGAGTGGGTTAGTGTTCACAATAAAGAATGCTTATCACATTATTTGTGCCCACAACAATAGAGAGTGTGATAGACAAGCATAAATAATTCACAGCCACTTAAATTGATGGTAGGATTCCTCTGGACCGTACTTTTCTTCACCACTTTAATGGACTTCAAAACCACAGTTGTCAAATAAATGATAAAAATTTATTTTTTTGTTGTTGTGTTATTGAAAAATAGGCACAACTGAGCAAGTTTAGAAGTATGAAACTATAAACGTCTTTGCTGAACTCAAAATGATTTTTGGAAGGAACGAGTTGCTCAACTGAGACAGGTACGACTGCAACCCAGAAAAATAACATCTTGTATAATGGACTAAAATCTCCAAGAACTCTTTGTTGACAACAGATAAATGGGGACTGAGCTGGAAGACAGGTGTACCTAATAAAGTGGCTGTTGAGTGTTTGTGTAAAGACGGGAAGATTTATTATTTTTTTCACAAACCCGGGGTTTAAACTCAGAATTGGAAAGAAATCTGGGTAAAGAAATCAATATGTTTTTTAAAAATGAGTTTTATATCCAGCTATTAAAATAAAAAAAAAAGTACATACAGGGTGGATATTTTGCCTCAGGACATTGGATATAAACGTTATTCTCAGAAGATGGATGGAGTCTAAGAAAAATGGATGCAACACAAATGGATTGAATGGCTGACATGGGAAAGCAAGAAATTAATGCAGAAAAAGAAAAGGAAATAAAAACAGAGAGGACACTGGAGGAGGACTTGTAGAACAGGATACCAAATAAGAGTGGGGTGAACAGATGGAGACTCAAGGAAATGTGTAATATGAGCAATATAGGGAGCTGTGGGGGTGGAAGAATGACAGTAATATGTTTATGAGCAAAAGAATGAAGCAGTGGCTTAAGCATATGGAGCACACGTTTATTAAAGTTAGAGGAGTTATCCCAACACATTTCACTTTCTCTCTGTCACTTAAATTGTTTCTCTCATTATTTGTCTTTATTATTACTTTGGTGTCCTGTTATTGTCCTAACTGCAAAATTGAATAAAAGGGCTGTAATTGTTAAATAGAAAAATATCTTTTTCACCTTCTCATTCCAAAGTTTTAAACAATAGAGGATATGTTCTCCATATTACTTTTTCTTGCTTACCTTTCTTAGAGCTAAATCCAGAACAAACTCAATTAAGACAAATGTAGTCCACTCTGGGGCCCCTAAAATTCTCAATCACCTATGTCCAACTTATCGCACTGGCATTGCTTCAGTGTCAGATCGATGACAGAACCAAGCAGGATCGTTTTTCCCACCAGCTGCTGAATTATTCAGACCGAAATCTCCTCCAGGGAGACTCCCGCCCTGCCAGCCAGACACACATCGGGAGCCTGCAACCTGCCAGAGAAGATCGGGATCATCAGAAAATTCCTAACAAGCAGCAGCACATACTGTAAGGTTAGGACCCTGACAAAATGAGATTCATGGAATATTAATGGATTCTTGCATCTGTTGTGCGTGTGTGTGTGTGTGTGTGTGGGTGTGTGTGCCTGTGTGCGTGTGGTATAAAAATGTGATGGATAATTTTAAGGAAAAAGTAATTTGAGAAAAACAACAAATACCTCCTTCCGTTTCATTTGCCAACCAGAAAACTGCCTTTTAACGATTACACCAATTAGACTCATGTAAGAAGATGTGGAACTTTCTGCCTTTATAACTTCATTCCTTGGATAAATTAACAAAGAATAAACGCAATGAGAAAAGTTACAGTATCTGACTTTTCAAACTAATATCTTGGGGTAAAACATTTGGACACTTGATCAGTCTTCATTGTAAACTGTATAATTATACTAGAGAATTGGGTTGCTGCAGAAAGAAATTTTTAATGTCAGCTTTCCACCTCTGTTTGCCTCTGGGATCTTCTCTCTCGGCTAATGAGCTTCTCCAGATACAACGAAAAGAGAACGTGGCTCATTCTCTCAGTCATGAATATCATCCAGACTAAGAGTCTGCAGCTATTCTTGTGAGTCTGTGAGGCTTCACTTCTGTGCCGTGGTACTTTAATCTAAATGCTAATGTTTACACGTGAACATGCAAATGTTTAGAAGGTGTAATTTAACAAGTTCACAGACATAGTCTGGCACAGTGTTTTGTTCATTTCTATTCAAAATACACTTGTGCAGCTGGGACAGATGTAGCTTTCATTAGTTTTTATTTAATAACAATCACAAACCAAAGAATTTCTGCTAGACCCATATCTGCTCATTTCAAAAAATATCTTGAGAACAGTAACTATGCAAATAGAGTTATTTACAGGTACGCCTGCAACTGCTTTCTTAATAGTGCAGCTATGCATGTTTTCATTAACCGAAAATGATGTATTCATCATTTTCGGTTAACGGAAATTAACCGAAAATGATCAGCCACTTGTGTTTTCTTCAGAACAATCCCCCGTTTCAAAAAAGCAAATACAGTCACATATAAATTTGTGATTGTCCATAAAAATAAACACATCAACCTTTTATGTAGATTAGACTATATGAAGAAATTAAGCCTAAAAACTGTTCATTAGGCACAAAATATCCTGGTAAATAATTGTCATATTTTAGTATTACTTGAGTAATATTATTTTAACACCACTCTTACTAAAATAAAAAAGTTCTCGCTAAGCTACGTGTAAAAAACATATTTTGTAAAAACAATAGATGCTGGAGCATTGTGTAAGACATATTTTTATGGGTCTGAAGTGGACAGAATAAAGATTTAAAAAAAGCAAAAGAAAAAAAGCACATAACACCAAATTTATTCCTCAAAACTACCTTCATTGTGTGAGCTGATTCTTAGTAAGCACACCTACTTTTAAAAATTAGACCACATTGATAAAAAATACAATAAAAAAAAGCTTGAAATGTTTCATTCTGTGTGTAATATATCTACATAAATGTCACTTGTTCTGAAAACAGTCACAAACATTTTTACATTTGTCATCGCTTGTTCCATTTTTGGGGGTTGGAGGAGTATAAATATAAGCCTTACATTGTAGTCGTGCAGCAATAATTAAGAAATAATTTTATCAACACTGGCTGACCAAAAACATATATATATGAAACTGTAATATATATATATATATATATATATATATATATATATATATATATATATATATATATATAGTATATATATAGTTATTTTGAATAGAAATGAACATATATATATATAGTTATATATGAAACTATATATATATATATATATATATATATATTTTTTTTTTTTTTTTTTTTTTTTTTTTTTCCTGAGAGTGTGAAAAAAGTTCTCTTTCTGCACTGCATATGCAAATATCTGGATCCAACTGTATAATGGTACAAAACTGCTTGTCATAAGTACAGAAGATTTTTAAAAAAGCAGTCTGCCTTCAGATGTGTGAGATCAAACAGCACCCCGGGCCTAGGAGAGCTGCATAAGTCAGACCCACAGTACTGGTGCACACCCAGCATGAAGTCAAGTAGCTCAACATTGTGATTTAAACTTCTCCTGTAATCTCCAAACCGAGACCAGTCTCCCAAAGATATAGTACTTGAGTAACCCCACCTTTTTATCCATCATCACAGGTGGGCGTTAAGTCCCTCTAAAATAAAATAAATGTGCTGAAAAAAATTACACAGCATGAATATCGGACTTGCAGAACTTTGGATTCTACTGGGACCAGGCGGCAGGAAAGTATTTCAGACACTAATGTCTCAATTAGACTTTCAGAGTATGAAGACAGATAAAACAATACGCAGAGGCAGAGTGAAGACAGAGGGTTTGCTTTGTTAGCAAAGTAATACATGAAATGTTACTTTGAAAAAGAGATCCTGTGTTTTAGACAGCGAAGAAATGTATTTTTTGTAAAACTGATTGAGTTAAATCTTTTCTTAAGTTACCTAAGTACATTCACACAAACTCTTAGAGATTTCACTCCATCTCTTTCTCCGTCACTCTACAACCTTTCCAACACTGTGATCATGTCTCTTCCAAGAAAAATACCATGTAGGATTTATATGAATGCAGTGATATTGTCACAAAGTGTTTCTTTGCCCTTTCTCCATTGGGTTTGCCTGGTCAGGGATGAAATAGATTACCTGCTTCAGGGAAAAGGGAGGTCAGACTGATAGAAACCTGAACAAACCAGTGACCTGAACAGACTTCCTCCGAGTTCAACTTCTTTGAGGCTTTCACAGAACAGCCATGATTAAATTACACACCAACTCTATGTGGCATTATTAGGTGACCCTTAAAGACATTTGATTGTACTGGATGTGATGAAATTTGAGAGGTATCAGCAGCTTTGTATTTAGAAGGTGATTTTCATTTTTGGAATAAATAATGTAAAAATTAGATATTTATTAAATGGAAATTGCTTCAGCGAGCGTGTTAACAAAATAAATCAAGGTCATTTCTGAAAAAGCCATGTTTTGAAACAGGATGTTGCATTATTAAAAGCCTGTGTTGCCACTTTTTTAGTACTAATCCATTTGAGCCGCTGCACCAACGGGCGAATGAAGATCAAGAAACCAGGAGAGCTTCGAATCCACTAAAAGTAATGTTGAGAAGATGAATAAAATGAACATAATGGACAACACTGATTAAACAGCTCCAAACTTTCAGTGTGAGGTTTCTTCAGCTCCACTGCAATAAGTACCAATAAAGAAAGTTGTTCTAGCCCAGTGCAATAACCTCTTACAATAACTTTACGCCAGGAGAAGCAGCTTTCTTGAGATTGACAGTTTGACCATCTGTCCCTCTAATTCCTTTTGAATAATTGATTTGTTTATTTTGGCAAAACAACTCATTTTTCAGTCCTTTTTGGTTTGGTTAGAATTAAAAATTTGGTTAGTAATTGTACATTTCTTCAAGTTAAGTTGAATACTTGACATTGGTCCTCAGTTTCTGATTTTTAAATATAAATTAATACAGTTTTACATGCCGCTTTTTACTTAATATACAGTCAAGAAATGCTTGGTGAAATTCCTGTCGAGGATACACAGACGGGAAAAAAGGAAGGCACCGTTACCACACCTTTACCTGTGCAGAAAGTCAACAGAAATGTGAACGTACAGTTACGTTTGCTACAAAAATTGTCCTAATTCACTTTAAGATGCAATCAAGTTGCTATAAAAGCAGGCGGGGAAACAAGATATTTTCTATCACACTCAATAACAGCCTTCTTTTTTCTCATTCATCACATTCTTCCCCTTAGGGCAAGTGGTTGCTCCATAATCAAATCGCCCCATCTCGCCCACACACTTTCACACATCCCATCTTTGTCATAACCACACATGACCGTCTTACCTAATCATCTCTTCCTGCACTCAAGAGAGCACAGGCGGGGCGCAAACGGGTCTATGGGCTGAAAATGGACAAGCAATTTTGTTTCTACTCTGAGGAGTAAACTCAATAATGCCTCTTTCACCACAAGATGCTCATTCAACAAGCACTGCTCAAACTAAAATCATGAGCAATAAATTATTCTTCCCATTCATTTTTCAGCTGTAATTATGAAATATAGTTTTCATGAGGAATTGACAAACTGTAATATGAGGTTTTAAGTGTCAGGGGATCACAAGTTGACAAACTGACCCACTGAGTTTCCAATGCTGCCACACAGAGTGCCTGTCATCCCACTTTAGTTTTGTTTTAGGCAAGTCTGCTGCAATGCTCCTTATTATGTGTTGCATGATACATAATAGTGTTATGTATTTTATTGGCATTTCATGTGGTAGACCAGTGCGAGGAGAGTTATAAAAGTTTTGCACTTACATGTGTTCAGCCCCCAATACTTTGATCCCTCTAAGTCAAATCTGGTGCAACTAATCCCAATAGCCTAAGATATCTTATCAGTAAATAGTGTGTTTTATATGATCTCAGCAGAAATACATGTTATGTGAATCTCCCAGATGTTTGTAAGAGAACAATAGTGTAAAATTGTCTACTAAAAAAAGATGAGCCAGTTAAGATGAAAAAAAAAATTTTTTTGGTTTGCATGCCAAACACACCTTGTGTCGGGGGAAATTATCCCCGTAAATGCCTTGAACACACCATTTCCATGGGAAACATTGTGGTAGCAGCATCATGCTGTAGGAATAGTTTTGTTTTGCAGGCAAATGTAAGCTGGTCAGTGGTGACTGGAAGATGGATGGACCTAAATACAGGGCGAGCTGGGAAGGAAGCCTATGAGGCTGCAGAAGACTTGAGAGTGGAGGTTCACCTTCCAGCAAGTAACATACAGCCACAGTGGCACTAAAATTGCTCAGATCAAAGCATATTAATGTGTTAGAACAGTCCAGGAAAGTATCAGACCTAGATCCAATTAAAAAGATCCAGTTGGAGCATTTAAACTTACACTTTACATTGTAATAATATAACAGATAAATCCCAAATGAAATACTCTGTCATTTGTGGTTTGCATGTGACATAAAGTGGAAACTTTCAAGAGAGCTAGAAATATTGGACTTATTTGTTTGTGCCTTCCTGCTTTTACCATATGGGATTAAATACAATCTGGCTAAACTGGATTGAAGATAGCATATTTGAAATAAAATAACAGAAAAATACCTTAAGGACTTCAGACTCCTGGTTTATCCTTGCTGGCTGGTAGCCAATAGGGAAATCAAGAGATCGAAATCTGCTCCTACCGACCAGAAGCGTACCAAACTAATTAGCTGAAACATGATCCATATTATTTCTAATTTTTCTTTGCCGCAGATTAAATTCACCATGGTTGTTCAGGAAATTTGTTTTGATAAGTGGATTCTATTACTGGAAAGCTTCAGAACAAGTGCTGGCCGTAAGACTCACTGCAGCATGTATAGTGAAATTTGGTGGAAGGTTCACTTTTGACAGTAAATGACTCAAAACAAATTAGTTCATTGTAGTAAATTAGAATGCGCCACTCGTCCTGATTTGGTCCGAGGAAAAAAAAAAGCTCCATTTGTCTGATTGCACAGGAGTGGAAGCTGTCCACAGCTGTGACTCACCTTCCTCAAAAGCTCTGACAGAGCCATTAAGCTCCCATTACTCCATCTCATACGTCGGCAACAGATGCTTCTGGCACAGCACAATGGGTGCAATTCACACAGGTGAATGACTCTTCATGCAACTGTCTTTTTTATCAGGATCTTGACGGCAGAGAGGTTTGCCGCAGTCCATTTCCCATAGTTTATTTTAAAGTCCCCTCCCCCTTTATATATGATTTTTACATTTTCTCAGATACTTCTGCTAAGAACTATTGGTGCCTATCACATGTTGCCAATGTGTTTTATTGGACTGGAATGTTGAGGGGACATCAGATCTGCATTTATGACTCATTCTGTGAACCTGTTCTTTGCTTTCGTAAACAAGCACTCATGTTGCCATTTTCCAACAGGAAAAAAAAAAGCACTGAAAGCCTTTCCATTTTGGATATTTTATGACAACAACAGGATTAATGACAGAGTTTCAGCTCATCATGGTGGTATGGAGTGTACCCCATCAGCATATTTTGCATATGCACCAGTTTATTGCTACAGGTTGTTGGATTTGGCCTTTATGTAATTACACTTTCACCTGTTTCCTTCCCTGCATGCTTTCTTTTCTTTTTAATGACCACTGTTTGTCTCCATGCAGCCTGTTAGCCTTGTCTAATTTGTGACTTGTCAAAAGCTACAACAGAAAAAACAAATGTAATAAGCCAGAAAAATGAGAATCATAAAATACCGTTGACATAAAGACAGATCCACCCAGTAGTTATGTTGGTAAAATGCTTCTTATAAAACCAAGATATTTAAATCCAGTCCTGTGCGATTATATTGTTCAAGTGATTTCTGCCATATTAAAGTTGCTAATTGTTCAAATAGTTTAATGAGTAATATTAAACTGCTACTTGATCATGTTCATTTTATGGAAAATAGAAAAGCATACACACCTGAAGCATGACATAAAAATGATTTCTACTTGCTAAATGTCAAGTTATTTCTGTTTTCTTACTTTCTTCATAATCTGATTATTGTGTACAATGTTTTTTCTTCTTTTTGCACATTTCTTATAAGATGAAGGATTTGCAATATGATCTTTTTTAGGTCATACACAGTGAGGTAAGCTGAGAGCAAACCTGTGAATGTGTGAAAATGAAAATATCTAAAACCACATGCAATAATAGCATGCAGTAGCAGAGTTTCCTGTTAGCAGCATTATTGGCTGTGGCTTAGGGCTGGAATGAATGAATGAAATGTAAAAAGAGCCACAAGACATTAAAATGCCCCAATATTTCCCATCGAAAAGAAGTCAATCCAACAAATCACTGTCCAGTTGCTGTCAGCACTTTATCAGACAAAGCATAAGATGGAAACATGCATGTTTAAAGGGCATTTTATGTATTTTTCTCTTTAGTGATGTTCAAGTTTGTTGATGACAGCTACATTCCTTTTCATGAGTCAAACATGTAAACAGTTGTGAAGGAAAAGAAAATGTGAGCTCAAGGCAACCAAGAACAGGAAGCAGTTCTTTGGTTAACCTGTTGTGTTGCTGGCTAGTTTCCTGCTGAGCTGGTTGACAAAACTATTTGAGCAGCATTGAAAATAGCTTGACCACTTTTGAATTATTTTAGATGATTTAGCTTCAATAGAAAAAGAGAACTGTGAGAACATGGGAAACAAAAGGTCATGCGTGTAGAAGCAACGTAAGAATGCCATGCTTGACACTACAGGTACCCTCTACTTAAATGGTGATAAACTAAATCCTTTTTTTTCTTCTTTTTTTAATGAGTCTAATAACTTCAACTGAATAATTATGTGTGTTTTCTGGGCTGTTGTCTCAGGCCCATGTTTAATCGACTAATCTAAGCCACAATATTCTCTTTTAAAAGGCTTTGATGACTCTAGTGGCATTTGTTTGACAGTTGTCAGACAGGAAAGCAGGAAACCCATGTTGGGTTATGTTTGAATAGTCCATAATTTAAATGTACCGATTTCAAATAAAAAATAAATGGGTTCACAGGAAAGATTTTTCCTTGTTTTCTGTGATTTTGAACACAACGTACAGTAAAAGTTGCAGGGTCCTCCGCCTCCCCGTCCAAATTGCACTTTTGGTTACAGTCATCCTCATGTTTACAAGCTTAGGTCCTCTGGACAGATGGTGTTTCGGGTATGCTCCAGTCCTTCCCAGATAAATCTGACTTTGTCCGCCCATGACTTCTCTGTTCTCGTCAGATACCCCACCGAGCCCTGTCAGCCCGAGAGCACAGATCAAAGCCTTGTCTCAGTCTCTCAACCACTAAAGCCAGCATGACAGTGAACCATCATTAACACTTCCAAAGAGTGTTAGCCTCCTTCCACTGAAATTGACATCACTTATGTTCAGCGGTGTCATCCGCTGGCTCACCAGGCCTTGTTTGCATTCGAAGAGATTCTCTCACTCAGGGACAAGGGCTGCAGATACAAGCAAGATATGAGTAAGCAGGGTGGAAGAATTTGATGGCTGCAGGAATTAGACGTTTATATCTCAGCTGACAGAGCTGATTATAGCTGCTGCTTTGAGAGCTCTGACACGCAGAGCAGCGGTTCTGTCCGGGTCGGAAGGAACGTTTTAGGACGAGATGACAGGTGAAAATCAATTTATTTTTATGTGTTTTTAATCAAACCAAGCGCGTGATTTCCAGGTCAGTGATTGGGATATTTTATTCATTGTTAACATAATGACACAAGTGAAGGCAGCCACGGCTTTTGAAATTGCAGAAGCAAAGCTCTTGAAAAGAGAATGCTTTATCTTTCCAACATGCCCACAGTCCATTTTATTGATTTAGTGGAAGCATTAGTCACAGTCTGTCAATTACATTACTGACAGCAGTTGAAAAGGAAATTTATAAAGGCAAAAGGAAAAAAAAAGGAATGCACGGAACTGTGATAGATAGCAAATGTTTGCAAATTGTTTGTGCCATCTATAACACGCTCAATCGCTTTGTTGGCGAATAAGTGTGGAAAATGTTCCAAAATTTGTTCGGCTGGGTTAAAAGAAAAGTTTCTCAGTGTTTGTATAGAAAAGACAATCTAAATTGTCTCTTGTATGCAAACACAATATTCCTGCTATATATCAATGTTGTCTCTTGGGCAGGAATGACAAAGCCCAAAACAACAAAAACAAAATCTTCGACACCATTTTAACATGCAAAGATTCTGGCTTACAGTGTTTTAATTCACCTCCCAAAGGAAGCGCGTTGCTGTCGAGGAACCAGACCAGTCAAGTTAACCACAAAATATGAAACACAGAAGAGGTGAAACTCTGAGTCTGTAAGTTACGTTTGCCCCCAAAAAGTCAAGTTTGGAGTCAGCGAGGCGAGCGCATTGCCATGGTGCGCCTTTCATGCTCATCATAGCTTTTACAGCAGCTAAAACACTACAAGGATATGAGAAAAAGAAAAAAAATGTGTGGGTGTGCTACACAAATGAAGAGAAAATATTGCATGCAGAAGTCAAAGGCTTGTGATACCCTCAGCTGAACGGAGTGGGTTTCAGCAAAGAAAGCTGTGTGTGGAAGTGGGGAAAAGTTGGAGTTTACTGAGCATTAGTCCCTGTGGTTGCAAAAGACCTCAGGCAGTCAGGTGGTTTGAGCTCATAAGATTCCTCTGGACAAGTTGCATGTCTGTTTTATTGTTTTGTTTTTTGTATTTTTTTAGAGCTTACCTAAAAGGGTGAAGCTTATATATTTCTAATCTTTCTTGAAAGCAATTTTGAACTTACTTTCAAGCAATGTCAAAAAGGTGCGGTACCATGTGAAATTGACTTTTTTGAGGTTTACTTCATTTTATAAAAAATATTCACTACTTAAAAATGTTGCCTTGACTAGCTCATGTATGTTTGAGAAATCCTTTAATTTCCTATTGCAACCATTCAGGACCTGGCACTGCCTTCAAGGTGCAGTTCCTCCTCGGAGCTGGAGTTTCGGAGCTTCAGAGCCTCCACCTCACAGAGCAGTCCTCCCCCAAACCACCAACTCTCAGTCCATCAGACTCGCCAACAGCAACATGTGCTACTTCTCAGAGCAATAAAACGTAGCTGAAAGGTCAATAGAAGATATTGTGATGACTTCCTGAAGGTGGAGTTTTAGAAAGAGCAGGAGTTTTTAAAGCGTCAGAAGCCCAATTTGCAAGTGTTAAATCAGGAAGTAATTTTCTTTACCGTACGTTATATGTGATACAGCATTTTTATAGCAACTCAAGGTAACATTGTGACTTGATTATGCACATGTACTGCATGTCTGGAAAACAGATAATGCTGCTCTTTTAAATCATAATGTTGCAGGAAAATATCAATAATATTCTGTGGAAATCCTCTTCCAGTGTAGGTTCTAGAAAAGGACACTCTCAGTTCAAAGTTGGAGATAAAACATTTCTAATTGGTTTTCCTGTTTGCTGACAGATCCTTCAGTGTCTTCCCAGGATATGCTGTTTTATCAATTAATTGGTGACTTTTCCCCGCAATTTTACTTAAATTTGTCATGAGTTTAATTTGTAAATCTTTCCTTTGTGCTGACCATAATGAACTGCCTTGTTCCCTGTTCCCATGGTGTTGTGCAATTTGAGGTGTAGCCACCATCAATTTCTCGTCTCTCTCTCTCGCTTTCTAGTTCGCTCATCTGCCTTCTCCCTATTCTTTCTCCATCCGCACCTTTATCTCACACCCCAGAGAAGTTGGACTGCATTACACTGGGCAGAGAGCCCATCTTATTGTGCCAAAAAATAAACAGAGGTTATGAGAAAGATGTGCAGCTTAATCTGGCTTTAGGAGGTGGTGATGGTGGAGGTGTGTCGCAGGATAATTATGTTGTGAGTTGCAAAGCTGAACTCATCTTTTTTCATACATATTATTTGTGGAGCTAATTAGTTTATTTGGAGGGGTATGTATTTGCACCAGAGAAGCCGAAGCAAAAAGACATTCGATGTGAAGTGAGGGGGATCCCCCCTTTGGAGGTCCTAAACTCCAAGATATGCTTTTAAATCTATTTAAGATTCTCGAAGGACGCTTTATGAGTTGGAAAACGTGGTTCTCATAAACTCAAATATTTATGCAAATGCAGGTCATCCACCATTTGGAAAAGGGAAATGTAATTACAGCAACTCTTGCACTGAATGCGTGAAGGAGAAAAGCTGCAGAAAGCCACATTCCTACATTTAAGTTGCTCAAAAAAAATGAGCCATTGTGATACAAGAAGCCACAAATTATATTAAGATTCAAGAGCTATCTTCACCTTAATAAAGAGCATGGATTACATGTCACAATTAGGAAAAGGACAATCCGTTATTAGTTTAATTGGTTCTCTCCTCTGCATTCAGTCAATGTGACTTTTGACTCGGCGCTCGTTAAGCGTTACACCTCAAAGGCTCCATAGCTTCCATTTCCCCATTAATCCCACAGAGCCGTGCAAAAGGCTTCTGGTACTTTGTGTGTTTAGAAACTTTTTCGTTGAACAGACCTTCAGGGGAGACATTACATTGATTCTGAGCTCTGGAGATGGTTGTTGACAAGCAGCTGGTCAGAGTCATTAGGGCCACTGAAAGCAACAGGAATTAAGCCTTCTGCAACAGATGGATCCCCCCAGAGGCCAAAATCTAGTTTTTAGTTTGATGTTCTTATCTGAATGTGTAGTAATGATAATAACAGTTTTGAAGGCAAACTTCCTTCCAGCTCAGACCAGAGCTGTGAAGGGAAAAGTTCTTTTAATTTTCACATAACTCAGAGGCAATATTTTGAAAACATTCACAATAAAAGCCTTTTAAAATACTTCACCCTGAACCTCAATTCACACTGAATAAACTGTCTTGCAGTTTCCTCTCTGCTCACAAAACCAACCTGAATGCTAGGTGTTCTGTGTGCAGGCTGCCATTTGTCCGTGACATAATTTAATGAACTTTCAAAATTGCTAATTGCCGTGGAGTGCATGCAGAGAAAATAATAATGCTGTGTGCATCATCATTGACGTTTGACAAATATGCACTGGTCATATTGTGAGAGGAAGCAGACCTACTCGATTCATAGCAGAAAAATGAATTGTGTTCATGGTTGGCACACTGACAAGCATGAAGAGAAACAGGTGAACAGAAAGTGGAATGACTGAACAAAAATAGTATTTACAATGGGAATGGTGATTACTAGATGTTACCTATGACTACAATTACCAGAATTTGCTACATCATTGTAAGAGGACAAACTGACGTACTTTGTGTGTTTCTAAACACACAAAGTACCAGAAGCCTTTTGCACGGCTCTGTGGGATTAATGGTGAAATGACCAAACAAACATAAAGAAATGCAGAGGAAGTGACTGAGCAAGACCAGCATGGGAAAACACAGGAACAAATAAAATATTCATTAATCTGCCTCTGGTATGATTTCTTTTCCATCTATCAAAACGTTATCCCAGGTATATTATGCATGTAATCTCACTGAGAAACAAGGTGTATCTCTCAAGAGAAAACCTTACATTTAAAAAGTGATGTAATGTATAAGATATTCTGGGAGACTTTGGTAAGATTGTAAAAATAGTTCTTCTTGTGCAGAATGTGCTGAAACTATCAATTTCTCTGCCTGTGGCTGGTGTTTTATGGTCTAGCTTTCAGTGCTCCATTTGTTTCTGACTTACTTTCCATACAGCTAAAGCCATAATTTGTTCTGAGTAAAGGCAGCCCAACTCCAACAAGTGGTTTGTGTGCCACAGTTTGAAAAACGTGATTTTAAAAGATTTCCCCAGCAACTCTTTCATCCAGTTACAATACGATGAGGAAATTGGAACTTATTGCATATACATTGTCTATAGTCCTAAAATGAGAATTTTATGAATAGGTTCATCTGCAAAACAGCAGTGAGTCATACTAGCTGAACTCAGTGCTTCTTGATATTATTTTAGGAAGCTGCTTTTTATCCACTGAAAGACCTGCCTTGGAATACACAAGGTACCCTGTCTCTCCTCAAAAGGCTTTGAGAGATTGTTAAATGGCTACAGGCCACGCTGGATGCATAAGTCATTTTTTGTGTTGCTGAATTGACTGGTAAGAAAGCTGAGCAGAGTGTAAAGCAGACTTTGACTTGCCTGTAAATGGGTTTACAAGGATTTCATATAGCACTGAATGGAGAACGGTGGCTTTGTGGCAGAAGGATTTACACCTCTGCTCTCTTGTCATTGCACCTTGTTTTGTCTTCTCATTTACCAGGGCATTCAGTGGTCTGGTTCCCAGTACCACTGAATGTCAGGCTTTGTGGGATTTATAAATACAAGTTGACGAGAATCCCCAAGCAAAAAGAAATGTGCCTTTTTTTGGGACTGCCCACCTGTACTCCCCGTTTTGTTCCTCTGACACATCTCTTGGAAGCCATGCTTCTTCACAAAACAAACACACACTCATAAAAATGCTACATAAAACAGTGTGAAAAATGTGAGCTGAGCTCAAAAGTCTACACTTGCTGGAACAAATCCTTGTGTGCTTAAAGCTACCTTTGTTTTAATGAAACATCCTGTTGCTAGTATTGTCTTGTAAAAGCATTCATATTCCTTGCACAGCTTTCCCATTTCATCATGTCACAGCCAATGTAATTGGGATTACATGTCATATACCACAAAGTATTCCATAATTTTGAAGTGGAAGAAAAATGATGGTGGTTTTCAAGTTTTTTCACAAATACAATTCTGAAAGGTGTTGTGTGCGCCTATGTTTTTTTTTTTTTTTTTAACTAACTGCCTTCAGAAGTCAACTAAATAGTACATATAGTTTTATTAAAGGTGATGGAAGTCTTGCAACAATTAATGAGATATTGGTGAGAAACAAAAGCTATGAGCCCAGTCTAGTCATAAACTTTCTGGCCTACATGGGAACTAGTAGTGGTAGAAAACTAGCAGCACATCACTCTGGACACACCATCCCCATGGCAAAGCTTGTTGGTGGCAGCATCATCTTGTCGAGATCCATTTTTCAGCATTAAGCTGATCAAAGCTAATAGGAAGGAAATCTGTAAAAGGCAGCATAAGGCATGAGTATGAGTGAAGATTCACCTTCCAGCAGGACAACAAGTCTAAAAGCAAGACTAGAACCACAGTTGAAAATAAACTTGATCAAAGCTACGTTTAAGATATTAGTAATATATCCAGGCCTAAATCTGAATAAAAACCTGGTTGTATGACCTGATAATCGGTCCCACACTATCCAGTCATCCTGAGTTTTTGCTATTTTAAAAAGTAGAATGACAGACTTGTAGCAGTAAAAGGAGATAAAGGCAAGATAAGATAATGGCATCTGAACTTGTCTAGTTTCTTGAAGATATTTCACCTCTTATCCAAAAGGCTGCTTCTGTGTTTAGCTTGGTCGGAAGTAACAGGCTTATGTACTCAGAATAATCACAGTAATAGGGCCATGAAAGTCACTAATGGGTAATTAAGACATGTTGATCATTGACCCTAACTTCTGCTCAGCTCAGTGCAGAGCCACTGTTTCACTGAGATTCTAAAAAATGTCATGTGAGTTGTTTTATATAACTTCACCAGTATGTAGTATATACTTTTCCTTCATAAAAAAAATCCCAATAACACATATTGAATGTTTTTGTTTGTAATGAGAGCACATTCCTAAAACATGAACATTTAAAGTGAATTTTCAACATTTTAAGACCAAATGCTTGACTTGTCTTCTTAAACTGAATGAATGACCAACTAATTACATATAATTTTCTCCCGATTTGCCTGATCAAGAGCCCACCCACTCCTCTCCGTTTGACACTAGTCCCAATAATGGTGCATTGTCAAAAACGCGGCTGTAGCTTGTAATAAGGGGTATTTACCCTCAGGGAACAGCAATCATCGTGGATGGGGGCATCGCAGAAAGCACACACTTGAAGGAGGTGCAAACTCCACCAAACACAGAAGCTTCTTTCCTGAAAAGAAATGTGACTCAGGGGACATCTGGGCAAAGGATTTGGGGGATTAATGAGGTTATTGTAGGTGTCTGAAGTTGATCTCCTCTGCTTCCAAAAAAACTGAAACAGCTACAAAAATAGCAGTTGTGGGAATTAAAACAAAAGCACATCCAAACACATACTCAAGCATGTGTTTGGATGCATTTGGTTTTTAAAATCTAAGGACACCGGTTGATTATTCAGACTCTCCAAATCCTCAACAATCACCAAAAGAATGATCAAAGTCTGATAAGAGCAGCGCTTTATTTTCATTTATCAGAATAACTAGCACAAATACTGTATATGACCCTGATGGGCGACATATCAGCAAATGAACTGCAATATTTTCTCATCATGATACTTAGTCAAAGAAGTTGTCAAACACCAAGCAATTCTGCTTTAGGTTTACACTGCATCACCTTAGTGCCAACAATATTTATTCATAAAGGGATAATAGGATTCAACTCAATGCTGAAATAAAAGAGCAAATAGCAAAGTCCTAAAGAAGAAATAAATACAAAAATTTTAATTGCAATATTAAAAAAAAAACATAAGTGATGTTTTATTTACATCTAAATTTGTCATACATTGCTTGCCAGTCCATATCACTTTAAAGATGTAGTTTGTTCACTTTGCCCAATCTGGCAATGATTGAAAAAGCTGCAGACTGCTTTTAATCAATGCTAAATTCTGCACCTGAATGAGATTATTTGCAACTCAGTTTAAGTTGCATTGGCCTTTTACTTTTTTTATTGAAAATATTAAAAATAATATTTTTCCTATACTTTTTTGACATTAAGATAACCTTAGATTTGACTGATATAGAGCAGAGATTGTAGCCCGGTTAAATCTGAATTATCTTTCCTGCAGATACGCTAACACAGGAACACTGACTGATTTTCTGAAACTAGACAATGTGGAGTGTTGACTCCATGTAATACAGGCACAATAATCTCCCAAGCAGAAAAGATAAACTCAGTCAAAAATTAACTTGAAAAATTGTATATTTTCTGTTGTTGGTGGTGTTTTTAGGCCAAACTTTTGCAAGCCACTGCACTTCAAGCACAATCACAGCAGGAGCTGTGAGCTTAATTACTGTACGCCACATGTTCTTTTCTTCACATGATTAGCATTGAAACTGTACATCCACTGCAAATTGATGGGTGCTTTCCTACAGAAAACACTGGCACTGAACCAGGATGGAAAAGCACCAACCACCCTCTTCCAATTACTGGTTTCGACTCAAACTCATCGTCTTTCTGTATGAGGGAATGATCAACACTCCTTTATGTTTCCTGCCTTTCCAACATATGTCAACATGGGGATATGTTCGGATGATATATTTAGAGAACTCATTTGCATAAATGCTGGTGGGGTTCAAGATGGAGCTCATCATTTACCTGAATGATGATCTAATTGCACATGCCTGTGTACGATGTGAGCCCAGTCAGCTTGATTTGGCATGCTGGGAAAGTTCAAATCCAAAACTTCTGTCAGAATCTGTCAGGTGCTCAAGTTGGCATTTCGCTACCCATCCGTTCTCCATTTAAACTGACTGCTTACTAAAGATTTCCATTTGCAACATAACTGTTGTTCATTCAGCAAATTTCTTGAAAGGGTCCGTATTCTCCTTTTTCCCGTTCTGAGTAGAGAGATGTTGAAGCAAGCTTCTCTGAAGGTCAGAGAGCCCATCAATAATGCACTCACAGCTTGTTATAACTCAAACTCACTCAGCTCCAATGGCTCACCAACCAAAAACCCAGCATCAAAGAGCAGAAACACATGTGTGCGTGTGCCTGTGTGTGCATGCATGTGCATGCGTGTGCGTGCGTGCGCACACATTCTGGAGTATTTAAGGGACGAATAGCATTGTCAGCCCTAACATATAAAAAAAAAACACTTTCTGTGAGGAAGGGGAGTGACTGTATTAGGACGGCAGACATTCTTTTTTTTATAAATTATTTCTGAAAATGAAATACTGATATTACAGAACAGGGAGCGAGCTTGAGGCCAGGGACATGGGCACAGTGTGAATGTGATGCAAAGCTTTGAAAATTTAAGTCCCTTTTTTAAAGAATGCAGCAGGGGAAGGGTTGAGGCTTTCAGAGGTTTGTTGGTGCTGAAAACAGCCAGTTACTGTACAAACATGCACATGAGACAGGCTTTAGGATGCAATGAGGCTATATATTTTTCATTAAAAACTAACAAATAATAATAATAATACATTATTTTAAAAGAGCTGACCCAAGATTTTAAGGACCTAATCAGAGCTTAATTTGAGTAGCCTACTTCAAGTCTTCTAGCCATGATGCATAGTGGTTGCTCTCGATTAGGTGAATGGTTCTCCAACCAGGGCTTGTCATGAAGAAGAGACCAAATGGCAGTGATAAGTAAATAGGTATAAGCAGGGATGTGAAAAAAGAACAAGAACCGATATCATCCAGAACAAATAAGGCATATTTCGGGGCTAAATATGAATCAGACACTAATTTGCACCATTTGCTGGGTCTCATTTTCAAAGAAGCAATGAAGAAAACTTCTTCAGGGGCAAACAAAAGTAAGTTTTTGTTTCCAAAGTTTCCTGTTATAGAAAAAGAGAGAAAGCTTCTGGCAAATAAGCAATGAAATAGTTTTTTCAGGCAGAAATGACAGGTAACTTCTCATAACTGATCCCCTCACCTCCAATGCCCAGAGAGCCACACTCAACCCACAGCAGGTGAAGGGCCACTGCTGTCCACCGAAACACCCCCACGTCCACGCATGCAGGCACAAATCAAAACGAGCAACTTCGGAAGTTGCTTTCTCAACATAAGGCAGGATCGTTGCATCATCGTGGAATAAGCGCGTCTCACAGAAAGGGTGAGGCTTTCTCAGAACTTTCCCCGCACGCCGTCCCCATTTCCCGAACTTTTCATTCGCGCCCACTCACCTGCAGGAGACAGTGATCTCCACTTTCGTGGCCGGAATGTTGCCGGTGATCGGGTCAAAGTCGTACACCGATGACATGTCCCCCAGCTTGTCCATAACGTCCCCCTCCATCACCTCCATGGCGAGAGCCCGCGCCGGCTCCGGTGTGATCCGAGAGGCGCACAGTCTGGCCCCAACGGAGCGCGTCGAGTCTCCCCTGCTGACTCCTGAGACCAGATCGGAGACCAGACGGCCTCCGGTCCGACCGGGTGAGGCAGCCACTTCACAGATGTTGAAGCTGGAGAGGATGGAGGGGAGTGAAGCAATGAGTGAATGAAAAACGAAACAAAAAGCGCAAAAAAAAAAAAAAAAAAAAAAAAAAAAAAAAAACTGTAGCGGACTTTGTTAACTCGCCAAACAGCGTGAATATCTGAATGCGGGGACAGTATCTGAGATTACTGTTGCGCCCTCACCGACCTGCTGCACATCGCATGGGGAGGTGGACCTGCTCTTTGATTTTCTCCTCAGTCTGTGCGCACAGCGGAGCGTGTGAGAAGAAAAGACCTGATAGCTGCACTTAAACCCACCCATCCTCCTCCCACATGGAATTACACTCAAGTGCTGCCAACCCAACCCATGTACCCCGCTGCTTGCTGCTGCTGCAGCTGCTGCTGCTGCTGCTCTCACCCTGCAGAAGATGAGCTGTAAGGGAGTAATGACAAATTAATTACGATGTGATGTTATGTTATATTGCAGGTGCTCTTCTTTCTTGCAAGGTGTAACATTTCTTTAATCAAAATAATAATAATAATAATAATAATAATAATAATAATAATAATAATAATAATAATAATAATCCACTTAACCTTCACTTAAAATATAGTTGTGGTCACTGACACGTGAAACGGTGAAATCATTAATGGATGAATGAGACACACCTTCCTTATATATCTTAAATAATTACATCCTGATCCCACTCAGTTCAAATAAAACTCTGCAGCAGCGATATTAATAAATAGAGTAGAGCGGAATCACATTATAGATGCTGTCATGATTTATATGTCATTTTGGATGTTTGAGAAACGGGGACAGGCATTTCAGCACCACAGCAGTGGAACAGCTCCATGAGCAGAGGGGAAATAAAAACAAGCTGGGGAATTATTTCCTTACAGAAATGATACTGCATTTTACTTCCAGTTGCTTCATTTGTACATTTTTTGTGAATTATCTGCTTATTATTGTCTTTGATATTGGCAAGCTGGGTCACTGAGGCAAAACCAAGGTGGTGCCATTAATGCTGTAGAGAACATTTCTTTAAAATGCATTGGTCATTTGCATTCAGACGATTAACCATGAAAAGCATTTTGAAAACCTTGCAGCACATAACGGTCCTGCAAAACAAATGAAAGGTAAATGCATGAAGTGGTCATACTTGTTAAATATATTGTATATTATTCAATCTTAGGGATAAAGGTTTGTGACCTGCTAGTCATTTGGGCTGGAATGATGTCAGTGAGTTGCTTCTTGTCGCCATCGACCAGTTTCTCAAATCTATTTTAGGGAAGTTTCAGCCACTCCTTACCCTCGGATCTCTGAGAGGTTGGTAACATCTACAGCCCAGTTCAAGTGACTCCCACACCATCTCAATGAAATGAAATCCAGGTTTTGATTCAGCTCAGAACTGTCCATTTCCGTATTCTCAGCAAACGTCCTGAGTTTGTTTAAGTGCAAGTCACGGCGGCAGCAGCTCAGCAGAGAAGCCCATGCCTTCGCTCATGCAGTGACGTGAGCTTTAGCTCACCTGGGGAGTCCCAGGGGACATCGTCCATCCGGTGTGTTTTGAGGTCTGGAACAAGACCCCAAGAAGATGATCCTCGTAGGCCTGACCCGAATAACACACTCTACCTTGTTTTGGCTCAAGATCATGGTCACTAATTTGGTGGTGCTAATTTTCATTTTGACCGCTTCACACATGGCTGCAAACTTTCATGCTATTCAAAGACCAAATGCATCTTAATTTCTGATTTTATAGCCAGGGTCTTTCAGATCAGCAGTTATGTTTTATAATACAGCACAGAAAATGTTAAAATGACTTTTTCTTGGTTATTATAGTTTGCGTATATTATTGAATTCCCAGATATTGCTTGAAAATAAACAGATAAACAGAAAATAAACAGTACTGGGGGTCTTATTTTTTCATAACTCCACTGCTCCTATTAAACTTTATTTTCAAGCATATTGATTAGAGTATAAGAGAGTAAAATGCACATAAATTGTTACAAAGATGTAATCAACAAAAATTTAAGGCTGCTTATTATTGCATGATTGCACTCTATTTAAGCAAGACTCCAGTAGTTCAGACTTAAGGCTGCCTGATTTTAAAAATCAAGACTAATCACCAGGAGTACTTCACGTCCAGATTTTAAAATCTGATGTATCTGTGAAACATGTTTTACATAATGTGCTAAACTTACTCAATTTCCCACCTGCAGAGAAGGAAACCATATTGTCACTTTTGAATAACAGCTATTCCCAACTGTTGGTGTTGGTGTCTGTCTTCTTCTAACCCGCCACCGCACTGTTTATCTCACTTGTTGTGACACTGCTCATCCCTCTCTGTCTCTTCTCATGAATAAACAAAGGATTCACACAAATGCACAGTAACACTCGTGGTCATGAATAAACCACTTACCAGCTGTTTCCCATAGATTACTGGACTGCATCTGGAAACAAATCACTTTGCAACACTTTGGAAAGCTGCAGGTTTTTTTTGTTTTGTTTTGTTTGTTTTTTTTTTTGTCTTTTTTTGCATCACATTTTTCTGTCATTGCACCTTTTGCTTTATACTTTTTTCAGTTTTTGTTTTTCCTCTTTTTCACACATATCTCTCACGCACACACAAGGGGAGACACAAACAGGCATAAAGCACTTCACCGCCTTTCATAAAAGGCTGCTGAGGCACACAGCTCTTTTTCCTGCGTAGAGGACCTAACGTCTGGATTCTGGAAATCAATTTACACCAGCACAGGATGCTTCTGCCCACACAGCCCTCCAGCCCCGCATCAGAAGCGCACACGCACACAGCCACACAAGGGTTGCGCACAATCATTCTTTCAGAAGCACGCAGAGATGTTCACACATAAAACCAAATTATTTTCTCATGTGTCACTGAACGACCCATAAACAGAGATTAAGAGGCACGCACACACACACTCACGCACACACGAATGTCTCGTTCCCCCTCTCTTCTGGGTGATTCATGTATTTTGAGGGTTGGCTGTTCGGTGTGGGTGAGCATGTTATTGCAGATGTTCCACAGAGTGGGCTGGCGGGAGCAGAGTTGGGGGAGGGAATGTTGAAAAAGGATGAACAAGGCATGTCCAACATCCGTACTGTCTTGTAGAGCAGGACATTTAAATAGGGTTTAGGAACTTAAACTCAGTGTTTAAAATTACATTATCTGTCTGGTACAGATCCACAGGGTGGATCTGTACCTGATGAGAGCAGGAACAAACAATAGTAACTGTTTTGACCCATAACCACTGAATATTTCTCAATTACAGTTTCTTGCAAAAGTACTCACATCCCTTGAAATTGTAAAATATTGTTCTTGTTACAACAACAAGCTTCTTATGGATGTTGTTTGATAGAATGGCAGAACGTAGCACGAAACTGTGGGATGGACAACAAATCCATCCACTTTTGTATGCGGTTTTTGTGGAACAAATGTATTTATACTGAGATCAAATTACACTAAGGTGAAAAGGCAGTTATTTATACTTAATTTTATTTGGAGAAATCAGAGTAAACAGAACTAAATCTAAGTTCACAACATACTATTCAAGATTGTAGTTTTAGAAAGAACAAAAAGTCATACTCCAACCTTCACAAGTTGATGTTGCTCTCTATCATATGAAAGCCAACATGAATTATGTGATCATGATTTGTTGTGTTGCAAATTGTTATTGTTAAAAAGAACTTTATAACAGAGTATATTATTATTATTATTATTATTATTATTATTATTTAGGTTAAAAGGTGTGTAACAAATGAGTGACTGCAACTCTTTGTCATCAGCTTCAGCAGAAAATACATTCAGAACTCAGTCGTATAGAAAACAGCTTTCTAATTAACAGCTGACATTTGAAAATAATGAAGGCAAAATGATTAGCAATCATTAACACTAGTAACCTTGGTGCATTGATTCAGTCAGTCACGGTTTCCAAACCGGCCAGCACCGCAGTCTGGTAAGGTGTGGTAAAAAGAAATTAGAAAAGACTTTTTACTTTTAATGATTTACTGTCTCTTGTCAAATTTTCAACAGAAAGCAAGTCCAAAGCAGATGTCGGTTTAAATGCTATTGTCATCCGACAGCAGTGGACCAGGAGGTGGTCAACACGTTGCTCAGCTGCTGACATTAATAACACCATAGGGGATTCAAATGTATCCTCTGCTGCTTCCCAGTCCTTTTCTCTCCGGCTTCCTGCAGTTTTCTCAGCACTAATTACAGTGTTTATTCTTACTTGCGTCATGCCATCCAAAAATATTGCCTTTCTGGCAGCAATTATGCAAAAATAAACAAATGTCCTGTCAAGTAAACATCTGATTGCATTGTTCTTTTTTTTTATGAGTGGAGTTTCAAACATTGTATACTGTATCTTATCAGTTTATTTGTGCTTTGACATGCAATCTTAAAGCTTTGCTTGGCTGTTAATTGAAGTAACTGGATTTCCAGCTGTCCTGAGACGAAAACGTTTTTTCACACCAAATTTGACATCAGAAAGTCGTTTGAGTGCTTTGCTGCTATTTGGTGTTACGATGCTGTCATGAGTTAAACAAATTCAGCTTTGCAACAGATAAAAAGTTGCATCTTTGCGATATAACTAATTATTGTCTCCCATT
The DNA here is from genome assembly GCF_027474105.1 of Poeciliopsis prolifica. Taxonomy (NCBI): domain Eukaryota; kingdom Metazoa; phylum Chordata; class Actinopteri; order Cyprinodontiformes; family Poeciliidae; genus Poeciliopsis; species Poeciliopsis prolifica. Next base: position 9,179,885 of record NW_026562378.1, on the reverse strand, counting down.
TCTTAATGAGTGCAGAACCTTATAACAAGCTGACATAATTTCAGAGCACAGTGTTATCAAATGTTAACAGAGACCTTTAAAGATCTTTCATCACATTTAGAGAGCGACACCTGAGTGTCTGAAAATTCTGTAATAAGCCCATAGAAATAACGCATTTAATTAATTTAACATTAGCTTTAGTGAACCAGAACTGCATCATAAAACTTATGGAGAGCTCAGTGATTTTATCTGAACTTTAAAAGGAATGGCTTAATGGGAATGTTGATAGTGGTTAGATGTTTTTTTTTTTTTCTTTTTTTTTTCTCAGAAGTCTTTACAGATCTTTATCTGAAGTGTTGCTATTAAAACTCTGATTTAAAAAAAAAGGAAAATGCAAAAAGGATGAATACATCTGCGTGTGCTTAGATTATTTTTTAAATCCTTTTTCATCCAGTTTCACACTAACTGAACCTGACTGGTCAATTTGTTTAGGATAAATACATTCCAACAACAGTGGCTATAAAAATCACACTGGCAGTCAGAAACAATTTTATAATATGAAATATTCTTCGAAAAGAAAAACTTGTGTGATTATCAAAACAAAGTAGAATGACTGGAAATCTGTTCATCAGAAAACTTTACTGGATTTTTTTTAGGGGAGGCACCTTCATATACATGGGAAAAGACAGCTAACATTGTGGGCCCTGACACGAAACCTGTTGAAAATGTCAGATATTGATGGAAGCAACCAAAGAAATGAAAGCAGCAAATCAATGACTGATAGGAGAATGGTCAAACATCCAAGCAGAGTTACACCAGAATCTTGTTGAAGGCAACAAAGTTTGTTGCAATTTGTTAAACACTGTCAAATATTTCTGGTGATGTAAATATATATTTGAGCATGTGTGTATATTTTTAAACCTGTTTGGAATAGAGAACAGCCACAAAAATATGTTAACCCTCAATAGCCCATTCTTGCTTTTAAATATTTTCAGAGCAATGTTTTGTGAAACCACTCATAAAAAGAAGAAATAAATGCACAAAAGGGCCCAAATCAATTCACCTTCCATACTGATAAAAAGAGCATGTAAGCTTCTGACCTGCACTGTATGTTTCTCTCTGAACGATGCAAGTATGTTTCTCAGCTGTGCCCTGTAGAGAAGGAAGAGGTTTGAAAAATCCAGTTCAAAGGGCCACATGTTCCCTCCCAGAGAGTAATCCTGCTCTGTGGGCCAGTGGTTTAATCCAGAATCAAACCCCCTCCTCATCAGGTGGCAAACATCACAAAGGAAGCTGTTATGAAGGACTCCTTTGACTCTAGCAAGCAAACACACGAGTCCTGCCCATGTGGTGAACCTGTGGCTCAGTGATTGGCTCAGGTGCCAAAGCGTCCCGAGGGTGCAACAGGACCCCCAGAGAGATTCAAACACTCTGCTGCGTTAGAGCTGCAATCAAACTGAAAATGACCAGATCTGCTCATGAGCTCATTCTCATTTAAAAAAACAACAGAACAAAATCAGATAGTCAGAGGCTGGTTCATCCAAAGCAGCTGCTTATGCAAAGTCTTGAATAAAGTGCAGCATCGTTGGGGAAAGCGAGCATGCTGCCTGGACACTTTGGTTCTTGGTGTTTCTCCAGCCAAGCATGTCTGGTGAAAGTTTACTTTTCAACAAATTTGTGCAAGCTCTGTCTGAGTGCAAACGGAGGAATGTGAAATTGACTGGCTGGGGTATGAAATCCTCCCACACTATGACCCCATAAGGGACTTTTTAACACATCCAAAGGAAGCACTCAGCTTTGACTCAGAGTTGATGGAATAATTTAACTCCATATATATTTATTCGGCTTTCACCTGAAAGCATATTTTTTAAAACTATGCCTCTTATTAGCACCAGCAAGAAACATCGCCAAAAGGCTAAAGAATGAGTCCTATTTAACATTGGTAAAATGTATTTAATAAACCTTGTGTGAAAGTGCGGCGCTTTTTACCATGAAATGTGATTGCTGAAATTGCGTTATTAAGGCTTTGATCTAAATCTTGAGAGCTCCAATTGCATGATTAAAATTATACCTACATTAAGAAGCTTTGATGGAATAGATCCCGACTTAAATGAGGAAATTCTCATTTGGTTTGTTAATCACAGGAAAACAAGATGAAACAGCCAGACTTCTCCTTGATGTTTCCACTAATGGCTCCTATTAGTCAATAACATTATTTAGAAGAGAAAGATAGCTTAAAAGAACATGTTTCCAAACTTAGTTGATAATACAAATGTCCTTTGAGTCGACATTATATGATGATTTCAGTTGATAATGGGATCCTACCATGAAGCACTTCCAATGACACATGAATGCATGTTATTTGGCCCGACCAAGATGTTTCTTTGTTACAGTCCACTTCCTTAATCCTGAGCTCTGGCTGAACAGAGAGGAATATGACCATGACTTCAGCTTCTTATCTCCTTACATGAAAGCTAATCCTCTTCCAAAAAGCAACAAAAACACCAAATTTGAAGTCGACGTTCCTTGAATCCTTCCACTTAACGACCTGTCTTTTTTCACTTAAGCACTTTATTGTATGTATAGTAAAACTGCGGAGTCGTTCAAGGGGTTATTTAATTTCTTCTCACTTAACAACTAAAGATTACGTCGTGTTAGTCTATCACTTGAAACTCAAACAGAATAAACCAAAGCTCCTTGTTGTTGAAAAGTTCAAGTGGTGAGAATCATTTTAACAAGGCAGTACATGCTCTAGTTTCCACAGCGTGATCAAAATTTTGTCAGGGTACAAACATAAACCTTAAAGCCATAGTAGATAACTTTAACTAAAATATGTTTTATACATATGTGATGAAACTATCATCACAGTATATGGCCAGAAATAACCAATCAGAGGCAAGAGGAAGGATTCAGTCAATGTTAGTCATTGATTGACCCACTGACCAATATAACTGATATGGGGGTGACAGTCAAGGGGTTAATTAATTTCTTCTCACTTAACAACTAAAGATTACATCCTGTTAGTCTATCACTTGAAACTCAAACAGAATAAACCAAAGCTCCTTGTTGTTGAAAAGTTCAAGTGGTGAGAATCATTTTAACAAGGCAGTACATGCTCTAGTTTCCACAGCGTGATCAATTCATGACATGTTATTTACACAAACCAAGTTGTAATGAAGCTTGACGGCTACTTTGATGCAACTGTTGAAGGAAGCTGGTTGTCATTCTGAAAAGATGCACATGAAAGCGCGGCGTAACTGGTTTGGACAGGTGGAGCATTTATAAGCTGGATTTATTCAAATTAAAAATTAAATAAAATAGTTATTGCATGTTGCTGTGCTGGTAAAAAGGGTTGAATGTCTAGATAAGGAGCCCAGCAGGTAGGTAATGTTTCACAGTATTTTTATGGCAAAGGATCAAAGGTCCAATTCTGTTTTCCCTGTCACGTCCACCTTTACACCTCCAAGGGATTTCTGCCTGGAAGAGGGTGTAAATCACAGCAAGGTGAGTGTATGTCCTGAAAATTCTCTGTCTTTTAAAGCTGTCTTCTTAACACTTGTGCACCTTCATTTTAAAGCATTCCAGAGTGCGTGGGTGCTTCCTGTTTACCAGCATGGTGGAGCTTGCCTTCTACCCCGCTGTGGCGCTGATCTACTTCTTTGGAGTGATGAAAGCCTCAAAGGAGGACAAGGTGGAGCTGAATGACGGGGCGTCGATGAACGTGTTCTGCCTGTTTGTGTTGGCGCAGCCCTTGTGTCTGGCGTTAGGAGGATACACCGGCATGGCCACCTACCTCCTCACAGCTTTAGTGTCCTACAACTTCCTGCCCTGGAGAGAGATGACAAAGAGGGAAGTGAAAAAGAAAAAGAAATGAGCGATAAAGAAGAAGAGATGTGGAACAGATTGCACGTGGAAGAATACATATACGAGAACAAATGTAATTTGACTGAGCACTTCAGTGTTATTTGCTTCTATAGATAATAGTTTTGACTTTTAATTTTCTCCTATGTATTCTGAGGCAGCAGCCAAGGAATTATGTCCAGTTGCTTTTGACACAAACGCTTTACACATGAAGAGATTTTCTTTACATGATGTGTTGAAGCATCTATTAAACCTCTTGGGGGTTTAGAGTGTATAGGAGGCGAGATGTGATGCAACAGTACGCTGCAGCTGACACAGTGTTGCGTTTACAAAGTATCAAAGATGGATGCTGATCCTTCTCTCTTATCTTTCATGAATCCCTTTTGCTTTGGCAGCTGCACCACAAATGTATTTGGGGGTCTTAGTAAATAAATGCTGGACATAAGCGTTTATAATTTTTCTCATTAGAAAAAAACGATATTTTAAATTAATTTCTAATCAACATAGTTATAAAATATCCCATATTATTAGAATTATCCCACTGCTCATTGATGCCATCAAAAAAGAATTCAGATTATTATTTATCCCAACACAAGCTGGAATTTATCCATATTTTTGAGGCTCTATGTAAATGGGGTGATTCAAATGTCAGATAAGAAATTACTTACATGTTCAGTGTAAGAGTAGGATTTAAAATTTCTGTAACTCTTGCATCCAAAACTTCTGCTCTCTGTCAGATATGTTCTGTTCTCCATCAAATCTGTGTTCGCCCGCTCAGATTTTATGCTTCTTGCACACATATTTTCTCCTTCTGTTTGCTTTCCTCTCCTTGTGCAAAAAAATAGACTCATTAAACATTAAAAAAAATATGCAAAATAACTTCAAGCAATTCTTGTTTATAAAAATTATGGACGTTAGTTCACTCAACCACAAAAGAAGTGACTGAAACAGCTTTCTTGGTTTGGCCATCTGATTATGATTCACTCTTGTAGGTTTCCTAAATTCAAAAGAATATGAATGTGAATATAATCAGAATACATAACAGACAAAACTTTGAGTTAAAATGAATTTGTTGGAATTGCTTGGTCGATCATTATAATTAAAGCATCTCGGGGCAACAAATTGACCAAACGTCAACAAGAGACAGGAAGTTGCGGGTTTTGAGTTGCTGTGAGTCTTGTGACTTTTGCACAGTCTCATCTCTGAAACTAAACTAATTCAACAAGTAAACATAAACCCTAATTCTTCTGCTTTTGACTATTGTATTAATTAAGTCTGCAATAACACAGTGCCACTAATTATCAGTTTCACTTCAGGAAACCTCTCCTAAAGTGACAGATGGCTCATTTGATCAAATATTTAACATATTCCACACCCTATCAGCAAAAGAAGATTAATTATTCTCAAAGACAAAAAAAAAAAACCATGTGTGTTTTTTTTAATTATCCTCTTGTGTTCATGAATGACAGTGTAATCCTCTGATGTGGTTAAGCCTGGTAACACAGAGAGGGTTGTGTGTGCAAACCCGGACTCAAAGAGTGAGGGCATAATGGGATTAAACTGCTATTTGCTCTGTTGTCATTTTGTTCAAAAGTTGTACAGATGCTTGCTGTATATCTGAGGCTCAGTAGGAGACTTTTTCTTTTCTTTTCTTTGCTTTTTTTTGAGGCATTGTTTATTATATTACTCCGTACTGAAGTCCTCTGTGAGTTCAAGTCATACAGTCAGGATGTAATCGAGTTATTTCTCTGAGAAGGAGGCTTGCGTATATGTTTGCCTAATAAAGTTAGGTTTACTACTCAAAATAAAGGTGATCAGTGACTGGCATCAGTGACTCCAGATTTATTGCAGTTGCTTTTGGAAATATGTACACCTCTTGTACACAATCTGTTGCATATTAAGGAAAATGCCGCTTTTAAGCAATATTCAAATTTTTTTTAGATGTACTAGGATTTGCACGTCAGTTCGGTGTGACATTCAGTCAACAAAGTGTTAAAAAGATAGCATGCCATAAAGTCTTGAAATATAGTTTCAGCCAAAGAGAAAATGGTACATACTGTATAGCCGAGAGAGATTCATCATCCTTCTCTTGATCCATCTACTATACACCATGACAGAGTTTCAGCTAATAGCTCTTGTGCAAAGGTACTATTTTTATGCCTGTCAAGTTGTTGTCTAATTCATTGACATTTCTTACTGATGCAACTTAAAAAATGGGAACAAATTATGTATTGTTGTGACAGCCTCATAGAAACAAAATGCCTAAAGACAATTTAAACAGAATCTGCTTGCAAAGTTATGATTTATGTGCAGAAAAAATTATACAACTTTTTTCGGAAAATAGTACAGACAGTAAGGAGAAGTCATTAAAACCTCGCATGAAAGTAATTATGGGTTTTCGTCAGTTGGAATGATGTAATCAAGTTAACTGTCTGCATTACCCAAGTTTTCAATATATGTTAGAACTCCAACTTATGATGGATAAGAGAGAGAAAACCTAAATTTAATCCATTTTCTTTGCTTGAGAAAACATGTCTAGCTTGCCTACATAGATTGTTAAATCAGCTTAATAAAAAGGTAAAATCTTAAATTAAATCAACTTACTAAAAACGTGAAAATCTTAAGTTAAATCAACTAAGAAAAACATACAATTTTAAGCTACGATCAACTTAATTCATAGAAGCACAACAGCCTGAACACACCATCTGTAATGCCAAACATGGTAGTGGCTGCAGCATGCTGTGGGGAGACTTTCTTGAGCAGCAGCATGGAAGCTGCTCAGAGTGGATAGAAAGAAGGAAAATGGACTTGGGACTGGAGTCAAAGCTTGTCACATACCTGAAATGCATCAGGGGAAGAGTGCATGATGTATGGAGGCCTCGGTTTTCAACCTGGTTTAAGTCCTGGACCTTGTGTTTCCTCTCTCACAACACACTTTCCTATCAATTCATTGTTAAGTAAAGTCCTCAAAGGCAACAAAAATCCTAAAAAAAAAAAAAAAAACTATTTGTGCAAATCTATTTGTTTTTAAGAATATGCGCCAAGACTTTTGAGGGATGCTCTCCATCCAATCTGACTTAACATAAGCTTTTTTTTTTTTTTTTTTTTTTTTTTTTTGCAAAGTCAAATTGGTAATCGCAGCACATCAATAGCAGCACATCAACAGTAAACAGATAAAAACCAGCTTGGTAAATGCTGTATAGTTGCCCAATTTGTGTATGTAAAGTTCTGACCTATGTGAAAAAATGACCTAAAAAAAACAGTTTCAGAAATACTGACGTAAAAATGAACCGGAAGAATGATGGATGCGTTTTTTTCTCTACGTTAAGACTTAAGATTTTTGAAGTTGCAAGGTGACTGGCATTGTCTGTCAGACACTGACGGATCAGCTTGCACACACAGGGATAGTGGAACGCCGTGTGTGAGTGTGAGAGAGACAGACAGATTCAGATGCATTCAAGTGAATTTTCAGAAGTTTGTTTTTTGGAGAAAGCAGTCGGAGCACATGCAGCTGGGATGTGACTGGCTCTGTGCATGGCTGTTTGTTTGTCACAGGCATCTTCAGATGGGTTTTGCCTCCTCTGAGACGTTAATGGCCATCGTATATCACAGTGCTTGCGTCTCCCATCGTGGCTGAGACAGGCGCAGCCTGACACAAGTTAATGATCAGAGTTTGCAAAGGAAATGAAGATTGATGAGATTTGAGTCTGTATTTCTGCCCCTGAAGTAGAAAGAAATGCACCAGGATGAGAAATGCCTCCTATATGTACATGACACGTTTCATGGTGGGTTTGTCTGCTTATCCAAAGTGATATACAAGATAAACAGAATTTTATGTTGTTAGCGGCTTTCATATCAAGTTATGTAAAACACAGTTAGGTATTTACTATAAAATAAACCATTTAATCTGATTATAAAGACATTTATCTCCATCATAAAAATGGCGCTTTTTTTATAGTTAAAATATTACATCTTTTACATTAATTATTGGAGCACAAAAATCTACCTTAAAATAATGCAGAGCAAAACTGAAATGTTTTCATAAATGTTACCATACCCTTTCAATTTTCATTAAATATTTTTATGCTATTATCTACATTGTTCCTAGATTTATCCTATATAAGTAATTTTGGAAAAACATCCAACTTCACTTATATTGGACAGTATAGAGCTATACAATGTATTTAAATATCTGGTTACAAAAAGCAAGAAAATATATTCAAACAAAATTGAAATTTCCAAAAAACAGAAATTGGTTTGAACTCATTTATTGGATTCTTCATTAAATATTTATTTACATTATTCACAAATAATTGTACATGGCTTCATTACATGCATAATTATTTATAAAATCTGTACACACATTTACACTACAGAGGGCTTAGTGTGTGCAACAGGAGACACACCTTGCCTCTGAACCTACATTTTTATCCTAAGTGTACATATTTCACATACATCGTCTGACATTGTGTTAGCATGACACGAGATCCTGGATGAAATCTACTGAAGCAGCTGTAAGAGAAGATGCGTGTTGAAGTGTGACAGAGTAGCCAAGTGCTCTCTCGATCAAGAGCCCACATGATGGTGTGTAAATGCCATTAATTAATTTAATTTTAGGCAATGGGTAATATTAAAGGGATAGTTGGTTTGTGCTAAGTGGGTTTGTTGTTTAGTGGCAGTTGAGGAGTCAGTATATTGCCTGTAGTAGACAACAGTGAGATTAACCTTAGTCTTGAAAACCAGGCTGAAGTTATCATGAGAGAATCAAGCTGACACTACCAATAGTAGGCACATTCAAAATCAGCTTCCTGCCATACAAGTAGTACTCAACCTTTGTGGGATGTTTTTATTTTTTACCTAACAGGGTAGTCCTGATTTTTTTACTCATCAGTAAAAGCTATCTTACTTCTTGTAGAAACATATCATTGTGAGCCTGTTGGAAAATAAGTCCTAAGTATGTCAGAATGTAGTTGGAGATAGTTTCCCTTTTTTGAGCTGATGTTAGGAATTTCCAACAATTAAAAATGGAAATGTTTAAATCACTGGACACAGCATCACCCGGGATTATCTTATCAGAGTAAAAAAGCTTCCTACAATTTCACAGAAGGCCAGTGTTGAGTTTGATATTGCTATGTGAGGTAACATTGTGGATTTGTAGGTTTTAATTAGCTGGATCCATCTAGCTGATTGATCTAGCAGCAACTTGCCAGGTCCATTAGGGTCAGTGTGGGAATTGTAAGCGTTTGATTTTTGTGTCAGTAACATCATCAGCTGAAAAAAAAAAACAACTGCACCATTCTGAGGTCTCTGTGATGTTGCAGACAAAACATCGTTTCACATTTATATGAGCAATTTTGAGTTTAAGTTGTTTAAAACAGCTAAAGTCAGCTAAAACATCTACATAGCTTGTTAGTCATCCAACACTCAGGATTTACATAATTTTTCTACAAGCTCATGGAGTTATGATATGTAAAGGAGCCATTAGTGATGACAACTCCACAGAACCTCTACACTCTGGAATTAATGTCTAACGGATGTTGCTAACGTTTGCACTATTTTATTTTATTTTTTTACCTTAGCTCTGTGTTTCTATAGAAACTGAAGCAGCTAAATGTTTCTCCAAACAAAACCCACACTTTCCCAGTTTATTCTTAAAACTTCACTAACAGGTAAAAATGTTTTCTTAATACCAAAATTCCAGACCTAAACGATTTAGCTGATTGGCAGCGTTTTAAAAAAAACTCCACCTCACAGTCAGCATAACAATGAAAACAGCAACGTAAACAAGTTCTACATGCAAAAGTGTACTCATAACAAATATGCCATCTAAAATAGGAATATTGTTTTCATTTCAGACAATGAATGACATACATCTTTACTGAGCCTGTGCAGCATTTTGCTTGATTTCGCCCATGAGAATTTCTCACTTTTCTCCAAACTGTGTCAACCATTCAACACGACCCTACCTTAAAACAAATTAAATATCCCTTTCATCAGATGTTTTCTGTTTTGGTGCATCTGTATTTGTCCAAACCTTTAAACATAGGTTTCTCATGCTATTATTAGAAAATGACTGTGCTTCTCCAGACAGTGGAGTTCGCTATGTGTACTGACAATAAATCAGGATACTGAGGTTTACACTGAGCTGGAGGCGACCAGTGTTGGGCATTTAAACAAATAAATGCATGCTGCGTTCAAAGCCACCTACTACTTACTTCTTATTGCAGTATGCTCTGGGAGGCTTAACCTGTAAAAGCAAGTATCTCTTAATGTTTTCCAAAATATGAGCGATTTGGATAAATTTGCATGATCTACCAAGGATGAAATTTTCCTTGACAGTTCGATAAATTATATTACAATGTTGCTTTCATCAATTCCCAAGCTTTTTTCTTTTTTTGACCAGACATTTAAGCACTTTGCTTTGCAGTATGCAGCTCGTGAGGTAGACTGTTCCACTGCATACTGAGTTTTTTTTTTTTTTCCTCATTCCTATATTTTAAGATATTTCCAGCATTCTTGAGAAGTTGCCTATTTTGTATTGCATGAATCAGAATTAGCAAGATTAGCATACATTCCTGATTGCGTAGTAAACAGTTTAACGTGGTTTGTGGTTATTATTGACAACTGAACTTGAATATCAAGACAATTACAAAAGAGAAGATAAAGTCTCCTGAGCATCTATAAAGTTGTGTTATGTCCTAAAATGGGATTAAAAAGCAAATCTGAAAGCTAGGATTACATTTTGTTTTTCTTTTTCCAGCATATAATATTTCTTAGACATAACATGATAACTTACTTCTAAACCTACAGTAGATTTAAACAGGTGTGCTTTTTTTTTAGGACAATGTCTGCAATTTTTTTGATAAGGTAAGATAAAAACATGGCTTCATCTACATCTAGAAAACAATGTGTAAAGTGTTTGCAGCAAGTTTGTTTTCCAAAGTGCTCGTGAATCCTAAATTGCAGAGATCAATCTGAGACCAACTGAACTGAAAGAAGTCAGTTAAACTCAAATTAATTGCTACAATGCTTTAAAAAAATCATATGGTACAATTATTTACACATCAAGTAATGGGGTGGTGCTGAATAGTTTGAAGTGTCAGAGCTTGGGGTCCATAGAAAACAGTAAAATGTGCATCTCAATAGCTTAGAATATCTTCAAAAAGGTTTTTTCGTAACAATTTTTAAAAGTAAAACTCTTGATATATCATTCTGTGAATCTGTTATGAATGTTGCTTTTCTTTTTTTTTTTTAACTCCATTACTGATGCAGCTTTAAAAATGACCTGTTAGGGCTTCAGGCCCTTACTGGGGCTGTCCAGGACTGTCTGCTGAACAACTCTCAAATATGCAATCTTATGACCATAACAGATTTAGATTAATAATTTTTTTTAATTGGCTTTAAAATAAAATATCAAATTTTCTGACAAGTTTTTTTTTTTTTTTTGTCACTTCCAGTTAAGGTCTCTGTTCAAACAGTTCTGCACCAAAGTACATTAATGGGTGAAAAAAATGTGGGAGTATAAAATTCATACCAATCAAATGATTGAGGTAATTGTACAATCACCAAAATTAATGGATAATGGATAAAACCTGTAACCAATGCACAGATTGGTTACAAGTTTAAACTTTCAATAATATTTAAATCTATTAAGATGCACCACGTAAACTCTTTGCATTTTCTGAGTAACTCTTATTCTTGGCAAACTGTTCAGGGTCCAGGAAAAACAACCATGTCAATGGTAATAAATAATCAGTTAGTTCAGCAACATACAGAAAACCAAGTCACCCACTGAACAGCAATGTTTGAAGAGGTTAAATCAACCAATTGACACTACTGACATTACAAACCCTTAGCAAATGTACAAGCGATGGGCAGCAGCTTATCTAAAGCTGTGGATCTACAAAGCCTCTAAAAACAAGCAGAAGTCCAAAAGAGCAATTAGCACAGAAAAATGCAGTGAAGGGCTCAACAGATTCATGGTCAAGATTTTCTACTCTTTTCCTCTGTGGAAGTTCATTACCCTGCTAATGACCACGTTATGTACCAGTCACTCCAGCTTTACAGGACAGCTACGTACATATATTACATACTGTACACATTTTAAAGATGTCATTATGGTAAAAAAAAAAAAAAAACATATATCAGTGCACATTTTCAAGGCATTCAGTTTTGACCAGTTTGGGAAGGTGCCGTGTAAAACTGGCACAGTACATAGATAAGAAGTAAAGGGCATCAAATGGAAAAGTGAAACATGGAAAATGAGTATTTCACAAAGTGGTATGAAACACTGATAGTACCATTTCTGTTCAAAAATAATAATATTCTCACAAACAAGGCATTTGGTTGGTAGAAAAAAAGCTAGTTCGCAGGGTCACATTATGACTGAAGTTTTAAATCATCCTTCCACATATACCTGAGTTTCTAATCATAGCAAAATATTATTCAAGACAAAGCTTTATTAGAATAATCATGTTTTTTCCCCTAAGCAGAACACTACAACCAAGAAAATTGCTTTTGGCAAGTTTAAGCAGCTTCAGATTCGTGTTGGACACATGAAGCAGCAGCAGGACATTTAACAGGAAACTTGTTTTTTCTATTTTTTTCTCCTCTGAACTCAGTTTTCTGATGCAAGCATCACTCATAATTCAACTACATACTGTTCGACTCTGGGTCTTCTGCGAGGAAAAGTGCACCAAATGAGCAAAACATGGTTTTTCAAAACATATTGCTAAGCAGAACATGACAAGCAGACATAAACTGATGATATTTTTTTTTTTTTTTAATTAAGGAGTAAGACATTTGAGTGATAGGAAGCTTGAAGGTTGTCCAAGCTTTTCTTTTTTTTTCTTTTGATGGAGTGTTAAGCAAAAGGTAGGATATAATGAAATTATGTGGAGCTATTTTCAGTATTGGGAGGTGTCAGGCAACCAAAAGGCAATGGAGCCGACTTAGAGCATGCTGCAACCCCTTAGAGTGCATGTCTCTGTGTTATTATGGAGACTCTAAATCAACACAGTGAAAGATGCCAAGACGCATCAAACAAGACGGATAGCCGAAACATCTTCTCAGACTGTTTATTTATCCGTGGCATGTGCATATGTGCGTGTTGCCCACACGCCTAATCTGCCACATAAACAGATTTGTACATCAGTGCACAGGCGCAGGAAGTTTATTCCTGCTTGAAAGTGTAGCAGCTAAATGGTGGGTGGAAGAAAACTGGGAATCAAAAAAAAAAATAAAGAGGGGAAAGAAAAGAATCCCTCTCAGTGATGACCTACTTTCACACAAGAAATCTTGCCTGAAAAGCAGCTGGAAGAGCCGAGCTCTAATTAAATTGGCTTCTGGGAGAAGTTTAGAAGCTGGAAAGAAGGTGGACTCCAAAGTAAGGTCAGTGTGAAGCGCAACCTTAAAAAAAGAAAGAGACAAAATGTTGGAGTGGGAGCTTTGAATGATAAATGGCAAAAACGGCACCCGTTCTGCAGGTTGACAGCATTACAATCCGACATTTTGGCCGCAGTGTAATACCTGCCACACATCTCCTCGAGGAGTGCTCATGCTGTCAGCAAACTGCATGTCTTTTTCTTACTTTGGCTGCAGTTAGCCTTTCCAGAAGAGATAAGGAGATTCAGCCAGGTCCTGCCGGACCGACGCTACCTCCATATCTGTTCTGCAACCAGACGGTGTGATTGCCAGGGGGCCCGCACAGGACGCATCCATACAGCGATAGTGATTAATTGAGACAGAAAGCAGCAAGTGTTTCCACACAAAGACCTGTAAAAATGTTTTTTTGTTGTTTTTTTTTTTGTTTTTGTTTTTTTACCCACCTCAGGTCAGAGTTCAAAACGAGTGAGGTAGGAAAAACAATAAATTAGAAATTATGATTAAAAAAAAACACAAACATGACAAACAATTAGTCATACAACTGCTAAAACTGGATGCCAATTAGGAGTGGTCTGTAATTTTCCAGTGACGTTTGAGCAGTAGTCCACCGATCCACTGCCATGACCATTTGACATGATTTTTTAATGTGCTCAGTTTCTAAGCAGCCAAAATGTTTGTGAGACAGTCCCTAATACTGCAGTCCAGCAGATACATAAGCAGATTAATCTCTCACTGCCTGAAACCTTGGTGAAAGAACAGAAGGACACTTTCATTTAGTACCAGGCTGTAGGTGGTTGTTTTCATGTCAGGTGAGAAATTGTTTTGCTTGGCGGACGCTTCACCAGGCTGACAACATTTATCTCCAAGTAGCACCACAGCAGAATGGCACTTTGAAAGTTGGCAGTAAAAAAAAAATTCTGAAAGGCATATTTCTTGACTTCCCGGTCCACCGTTTTTCTGCATGATCCACACCTTGATTGCTTTGGAAACTGCGACTGAGGCGTCACATTGTGTCGCTGGAAGCGGCTGCTGTTGCAGCAAGATGGCTGACAGAGAATACACAGTCACTTTGCTTCTCACCTCTTCCTCCACACCTTTGACAGCCAGATCTTCACCGTCTTGTCGCTGGAGAGGAAGAGAGAGAGAGAAGAGGAACGATGAGCGAAGTAATAAAAGCAAGGAGAGCACAACAAATGGAGGAAAAATAACAGAAGATAAATCAGGCAGTCCTGCCTTCCCAAACAACTGGTGTGCATCGGTCAAATTAGAAAGACGCATACCTCAAAGTGCACTTCACTAATATACATGCTCAACACACACATAATTGAAAAAACATTTTTCTCAAAGTCAATGACTCTTCACTAAAAAGCTACCCTGCATCGTCATTAAACTCAAACAACAGAGTATAGTTTCATTTTCTTGTTGCACTTTAGCACATACTCATCCACAATCTTCTCGTAAATCAGGTCAAATCTGTCATTAGTTTGTTTGGAGAAGTTTGAACTCAGTAACACAATGCACTTCAAGACAGAACAGTTAATCCATGTAAATCCCCTCTGCATTACTTTAACTGAAAAACTTTAAATCAAACTTTTGCTAATTTGCAAAAATATATGCCTCTCTGTTCCCTTTAAGACAAACAATACAGGCTTTTGGTTTATAACTGGATTCTGTCCAGTTCTCTTCATGCAAGAGCCTTCTGATGGTTTGCATCTGAAGGTTTCTCCAAAACGGCAACAAAGATGCCGACAATTGACAGTTCTGTCAGCCAGCGTGTGTGAGCAGAAGGGAAACATCAACTTCCAGATGAACTGAAAACCTGGGCTGATGTCACCCTGTATTTATCCAGGAAGCTTTGTTCGACTGGGCAACTTTCATAAGTTCATTTAGTTTGGTTCCCTTTCACACTGCAGTGTTCAAACCAGATACAGCATTTGGACATCATGCCATTACAACAGCTGCTCATTGGGTCGCCATCACAAAATTTTGTCTGATGCAAGCAGCAGGTGAGGCAGCGAGGTATTGAGCATGTTGCTCTGTGTATCAGATCAATGCAGCTGTGGGCAGGGAGAGACAACAGCGAGCTGCAGGGGTTACACAGATGATGAGTGCACTGTTCCCCATCTGCTTGACCCTGCAGTGCCTGCGTGGCGCTCTATACAGATCTGCAAGGGTCCGTTTCATTAAATTTTATGAAGAACCACAAGCAACTCAAATTTTTATGACTACATATGCCATGTGAACACAACTCTATCCAAGAGCAAAGGGAAAAATGGTAGAAGTGATTGATTCCCGCAATATTTAGATCTGCTGCCTTTAAATTTCTAGTCGACACCAACTCATTACTTTGCTAAAAGTGGAGTATGAAACAAAATGATACATACACAGCATAAAAACAAACATTTGTGTATGTGCAACAAATTGGATTGAGATTGTTATTTCCTGTTGTCCTTGATGTGGCAAGTGACCTACAAAACATAACTACAAAAAGTAAAACAAAAGATTCTTTAAAGCCAAGCAGAAAAGGATTTTGAAAGAAACCAAAAACGAAAAGAGCACAAAATGAAAAACAGGGCAGAAACACAAAGAAAAAGAATTAAAAGGGAGGACTTTAGATACAGAGGAGAAAAAATTTCAAAGTTGGGAAAATACAAACAAACAACAGGAAGAAAAGAATGATGGGCTAAGAGAATACCAGAGGAAAGGAGGTTCGGTGTGCAGAGGACACAATCAGGGGAGACTGGTGGCTCGGCCCTTGATGGCCAGGACCCGACGAGGAAGACACGGGGTCAAGCCTGGCACATAGTTCCACAACTTCACCCTGCAGTCACTGGGGTCCACGGGAGGAGGAGGAGGAGGAGGAGTACAAGGAGGCGAGAGGAGAAAAGCAAAGTGTGGAGGTCCAAGACAGGAAACAGTTGGTCGTAGTGAGGATGGCGATGGAGCAAGAGAACAACAGGAGATGATTAATAAAGTTTAAGACGTGATGAAAGAAGACAGGGAGAAGACGACCCAGACAGCTAAACCAGCACCCTCTTTGTTTCACACTATTATGAAATCAAAGCTGCAGTTCAACACTCTCAGCAACTCTGGTCTGAGCTGCTTATTAGCTCTCGAAATGATTCAGTCTTCCACAGAAAGATTACCTTTTAGGTAAAGGGCAATCTTTTTACTTCTGATCTTAACATTTTATATTGATGAAAATTTGAACTTTATGTCATTTGGCATTTGTAACTCCAAAGCTCTCATTAAATCATTTCCAGAAGACTTCAATAAAGGACTACCTACAAATCATTTTACATGCATGAACAAACTGGAAACAAGAAAATGCCGGTTGAGGGTCATTTCTAACAAAGTCCTTTGCAAAAGTGATTACTAGTTTACATTGAGTGACATTACACCAGCAAACTTGAAGCTCATTTTGGACTCTTGATTGTAATGCAAATTCTGACCCCCCACGAAATATATATATATATATTTTTTTATATATATAAGCTTTAAGTGTGTGCTCTATATAATGGGCAAAAAGTGAAAAACGTTCAATAGCTGTCAACATATTTGCAAGAAACTATATAGAGCTGAAACAGGACACAGTTTGTCAATATATTTCTTGAGACATACCTGGAGGCTGTAAAGATATGCCTGGAGTTGGTGCATATGGCATTTATGGGGCTGTCATGACCTCTGACCTCTCCTATGGGTGTAAAGTTTTCCACATTCCACACCTTGAGCATGCCGCCCCGACAGGCGCTCAGCAACATGGGCCGGGCAGGTACGTAGGCCAGAGCGCACACCCAATCCTTGTGGGCATTCGGGATTTGCTGTGAAGTCAGAGCAAACCTGCATTAGGAGGCGAATAAATAAATAAAAATACAAATATCTGACATTCACTTCTATAATCCAGCAGCAGACACTCGACTTTTGGGTTGCTGCATTCCTTAAATAACAGCAGATGCACATCCGTGTTTCATTTATAATGGAGCAAAAATGAATTATCTTGGGAACAACGGCATGTTCCTTGAATTAAAAGTGCACTTCGTCGTTGCTAGGCAACATAAAAGTACAAGTTTTTAGAGACCGTTTTTAGACTGAGCTACAGCTATTCTTAGACTGCGTCTATTCACCGTGTGTTTTACAATGGCTTCAAACAGAATTCACAAGCAAGGAACGATCTGCTCACATCAACACGAAGGTCTGTTCTGCAGCAACGGGTGATGAAGGTGGAGACCCATGAAGCTTGGTGTCATTTATTCTCAGGTTGAGCCAAAAGCATTTTAGTTTTACTTGACAATACGATTCATTATGGTTCATATATGTTAAATCTTTGCCCTCAAATCGTCTTTGCCATTTTATTTCGTAGGCTGTGTTTTTGCTCTGAGAAAATCCAAGAGTGCCACAGAAACATCAAACAAAAAAAACTCTGATTGGATATTGAGTTTTTTAACACAAGACTGTGAAAAATCACTGCAGAGGTAAGATGTCAAACAAAATCAGTTCACCCTTTTCCCCAAAAACACAGAGCAAACACAGAGAGAGCTATTTAAATTTTATGCAGGGCATTATTAAACTTTTATGACTCGTACAGTTTGGGTTTTAATGTTGTTCTATAATTGCATTCATCTCAGCCGCCAGGGCTTCACATTAAGGTAGCTTGGAGCAGAGGAACACACACTGAGGAAGACTGCTTTCCTAAATTAATCCCCTTCTTTTTCTTGCACATCTGTCATCTGTCACCACCAAATTTCATACATGCTTTTTATTTGCTTTTAATGAAAATACACCTAAAAGATTTTTTCACAATCTGCCATCGTTGAGACTTGCGCAACAGATGTCATTTATTTATTACTATCTGCCTGTAGATGTAAATACATGCTTTTTCTAATTTTAAAAATAAAAGAATAAAACACTGTAAAGTTAGATCATCTTAATGCAGCACCTTCCTTCCCTGAACTGCCGGTAAAGATAAATTTCAGGTCACCAGGAGGTAACCATAGATCAAGTACAAAACAAAACTAATTTCATCTTTAGGCAACAGCACACTTAATGTATTTTACACACATAATCCCAATATATATTTACCGTACTTTTCACAATTGAATGAAAAAGTGCATGAATTGTTACCAAAGGCATACTGTTGTTATTATCTTGTTTTTACATTGAGCAGATCTTTGGCTGCTCCAAATGCAACACTTCTCTCCATTTCTGCAGAAGACATGGTGGTTGCAGCATCATGCTATGGGGATGTTTTTCTGTCTAACTGGGTAACTGCCCCATATGGGGAGTAAGAGGACAACAGTCAAATACAAAGAATATATTTAATAAGATGATAGAGTGCATTAAAAATGGGCTGCACAGTTTGTGTTGGCATATCACACAAAATATCCAAATTTTTTTGATTGTAACAATGAAATGGGATGTGAATACTCTTTGCTGTACATTTTTTTCATCTTAAATGAAACAATTTTAAAACTTGTGTGAAAGTTCAATGTAGGCTTCACTATCAATTGTTGGCAAGGGAGGGAAAGCATATGTGGTCCATGATTATTCATAAACAGAAATGTTGAGAAACGGTGCAGAACGACCTGAACAAGAAGACCTGATAAATCTACATTAACACTCTCTGTTGTAGCTTTACACATCAGGGTGAAAATCTGTCAAATCTTTTGAACACCTTACAGAGAATAATACCACACAGTAATAACAACAGTTACATAAACACTTATTACTCGGCAAAGCTGCATACACACTGTAAGCTGTTTGGGAAGGCTATATTGGGACATTCATCATGTTGGGCAGTGTGGGATCCACTAGACTGCAGTCTTGAGTAATTATAAGAATATTACTTCACATATTCCTTGAGGAAAAGAACAACAGAGGCTTCTTTTTATGGTGCTGGACAAGGCTTAGGAGCTCCCAGTAATAATCCTGAAGAAGGCAGAGCTTCAGAGTCCACTGTAATATGTTACATTATTATACCCAAAGCCACAATTTGATCCCATTACATAATTATACAGAGATCGCTGAGTCAGGAAGGCTTTAAATGAATAGTGTTGGCTGCTTCACAAATGTGGTTAAGGTCATATGCTACAGTCCGTAGCAAAGAGAGAGATGATTTAATTCCAGCTCTGGAAAGAAATAATTATGTCCTGTGATTTGGCTTTGTCTGTTTGAATAAACAAAAGGCAAAACAGAAGTTATGCAAAACAAACTGGGAAAGTGATGTGCATGCAAATGAGTAAACCACATCCGCCCACAAGCTGTACGATTATGCATTATTAACAAACACAGACAGCAGAGGATACACAGGAGACGTGGAGAATCACAGGAACAAAGACACGCTCCTCCACCACTACCTGTGGTTGAGGTGTGAGCGGGCTTTAAGCTCCCCGCTGTTGACACGCCACTTTCCTGCCACATTACACATGACAACACACACCGCTGGCTACCTGCACACTGCGGGTAAAAGAGACGTGAAGGGATCACTCGGGTAGCAGGAAGCTGGCCACCAGCTGAGCTTGCAACTGGCTGCTCAGTTCTTCATGGTTATTACAGGGACCATGAGAGCTAAATAATTTTTAGGACTTCTCTTATGAAACAAATTTTTGAAATGCAACAGTTTTACAAGTAGCAGGCTGAACAAGTCAGCTGATGATATTTTTATTTACTTAAATCTTTTAAAATCATAAAAAAGAGAAACATCTGGCAAGACAGAAAACAAAAAACTTGTCTTTTAGGCCTTTTTTGGTCATATATTGGCACCAGTAATAAGCAAACAATGTTAAAAGATGTAGTTAGCTTAACTTCAGAAAGGTAAATTTAAAGTAATTACAGGTATACCAATAAACATTTTATTTGTAGTATATTCTACATTTTGATGTTTAGTTTTTCTCTATATTAGCGCTCTCCAATTACTGCTTTCTGATGTTGTGGTTTAGCTCAGTAGGATAAAGCAACTACTTTGAAAGTGTTACCTAACATTTTTATTTCATTCCTGCCAATCTCAGACACTTTAATTTATTTATACTTTACAGCTAGAGGCTAATCTAGCTGTAAAGTCCAAGTACTTTAGTAAAGTACTTGCTAAAAATAATACCAGCAAGTACGTCTCAAAGAAATGGAGCGATTTCATTTATATATCTACATATGCATGTTCACTCGTCCTAAGATACAGAAATCACGCATTGCTCTTACCAAATGCAGATTAGCTCTGAGCAGCTTGCAGGAATTTAAACTATAAATGGGTAAATATTTATGAGCTTTCAACCTAAATGATGTGGTGCAGAATTTTACAGAGTCCTGCTAGTCAGGAAGATGAAGCAAAGTTCTAATACTTAAAGAGGTGCTCCACTGATCAGGAGCTTATGCTTATGTAGTGATGCAGTTCTTCACCATTATAACTAATAAGGGAAATCTTACTGCAGCTATATACCTTGTTAGACCTTTAATTGCAGCACAGACTGTATGGGGCAGGCTGGACATTGCCCTGTAATTATGGGGGTCAAGAAATCAGGATTTAATTGCCTTCAAGACTTACTCATTGTTCAACTTGCAGACTCATGCCATGTTTCATCAAGAAAGTACTCCTCTAATTTCAATGTGTGAATTATTATCCACATGATAATAAAATATCCCTCCTCCTGTTAACTCAACCCAGTGAACCTCTGAGTGTCAGCAGGAGACAAAACACTAGGATCATGTAGCTCTCTGTTCAAAAATCACTTTGCAGCTGTTGACATGTATTAAACATGACAAATATATTTTTTGGGGTTCCTCACACATCTGCTACACTCCTCATACATGCAAAACAACACAAACCTGTGTGAGCTCCTGCTGCTCCAGCTCCCACTTCTTGATGCCGTTGTCTCGCGAGCCGCTGAACAGCACGTCTCCCTGCACGGCCAAACATTCAATGCCGTCATAGTGCGGCGGCTCAAAGTTATGAGCGGGACCCACATTACCCAGAGTTCCTTCTGCCACGTCAAATATCTCAAGAGAAAAAAAGAAAGAAGCATTATGTTGTGCACTTAGATAGTTAATGCAGAATCTTTCAAAATTCAAGCTTTCATAACACCCATTTCAAATTTTGTCACAGTTCAACCACAAAGTACAAAACAAATGTGTGGGCCCTTTGCCTCTATGCAGCCTTCATTCTCTAATAAGTTTTTTTAAACAACATTGCTGAATAAACAGCTTTAGCATCAAGGATCAGGTCAAGGATAAAGCTATGAAGATGTTTAATAGGAGTATGTTAGAAAAAACAGTCCTACCATTGAAAACTGCAAGGACACTAATGCTAACTCTGGAGGAATTGCAAAGATCTGTAGCTCAGGAGAGAAAAATCTAAAGTAGGATAACCACTAGTCCTATACTAGTTCTAACTTCATTTCTTACGATTTGAGATGAAGTCATAAGAAGTCTTGATTAAAAAGAAGGTGCTCTAGTCAGATAAAAAATAGAAAAAACCTTTTCAGTCAACACATAGAAAAACATTCCAAATTACCCTGAACATGCCATGGTCAAACAAGAGAGGATACTTTTCTTAATCAGAAAATATTGTAGCTGGTAGCGTTAGTGGGACTATAGAGCTAAATACAGGGAAGCCCTGAAGGAAAATCTAGTGGAAACTGCAACAGAGGTCAAACTGAGATGGAAGTTTCCATTCCAGTAAAACAGCCATAAATATACAGTCAGAGGTAACAAAATGGTTCAGATCCAAATATATTTGCCTTTAAATGTTGCTGTCAATGGCCTGATCTGATACCAACTAACAATCTGTGTCAAGACCTGAAAACTGATGTTCACAAATGCTCTCCACAGCAACATAGCTCAAATGTTAACTGGTTATAATTCCAGTTCCAAGTCTTGACAAACAGAAATGAATACAAATGAAAGCCACAATGTTTTTATGTACAAAGACGACAACTTGCATACTTTTTTTTTCTACTTCCCAATTAATAAAATTAGCTTTTATAATTTGCCATTGCAAAGTGACAGAATGTAAGAAAAATCAAGAGTGTATGGTTGCTTTTCCTGAGTTGTACCTTGACGTAATGGTCTTTGGAGCCAGTGATGACCTGGTCTTTGCCCAGCAGAGACTGTCCCACTGTCAGACACATGACAGAACCGATGTGGCCTGAGAGTTTGCCTGTTGCCTGCATCCTGCACAAAGAGACACCCACACTTAGGAGATGAAACAAAGGTCTGTGAAATTCATCACGAAAATGAAATCTGATTTTCAAGCTGTCTGTGTCACCACATGAAGACACCTTCCCTCTCTTGCGTAAAGTTGAACTATTACGACACACTGATGCCTCTGGCAGAGAATGAAGAAATGCCTAATTTGTTCATTTTTCATTTCTTGGGGGGTTTCTTATGCATCATTAAATACCTTGGAGCCCCTCAGCGCAAACTGTCTGCTCCAATCTGTTGATCACTTCTCTTTTAAGGCGTAGAAAAACTCAAGAAAATGATGCCTTACTAAAAAATATCCAAAACTGATTGTATAAAACACTGACTGGATTCCAAATCGACAGATGGACGGGCAGACAAAATGACTGGAAGAGTGGTGGACAAACAAACAGACGGATGGTTAAGTAGCCAGATGAACTAACAGGTGAATTATGGGCGATTGGCAGCATAATAGTATAATTAATATTGCATAAAAAGAAGGACCATAGACAGATAAATGGACAAAACAATTGGAAGAATGCTATACAAACAAACAAAAATTGAGCAATCAGTGAATTTTGGGTGAATTGATAGATGAGAGTTGGAGAAAATCATTGATGGATGGTTGTACAAACACATGGACAAACTAACATAAATTTTCAATACATTTTTCATAAACATAAAGACCAATAGATAAACAGTGAATAAGTGACTTATTACCTACATAATTAACCAAAGAAGAAAAATGCTACGTGAATGACTTGTTACAAATGTACCTGTTAAGGTCCCACATGCGAACAATATTTCCGGCAGCAGCATAGAGCACAGATCCTGACGGGTTGAGCGCTATCTGGTTGATCTGACACTCGCCCTGAGCAAAGGTGATTGTCCGGGTGGTTGTGCCAGCGCACGCGTCTCCTGTAACCACCTGCCCTGATGACCTGTCAAAGGGTAAAGCCAGGTCAGGCAGTGTAAAACAAACAAACAAAAAAAAAGATCAAATGTAAGAAGCAGCGGCCGCCATTTTCTCTAAAAGCACTTCAGTTTAATTTGTCACTTTAATGCAACCTGAAGCACATTGCTGAAGGGGAAAAAGAGCATTTTTGTACATCATCTT
Source organism: Poeciliopsis prolifica (assembly GCF_027474105.1). Classification (NCBI taxonomy): domain Eukaryota; kingdom Metazoa; phylum Chordata; class Actinopteri; order Cyprinodontiformes; family Poeciliidae; genus Poeciliopsis; species Poeciliopsis prolifica. Next base: position 9,156,376 of record NW_026562378.1, on the reverse strand, counting down.
TTACTGAAATGTTTCATCAATCTCTAAATGGCGCCATCTAATTGATCAAGGAATCAAGCTTACGTCAGTGTGCGTATGCACTTGGCAGAGTCACGGATGTCCCACACCTTGATGTATGAGGTGGACACGCTGAAGACCAGACCAGAAGAGGGGCAATATTTTACCGACACCACGTTGTTTGGGTGGCCTTTGAGGGTGGCGATTTCCTGACCTGTGACTAGATTCCACATCTTACAGGTGCGATCTGAAGACAAAAACAGGAAAAGTTGGATTAGGATCCAAGGTTTTCTTCAAAATCTACAATACAATTCACTTTCTGTCTGCATACCCACTCTTCTGAGGCATTTAATTCAGTTCTTTATTGCACAGCTAGAATAAAACTGAAAAATTTTGGTGTTTTTTGTAATTTGTGAAGTAATGTCATTTGGATCTCATAACAGTAACATATTGATGTTGGTTTTAATGCTGCAAATATCACACAAGCAGCAGCTGCTAATCTTACTGCCTCCTTAATATCAACAATTTGCATTAAACTCTATTCAACGTGTAAAACATCATAATGCTAATATAATTTAAATCACATTTTTTCATATTTGAGATTAAATACGGATTAATGCCACTTTATGGGTGATCACAGGGGACTTAATTTAGTGCAATAGTGGAAAACAGTGAAAGAAAAAAGTGTGTTACAAAAACAGTGCATAAACCAGAGGGACAATGGCAAGCTGGACAGGATTTAGAAGCAAAGTTCATTCAACTCGTCGTTTCAAGAGCCACAGCACACAAACGTGTCCGTGATTGCACTTGTTGCATTCCTTATGTTAAGCCAATGATGAGTCAGAGGCATTACAGAAAGTGCAATATGTGATTGTTTTATAAAATATCTGTGGTTTACACTATTTTTGTTTTGTTAAAATTGGTTATGCAATGTAAAAGCCACATAATGTGGCATTTTCCTTCTACAAACAGGAACAGATTTGGTTTCAAATCACTACCAAATGCAGTGATAACATTCGTGACATCATATTACAATTATTTTAAGGTGACCTATTTGTGTTTTGTCAACTATGCATGCCTCTGTGAGTCTTTGTGTGTGTACCTTTAGATCCAGTGAAAAGCAGCTCATCTGTAGCATCCACACACAGAACCGGCTTCGAGTGGCCCTCTGCAACAGAGACACACTGGAGGGGTGCTGTCCGACCCCCCTTTACACCTCCAATGGGATTGATCACACCCCTATGGGTCAAAAACACCAAAACGACATCAGTTTCTAATCAGTTTAAATGAGAAAGGTCAAATGCGTTTTTTTTTTGTTTGTTTGTTTTAGATCAAAAGTCGATGCACAATACAATAAGCTCGTAGTGAGCATGCACACAAAAAACACTAGAAACTTTTCTGTAACCAATAAGAAGCCAGTTTATGCTTGAACTAATTACCCTAAGAAATAACTATGAAAAGTTGTTTCATTGTTCAGAACAATTTTATTACATTTTGAACACAAACCACAAATAATTTTGCTTGGGCATGAAAGACCATTACAATGTAGTGCATAATTGCAGAGTACGAAATTATATATATATATATATATATATATATATATATATATATATATATTATTTATTTTTATTTATTTATTTTTATTTATTTATTTTTTTAACAAATACAAATCTGAAAAGTGTGGCATGTATTTATATTCAACCCCCTTTAATGCACTAAACTAAAATCTACTACAACATGATGCTTTTATAAGATGTCATCTAATTAGTGGCAGAACTGCAAAAATCTACCATGACAAGGATATCCATCTACACTGGGAAACTGTACAAAGAGACAATCAAATAAGACCATGGTAACTCTGGAGGAGCCGGTCTTCTTCAATCAAAACAGGGAAGCCATTCATAGATAAGGAAAACACAGGGCAATTCTGGAAGAAAACCTATTAGAGGATATGAAAATCTTGTGACAGGGGTAAAGGTTCAGCCTCAGAGGATGCAGTGCTACTATTGTTCAATAAAAGTCCAGTCCTACTAGCATGTGATTTGTTGCCAAAAACTTAAAATTTGTTCGACATTTCTATTGCTGGATCTTTTTTTTTTTCTGCAAAGTTGGTAGAGGAATAATCCAGTAATAAAAAGACTGGTAAGGCAGCACTTCCCACAGCTGAATAAAGCATCTCAAGACTCATGCATGACACACCTGTCCACAGAGGTGGACGACTGAGCTAATAATGCCATTAACTTCATGATCTCTGTCTACAGAAGTCAGTTTGTCTTGCCTTTGTGCTTAACCCTATCCTTCTCTCCACGACAAAGTCATCAAGTCAACCACTACTGCCACCAACTAAATGTTAACAGCAACATGCTCAGTAATCAGCTGCTTATGTGCATTTCTCTTAAAAGGGCATCTCTTTTTCTTTAATATATAAAGTTCTACCCATCATGTGTTTCTTCTGTGTTTTCGGGGTGTCTGCTTGGTCTGTTCAAACCCACAGGAGACTCATAATAGAGCTGGAGCTTCCTTCACATTAAAAGGAAGTCTTTCCTTTCCCCTCGCCACATGCTAACTCAGCAGAAGGGCAGCACAGTCAGTGACTCGATGTGAACAACCAGGCTACATTACATAGAAAACTTTATACCTGTTGGAAAAATAATCTTAGTTTGATCAAATTGTGTTTGAAACTATAATTGAAACTCTGTGCCAACACTTTGAAATACTTTTCCTACAATTATGCACTACTTTGTGTCAACCTATTACACCGAATCTCACTGACACCCACTGAAGGTTTGTGTTGTACAATGACAAAATATAAAAAAGTTGAAAGGTTATAAGTACTTTTGCATGGCTTTACATGTCCTCGCGATGTTGGGAAAACAACACATTGATGTCTTAAGCTCTCCTCGCGCTCTCTGGCCTGCTCCCTTTTTGTTACAGAGCAACCCAATTAGCTCACTACAGCAGTAAAAATCTGCTCCCTTATTTTACTTGTCGGTCCGTTACCTCTTCTTCATAACCTCACATACACAGACATGTATTACGTGCACTCAGGCACTCGAGATGGACTGCCACAGCCTCCATCCCCTCCCAACCTTCCCAATCTATGTCACTGTGACAGGCCAGAGTCCCAGAATGCCTGGAGAGCAGTCATCAGAGTGAGAGGAAGACTTCTGGAAAAAAATTGGTCCCTGGTGGACTTCCTGGCTTGTACGTTGCACACAAGTGAGGGTGCATGTATGTGAGAAAGTGTGAGAAGAAGTGCAAAAGATACAGGGACAACTAGAGGATGTGAGAAAGCAAAACTGTGACTTGCACACCAAAAAACATTCTGAACAGATTTGTTTCTACACAAACACGGTTCACTGTGTCAAAGATGGCAACATGCTCCACTCATGTGCACAAGGAGATGAAGAAAACATCATTCAAATCACAAACATGAAAACATACTTCATAAATCTCGCTCAAAGCACGTAAAATGGCCAGCCAATTAAAAACAGAAGTCTCATCCATGAGCCATTAAAAAAAAGTGAAACATGCATGCCTGCCAAGATTCACGAAGCACAAAAATTCAACTCACTGGCACAGAACAAGCTCAAAAGCAATTATTAGCAAGAAAAAAAAAAAGTCACAGTCAAATGAACAACTCTACGAACAATGAACTCCATCTTGGGATTCGGGAATGTCCTTATTGACACATGCAGCACACTGTGGACTTTTATCCCCCAAAACGGGAGGTGGAGTCTCAGCTCCTGCACAGCCAAAAGCCTTTAGGGACCCAGAAAGAAGGCTATGTGGTACATGTAGGTTAGGTGGAAACAAGTTGTCCAGTGAGTAACTTCTCCAGGGATTACAGGACAAAAGTTCAGAGTGAAATGGAGAGTCACAAAATGCCTGTCTTGTTTTTTTTTTTTCCATTTTAAATAAAATTCCCATTGTGGATTAAGCTACACTCATTTTACAAGTTCTATTTTCCTGCTAAGTTTAGAGACTGAATGCTGTACATTTCAGCAAATACACAATATTCTTGATAGGACTCAAGAAATGCAGAAAGATAAAGATGCAGTAGCATCACAAAGGGAGGGATGTGGGTTAAGGGGATGAATGTAAAGCAATGCCTAACTCACCTGCCAGATAGTCTTCTGTGCATAATATTTTTATGGATTTGAATTTAAAACCACTCATATTATATTTTAATATGACATTCTTTCACAAATACTTTAAAAGAAACTGTGTCAAATAAATATACTGCTGAATAGGTTTTCTCCATTATTTAAAAACAATACCAAACTTTTTCAGAAGCACTTCAATAAGAGTAATGATATACATTTTTCCCCACTTAGATGATGTGAAACTAAACTACTTTTATTTGACAAAAGTAGGTTTTGACAGCTTCAATTTGAAAGCTTTCTATTCTGCATGTTGTTTTTCTCTAAATGACAACCGCCACTGCTGCCTAATGCAGCACTTCATATCTTACAATAGAGCAACACTTCAAATGACAGATATAGTTCCAGTTTTATCAGCGTCTGAGGACAGGATATCACGATCTACTGTGTTGTGCACTCTGCGAGAGCTGCTAATGGATGTTGCAGGGCTAAGAACCAAGAGACCAGCACGAATGAAAACATGGAGGGAGATCAGCATGTGCTCTCTGAAGTACAGAGAAAAACTGGCAGAAGGAACTTCAGGAAAGTCTTTGTGTGTACTAGAAAAGATCAAGATGTTTTATATATCTATATTTAATGAACCATATTTGTCTAGAAGAAATACCAAGAAAGTTTCAACATCTGGGTGGGAGATAATCATTCCTGATTTAAAATTGGATTGTAGTAGATTTTTGAATCTAAGTGTCCGGCATCAAGGGTTGTTTGTTTTAATAAAGTGAGCAACATTTTGTTAAAATGAACAACTTTTAATAATTCAAGAGAGAAAGTTGAATCTCATAACTGAAAAAATAAAGTGACACTGAAGACATTTTGTAAAGTCGTAAACTAAGTGCTGCTAAGTGTAAGTATTGTTTATACACCCTCTCTTTTACCCCACAATTATTGTCAATTATTAAAATGATGTATAAAAGCCTTCAGATAAAATTATATTATTGGAGTAGCATAATTACACATGGACAATTTTAAAGCCAACATTTGAGTATGATTGTAAATGACCAGTGACACAATTACTGGCACCCTAACAAGCTCCTTAAAATAACTGGAGCAGAATAATTATTTATTATATTTTCTACTTAGTTAGTTGTTAATCAGTGTTTCCAATAAGTACATAAATAAAAAAAAATGATAAAGGCATTGACAAAACATTCCTACACTGCCAAGTATTAGAGAGCTGTAGAAAAGACTGACATCAAGTCTCCATAATAACCATAAAAGATAATGGGGTAAAAACAACTCATGCCCACTGTTAGGTGGAGGATCTATGATACTGTGGGCCTGTTTCCCTTTTAAAAGCCCTGAGAACCTTGTTAAAGTGTATGACATCATGTATTCAAAGCAAAAGCATCAAGATAATTTAATAAAAATCTGATGGACTTTGTAGCTTTTAATAGGGTTCCTTGTCAAATCACCACATGATGCATAATCACCATTTTTCCTCTGGCCATTTGGAGGATAAGCAGAAGAGAAGACACAAGAAAGGGCCCAGAACTCTCTTCAGAACGGTCAAATTTTTCTCTTTATACCCCCCAATCTTGTCGAACTTGTGAAATGCTACAGGAGACGCCTATAACACAATGTGCTGACGGCTAACCATTGTGCCTCTACCCAAAACACTTAAGAAATAGCATCCCTTAATAGGAATGTTAAGAAATAATTGCATTGTACAATAGATGTGTGCAAATTAATATTAATATTTTTCCAAAAAATTATTCAGTGTTATGCTAGTGCAATAAAAGATGCCTTAATTTCCTGAACAATTGTGAACTGTGTTGAATGAGTCTTGAAAGTTGGTTTCAAACATCCTCTTTAGCCGCTGCTCATTCAAGTACTTCACAGTTGGAGATTTTCCCAGCTGGAGATGTGCTCTCACAAGTGGAAATCTTCCAGTGTGTTGCAATGGCTGATTGAACAGAAGACTGGACATGAAGATGTATTTCTTGTATTTTTTTTTCCTTTTTGTTTTTTTTTTTCTTTACCATGTCAAGAAAAGCAGGTGAGACTCCTTGCTTGAACATATGCAAGATGTTGATGAGGGAATAGAAAGCAACATGCAGGTCGGCAGAGTGGATTAGCTGCTGGCGTATCACACTGGCTCACTCCATCATTCTACTAGCCCTACAGACTAGGTACTTGTTGGAGGTAATCTACCATGAGACGTCCAAAATGAATGTTGTGAGCACATGTTTTCTGACTTGTACTACTTCCACAAGATGTCAGAACTCTTTCAGAGTGGCATGTTGTGTTTGTAAAAGCAAACCCTTAGAAACATGCGGCGTTCAAAAACCAGAAAACGTCTGGTTTTCAAAAGAAAAGGTTGAATGACCCTACTTGTCATTCACCCCAAGACCAGCAGGTCATTAGGGTGAAACTAAATTGAAGACAGATTTAATGTCTCAGATTTGATGGTTAATCTTTTATTTCTCGTACTATTAAAAGATAAAGTGATTCAGTTGAGTTTTAAAATGCTGCATGTTGAGGACTTCTGAGAGTGATAGTGAATAATAGAAGAGTCCATCCCTTAGTTTTGTTTCAACTTTTAGACCAACCAAGTCAACAGCCGTCCTTGAAAAATAAGTATATAGTGATATGGGAAGGGTTTTTTTCTACACCACAGCAAGCTTTGATTTGCTAACCTCTATTTTAAGCCTTTCATCTAAAACTAAACTAATACTGCTATGAGGCTTTGCAAATTCTGATGTATTGCCCCTTTATGCCTTTCAACAGTGGAACAAAGAAAAGCTGTATGACTCGTACAGGTCTTGCATGGAACCACAGAGAAACAGCATGGCAAAGATAGAAAAAGCTACCTATAGTTAATGCATGCATTTCACAGTGACTTCAACCATGGAGGACTGAAGGGAGAGGCGAAGGTGAAAACAAGACACCATACAAGTTAACAGGCAAAACGGGAAAACAGAGCGACAGACACGATTCCTCTACCTGAGCACCTCGGAGAGCGAGGAGTCGCTGTCATCCGACCTGGAGGCAGAAGAGGAGCGAGGAGAAGGCGGGAGGTGGGAAGAGGAAAGGGTTAACCACGGTAAGAAAAGACAGAAGGGTTACTGCATGGCAAAGGGTTAAAAAAGGGAGCACAGACAAGTAGAAAGGGGTTCAGACATAAGAGCACAAACAGGCAGGAAAGTTCAGTCAAAAATAAATCTTGTTCAGTGAGATTAGGCAGCTCGCTTTATAAGTCACTGAACAAGCTGTATTATTTGACCAATGTCAGTCTCAATCCGGCCACCAACACTCAACATTAAATTGACTTAATTTTTGCTAAAAAATACAGGTTAAAAGGTTTGGAACAGAAGGTCATTTGGATAAGTACAGTCATTTGCATTCTGGTCAAGACAATAATAGAGTCATACAAAAATGTACACTTAGCAGCCTGTTAGCCTAGCTCATAGGAGGTCAGCTGAGAATGATATCTGTCAACAACACCAAAAACTGTCTGGATTCAGACAAAAGTTTATAAAAATACATACTAGACTATGTTGGCTTTCAACCTATAAAGTAAATATGATTCATGAAATCATGTAGTGACTGGATTTGGCCCCTTTTTTTTTTAGCTTAATAAGACCTAACCAATGACCAGCAGGTCAAAACGTCAAAGATCAGACCTTTAAGCCAATTAGTGAATGTGCCATACTTAAATGCTATAGGTCACTGAAATCTCTTCAGTATGTTAGCTATATTCAGTTCTGCTCTCAAGGGAATATTTATTGAGGCATCACTGTTTCAGTATTACTGGCCATTCTGAAGACCATTTAAAATGCTGACCAAATAATCTTTTTATTTTTGTTTTGAATGAGTGAGAGCTCTCTCTCAAACATAATGTGACAAAACATGGGCTTCTAAAATAAATAAGGCCAGAAGAATCGTTTTTAATCCCATTCTCTTAAATTCTTAGACTTTTCTCAAAGCTTTATAAATCTAGTTTCCAAAAATTGTCTATAAAACTCTGATTGTTGTGACTGTACCTTAAAGTACAAAAACAAAGATTAGCTTTCTTTATTTTACACTGATTGTAGAAGTTATTCACTAAAGCTAAACTAACTGCTGCTGCTGCCTCTCCACTTGTCTTTTGTGAACCAACAAGATGGATTAGCAGTGTCAACATTCTCACATATCGCTCTTGAAGAAAGCAAATAGTCGCATCTCCAAAAATGTCAAACTGTCAGTCGAAACAAAATAAAAACTTAAGGGGATTATCAGGAGAGAAAAAAAAGGCTGCTAAGGAGGAAACACTGATGCCAAGATAGTCACACCAAAGGTCGCAGATTAGTTGCTCTTTGGCAATGGGGTCAGGGTCACCTCTTAAATTGAATCTTTGCTGACATTTTCAAGACATTAGTACAGAAAACGGATATTGGAGGGAAAACAGGGTTAAACAAAAGGAGGGGAAAACTGCTGAGTTAAGGGAAAACCCAACATCCATGCCACACTCAAAAGTCAAACAAGTTCTGTTAGACAATGACAATATAATGATGAAAAATATATTCAGTCGTCTCCTATTTGTCACCTTGTTATTTTTTTCTAATAAAAAAAAAAATCTCAATATTCTGTAGGCATGGGCTGGTAACAGATTTCAAAGAATGCATGCATTTAAAAAATATTTTTAACCCCTTACAATTATCCATCAAAATAAGAAAGAAAATAAATTATTTATTTAAAAATTGTCAAACAAAGCCACAAAGTGCTCCTTGTGGTCAAAACATGGATAACTACAGATCAAACGTTAGCTAGAAAAGTATAAATAGTTGGAAAACTTTATTTTCTTTCCATGGTTTAAGTTAAAAACAAAAAGTACCAGAGTTTTGACTCGCCGTATGGGGCATAAACTACTAAACCACTGAAAAGCATCTCATACCAGCTCATACCTAGTTCTAGGTTTGTGGAAGTAGCAGAGCTAACAAAAAAAAAATAAAAAATTACTGCAATTGATCCATTTCTCTCTTTTTATAGCAACTTTCCCCAAAAGCCTTTAAAATGCATTGCTTTTTCAAATATAATGTGAATTCTTACAATAATGATTAAAGCCAGAAGATAAAACAAGAAAACTGTTTCAAATTTGTTTATTTTAGGCTCACCAGTTGTTGTTTTTTTAACTCATAAATGGCTTGATTCTCGTCTCGTAGGCAAAAAAAAAAAAAAAACACTTAAACAGGAATGAGTGATTAGAGAGTAAAACTTCTTTTTTGCATTTTAAAAGATGCAAAGGGATGCTTGAACTTGAAAAGATGTAGAAGAGCTTTATCAGCACAATTCCTCATTTCTCATCATTCAAGAGGTTTTGTGCTTTAAAAAAATATTAGATACATGTAAGCATGTATCTAATCCATGAAGTGGTAGAGTTCAAAAGGTCTCAGCAATGGAATAAAATTATAAACTTGGAATGAAAGCAGTTTTTTAGCAAAACATTTACACATCTCACATATAACAGAGATAAAAACAAACAGATGATGTCCTTCCAAATAAATAAATAAATTCCAAGACTGCCAACAACAGCACATGAGGAAGAAAAAAAATCCACAATTCAATCCATCTTGCTGCATCATATTGTACAAGAGTATTTTCCTGGGGCAACCTTATAAGAGACCTTAAATATAAACACCTTCCCACACCATGTTAACTCAAAATGGCTTCCATCAACAACAGCTGCACAAGCACATGACAAGTGCCATCCCATTTACCTACCTCTGGTCCAGATAATGAGGAGCCACAGGCTCCAGCACACACAAAGTCAGCAGTTATTAACATACCACACGCACAACACCCTGACTGATTCCTCAAAGCAATCTTGCTAGCAATTAGGGTTCTACAAAGCCAGGATATTCAATGACTTAATAACAGATGGGAAATGAAAAAAACTAAAAAAAAACTGCAAATGCTGGCTGAAATTAACCACTGACATTTGTCAGAGTAGGATGTTGGAATTGATTGCAAACGGGAAGGGAAGCAAGTCCTCATTTCTGGCTGGGCTCTCCTTCCTTCAGCTGACATTGGATCCATAAGACCTCACCTCCTCAGTTTGATGTAACTAAATAATTACATTGCAAAAAGTGTCTTTTTACACTTTTAAATGTTGACACCGTTAGAGAAATGTGGCAGCCAACTTCAAACCTACTGCACAATGCAGATTTTGGGACGGTTTCATTTGCATTTTCAAGATCAGTCATTTTTTGTGCATAATCTTGTTAAAAAAAACAAAAAGAAAGTGCCTCAAAAATGCAAAAATACCCATTTAATTTTCTCAAACATTGTTACTTTACTACCACAAACTTAAATGTATATTATTGATGTTTATGGAACAGACAAAGTAGCGTACTACATAAGTATACATTTAAAAAGAAAGGATACATGATTTACAAAAAACTTTTTTGCAAATAAAAAATCTGAAAAATGCATATGATGGTAACATTTTGTTGTTGAGAGAATTATTTTTTTGGCTGAAACGGGGAAATTGGGCCCAGTTGATAGAAAGATAAATGGAGCTAAAAAGCAATTCTAGATGAAAACTAGCATAGTTAGTAGGTGCAAAAGACCTGAAAATTGAGAAGACCTTAAAATATAATAATGAAAAACCCAATTCTGAAATCAAACAGACCTCAATTTTGATGTTCACAGAAGCAAACACAATTTTCTGATTTTTATTAATAAAAATCACATAGGTTTAGGAACTTTGTTGCAAATCTGACCGCAACATCAAATTTGTTGTGATCTGATGTTTATCAGATCCCAACAAACTTCAATAATGTTTCTGGTTGCAATGAGACAAAATATGAAAAAGTTTAAGGGAGATTAATAGTTTGGAAATACTATAATATTATAAAATTCAGCTGATCTGACTTTTTCAGTATCTTAAAGTCTTTCCAACATAGCTTTTTGGACTTTCTGCAACACTTAACACTAATGGGAGGAAATAAAGTGTGGAAGTGGGATTCCATTCTACATTGCTCTCCAAAGGTAATGTATTTAATGCATCGATATGAGAAAGAGGCCTGACAACACAGATAGCACGAGGAAGAGGAAAGGGAAGATGAAGAAGAGGAAGAGGGATAGGAAGAACAGGAGGAGGAGGAAATGACTGAACTGAGCAGATGTGGGTGCAAAAAGTGCACAGCGTCTGTCCGGGTCTCTGTGCAGGACGGTACTCACTTGTCCAGAGCAGAACCTTGCGCTTGGTTGCTGGTCAGTCTGGAGAAGACGTTGCGATCATTCCTTGTCCTTAAAGGAGGTGAGGAAGGGGGAGTGTAGACATCAGTGGGCCTGATGAGGAATTAAAGAAATAATAACATGTCAGTGAAAACTCAATAATCGAATCTCCATCCGATCTTGAAGTCATACGTACCTGTACGAACGGTCGTAAGATTTCCTTCTTGTAATAGGGGAAGTGTCATAACCTCGAGATTGTCTGGGACTAAGACACAGATAACAGAAGAAAAAACTAAGCTGATTGCAAAGGTGCTCATGAGAGATGAAATGGATAAAATATAAGACACCATTTTAATAAGTGTGTTTTCTAAACCAGGAAATTAAAACTCAAATTGCAGCTGAAATCAGATGATTTTTTATTTAAGTAGCCAGTCAAAAAAACCCTCAAAAATGTGAGATTTTCTTAAACATTTCAAGAGGTGTATGACCATCTGGCCATTCTTTGGCTATCATCTCATTAGAAATGTTATTAAGTATTAGTGTTGCAAGAACTATTTGTACAAAAACAATGTGATGCAGAGCTAAGAAGCAGCATGTGCATGGAGATCTTGATAACACAAAGTATGAGCTAAAGTTGGCAGAAAAAGAACAAATGCTGGTAGCAAGTGTTGAAACTGGGAATGACATCTAACTTAACTCTACTCCAGTTGCTCAAAAACCAGTGAGTTTCCTGATATACTCAGTGTATTGCCTACTAACAAATATTATAGCAACATCTTCAGAAAAAGGAAGTTATAAAGGATTGTGACTATAAATGGCAAAATCTACAAATGAACATTAAATACCAAGTTTGGTTCATGAGTAAACAGCCACTCATAACCAGAAGGCTAGAAAAAAGATTTTGGAATGCTTGTCTTTTACATTTTCTCATAGAAATCAGTAATTGCAGCACAAATATTTACAAACAACATAAAAAAAATTGTTACAAAATTCTAGTTAGGGAATCTGAACAAAAACGGTCTGTAGTCTTTAAGAAGTTCACTGAGAGTAATTTCAAACATTAATCTAGTATGATCTCTCACTCCTAAGATTAACAATTAATCAACACAGTTTGCTTCTCCATGACTTACAAAGTGTGTCCTCTGACAGGAAGGCTGATTGTGCGGGACGCTCGTTCCCTGTGAAAAGGGTCCCGGAGGGGCACGCTCAGTGCCAGACTTCCTGGAACAAGACTCAAGCCATCCTCCTGGATGTCGGTCAGTGAGGCTAGGGACTTAGTGATGTGCTGCTGCTTGCTGCTTGATGAGGGATCCAGGATGGGGCCGAGGTACTCCGCAGACACCGCCTTCATCTGGGCCGAGAGGCGAGGCTCCATCTGGGTGAATCAAGTGAAGAGATTGTGTTAAAAAGTACCAGAAAAGCCAGGGTGAACTGAGAAAGGAGGGCAGTGGGATGACAGAATATCACAACATATAATACAATAATGAATGCTAAAAATTATTCCAATGCATGTTTTGGTGAGGAAATGAGAAGACAAGGAAGCATAAGCTGCTAGCAAATAAATATTAATGTTGACTAAAAACAAGAGACACCAAAGTCTAAAAAGGACCAACATAAACAGAAGATCTGCATCAACGCTGACTGTTTTCTACCATCAAGGTTTAAGTGTTTGCCTCTACTGCCTCCCTGTGGTTTCAACCAGTGAAAGCAGGCAGACAAAAACCTCAAACACCAATACAAAGTGATATTGTTCCTCTATATAAAGAGCTTTACCTTTATTTTAAAGTCATCCTGGCTGTTGGATTCCTTCATCTGTGACACACTAAATGAATCACAGAAAGGTGAAACAATATAAACAGATGTTGCATAACTTTTAGAGATGATTTAATGCATTTTTTCCACATTAGGACAAAATGATCAATACCAAAATATGTTAGCCGTGTGCTTTCAGATTTTTTGATGATGAGGAAGTAAAGTGGAGATGCTGACGGCTCACCTGCTGTCAGAGGCTTGGCTGAACTCAGAGGGCTCCTCGTCTGTGCTGGCGTAACCATTTTCTGAAAACAAACAAAGCACAAAACCCGAAAGCTCACAGTAAACAGTGAGGACAAATCATATGTTCAGACAAACAAGGTGACACAGCCTTGTTGGTGAAATATCCTTCTTTGATGTTTTATGCTGCACACGCTAATGTGCTTGAATAGAGCCAACATGGTTTTCACTATATTCAGTTTTCAGCCATGCTCCTTCTGTTTTCATAAGATGGATTGAACAGTGCTCTGTAAAATGTTCAGACTTGGGATTTATAACCTGAACATGCTTTAAACATCTTAATCTCCACCCTATCTGCTGTGTTCCTTGGTCTTCATGATGCTGTTTGTTAACTATGAGGCATTCACAGAACAGCTGAATTTATTATTCAATTAGACTACATAGGAGAAGTCTTAAGTGCCCGAGGGTGGTGGCATTGGATTTTATTTAGGTTTATCAGAGTAAAGTCATCTAAATACAAATGCATGTTAGAGTTATTTTTTACATTTTTATTCACATAAAATTTCTAAAGCTTTGTGTGGTTTGTGTTGTCCTTTCAATTTTGATAAAACATCAAAATTTTATGTAAAATATGTAGTAAAATATTAAGAAATCATATTAATCTATAGGCCACTAATACATTTTGTAATTTTTGGTTTGTCTAAATTAAACAATCTTGGGGTGAAAGGCGGTGCAGGATTTGACCAATGGTAATTTCTTTAGACACATTCCTGAGCTGCACAACCCAAGTTTCAAGAGAAGGCTTGATCGGCGAGCAAAAGCAAATATTTAGTGGCTGCTGATCTAAAGTAAACATTTTGAACACAACAAATCTTAAGAGTAATGCCTTAAATGTTCCTAAAATGATAAGAAGGTGAAATAAAGCAAACCAAACGCAATAAAAAATATTTGACTTTTCCCTCATTTTATTTAGTTTATGTTTTGTCTTGCATTCCAATAGAAAAAGAAATGCTCTCACCTTGCTGGACGTTGTGGATGAGAGCCTGGAGCTCAGGAATGCACTCGGCCTTTTCTCTCAGCGCGTCGAGGATCATGTGATTGTGAGACGAGCCGATCACATCAGTCTGCCTCAGCTGACCCTCGAGCAGTCGGATCTGCGCCTCCCTCTGAGCCACCTGTAAGCTCTATACACAGTCACACAGGCAGAGAAAGAAATAGACAAGGAGAGTAAGAAGATTACATTTTTATTTAATAACTTTCATTTGAGTGGTTTAATTGGGGTCAAACTTTTCAAACTACAAAGCTTCAAACTTTCTCCAAAGGCACAGAATGAAATGCAGAACTTTATTATTTGTGTGGAGCCTTTCTTATGAGTCATTATAATTAGCAGCTAAAAAACAAACACATGGAAGGTTTTAAGGAAGTAAATCAAAGCCATGGTCATGAAGGCTTTATCCAGAACTTTTCTTGCAAGAGAAAATTTGTCTTTCAAAATAATCCAATATAGGATTGCTTGGAAATACTACTTTATTCTTAATTATCAATAAAGAAAACAACTTTTTATACTCCTATAAACCTGAATCAGAGCTGAAAATGTGGCAATACAATTGTATAACATTAACTTTTAATATTCCAGTATGAAACCTTGCTGTAGTACAAAGAGATACCACTAGATGACATACAAGGAACCTTTTACAACTGCAACACAAGCAACTATAAAAAGGTTTAAAAATCGGTTCACTTGTCTTTGTGCTTCTGTTTTTCCTCATGTTAACTCACCTTATCAATGGAAGCCTTCAGGAAGTGATCCAGCAGGTGGCGCGCTTCAGCCAGGGAACAGGAGCTGATCACCACTGAGGTATCCACCGAGTCCAGTTCATCCTGATTAAAAACAGCACTCGCATCAATGGAGGAATCGCATCACAACACACACACAGAGATGTGTTTTCATGTAATTATGTTTCTTACCTTGGTCTCCTCTATCTGCACGATGGTGGCCTGGCAGTCAGACAGACTGTCATTGATGTAGTCTATGTTGGCATTCAGCACCTCAATCTCCTCGTTGACTTCCTGGAGGAGGCGGTCCTCCGCCTCTGGCCCCTCGCCGTCGGCCATCAGTACCTCCCTTTTATGTGAGAGAGCTTCCTGTTGCATCGTCAGCTCTTCTCGCTTCTGACTCATCAAAAACACAAACAGCACAGGCTTTCAGAAATTAATCATAATTCTCTAAAACAATAAAAGTAATTGGAGTTTGTTTCACATCCATTTTTCATTTGGCCTGATACATACTTAAACACCTTTGTTGGTTTTAGTCTTAAGGTGTTGCAATTTAGAGTGACCACAGCAGAGAGCTGCTTTTACTCACACACAACGGAAGAAGAGGAACCAAGGTCCTCACAGTGGTTTCATTTCTTATCTACTGACATGAACGAGTCAAAACAGCTGCTACCGGCTTCGTTTTCAATCTGATGCTTAATTTCTGCTGACAGCTCATCTCATCTGGTGGCATGCAACGAGGTAACTCCAACAAAGGAAAAGAAATCCCATTTTCTAAACATATTAAAAACACCTTCCCACACCTTGATAAGGCGATCCATGTCCGCTTCTACGTTGGAGATGGTCATTCTCTGCATGACGATGTCCATGATGCGACGCTCAAGGGTTTGCCACTTCAGACGGGCAGACTTGGAGAAGCTGTTGGCTCTGCCTGCAGGTGCAGTGCTGCCCAGGACCGCTGGCTTCCTCTGAAGCTTCTTCCTGCTGTTGGAAAGTTATAATGAAGAAAAACATCCCCAAATGATGAAACTGTTCTGTTTCTAAGTACTAATAGAATTTCACTGCATTTCCTTCAGTGGCATCAGATCTAAGGGGACTGAAAACATAAAATCAACACATTTCATTTTTTACTCATAAAACTGTTATGTTTTTAAAGAAACTTCAACTTCACAATAGCATTACTTGTCCCAATGCATTCAACCTTGATGAAACACACAGCAGTATGTGGTTGTAGCGAGTCAAAAGGTGGAAAGGTTGGACAGGAAGGGGAGGTGAATACTGCTGCACAGATTCAGCCCCATTTATGCAACAAGACAATTACTTACCTAATCACCCGCGTCCCATCCACACTCCCCTCGCTCTCTGCCATGTATCCATATGCGTTGTTCTTGTTGTTCCACTGGCGCACCAGCCCGCTCACAGTCCTCGCAGTCTCCGCCTCAGAGCTGCTTGCCGTCGTGTTGGCCGACAAATCAGCTCCGGAGTCCGTAACTGGAGTCGTCTGGTTCCAGCGGGCAACTCGACCCGCCACGCGGTCCGACATGGGCTTGGCCATGCGCCGCAGGGCCGTCACTTCCTGGGTCTTCCTACGCAGCACCAGCTCCTGCTGCCTCTTTTGAGACTCCAGCGCCCGAATCTGGTACTGATGTCGTCAGAGTAATACAAGCCTCAGCATCATTTAGAGTTCATAGACGGCTTTTTTCTTTTATTTAAATTTTATTTATGTTCCGTAGCACAAAGTGTTTACTTTTCACACAAGTTCACAAAGTACTGATCAAGAAGGGATTTAAGACTTAAGATGAAGCCCTAGATAAAAGGATTAGGACCGAGGCCTACAGCATCACTGTGTACTGTCTATTGCGCCAAAGAAGCAAACAGAACCCAAATGGGAAGGTAATATTTTCAGAATATGTGCTAATGTGAAGAACAAGATGCAGAATGTAAACTGATTACATATAAACCCCCATTTTTAAGTGTTTTACAGCTTTGCATTTATTTTTTCTTCAGGCTTTCTATCTTCCCTTTCCGAAAAGATTCTTTGGTAAGTCAGCTTAAACATTGCATGTTGTGAAATATTGGCTCTCGTATCTCAAAGCTTCTTCTATTTCTGGCAGTGGAGCAAATATTTAAATGCATATGCAAAATATTAAAGACGGATAGCTACAATCCAGTGAAGCTGATACATGTCCTCTTGAGAGGACACAAATACACATCTCCTCCAAATACACAATCTTTAAAAGCTTCCTCACCTCCTGTCGCCGCTGCTCCTTCTTAAGCTGAGCAATCTCTCGATTCCTCTTCGCCTCCACCATCCTCCTTCTCTGTTGCTCCTCTTTCATTTGCTTCATCAGCGCCACCTGCAAACAGCCCGGAGGATGGCAACTCAAATAAATTTCTTTATTCTTATCATTCTGTCAGAATAATTCTTCCCGACTCCCCCTTACCTTTGCTTTCTTCATCTCATTGACTTCAGTTTGGAGCTTCTTCAGTTCCCGCTCATACCTCCCCTGGTTTTTGAGCAGACGTGCATGCTCCTTCTGCGCTGCCTGCAGCTTCAGCAGATCACGGTTCATTTCTTTGAGGCGCTTCTCGTACTCCTGCCTGATCTTGCTGGCCTTCTCCTCAGTGTAGTTTTCCATGGACACTGCGTAGGCATGTAATAACGTTGAATAGGTGCTCCGAAGGGTTATTAATTGAGGATTACCGAGCCTCACTCACTGAGGTTCTGCAGCACGCGGTCTCTCTCCAGCTGCGTGTCTCTGATCTTGTTCTGCAGCAGGATGAGCTTCTCCTCGTACTGGAGCTTTAACATTAGCAGCCGCCGCTGGCTGTTCTCCAGTTCGTCGATCAGCTTCTGCTTGATCTCAATCTCACAGGTCAGGTCGGCAAGATCTGCCTGGAAGTTGGCTGCAAGTTGGGAGGTTCAAAAAATTATTGGAACTCCAGTCTAAGAAAGAACTGGATGCACAGTTTTAAAAAAAACTATCAGTCCAAACTGACATGTTAAATACTGAACTTTTAAAATGTTTTCATTGTGAGTGTAACTACTAAATGTAGAGTCTGCAATTACCTTTCTCATCCGAGTCAGAATCTGAATCCACCAGGCTCTCGTCACTGTCAAAATCGTCCTCTTCCTCCCTGCCCTCCTCCTCATCTTCGCCTTCATCTTCCTCACAGCCGCTCTCCTCCTGCAGTGGAGACATAATATCCTACAGAGGCAAACACTTTATTTAAGATGTTGTTCTGCCTGTATGGTGATGACATGGTAAAGGACGAAGACCTCACCTCGGTGTAATTGTCATCTGAATCGATCTCTCCATTCTGTCCATTTTCGCCGCTTCGCCGACTCTCCCCGTTTTCCTGAGTGTGCAGCTTTACTCGTTTCTTGAGACCTTTCTCCAACTCTGGGCTGCAGGAGATAGAAAAGTGGTTTTGGGTAAAAGGTGTTTATAAAATAAACACATATACAACATCTAGGGTTGCTACTATCAATTATTTTAGTAATCAATTAATCCATCAATTATTCTGATGATTAATCAGATTAAAAAATGTTGACATTCTACAGATTTTTCATTTGACCACTACAACCTTTTTTATATAGGAAATAAAAGTGCATTTTTTTTTATAATAAATGCCAAATGTATGTACATTTTGTACAGAATATGTTGCTTTTCAGCCAATCACCTTTTTCTTATTTAGTCTGTAAACTCCAGTTATCAAATAATCAATTAGTTATTTCCGTAATCGATTTATCATTTCAGTCCTAATAATATCAATGTATTTCATCGCCCTGCATGACTGCTGATGCTAAAATGGTTGCTTTATGCTCCAGCAACATTTGCAACACTGGCTTTTTTTTTTTTTTTTTTCACAGAGAAAATGAGTCTTCTAATGTAATTGCCATAGTCCATTAAAGTACATCAACTTTTATCTTCCCATTAGGTTCTTAAGTCTTATTACTTGCTTTATTTTCCCCTTTGCTCCTACTTTCACAGATTTTATCACCAATTCCATCTGCCACCACTTCTAAGCAATTAGTCTGCTAGATTCCTACTCTTGTCTCTTATGACCCCATGGCTAACTGTGTGAAACCTTTTAGTGTCCCTGCCAGCATTACAACCCAGCACTGATAGCACTCCAACTCTCCCAAAGTCCCAGAGTCATAATTGACTTGGATGAATCTCTTAAAGAGAAAGTGAGGCAGGAGAGCATGTTTGCAGAGCACATTAATCCCTTTCAGGCTGAAAAATTCAGCACAGGTGCATCAATCCAAGCTGAGCAGGAGAAATTAGGAAATTGTTTTACATAAAGCTTAGGTGTTTGAAGTCACTGTTTCGCTTTCAATTTAGAAGGGTTTTATTTATGTTTGGATTTTCTATGTGTTAGTTTCTGTGAGGTCCAGCCAGATCACCTGGGCTGGTGAGACAAAGTGCAAATTCTTCATTTTGTTTTTTGTTTTTTTTTGTAAACATTGCCTGCTTGTCTGCCAGTGGTATTACAGAGAATGTTTACTATTTCAACTTCCCTGAAAAGAGACTTTTCTGTGAAACTCCAGAGAGATTGAGTTCTTTTATCAACATTTGTACCACTCCATGGTCCCGGCGAGTTTGTCTTCTCTTGTTAATCAGCATAAACGACGGAGAGATCGAGATAAAGAGCTCAAGCGTCATCTCTCCCACCTGATAGCTGAGAGTCTGAGATCCCATGAGGAAGTGGCTGGCATTTATAATCAAACATGGAAAATGATGTGTTACTCTGTAGAACTGGATAAGAATGAATGTGGAAGAGAGAAGTTCAAACTCTTCCTCTATTTTACCTCTTAGGTCAGAGGGCAAACCAGATTCAGAGGAGATCTTTTCTTAAACGGATTAGTGAAAATCAGAGGAAATTTGGATAACTGCACGAGCTTAATCAGATTGCTGAACACCCACTCATTACTTTAGACACCCTTTTGTTGTTATGATAAGTAGGTTGTTTTGTTGCCTGTATTTTTAACCATTCAACACATTTATATGCTGGTTTAATAAACACATTAGTACAATTAGATTTTATCAGTAACTTGTTTTTGTTAGCTGACGTGTAAAAAAGAACTAAAATTAAACTCCTGGTCCTTTTCAGTTAAAGCTAATGTAATCATGCTTCACCACACTATTGTATAATTTTGAGCTAACTGCAAATCTCTACTTTCATTTACAGGATTCGTCAAACTGTGTAGTTTGGGAAAGATAAAGCAAATTGTAGACAGTTTGAAAGTCTCAGTTCCTTCACCTCAGCCTTCTCTGCCGCCTTTCCTTCTTCTTCAGCCGCTCGATGTCCAACTTGGCGCGCCGCAGAACGTCCGTCATCTCGGCCTCCATGGACATGGCTATTGGGGAGGAGCCAGGGGGATGGCCGGGGGCTGGGCTTAGAGCGGAGGCTGGAAACGAGGAACGAGAGGAGAGCCGGGCCACCTGCCGTCGTAGTGACTCATTCATGGCCTCGCTCTCAAGGAGTTTGGATCTAACAGGGTAGGAAGAGTGGGAAGGTTTATTGATATTTAAGCTCATAAATCTCCTCTCAACTCTGGGGAAGCTTGCAGGTAACCCCCTACCTAAGTTCTTCAACTTCTCGGATATAGTTCTGTATTAGCGTTCCAATCTCCTCATTGCCTTCACCTGCAGGTAAAAATAAAGTCGACTTTGTTAAGATTATTTTTAACCGGTAAACATATAAAGTGTAAGAGGCAGGGCTCAGGTGCAGAGCATCTCTGCATTCACGTACTTGACTTGGTGAGCAGAGTGCTGACCTCATTGGCCAGCAGATGCGTCACCCGTGTGTTGAGATGATCGATGGTTTCCTGCATGGCCTTCACTCTCAGGCGCAGCGAGTCGTTTTCTCTCTGCAGCATGGCGTTTTCCTGGTACAGGTCGCTGTAGCCTTCAGCTCCATCCTCACCTGCCACACGCTTACCCTGCATGGAAGTAAACAAAAACATGGCAGTGAATAAAAACTAAATCGGTCTTCAGTAGAATAGCAGTCAGAGCTGGGGGAAAAAACGCTGTTGTTCTGCATCCCAAACGAACACTGCGCCATTGTTCAGAATGAGTGCAATCGTCTGTGGCTCTTCAAGGAGTCATTGTTGGGTTTGGGGAGAAAAAATCAGTTGTTTATGTCTGAAACTGAGAGCCAGTATCTAGTCACAGCTCACGCCACAGTCCATTACTAGACTACAGTCACATCGCATCTCTTACCACTCAGAGGTCAGCTTGCAGTTTAGAGTCTCTTCCCTTAGGCAACCATGGTAACCTCAAGCTAAACAACTGTTTGTCTGTTTCAGTCACACAAGTCAAAGCTAAAGAAAAGTAGCCCCTAAAGGTGCCGATATTATTACGTCATATTTCTACACTTGTGGTTCTTGAGCCAAAAGCATTGCTGCTGTAAATGTAGTGAAATCTGTTTCAATTGACATGGGAAGTTCACTGATATACACACCACACTTTAGATCATGATCTGAAAATATATCAAGTCACATATCCTTTTATTCCAAATGCTGAGAAGTTCAATTGGTATTAATATTAAATGTGTTAAATGTTTGTATTTTTTATTAATATGTTACTCAGCTTAACCACAAAGTTCTTGTTATATTTTTGTATTGTGTCCAGTTAGTATCCTCGGTTTCATTCATCTTGTCACCTCCTTTGCTCTCTTTTTAGTATCCGTCCCACCGACGAGGTGTTATCACTTCTTCTTCAACCTGCCACTTTCCATTTCGATCTTCCCCCTTCTGCTTAATCCAAAATGGCTTCTTGCATTTCTGGTTCTATCTATCACCTCCTTTTCCCCCTAAAGCACGCACCTAACATCCATCACTCACCGCCTTGTACTCCATCAGCTCCATCTGGAGTCGGGCCACCTCCGCACGCAGGGCGTTGATCTGCTGGCTGGTCTTATCTTGGTTCACCACCACCTTGTTCTTGATGTTTCGGGCACGGTTGGCGTACTTCAGCGTGTTCAGCGTCTCCATGAAGTCCCGGTCTGACGGGCTGACGCAGGCAATCATGACTGTGCGGCTAAAGAGGAGAGAATCAGCAGCTCGGTTCATTTCAGACATATCTCATAAATTAGAGACTTTCTTACACTTGAAGATACAGTTTGAGTACCTGTTGCCTCCCAGCGAGTCTTGCAGCAGTCGGGTAAGTTTGGAGTCTCTATAAGGGACGTGTCCGCCTTTCTTAGTCTGATCACCTAAAGCGCTGATCACATTTCCAAGAGCCAGCTAACACAGAGAGGAGAAGAGACCAAACAGCATTTAAACAGAGCAAAATGTTTAAATGCACTGATGATCCAATCTTGTTTTGTTTCTGACCCACCAGTCCACAGTTAATAGAGATTCCCTCTCGGGCCCTTTCTCCAGTGGCCCCCGTGCGTTTGAGCCTTTCTGAGCCGGCCAGGTCCACGAAGTGAAACTTGGCCATCAGGGTCTCGTACTCCGGCTGGGCGATGGGGGAGGAGTCCACGCCGTTCACTTCGCCGTTCTCTTCTCCTCCATTCTGCTCCAAGAAAGAGGCAAGCAATGAGTTTCAGCATCTTACTTCAAACTGGTAACTATTTCACCAGCTTGCATGCTCCTTACAATTCTGTTTTATTCAGTTCTATATGAAAACACACTCCATTTATCTATGCTATCTTTGTCTTCTCCGTCTGCCCAGTCTCATTTAGAAAAATGATGAAACTTGTACACACCTTAAGCTAGACCTCCTAACTATGCTTTCTGAAAACGTTTTACTTATTTCTCTTTCACATTCAAGGCACTCTCTACATCTCTACTCCAAACCTCCAGTCCTACCATTTGCTGCTGCTGAAAGACCCTCATCTGACAGAGATGGATGGTGAAGATGGCATGTGAGCGGGAGCTTTGTGCGTTCATCTGTGTGCTGGCTGTGGTACGGGACAGAGCCCCAAGCTTCAGGCACTGCAGCAGCTGCAAAACACGCCAAACATACAGGACATTTGCAGACTTTTCATTTAAAATTAGAAGAGAAAATTGTTAAAGCAGACACAACTTTGAAAAGAAAATCTAATTTTATGCTAATGCTTGTCATCATTGCCCAGAGGAATTCAAAATCTTGCATACTTATTTAATCATTTAGAAGGAAAAATTGTTATCTGGCCCTCTCCCAACTCAAACTCATCTCTGCTCATTTGAATATCTGTCAACCATGTTTTTTTCCCCTCCTGGTGCTTCCTCTCCTAACTTTTTAATCATCCTGCCTGCATCTGCCTTCCTCGCTCCTTCATTGTCACACTCTCTCCCCCTCAACCTGTTTTGCTGCTTTAAGTCTTTTGTCACAAAAGGAGCATCCATTCATCTTCAAGGGTCTTTAAATAGATTATATTTTTGGGAAATTAGAGCCCAGGTGAGCTGAAACAAATAAGGCTATCATTCGTTTCTATCCAACACTCTGAATAATGATTGAAATAGTGATGCAGACTGAATCAGGAAATCATGCCTAGGCCATTTAATTCCTCTGATCGTTCTGTTGCGTTTAACAAATATCAGTCAATAAAATAATATCTGAAGTCTTTTCCTCCCACAATTACTGACTACTACTGGCATGGTACCATTGTGGAAATGATTTTTTTTTTTACTTTTTATTTTCAGTTAAAGAATAAAGTCACAATTTTGTACTTTGCAAAGGTGCTGTAGTGTTTCCAAAAATATGTTAATACAAAACGTCTTCTATGTGTTTAGATATCAATCAGCTAATGGTCTTGACTTGTGCAGCAGGCAGTGTCTGATGGATAAACGTGAAAGTGATAAGATCCTACAAAATTTGGTATATAAGCAAAAGATGGTTTCTAACAGTATGGAAAACTGATGCATTTTCACATAAAAAAAATTATAGAATACCACCAAAAAGAAAAAAAACTTGGTGAACTCTTGCCCAGTTTGCGTGGCTATAAAAAGACCACCCATATAAACCAGGACCCACCTCGTCCTCTGAATGCACCAGTCTGGAAGTGACTCCTGTGGTGTAGATGCTGCCGTTGGCGTCCTCATGGATTCTGATGTTGGACTTCCTGCTGCGACTCTCTGGATCTCTGGTTCCATCAAACAAGTCCAGGATCTCCTCATTGTACAACTACGATTAGGAGTTGAGATATTTACTGTCAGAGTTTCTGCCTCTTTTTAGTTTTTTTTTTAATCACAAAATTCTATTTTTTTTCTAGTTTCAAAAACAACATTACTGAAGTGTAGTATGTTAAATATCAAAGTGTAATAAGGCAAATTAATTAAAGAATGTCATTTTAAGATAATGTAAAAACACTGCATCTAGTACATTTTTTTCCTAAACAATTTTTTTATACCATTCTTATATTTATGCTCATTGTAACCTGGTAAATAATAAAAGCACTTTTTCAGACTGCACATTACACCCAAATTACACACACACAAAAAAAATTAAATCTCCAGGAACAACATTCAAAATAATGACCTCTTTCAAACAAGCCAAGTCAAAGGTCACAGAGGGCCACTGAAAGCTCAGCTGTTCCCACCTAATGTCAAACACACACCCATCTGTTTACCATCAACACGGATAAACTTTTGACCCAAAAGCTAAAAGAAAACACATTAATATCAAAGAGCAGGACAGACTAAAAAAGAAAGTAGTAGAAGCTGTTTGTAAAAGGTTATTATTTTTCTGGTTTTATTAGGATTTCTGTTATAACCTGATCATTAAAGAAACCACAACATACACGCCCAAACGTACAACAGAACCCTTCCCAACACGCCCCTCACACTTACTCTCCAGAAATCCCCCGAGGAAATGATTAGTAGCCATATATCTAATTTCTCCTACACAAGCATCCCGCCCTCTCTCTGATTCCTCGCTCTTATCCGTCTTCTGCTCCTCAGTGATGAGGAATAATGTCAGAGGTAATGGCAAACATTAATCAGGTCCCACAAAGCACACACAGACATCACAGCCCATCTGTCTTCAGACTGTCACATCCTGTTTGTGGATGAGAAGGCTGATCCTGTTGCTTCCTTTATGTTCTGCTTGGCATTAATATGGACCAACAACCAAATTTATTGATCCAGAACTTTTCAAAATGTTAGATCAAATCTTTTCGTGTGTCCCACCTCCAAAAACTGGGCGCTGACTTTAAACTCTGGCGGCTGGATGCCGGTCTCTTGGGCTCGATCCCTCCTGCTCTGGATGCCCTCAAACAGCTGGTGAACGGCCCGGGGGATGATGCCCTGCTCCTGCAGGCTCAGACTCACATCAAAACCCGTCCCCATGGTGTAGGTCTTCCCTGAGCCCGTCTGGAAGACATTTTATTGACAAAGAAAAAAAAAAAACATTCTTACCATCCCTAGATTTACATAACGTTTCTTATCTATCCATGAATATGCAGTGAAGGCTCATTAAAACTCTTAAACCAGTTAATGTACTGTGTAATCAACTGGCCAGTCAAAGGTTTTCACTTTAACTGGCCATGACTGGTGGTCTAAACTTCAAAAAACAATCAATTAGTGAGCTAAAGAACTAAAAACACAATTTGAAAGTTGTTGCTGAATAAACTCGGCGTCTGCAGTATCAGTGAGGTGTTTAAAAATTAAGGCTATTTAAAAGGAAGCCACTTTCCCTCTGGCATGAAGACAACATTAATTAACAGAATCTCTTAGCACCAACTCCAAGTCATGGCTGCAACTGAATAAATGAACAATCTTGCACTCATCACTGTTGAACTACAGTAGTTCTTTCTCATTGAACTACTATTTAATCTTATTTTTAGTTATGTTGCCTAGTTTATATTATTTTTTAATGTCTTTAATGACATCTCTCACAAGGAAAAGTAGAAAAATAATCCAAAAGCCATTCTTACATCTTACAGTTTATAATAATAATAAAAATAAGCCACAAATGATCAGTTAGCTATCGTCATTTACACTGACAGTGATTTTTTTATGGCTCACAGTACTTTGATGTGCTTGATGTCACCACACCAGTGACCGGCATGCTTTCTGTTGTTAACATACAATGATATGTGAATGTGTGGTAACTGCAGACTAAATAACTCCAAATCTACAAAGCCTCGTGGTCGCACCTGTCCATAAGCAAACACGGTTGCGTTGTAGCCCTCGAAGCAGCCCTCGATGAGCTTGTACACACAGGCCTGGTAGATGTGCTGCTGCTCTGAGTCAATGTCAAACACAAAGTCGTACGTGAAGGCCTTGTCCTTTCCCAGGAGGACCTGTGGTTCTCCTGGTGTGACCAGCGTGCACACGTGACAGCCCTCGATCTTCTCCTTGGCCATTTGAGGGCGAATCCTAAAAGATAAGGAGTAACGACATGGACATAAAAATCAAGCAAGGAGGATTTTATGACAAGATGAGAGATTTAAATGTGGAAATGTATAACATAAACAGAAGCAGTTTTAACATCTTTCCAGTGAAAATGTGCACCAAACAGTACACCAAACTGAATCTGAATGTTTTACTCGCTTGCATGACGGAAATATGCAAATATTTGCAGAACTTCCTCCGGACATCTTAAGGACACACATAGGCAGTAAATCTTTGAGAGCATTTGCTGTGGCTGAGAGGGGGTGCCTACTGGTATCTGCTGACTTGTGTGAACCTTTTCATCCATTCATCACTATTGTAATTACAAGTGAAGGTGATACAAAACAATCGCCTAACAGCCTCTGCTTTCATTCCTGACATGAATTGTTGCATTATCTTCCGTAACAGGATCATTTCATTAGGTATTGCGTTATATAGCTGCTAAAAAAAAATGCAGTGAGAATGCATCTCAAGTAGAAAATCCTCTGGTGTGAAGTATACGTGTGGACGGCAGCTTTGGGAAACGTCTGGACCAAACTCTGCAGTTTTCTCCTGAAAAGTCTGTGGGGATTATGTGAGAAAATGGCTCGAGATGCTTTAGCAAAAATAAGGGGCTTCCCAAATTCACTAGATTATTTAAAGTAGCATGTCAAAAATAATTCATTAAACTTAAAAAACTAACTAAATGCCTGCTTTTATTGTTAATCAGACTAAATCATAACAAATTAAAAGACGTTAATGGTTTCAGACTTTTTAATCAAAATCTTGAAAATTCAAAAACAGTAAAACTTTTTTTCATGTACAGTAAGTATCAGTCACTTTCTCTGCTCACAAATCAAACTGATTGGGGTTTTTTATATAAAAAAAAAAAGGTCTTTTTACTGTTTGAAAATCTATGAAACCAGATACCAGAACAGTTTTTTCTGACACTAATCAAGATAAATGGTGCGAGAAAATGAATGAGGTCAGACTCCGTGGCACTGTCTGTTCAAGCTGCGGTCTAGTTTCACGTGTGTGTGGATGTCAGCTGAGTCAGAGTAAATCTACTGGTCAAAATACAGCAATAGAGACACTACATTTCTTCGTAACCTCACTAAATAATATGTTTGGTCAAATTTATATAAATGCCAAAAGAAAAGTGCATCCCCACAAACATACAGATTTCTATACAATGCTTTTCCAGATTTTTTAGCCCATTTTAAATGTTTGCAAACAAAAACTTCAAAAAAGCGAAGATACCTTTTATAGTGCTGATTTTTTTTTTTTTTTTGGAACACATGGGATTGAAAGGACATGAAATGTTTTTAATTGTATGTCTTGATTTGAAATAGATCCAAACATGTCACTTTTAATTAATGATAATACCGAGTGTTTTTAACGTTTTTGTCTTAATTACTCTTAGTCATGACATAAACTAACTCTAGAGTTTTAGACAAAGCACAACATTTTGGTAACGATGCTCAGTTCCTTCAACTGACCATGTAAAGAAGTTTTTCGAAAGGATGAACAGAACCAGTTTGACCAGTTTATTTATAGAAATGCAAATTTGTACATTTAGGGAAAAGGATGCAGGGACTACAAATTCAAGTTAGACGTCAGAAATGAACAGGAGAAACAAAATTATATTTCAATTGGGTAGGAACAGTTTTACATAGTTCCAACACGTAAAATGTAAATGATGTGCCTGACGATTTACAGAGAGCAGACTGGAAGAGGAAAGTTGGAGTAAGTTTAGGTAAATTATATAAAAGAAACACTTTAACTTATCTGTAAGTGATGAAACTGAGCAGAAATCTGAAATAAATCCAAAACATTATTGGTACATTTAGATGTACTAAATCAGACAATGTGGAAACTCGGAAGAAAAACCTGCATCTGAGTTTATGTAGAGTGACTAAAGTCACTATTACAAGCATTGTTGTCAACTCCTCTAATCAGGACGGGTTTCCATCTTGACAGGTAGTTCGCTGAAATTAATTATTTTCCCCTAACATCACAGATGGAAAATAATCCCTGATAAGACGAGAGTGGAAGAAAGCGATCCCTTGCTAAGATCAGCTTTGAAGTCACCGATAAATGACGTCTGAACATTTGAGTTTAGGATCATTTTGATTTTCTTGACAGAACAATGGGAGAAAGCTTTACAGGCAAGATAAAACTGATTTACTGCAGTTCAGACTTCCCACAATTACATGCTTCTGCATCTGTGCTGAGTCACTGAAGAAAAACTATCTGGGAACTTTTACTTTTTCTTAATTTACTTCACTATTGAAGAGCAGGTCTGCTGGATTGCATCTGGAGCTTTTGGAGAGACGGTAGAGCTCCGATGGGGACGAGGGGTAAGAAGAAAGGTAAGGAGGTGACATTTACTACAGCAATATTTTATAAAGTCTTTACCTGGTGCAAAAAAAAAAAAAAAAACCCTCCTTATTGAGACAAACGCACTACAATTGCAACACAAAAACATACGTTATAAAGCCAGAGAGATTCAGAAAAATCCCCAACAGCTGTCGTAGGACGGGACTAAACTACAAAAACATCCACACTGGAACTTCTGTAAATACTATACATAAAGGGGGAAAAAATTACCAGTACTATCTTCACTTCACACATGGTTCCTCTCAAGTATGCATAAAGTACCACACCCTCCACTGACACATACACTTAATCCCTTTACCACAGGTTTTAATGGTGCTGCAGAAACACACACCGGGGCATTTTGTCTGGCTCTCCTTCAGGCACATAAGCATCTCTGAAGAGAGATTCTTCCAGCAGGGGATTAAACACATTTGAATTGTGCGATTCAGCAGCCACATACGAGCTCAGGCCAACCTTATTATAAAGACAGAGGCTGAAAGCAGTTAGCAGACAGATGAGTTTCCTTTATTCCTGGATGTGACCTTGACACAGAGGTTAATGGATCTAAAAGTGCTGTTTTGGCCAATTATAAACATAAAGTGAATATGGCAAAAGAGCAGCACACTGACTTTATACAGAGAGAGTTGACCACTGCAGGATAGAGAGAGAGAGTGTGTGTGTGTGTGTGTGTGTGCGTGCGTGCGTGCGTGCGTGCGTGCGTGCGTGCGTGCGTGCGTGCGTGCGTGCGTGTGTGCTGCTGGGGGGAAGAGGAAGAGAGAACGTAATGCACATAAAACAGCTTAAATTTAGATTTATGCTAAACTGTTCCTGCAGAAATTATACAAGAGTACTGAAAAACTGAATAGAGTACAGAAAGAATTACTTCTTGTGTCCCACTATGCAAATGTACTCAAACCACTGCAATTACTTGCATTTGTCACTTTACTCAAACCTCGATGTCTTGTATTTGGATTTTATGTAGTACTATTATATACTACTTTGGATGTCTTTTTGCTTATTTTCAGCCGTGTCAGCAAGCCAGAACTTGCTGATACAAAAACATGAGAAAAATGAGAAAAATTTAACAACTGGGGAACAAAAGAAGAAACCAAGTGGTTAATGAGCCAATCTTAAATAGCTTCTTTATCTAGAGAAATAATTTACTGTTCCCTGGAGTTTGGGTGCCTTTCAGGCAAAACAAAAACATGAGGAATGATTCTAAATGAACTACTATAAGCAAAAGTTAATCAATAGTTAATACCATTGTGAACAAATGACACATACATGGCAATGAGATCCCATCACATGATCTAACTGTGGGATGAAGAACTAACAGCTTTCGGTAATCAACCAGCACAAGGGTTCAGCTGGATGAGTGTTTAAAACAGCTGCAGCAACAAAAGAATAGATCCATCGCATTGATCTCACATGTGCACAACCAATCAGACTCAGACCACACAATCAATAAAGAACATCTGATGCTATAATTAATCCAAGTCACCATGAATACATGCAATAAAACGGGAGAGACAGAAATAGAGACTATATGATTCCATATGTTCTCATCTTTTGAGTTCAAACATAAAAAAGGTTCAAGTACCTTAGGTGGGATCTTACCTTAAGTTACCTGAAACATAAACAAGGCAGCAGGCTTCTTCAAAAATACAGTCATGAAGACTCAGCTTTTCTCATCACAATCCTGCTTTTCAAAAGTAATGGGATTTCTACCCTTACAAGAACACTGAGATTGGAACATGTCAAAAGCTAAAAACAACCGCTGTTTGAAATTTGACATGTCAGCAAGAAGGATGAGGGATGCCACAAAACATCAGGACCTCACACATTCACAAACACAGAGATTTGGATGCCTCATTTCACTTGAAATGTTACATAGTAAAATAATACCCCTTACATTTTTTGGCCAATTAAAAACGAGACAATGCTAATTTTGTGATGTGCAAATAAAAGAAATTAAAAATATATGTCCAAGTCAGTAAAAGCATCAATATTTTGATGTATTTTTCCATTTAAATAGCAGAGACCCCATAAACTAAATTGGCTGAAACTATAAACATAATTTAGAGCTTTAATTACTGATTCATTATAATTCTCGTGGTCTTTAAATTGTGAACTACATATCCTAATAAGGTACCACATCCATTTTTGCTGTAACACAAGTGCGGACAGGATATCCATTTGCATTCCAGAAAACAGCTTCATCCAAATCACAAGTCTTCTGAACAACTGAGGGATGGGAGTGGGGGTGTGTAACCACAGAGCCAATAAAAATCAGTCTGTGTGATCACTTTCAATAATAAGTAAGTGGCATTTTCCCCCGTGTGCATGTGTGTGTGTGTGTGTATTGGCAATTTTGTGTGTTCATGCTCAATCAACCTCCAAGACCAAGCGAATGATAGCCACAGTTCATTTCCCTAATGTAAACACTTCAGTAAAGGCACAGCCCACACACACGCACATGCACGCCTGCACACACAGCGACAGTTCATAGTATTCACTGGAGCTGTGAGTGTTTCAGATCTCTCTTGTCTCTCCTCTGGCACAGAGCCAGCAGAGGAAGCAACTCTCCATTTATGTCTTTAGCGCGACCCTTTTTTTTTGTTGTTTTTAAGAGGATTAACATCTTCTCTTCCTCAATAACTCTTTAAAATAACTCACTTCCAGTTTTCTCTCTGCCATTTGTGATATCGACTTCACAATTGCTGCGCAGCAAAGTGCCTAAGGCTTTGTGCTCTTGTCCATCGTCACATCTCGTGCTGTTTTCAGCTAAGCTTCGGTTTACTGCCAATGAAAACTGCAGCACAAAAGACTGAATAGCAGAGGGAGTTAAAGGGCCTGTTCCACTTTCCTCTTCTTTCTGATAACAAGAGAGCCTCTCCAACACTGTGACTTTAGCTCTCTTTCTCTCTCATTTCCTCACCCTCTGGCTGTCTTTCTCTCTAATAATCAAATGCCTCCCTGCTACTGAAAAACACACACATTGAATTCTTTGTGTCTGCTCCACCAACTACTGTTTAAAATACAAACACCCCGTCCACCCACTTTGATCCCGCAGCACATCCAGAAAAGCTGTTGACAGATACCTCTATGGCTCTTTTGCAATCCAGGAAGTGTTGAGCTAACAAGTAGACAATAAAAGCATGATCTGTCTTCCCTGTAAATAAATACACAGATAAAAGAGGATATTCAAAAATGCCACTGTAAAAACAACCAACGTATCTCTATGAAAACCAGAAGATTGGGACTGATTTTGTGTTAGTAAGTATTTAAAACTTAAGATCTAAAGACAGAGTGCAAGTCCTTTAAGATTTGCTTTTAACATATACATTCTGATAATCTCTCCAAGCAACCAGATCATGTGCATTTTGGAGGTGTGTGCCCTTCACAATAATCAGGAGGCCTGTTCCACAGACAGAAGACTGGATACACTTTTCTATGTAGAAGGAGGATGATCATCGTACAATGTGCATTGACAGGAAGATTGTGGACCAGTCCTTTTCAGCTGTGGTGACAACTATTTGGCTGCAGCCAAAGCAGCATTGGTTTGCAGTTTGCAGGGCAGCTGTAGCTGTTTTGATTCTTGTATTTCACTCACATGGAGCTGAATTCAATTAAACAGTGATGTTTAAAGAAAACAAACCTTGATATTTGCTTTAGACCCAGAATAAGGTTAATTCTTAAACCATATTGTGACATAATTTTTATGTCACTTGCTTATATAAAACCTTAGACAGAAGTGTTTCTATGTTTTCAATGAAAAGAAAGTTGGCAGTAAGAACTATTCATACATATTTCCTGGAGAACAGACTTAAAATCCATTAGCTCCACTTTAAGCCTTGCAATGCAAAGTATGCTTCCATTTCATACCATCATTATCCCTTTTCATATTTTCATATTTTCAGCATATAGAACAGGATGTTTGACACACAGAAGGTTCTGGAGAGTCAGGTGAAAGAAAGACAATACCTCTTATCAGGTCATACTCTCAATTCGTGATCTACATCTTCACCTTCTTGATGTCAAAAATTTTTGAAGGTTTGTTGTATTGTTTTTCAGAGGGACCAGAATCTGAAAGGGGAAAGTAACTATAAAAAGCTCAAATGTCTAAAGCATTTATTATCATTCATAATAATGTCACCTATTAATGGCATTTACTGCCATTTTTATTCTGAGACACCTTCAGTAATGACAGTTCACTTTTTAACAACCCATTTCTGTTCAACATGATACAAACTATGCAGAGACATGAAAGCCAGAGTCTAATAATTTTCCTGAGAAAACTTAATGTGCTTTGAGGTGTTCTCCTCTTAACTCCAGGCCTGTCATCACTTGTTTGTAGTAGCCACCATTCCAAGCAGCTTCATGATTGATCCCTGCTGCTTTCACTCCACCACAGCTCCACCACACAGTCAGCTGCTTGGGTGTTACCTCTACAGAAACACCACAGTCTTGGTTCCTGATAAACTCTTGCAGTCTTATGCTGCCAAAGAATAATGAAGCTTTTTATCAACTTAATATTAAAAGGAGGTCTCATCAATGAAAGTGCTTATTGAACAGCTGACACTCAAAGATGTGCAAAAAAATGGCTAACATACTCAAGGTATGTTAGCCATGACTGTCTTAAGAACAATCAATTCAACAAAACTTCAGTAAAAGGATGGTTTTAAGAATTTTCTGCAATGCTGCTTTTTTTTTACTATGAAATTGTATCAATAAATATACTGGAGGAGACGTCTATGAGCTCCCAACTCTAGCCCACCAATTAAGCTTCAAAGTGAACATGTACCAACAAACGAAAAGATATAGTAAATTTAAATCCAGCAGAAAATTCTGAAATTACAAGGTTAACCCCATTGATGCATCAGATGATATCCATTTCAAAAATGCCTCAAAGTACCTGTTTGGCTATAGGCACAAAACTGGGAGTTTTTAGTTTTGAAGCAGCCTGTCTGATGGATGTATGATCCAACCCAGTAACAATGACGTAACAATGATCACCTGAAAGAGCCTTCCAGGCTTAGTGTTTTAATTTTGGTTTACTGAGCAGAAACAGGGTTTTTTTTTTCCTGAGAGATTACCCAGCACCACAGAGATTACATAAACACAAACACATGTCCATCTGGTTGTGTTCAGTTTGCCTGTGCCATACCTCAGAATAGGGCTTTGTCATCAGATCTCAGATAAGGATTACCCCAACTGACTGTGTTTGGCTCTCTCCACATAAGAATAAAAAATGGTGAATTACAAAATATCTGTATGTTCAACCATGCATTTGACTTGTGACAACCGTATCATGAAAAGTATGAAAACTTTACGCGGAAAGATGGCATGAAGCATTGTTAAAACTAAGAAGCTAAATTTTCAAGAAGAAATAAAGATGAAAAACACCTAACAAAATTCAAAAGGTTCCTAGCTTGTCTGTGTGCTCTCCGACTTTCCAAACTCAGCTGGCTCTTATCTTTCTGCTGTATGAGCATGTCAAACCCATGTCCCAGGGCAACCAGAAAAAGATAACTTCGCGCACATACTTTCAAAGAAGTTCCCTTCTGTGAAGA
Organism: Poeciliopsis prolifica; assembly: GCF_027474105.1. Taxonomy (NCBI): domain Eukaryota; kingdom Metazoa; phylum Chordata; class Actinopteri; order Cyprinodontiformes; family Poeciliidae; genus Poeciliopsis; species Poeciliopsis prolifica. The sequence goes on along the minus strand of NW_026562378.1, from coordinate 9,122,030 downwards.
GCAAAACAGACCTCTTTGAAAAAACAAAAAAAAATGGACCTTTTTCACCTTTTCTCTTTACTCTAATCTCTTATAATAATGTAGCAAGCAGAGACTGAAATGTTGACTGGAAACATAAACTTAAGTTGTAAGTGAGTCAGCGCATTTAGCTCCAGGGCTACATGGTTGTGGTGCAGTTCTCACATTTGCCTAACAGTTGGGAGTCTTTCTGCATGGAGTTTGTATTTTACCCAGCGTGTCTGTGGGTCATGTCTGGATACTCTCAAAGACTCCAGAGCAATTTAGCTGCAAAATGGTCAATAATCTCCAATAACTGTCTGCTTTTTTGTAAATGCTTTACACTTTGTATATCCTCTGTAATACAGCGCTTATATTACAGGACTACTGTATTCCTGTAATATAAGGACTGTAATTAGTCCATATATTACATCTTAATATAAGGACTATTTGTTTTATTCATTGTGGAGGAAGGTCTTGGTTTCTCTCCAGGCCCTGCAACCCTGCCCCCCTCTGATAAGCTGGAGATTATGGGTGGACTTTAATGATCACCACTTTATAGGATCAGTTGGACAAAATGACAGATTTTGAACATTTGATTGTCACAGCTAAAGTAAAGAAACCTTTACCTGCACATTTGTTGCAGCTGCAGTCAATTACTTGACCATCTGTATATAGAAAATGATAAAAATCTGACAATCAAAGCAGAAAATATAAGGTGGTGCACCAATTCAACAAGAGCAGAAAAGTTAGCCTGGAGCCACACTCTGAATCCCTTTCCATGTCCAACAGCATACAGTTAAGCCCCAATTTATTTACACGCCAGACAGATTTAGATTTAGATATTTTCTTTCAACTAAGAAGCTCATTTCTGACAGGAAATGACACAGGCATCTCCCAGAACATAAGACATTGCAAGAGAGGTATCAAAAGTGAAAAAATAAAACATTTTTTTCACTTTTGATAAAAAATATTTTATTTTTTATCAAAAGCTGACATTCTGCTAGCAAAAACATCAAATGTGTCACACTTCTCTTGACTCTTTAAACTGATCCAGATACCACAGCTGGCACCTTACCAGATTCAGAGAACTAAAATGTGTTGCTACGGCACTAAATGTTGGTGGAAAGGGATGAGGGATCTACATTCAACAAAGACACCTTTGAAGGTGGACACCCTTTGTTCACACAAACTGATACAGAACTTCTAAAAAGGTGGAATCAAACAATGTTCTCCTGACAATTTATCTCTCTTTTGCATTCATACTGTATCTGCCTTGGTCACAATGAAGAGCCTGAGAGAACGAAAGTAAGGACACAGGATAATGGCTGCAATGGGAACGTAAGAAGGTTGCCGCATGTTTGACATGAAAAGCTCAGAAACTCAGGAAATTACCCTGGCCCATTTAGGGTTGGGAGCTTTGGGCATATCAGTGACTCTGGAATGAAATGAGAGAGGCCCGGTGGAGCGGGAATGGATGAAGAAGAGGCAGACCAATGGCTGTTAAGGTCGAAACAAAATGACTAAGAGGAAAGAATGAGAGGAGAAAGGGGAGAGGAAGCAAAAGATCAGATGGGCAGAGGGTATTTCAAAGCCTATTCTATCTTTAAATAAAAAACTTAAAAAAGGACACTGAATATCACCCTGAACACATCACCCTTACTGTGAAACACGGTGCTGGCAGCATCATGATATGGAGAAGCTTTTCTTTAGAATGGACAAAGAATCTGGTCAAAGCTAATTGAAACCTGAGTGAAATTGAGCAAAAGCACATGTTTAAAAATAATTTAAAAGTTAAATCTGTTTCAGTGTATTACACTTAATCCCCATTTCAGTCAGTACTTGACTGAGAGAATACTTTGTGGTTCAAGCTAAATGCAAGAATTGTTTGTAATCAAATAATTTAAAGAATAATATCAAATACAGCTGTTATAAGCGGTCTGATTAAAAGTTTTGTAATTATTTAGTTCTAAAAAATCCTGTCACTTACTGACCTAATTTTCTGTCATTTCTGATCTAATCCTTATTAGCAATATTTCAGTATGTGGGCAGCTCAATTTGCTTCCCTAACAAATTAACCTTCTGCAGTTAATTTTCTGAACATAGAAATTAAAAGCTCTTGGCATCTTAAAGGTCCCAACTATTTATTATAGCGTAAACACCAATTTCCTGCCATCTGACAAAGAGGGTCCCGGCACAGTGCAGCTAAAAGTTTGGGATTATTGAGCTACACAAGGCATTTCTGTGCTGTTGCCCATTTAATCAGTGCTGACATTGATTTTCTGGATCAGCAAACTGCAGTGAATCAGCACATAAAGCCATCAGCGGACTCTTTCTCTCCAGTGCTCCTTCTCTTCCTCTGTTTGATGCTCTAGCCATCGCAATCAATCGCAGACACTCTTCCCATAATGTCCGAGCTATTCTCTTATTGTAATCAGTTAAGTGTTGTGCATGAGTGAAATAGTAGGAAGCTCTCTGCCACTCTGGCTTATGGTAGCGGGACATTCGCTCCAAAATCTGTGTCTCACTTCAGCTTCCAGCGCTTCCCGCTGACCCAGTAACACAGCAGGGTGATGGGCCACAGTCCAAGTGGTACGGCGCTCACATTCAGAGTTACTTATGTTGGTTCAGGTTACGCAAAATGAATGAGTGAAAATCTCCCATTCATTCATTTATAATCAAGGTAGTCTGTAAAATACCATTAATCTAATTAAAATAAGGTCAGTTTAGAAGCTCTGAATTTATTAAATCCTGGAAACAAAACACTGCTAATCACCATCTTCTATACCGCACCTTCCTTTGTATAATTATTTTATACACTCTTAAACACAGAGTATGCAGTTCTCCTTTCCTCTTTCATGTCATCCCTCTCTATAAAATGATCCTTGCAGGCTGGCGACCCCGCTGCCAGAGGCAATGATGCCAATCGGTAATCGGCGATGAGAGAGAGCTGGATTCAAATACCCTCTGAACATTGGTTTGACTGGATTTGTTAACATCCAGTATCAGACTCTGGAGAACAAGTGGGCAAACTGGTTCATGGACATTAACATGAACATTTCCCAATCTGAGCCAGACTTCAGAGAGAGTCGTCCTACATTTCCTGGAGCCTAAAGCCAAGTTGTATCAGATCAATCAAAAGATGTATTTATGAATAATAAAACAATTGATCTTCAAAAAGAAAGTGGTTATAAATTTTTTCAGTCTAAATCCACAAGTCATTTTGTTTTAGCCATTCTTAATAGGTTATCTTTATATGGACTAAAGCCAATATGTTTGTGTTTACTTAGACTAAAAGATCTAAACTATCCTTTATTTAGCAGAAAAGATCTACTAAATTAGGACAGCGCTGTATGGAGCAAACCATGAGGGAAGCCTCGCTGTGATAGATTTTGGCAAGAGATTAAAAAACAAAGCCAACAAAGATTGCCTTGATTGGCTGTCAGAGTAATTACCCTGAAGGTTCTCATCACAAGGCGTGTTTTTTTTTTTCGTCTTTGTTTGAACAGTTTATTTTACATATATTTGCACTTCTCATGCTAAAACTGTAGAACAACAGATATCATGACAGTCGGGAAGAAATTTACCCTGTCTACACAATTGCAGTCAAATACAAGCATCCATCAGTCAGTTTCAGCTCATTGTGACCAGACTACATCAGCACGCATCATAAGAACCGATTCTGGGTCAATCCTCACCCCATTTCCTCAGCCAACTCCCCCTTCCTCGTTTCCCCCTTCCAATCCGTCTCATCTGCTCTGTCGGCTGCAACATGGGGGAGGTGGAGGCGTGACAAAGAATCAAATTAGCTTCCTCTCCTACGTTTTCATGATAGACAGTGTTGTCAAGGTCAGTAAGTATGCATCCGAGCTTGATTCTAACAAATTTCAGCCATCTGAAAAGAAACAAACTAAAGGAACTGAAAACTAGAGAGATTTTTTTTGGACATACTCCACAGAGTAAGAAAAATTGATAGATCAAGCAGAAAAAAAATCTAATAATATCTGAGATTTAAAACAAGTAATTTCTAATATGATACAAAATGGATGTTCACAGCCTGAGGTCGTCTGTCCAGGGTTTACTGTCCTTGGAATGCATGCAAAGCCTAACTTTGCATCCCCGGCTACAAATTCTTTGATAATTCATTTGGTTAAGCATAGGAGAAGGAAGTGTAGCAGTAAATTTGCAAATCTAAAGCTAAAAGTAAATGGGGCTTGATGGATTTAAAAGGCATTTTGAATCCTGGACGAGCCAAGAAGCCTCCACCAAAGCCACCACGCTGTGATGATTTTAGACAGATAAATTGAAGGTAACAAATCCAATATGAGAAAGACTTGGAGCAGATGCCTTTGTTAAATGTGCAACAAATACAGCAGAGCGGCAGACTGCTACCATGACTCTGCTCGTCTGCCCGGCTCCCTTGAGGGCTGGTTAACATTACCACCCACCCTGCCTCCTACTGTCAGACAGCATTTACTTTGAGTGCTAATGCATTCAGCCAGCTTGTCTCTGTCTGTAGGTATGTGAACCTTTATGGCAGATATCTGCAGAAACATATGAATTCCTTCCAATGCAGCAAACATATGGAATCTAAAATGAGTGCAGCCTAAGAAATACTTATTAAAGAGATAAACTAAATAAATATATAGATATATTTATCAAAATAAAAAAATATTTCTAGCTTTTTTTTTGTCTTGGTCATTCTTTTTGTTGTTATAGGAAAATATGTAAGAAATTAGCTAAATGGGGTGTTGTGGTGGCACAACCCACATATGGAGGCCTTAGTCCTTGACGTATCTGTCACAGGTTCGATTTCCGTCCTGGCGACCTTTACTGCATGTTTTCCCCCTTCTCTACCCGCTTTCCTGTCAATTTACTATCAAATGAAGGCCACTAGATCCAATACAACCTTTAAAAAGGAAATTAGCAAAAATAGTAATTGTTAGACTACTTTGCAGATTTGGTTGAAACCACTAAATCTGCAACAAAACAGCAAAGGAGGAGAATGACAAGCCTCACCAAACTTTCTGTTTTTCTTCTGCAGTGACAGTTTCCACACTGAAGAGTGTTGCCATTTCAATCACCACCGGTCGTCTCATTGCACCATTTAATAATGATGCAATGATGTAACGGAGTGAGTCACAACTAATAGCAGGATAAATGGATCTAAAAGATTTCCAGAGCTAAATCAAATAAACAAACTAAGACTTAAGGATTACCATTCAACACAAAGCATGAAATAAGCTTCCGCTATTTTACCATCATCAATAAATGGACACAACTGTTACTTTCTAGTTGTGTGAAGCTGGTGGAGAAGTATCTAAAATTAAATGTGGTATTTAGAGTATAGTGGCTGAATAGTGTATTAATTTGTACATAAATACAGATGAAGGCTACACTTTTTCAATTTGCTAAGTCAAAAAATTTTAAACCATGCAACCGTTTCCTTCCACTTCACAGTAATGTGACTGTGTTGGTCTTTTCAAAATTTTTTGGATTCTTTGATCTGACAGACTATTAATATGGTTAAATAAAGGCTGAAGATGTGATTCCTTTTTTAAAAAAAAACTTCAGGACTTACGGTTCTCATATGAAACAAAATTATTTTCCTGCTGACTCCTCTTTTTCTTTCAAAGATGTGACACAAAAACATATAAAAAGACAAATGGACACCAGCTGTGATTAAGCTACTTAATGGTGGAGGTGATCATGGGCCAGCTGGTCACACACACACACACACACACAGCAAATTAATATCGAACTAAGAGTCCATCAAAAAGTGCACTGTGTCTATGTGAAGACAAAATAAGGCTCTAGTTATAAGCTTACAGAAAATGAAAGCAGTACACAATGATATATTTTATTTCAAAAGGGTTTCTGGCATTAAAACAGGGAAGTAGATAAATACTTTATAGTCTAGACACACCTGAGGGCTTCCATTCCACTGCCTCTACTTCTCTCTCCGGGAAAATAGCAAACACGTGCAGCTGCACTCAAATTATTCATACGCGCACACATGGGCACTTCATATTAGCTCGCTACAATAACCCTTTTGACAAAGGACAAGACACTTGCTCTTTTTTCCCCCCTCACTTCACCCACCCTCTGCCCACCATCCTCCTCAGCATCTCCACCTCATTCTTCCTTGTGCTTGCCTGGCTAAAAATCAAGGAAACGTTATTTCCTTTTAACATAGGAGGAGCGGTTTATGAAAATAAGACAACAAAAGGAATACACTCCAAGCACATCTCTTCTCTACACAATTTAAAAATTATAGCCTGAACCTCATCCTCTTTTACTAGTCTCTGTATGAGTGTGCAAGCTCAGCAGAGCGCACAAAGACCTGCAGTGACATCAGACTCATTCACACTGTGTCCTCTGTCTACACTCACCCAAGAGGTGCTCTGTTTAAAGAGCTACAGATGAGCCCCTTCCCCCTCAACACACACACACACAGAGCCCCTTGTGATCTCCAAATGACCACAACAATGTCAACACACACATGATTTATCAAAATATGCAAGCTTCAAAGGACACTAAAAGAAACGCATTTATTGTTTCCCGCCAATACGACAACACAAGGACGTCCATTATTATTTGTTTTGGCCACACAAGCAGCAAAAAGGGTTTACTGGAGCCCAAGCTGCATAAATAATGATAAACATGGCTATTTAGAGAGCCATGTCTAACAGTGAAATTCTAATGCTGAAAGAGACTGAAGCACCATTCATTCCTTTCTAAATTCAAATGAGTGCATTCAAATAAATACAGACCCGAGCGATTGTGTCCGTGTTTAAATGTTCAGGTACTAAATAAAAGGGGCTAGGCAAAAAAAATAATATTATTTGGTTACAGTTTCACACTTTATTTTTACAGACTGCGTAAACAAGCATCCACAAGAGAGGAGAAAAGCATTTGAAAGGGGAGTAGTAAAATAAAATGAAGTGAGCTCGCTAGTCACACTCAGAATGCATACTGCCCAGCTTCAGTCAAGTGAAGGCCAGAGGCCTGTTCTCTAGTCTGTTTCACCTCCGAGTCGCACACTGAATCATGTCAACAGCAACGGCTCACAAAGCAGGAAGCGAACAGGAAGTGTGGATAGTTCAGCAGCGGCCTTACAGGAAGTCATTCTGCAACAGCAGCACACCATTTGGGAGTACCCACACACTGAATCAGGAGAAGTTCATCAAAAGATTGCTGACGCAACTTAAACATTTGGAGCAAAAGCATCCAAAAGTTGACCGTTTCCAATGCACACACACGTTCTAGTTTCCTTATAATATTCACCAACAAATTCAAAGGATATAAAAAACCACTCTCGCTGCAAATTTAATTATATTCTATGGTCATTTTAGGAAATCTAAAAACTTAAAAGGTTGAATATAAATATGTCTTTCCGTTTTTTGTCATATTACTTTTAGACATGCTGTTCTGACAAAAAATTGCTTTTGAGTCACCCTTCTCTCAAACCAATGTTACAGCGCATTTGCAAATTGCTCTTAGCACCTTCATTGATATCTTGACAAACTGAATGTTTTCAAAGGGGAATTTGTTTAACGGTTTTGTGGTCGTTAATGAGAAACACAGGAATAAATGATAAAGTGAGCACAGTTACTTTCCCTAAAGACCTAGTTTAAGTAGCTGAGTTTCATGAGCCAAGTAAACAGCATACTGTGAAGCAGTATTTTGATCTTATGAACTAAAGTGGCTTTTCAACAGAAAATGTCCCTGACATGACTAGGTGTCCTTAAAATTACATTTGACAGCTAATACTGTAATACTTTACAAGACTAAGAGGATGATTATGTGGAGGAAAATGTGACTTTTAGCTGCTTCCATTTACTGCCACACAGCACTTATAAAACCACTGCAACGGTTGGGAGAAAAGGAAGTACTACCCAAGCACATGAGTGAACCAACACCAGTCAGAACCCAAGCAGAAATTAGAATGTCTACCTAAAAATACTCAAATATTTGAGCTGGATGCTATAAAACGCCAAAGTTTGGTGAACCGCACTTATTAAAATTCTTTCTCAACAACTGTTGCTTTGTGATAAATTCAAGCCTTTTTTGTTAAATAATATGTTTTACATACATGTCTAAAATTTTAAAAAGTAATTATGTATGCCCTTAAAAGTCCAAAAGACAGAAAACATAAAAAAGTGCAGCTTCTAATCTTTAACACCCTTCTCCCCAGGTTTAGCAATGCAAAAATCACTAAAAATCAGTGACATGAGTGCCCCAATACATGGATGTTTATGAAATCCTGTTTTAAAGCTCACTTTATCTTTGCACTCATTTACCGTTTCTTTCCACGATCACATAAGAATACCAAATAATAATCTGCAATACAAGAAAAAAAAAAGCACGGTGGGTAAGAAGGAAGTGATGCACAGCTGTGGATGGTGCACTTGGGCGTGTGCTCTGCCACATTTCCTGCTCCTCTTCCCTCCCTGGAGTTCAAAAAAATCAGTGATCAACTGCAGCGACTCCTGAAAAAAAAAATGCTTTTACTTTTGTCAATTGCTGTCAAGCTAGTTGCAAGGTGAGGGCCGAGGAAAATATCAAGGCGAAGTGTATGAATGCTTTTATGAGGAGATTAAACTGCAGCAGCCAAACCTTATGACCAGTAACTCCAGCCATTTAAGCCTGATATCCTTGACTTTTTCCCACCAAACCCAACCTTTTAGAAGTGACCCCCATGGGAGGTAAGTAACCCAGACAGTGCATGTGTGGCAAACTATTAACACACACAGGAAACAGGCGAGACTGGTAGCCTACACGGGACAAATGTCCAACAGCAAAACATGTTTTTTGTTGTCCCATTTAAAGCCTTTGTGTATCAGCTGTGAGAGGGGTCACTTCCGCAGTTGTATTCTGCTGCTCTTGTTTTGTTTCGCAGGCAGTGGAGCAGTAATGGATTTATGAGAGTCTTCTCTGTCTGAATGGTTCGAGATTGATTGATCATCACCTCATCAGCTGAGCTCCCCCTGCCTCTTAGCTAAAAACGCTCTGCGTCATAAACGCTTCTCATCCATCTGTAGGCTAATAAGTAACACTGAATATTTTATGCTCCGTTTTCCAGTTTTCCTTTTTATTTCGCCTCATTAAAGTCATCCCCATTGCACCACCCCCCCACCCCTAAAACCACAATAGCAGGAAGCACACAGAGGCTCACTATTTGGTAATTCCTTGAGCCATGGCTGCAAATTGAACGAGCAGGACAGCCTTAAGGAGGAAGTGTGTTAAGGTAAGAACATCTCTGAGAGGCCACAAGTTCAAACGCCGCATTAAACAGATTTGTCTTTGTGTCTATTTATAAGGAGTGCCAGGGGCTGACAGAGCAGTTCAGCAGGAGACGACTCACTCATTGGTCTAATTGGAGGAATGGTGGGCCCGATCAATATGCAGAAGGAATTTCACACGGAGTTCATAACTCACAAGTCGGGCTCCACCCCGCGTGCACATAGATGAATTATTGGCTTTCATAACGGTGCACAAAAACACTCGGGTCAGTTCTAATGTAAACCTTTTAAAGCACTCAACATAAAGTGATACTCCATGTGTGTGAATAGAACCTTGTGTTTGCAAATTAATCTTTTTTTTATCCTTACAGCCCCTGTGCTTCAGAGTAAGGTAGTTTAGTAAAAGACTGCAGGACTATAAAGATGCACAGTTCACCAAGTATAGGAGTCACATTTAGACATGGGCCAAAATGAGATTCCCCATAGTCTGATGACCTGAAATAAAAATACCATGGTTTTAATGGCATGGTATTCACACAAAGTTTTAAAACAAAAAATGTATAACATGAACTCATTATCTCCACCATGATTCCCTATACAGAACCCCTCAAGGATTATTAGCTTTACTTCAGTTGATTAAATAGTCAGGATATCAGCTCAGATAGCCAGTCACTTTCACTAAAAGAAAAAATGATGGGTGGCACTTCTGTAGGTTTCATACCATGGAGGTGTTTCTTTCAGTAATAACTATTTCAGCACAGCCACATTTTTTTGTGCAAGTGATGGAAAAGCACCTTTGTTCAGCCAGCTAACCGGCAGTGTGCAGCCACAAATGGGGATGGAAAAGTTTTGTGTCAAAAACAACAACTTCAAACCAATGAAAAGATGTAACTAAAGATTTAGGGATATTGAAATTGTTTGTTTAAACCTTGGTGCACCAATAGTTAGCTTGTGCATATAGTGTGTATCTCTATTAATTAAAATGTAATTGAGAAGGTAATTTATGTCAATAATTCAAGTAAAACCCTTTACATTCTATATTAAACACAAAGTGGCACATTTCAAAAGTTTATTTCTGTTAATTTGTAACCTATATTATGGATACGTTTCTGTCTGGGTTTTCTGGGGTTCTGTTTAAATAGAACTGCTCTTTAGTGAAACCGTAACATTTGATGCAATCCAGCTGCTTGTTCATACGACTCCAGCAATCGCAGTCTCTGACATCAGCGCTTTTTGAAACCAGGTCTCAGAGTGAAGCTTTTCGGGAATAACTCCACGAAGGTGTGAAGTACTCCACAGGCGCGAAAGTGAAAATGCAGAGAACAAAAGGCTTGAGGATTCACTCTTCACATGAATGGGCAGGCAAACAAAAACAATGGCAGATGGCTTTGTGCTGTGTTGTGCTACTTAACCTCTTCAGTTTAACACAACTTCTGAAAAAGAATATATATGTGCTGCATAAACACTTTGTTCATCAGAGATGGATTCTTGTTTTCTAAATGAGTCGGAAGCTGAGGTTTCACGCGCATGTTTTGATGACACACTAAAAATCCCAGCGCCAACTACATCTGATTCACGGTGTATTGGTGGTGCCGTCTAAGCGTGGAACTTTTCCCCACAATACATCCAAATGCAGGCAGTCTCCATACAGCGGTCTTGTGCAATGTGGGAAACTGCTATAATTATCAATATTAACAAATAAACACGTGAGATATTTCACTCTGTGCATGGAACATATAACCAAAAGGAGTTCACCTTTTCATAGGATTTGCTTTTAAAAAAGTAACTGTTCCATTAGGTGTGTGGGGTCGTGCCTGACTTGACAGCGCTGCAGATGCAGTGTGAATAATCCGTCCCTCAGGCAGTCGGGTCTGAATGCAGGATTGTAGGCCATGTCACTGGATACAGGGACATTGTTTAGGAAAAGCAAAGCAGACACTGAGGAAACGGCAACTTCAGTCGCAGTGCTCCTTCAGCCTTACAAAAACCTGACTGACCCCCGAATGCATGCTTGCACATCAGCACACAAACTTAAAAGTAAAACGGTGAAACTAGTGAGCCTACGGGCAACACAACATGGGAGCAATTAAACAGCAGCCCCCTCTTATCGGCAGGCGACTTTCTCTGGGAAGAAAAAGAAGCTCAGAAGGTTGTTAAGAGGATATGGGGGGGGAAATGCGGCAGGAAGTTATCCTTTTACGTGTGTTTATTTGCCTGTTTCCCATTTCCTGTTGAATACACAGACACTTTGTGTGCCACTCACTGGGTGTATAAATATAGGTCACTCATGATGAAAAGCTTGAAAACGAAACCAGTCGTGTAATTAGAAAAAAAAGTCTTGAGGAGAACATTAATTAAAGAGATTTAACAGTTTACTGAGGTTTCTGCAGCACTCTGAATTGATTTGGTCTTGTCTTTAGCTTGCAAAGGTCTTAAACACAGATCTGAGTCAACTCTGATCGATCTATCCCTTGTTCGATAAGACCTGTTGTGAAGCGGTCACTGGTGGTTTATACAGTTTCTCTTTAGAGACTTTTTAAGCAGAATCTACTCTACTTCCTGTTGCAGTTGGCGGTGTGAACAAACTGAAAGAGAGACACTCAGCAGCTGAAACATACCCCTGGGGAATGGAGCTATTTGTTTTAAGTCTCAGCTGTACCAAGCAGTCCTACAGTCACCTCCCTTTCTCAAGTTTAATCCATGAACCTCAAATGGGGTCTTGATGAAGATCTGTTAAAATTCACAATTTATGGCTTACATCCTCCGACCTCCTCCAAGTGACACGATGAACCTCTGAGAACCTGGCAAACAGTAAGACCTGCCAGTTGGGTCACTTATGCATTGTATTACTATGAAAAGCTAAATCAAACCATAAGCTGACATGGAAAGCCAATAGTCATTTTAATCAGTTTTGTTTGACAGCCCTTGTGCAAGGATGTTGCGTATAAAAAGTCAAAGTCATCCTCACTAGATCAAAAAATATAAAATGGGGAGATACCCTTGGCCAATGGATGAGGCATTCCAAAGAAGGGAGTCCAAAAGTGAATTATACAACATACACTGTAAAAACATCTGCAGATCCTTCACAAGCATCAGAGTCCATCCAGTGTCTGAAGCCTCCAGCCATTGGTTTATTGGATTCTTTCTGGTTGGTATCAAAGTATCAATAAGCAGCAGAAATCCACTGAAGAGTGCCATCATACTGGTCTCATGCTCTTCCCAGATGAAAGAAAGAATTCTGGGGAAGCCTTGATGCTTATTGATTGGTTCCTCTGAGCATGCACTGATTGGGGGTGACAAAGGGACAATTCTGAGTATCATGAAGGACAAGACTTTGAATCATGTAACACCACTGGCGCCTAATGGACACACACTTAGGAGCCAGTGTGTGTCCATAACTAAGAAAATGCAGGAATGACATAGCGAGTTTTCACTCAAGAAAGCAAAGCTAATATTATAAAGTTTTAAAAGTTCTACAAAAAAAAGATGTCTGGGATATGTTACATTACTGCTTCATTTATGCAAGATTGTTTTTTGCTTGTTTTATTTTAGAGTATGATTTCAGAATATACACAAAGCCAGAATTAGGTCCTGTCTGCCAATTTCAGACGCTTCAATCCTAAATGTGCTAAAATATAAAGGCGCATTTGTACAATCATCTTTGAATTTGCAATTATTTTTGCATACAGCTAAACATCCATCTGTCCTCATACAAATCAAGTGGAGTTTTGAGTGGAGCTTTTGTACTTGCATTTTCAATACAGGTCCAGGAATGGGGAACATGTCTTTGTGCTTATGTCAGGAACAATAGGAAAGTAAAGACCACTGCTTTTTATGCAGCTTTGTTAGAGACTTTGCCATGCACATGGTCAGCGTTGACTAGATGCAAGGCGGCAATGCAGGGAGAGGTCTGTGGAGATGATTAAACTAATGCTGGCGTGAATAGAAACGCCCATTGTCCTCCCTATCCCTGCACCTGGCTGTAGCCGTCCTTTCTCGTCACCTCACCCAGTCTTAAAAGCTGAATGCAACATTCAGCTTCCACTGTAAGCATACCGGTGATGAAAGGAAACTCCCAGCCATGCACCATGAAATCAGTCACACAAAGATCGCATGGCACAGACACGTTTTCTCTTATCAATAAAGTGAGGAGCGGCACCTATATGTTGCAAAACAACAAACGGGTGTTATGGGTGATCAAGCACTGAGCTGTGACATCCAGGCGCGTTTTGTGATGAAAATGATACCAAAGGATGCGTGTGATCTGACTGACCGCCTGCAGGCACAGACACAATGTTGTCTGCCAAAGTCGGCAGATTTCCAGCGGCGGACAGACGTCGGAGGCTTACCTCAACGCAACCTTCACACAGCAATCGCTCTGGCTCGCCATGGTGGCTCTCAAGGTTGTCGTGGACTGTTCCGGCTGTGCCGTGTTTTTCAGCGTGGGTAGCGTCCTGCTGCTTCCAGCTCGGCTCTCTCAGGTCACCGGGAGCAGCCGTCAAGACCTGCCAGCGGCGGCGAGGTGCCTCCTCACCGGGACCCCTCTTGTCGTCTTCCTCTCCTCCGCTGAGGCGGTCATTTCTGTCTGCCTGCTGTTTGTCACATCACACAGTTCGAGCCGCTCTTGTCTTCTGCGTCTGCCTCTCTCTTTCCGTGGTCTGTTTCAGTCGCTACATCCTGTTTGAACTGCCTGTGAGCGAAGCATATGTGCACTTCTCTGAAACCACAGCGCTTCTCTGGGCGATAAAGCTGAATGAGCGCTCACCCGGTGCGTGACAGGGGAGGGGGGGGGGGAAGCTGGTGCCGCGTTCAGGGGCCGTCGGAAATGCAGAGTGGTCTCTCTCAAATCATGCCATTCAAATACTTTTATTTGGTTTCACTTGTACATGCTTTTAAAATACATGAATCGAATACGGTGAGCTAATAGCCATGTTTCATCAGCCAGATTGTTTTATAAAGCTGCTTAGCTACACTATGTGTCCTATGTCATAAAACTAATGTAAAACATATGTGCCAAGGCCAGTCCAGGGCTTTTTGGGGCCCTTCCAAGAAACCTCTATCATCACACATCATGGTTGTGTTCATCCATTTATTCGATATGCACCAAATCTTTACTGCAACAGTTTGTTTATACTTACGTTAAATATGTTTTACCAGGTAGAAAAGGTGGAATATAAAAGCCAGCATACACCGTTATGAAAGTAATCTGGTAAATATCAATCAGTCAATCAATCAATCAATCAATCAAGGGCGATGCAAAGGAATTTACTCCAGATGAAAGTTCAACTACTAAACAACAAAATATACTTAATTAAACATAATGTGTGTGTATCAAATCAAAATTACAATAAAACTAAAGCTTTGTTTAATTTCAATAAGGTTAAATTAGGAATAAATAATCTAAATCAATACAGGACATCCGAAAACCAAAGCAAAAAAAACAACAACGATTTATGTTATAACTTTTGCTCCTCATACATTTGTTTTGAAGAGATTATTTACGTTGCGTTGTCTTAACACCAAATGAATGTAGTATTTCCTATGGCAGTAATAAATAATACCAAAAGTCAGTGAAAGCAGCATAATCACGTTTGATTGACTTGATATAAAGCCACAGGCTTGATTAGTCCCGCCTTCTTTTAAAAGTACACACCTATCCAGAGGCTGCAATCACGTGTTGGTCCCGCCCACCAAACACACCCACCGCCTGCTGTAAAGATTACCGGGCCTTTCTGAACCCTCTGCTGCAGCGGCGACATCTGAAGCCCAGGAAGCTGCAATAAAAACATGGTGATGGTGAGGAGGGGCCATCGGTGTGATCACCTTGGGGTCAAAGGCCAAAGCTTGTTAAAAGCCTATTATGTGCAAGCTGAACGGTAAAGGCTGGCTGGGTGCATATAAAGGGAAGTCGCATGAAACACTCTTCCTTCTCCTGACTGACATTTACTCAAAAGGGGAAATTGGAGCCTTTTCTCTTTGTTGCGTCAAACAATTGCATAATGTGAATTTTTTTCAGTTTTTTTTTTTTTTTTTTTTTTTTTTTTTTTTTTACATTCTGATCTGATGTATGTTCCTCCTTTACTAAATTGAACAATACATGCAAATAGAGCAGGCTGGATATGGAATGGGGCTCTAAATTGATGGATTACATCTATGATCACATCCAAAGTCACTAAATCTAAGCCTATTTTCCCTTTTAAAATCTCAACATTTGACTGTGTGCTGCAACCTTAATATTCCTAGATCCAGTTTGCAAATGTGCCAAATCACAGAATGTTTTCTGCAACACAAAAATGAGTTACTCCACATTAGCAAATTACTAAAAAGCAGTAAATGCATTTTCAAAGTAGGTCAATTTTGCTACAGAAGGGGTCAAGTCGAATATGTTTTGTATGCAAAATATATATTGTTATTTTATTGACATTTATTTGTACTTGTTAAAAAAGGAGCTGACAGCAAGTACATCTGTAGTAAATTTCAACTTCATCTTTAAAATATGTGCAGCAGCAGCTTAGGTTGCCATGAGCCAGCTATGTACAGCACCACACTTCACACCACTAATAGCAAGGCTCTAACTTGTGGGGAACTCACATCTTTTCAATGTTAATCCTTGGAGTCTGTCAAAAGCTTTGATTCCCCAGAGGAAGTGATCATAATTGACCAACAGCTTGCAGCGCAATACTTTCACTGGGCTATTTCACAACAACATGCTGATCCGTGGGCTGAACAGTGAGGAGTTGGCACCATCATCGGATTCCTGATCACAGCAGCAGACTCACTGGATTCAGGAAACAGGCTGAAAAGTCACTTTTCATGACAAAAATAGAGTGTGAGCACTAGCATGAACTATAAACCCATGTTGTGTAGCTAAAGAGGAGCTTGCAGCGTTTGTGTGTTGATGTGCCGGGGACCAGGTGGCAATATTAGCGCTGCTGGATTCCACGCGAGATTAGCAACCAGATATAAGGATAAAACTGCAATCCTTCCAGATCTACAGGGAAAGGTTGCAGCCTCCCCAACTGGAACGACGGCACACAATCAAAGGGTGACGCACCTAAACGAACACACATTTATGCACATCATAGACTTTCAGACGCTATGAACCGTTATGTAATTACGCTACCCTGTTTTCTTCAGCATTCCTCTTCATGCGTTTCTACAGTATGTGATTCATCACGTGAGATCTACCTTAAAAAAAATCTTCAGCATTTCAACAATATAAACAGCATATTTCATGAGCGTACATCGCGTGGGCGAGAAAACCCTGAAAATGGTCTAATTTGGCATCTGTTAGACCAACACATAATCCTGTTATTTACAGATGCATACAGTTAAATTACCAGCAACATAACACCACCAGAGGCATTGAAATAAAGTAATCCCAGTTGCCCTTAGGTTGCATCAGCGAGGTTTAGAGGTTTATTTCTTCAGCTCCGGTTAAATGCTTTGCTTCCTACAGATACATGATTTCAATGCGAGCAGACTGCTTTTTGGAGAATATCCACCAGATCCTGCCTTCAGAAAACAAAGATGAGTCATGTGTGTTTCGTACTGCAGTTTTTTGAGGGTATTTTTAAACACCGAACGTATCATTTTGATCATGACACATTAAATGGTGAAATACATTGACTTGGTGCAATTTTCATTAATCCTGTATTGGTACTAAAGGAGAAAAATCTCATCAAATAGGTTTGTGTTTCAGCTAAAACTAGGATGTTTTACCCCATTAAAGTGTGTTTCTTGGGATAGTATGTCAGAGATGTACACAAACTAGGATATTTTTAAATAAATGTTTAAAAATATCCTTGTTATTGCTCTGTATTTAGTCTAATACATCCTTGCATCAATTTTGGCCAGCTTCTAAGTAATTGCATTAGAAACATCTTCCCACAGCATGATTCTGCCACCATGTTTCAGAGAGGATATGTTGTAATCAAGGATGATGTGTAGTGCTCTGCCACACACACATCACTTACTTTGGTAATTTTGTGTTGGGAGACATAGTGTCAGGTATTGGCCAGATCTGAAGTTGACATGAGGAAATGGAGAAGCTGCATGTCTGTCGAACTTTACTCTGGGTGAGGACTAAAGGTGGGTGGAGGGCAGACAGGAAGGCATGTGGAGGAGCAGCGAAGAGATCGGGAGGATTCGGAACCAGGAAGAGGAGGGAGATGCTCGGTGCAGAAGCCAAACCAGGAACACAAAGGAGGAAGAGGGGGAATCATTTCAACACAAAGTGTCAGAGAGCCAAGCATCTAAAGAGAAGGACAGTGAGAGGTAAGCAACTTTACAGAAGAAGGCCAGGAGGAAATTAAAAGGAGCTAGTTTAGCAATGAAGTGTGGAACAATATCTGACTGTTTTCCGTCTCCTTTTTCACTTTCTTATAGCTGCCTTGATGTGATCGGATTAGGTGCAGCTGGAACTTGTTAACCTGACTGCCTGCCTGCAGGAGAAATCACAGCATACGCGCACACACATGCACACACACATGCACACACACATGCAGTTCGTCTTTCTGTTTTCCCAAGGACTTTGCATTGACTTCCATTCATTTTTCATTCATTTCTACATTCTAATCCTTACACTTACACAATCATCACCAATGTATTCCTAACACTAACCAAAACTCTATTCACATGTTAGTCCTAACCATGACCTTATTATCCCTAAACTTAATTTTCATCATGCCTCTAATTCTAACTCACAGCACAAAAACAGGGGGTCATACTTTGTCCCCCAAAGTTCCCATTGGTCTTGAGAAGGTTAGGTAGATTACATAAACAAGCACACACATGCACACGCATGCACACACACAATGTGAGTTCTTGGCCGAGTGTTATTGAGCATTCATGGATGTTTGATACTGGCTGTGTTTCATGCATGTGTGCAACAGAGGAACAGTGTCTTAGATTTATCTGTGTCAGCTGCAGTGGTGTGAAACAGAACAACCTGCTGCTAGAGCTTGGCAGTGTTGCATTTTGTCCCATCATCCTACAAAACTCGACTCACATCTTTCAAACATGAGAAAGTCTTTAGTGGGTTTTTCACAAGTTAATAATAGCTGTAATTCCTTTCCAACATCTTGTTGTCAAAGTACAGGTCTCAAATGGACGAAGAAGTCTGAAGGATGGACCAGAAGTATTTAAAAGTGAGTTTGGCACTGCAGTATCACTGAGATATGTGATTTTTACAACGCTATGGTGTTTCTTGATTAATGCAGATGTTTTCCAATTAAGAAAATCCAGCATTTGCTTCTAGGGAACCCACTGGATCATGTTTATGTTGAAATTACATACTGCAAACTTGAAGTGTTGGTGTAGGGTTGGGCGGGGGTCTGAGCTTATTTTTTATGAGACTTACTGACTGCTTTTAAAAAAACAACCGTAAAAATGAAAAAAAAAAAATTATTAAAATGAAAGGCGAACATTGCTGTGCTGAAACTACTTCTATATTACTCATCCTGATCAGTGAATTCTGATTACATCTTCCTAGAATATATTACCTCAAAGGGGAAAAAAAACAATAATTATCTGTTAACATAAAACTTTAAGACTTATGGTGAGGGGTATAAATATTTACCTGATATTTGCACAATTGTTGGTGGAATGAATCCAGGCCACACATTTCCTGAGTAGAAGGAATCCAGCTTGTTTAGTTCTAATCAGGGATTACCCTAAAAATGTTTTTTTTTACTCACAACAAAAACACTAAAGTGGCTGCAGATTACCAACAAGAGGCAGGTGTCAGAGACAAAACACAGTCATCAAATTATTCATTTAAACTCAAAGGTTTCAGACCACAAGAGCTTTAAAATTCAAGTCTGCACAATAGTCTGTCTTTCATGTAATTTCCTGTCAGGCATTCACTCTCTCATGACTCCGTGGTACCAAAGGAAAAAAGGGCCTTTGTCGTTGAACCTGACAGGATTGTCAGGCGGCATGAGCAAAGGTGCCTTTACTGCCAAGGTTGCCCACAGTAGAACAACCCTTTTAAATTCCAGAGGACTATGGGACAAAAAAATAAATAAAAAATTCTCCTGTGCTGATCAGGAAGTTCCAACAGACTGTACATAAAGATTCAGAAAGGTTTTCAACCTCAATCCAACTTAAGGCCTTTACTGATGCTGACTGCGGTCCAATAAGACGGCATGTGCAGAAGAAAAATAACCGTCTTCAAAAGTCAAATCTCCTTCCAAACCACCAAAAGGTGGACGAAAACGTCATCTTTGACCAAAAAATACACAACATGAAAAAAAAATCTCATTGGCGAGGTAATTATTTTGTGGGAGCTTTTACCTTCAAAGGACAAATGGAGCTGCAGGTTGTGCAGAGTATCTGAATATGTTGATGAGACGATGATAGGGCGTTTCAAAAGGACAACCCCGCCCATCTAACCTTGCCACTGTCCGGAATTATTTGCATAATACATATCTAAAGAAATTTGTGATACCATTAACAAAAGCAGTTACATCAGGCAATGAACAGTCATGCTTCTTTTTATTTACCATTTTGCTGTCTGGTTTAAATCCAGCACACAAAAAAAGCAAATATTTCAAGTCACAAGCAATCCGATATTTTACGATGTAATAAACTTCCTCAAGCCGATTGAGGTCTTTATTCAACATTAAGAACACTGTCAAAAAAAAACAAAAAAAAAAAACAGCTGTGCAGTGGAAGGACTTGTACAAATAAAACACACTACCATGTGTGTTTTCAAATACTCTGATATTGCTAAAAGGAAAGATGGCAGAGACATTCCACGACTAATTTGCAGCTGCAATAGCTGAAACAGACAAACAGCGAAAAACCCAATGTGAACACTTCTGCAACACACTGCATTTATGCATCGTACCATGACAGAGCGAACAGCTGTACAAGACATTTCTGAACCCAGTTAGTGCTGAAGCAGAGCAGAGCTGAACAGCAGCATCTGTAGAAACGGTGTGGAAGAACTGAACAAAAATGCATATTTCAAGCTGCAGAGGCAGTACAATTACAACATAAATGTGGACTTATCTGTAGAGCAGCGTGAAAGCAGCAGTGTAATGTAAAGATATGTGGAAGGTTCTGGCTACAGATCACTTGCGCATCCCTGAGCAGATTACCAGTCCAAAAAGAGAGGGGGATTTATTGGTTGTGACTGATCAGAGATGATTCCACCACAAAGTGGACCTACATTTCAGAGTCTTTTCCCGAGGGGGAACTTAATGACCCGCAGCATTTCTCTCCGGTTTCTGGCTTTCCCTGATGGGCCGCGAGCAAGAGGCCGACGGGTGGAGGCGTGAAGGTGGCTCATAGTGGTTGGTCGCTGCAGGGGAGGGGAGCATGGAGGTAGTGACCGAGAAAATGGTGCAACACAAGCACATCGAGACCAGCATGTGAAGGACGGTGTAGTGTGGCTGCTCATGAGTCCAAGGGTAACTGCAAGCTTTTTGCATTCACTCAGTCAGTCACTTTTCTAATACTAAACTATCCTGACTGACCTCTTTTTTCTTTCTTCTTTTGTTTTTTTAAAAAAGAATCATGAAGCAGACACATTTATTTCTGTTGCTTATTTGTAATACTACCTCAACTAATTGTTGAAACATTAGAAACATTAGATCCTTTACTCATGTAGTTAACAACCAGCAGAAAGTAGTGTATAGTTGTGAAGTGGAAGAAAATTGAAAAACAAAATTTTTTGAAAAATGTGGAGTGCATTTTTATTCACCCTAAACATAATCCATGTTTGTGACATTTTATTGCAGTATTATTGCAGCTGTTTTGTCAAGTGAGAATAATGGAGACCAAGTATATTGTAACTACTTGGTCCGTTCACAAGCCTACCACCTGCAAAATGACAGAAAAGCATTTTCACTCTCTGATGTTCTCGAAGTAAACCAGGCAATAAAAATGTAGAGTCAGTCCCAAACTCACAAAGCCAACAGAGACATCTTTGCACGCCTAAATGTTGCTTATAGTCGTCCAACGAGAAGCAATGACCTGCATAATTGCTGCAACATATGGAAGACAGTTTCCCCCATAAAATGATCAGCCTCGGAGACATTTTGTTTTCTTTTTCTCATTATGGTTTGTTACAATTCACAGGTTCAGTCAAGTGAACTCAGAGTAACATTTTATATCATCTATTCACCATCTTGGGCATGCAAATAAAAAATTGCACAAAAAACCCCCACGAAATTCACTCCCTCTCTAAACACCAATGTCCACCTCTACACACATACACACACACAGAGTTACACACACATTAAATATCACTCCATTCTGTAAAAGAAAATTGGATTTCTTCTCCAGATAACTTGATTATGAGCAGCCTCTGCCTCACAAAAGGGCCTGCACACTTAATAAAGTACAGTGCCCTGTTGGTGTGTCAACATTCAGACAGTAAGAGAAACTATTGCGTGATCATAACTCATAACTCCTTTTGTATGTGCATTGAAAGAAGCATGACTAAACCAAGCTAAAGGTGAACACAAAACATAGCTTCATTCTAGGTGGTGACAGGATTAGAAATCTTGTGAAACAATAAATCTGTTAGGATTAGGAGTATGAAAAGACATCTTTTAGTCGACACATTCCTGTGTTCTCTTTGTGCAGCAACATGAAGACAAGCACTAAGAACAAAGATTTGAAACTGAACTGGAAAAAATAAATACTTGCTCACGTCAGAAAATGTTAAACTTATGGTCGGCTTACGTGATACAAAACTTTAAATATATGACAGCATTGTTGGTTTTTCAAGTACACTGATTTGTTGCCACTTCTACAATTGCTTCTACTCAACATGACAGAAAAGGAGATTCAGAATTTAAAATAGTTATTTTAAATACCCAGGTGCATACTTTGGGGGGGGAGGGGATAAGCAGTTGAGAGTTTCATTGACTACTGTTCGTCACTTTGAATGACTGGGATGCATTAACACGGCTTTACACGTTTGGGGTACAATTCTTTACAAAGGTCTAGAAAATAAAGAAAAAGGGAAGACTTGTGGGCTTGGAGCAGTTCTTGAGCTCCATCTAGTGCCGACTGTGATAGAAACAGAAACTTTTCTCGTACATTGCCAGCAAATAAAAAAAAAATGCTATTTAATTTAATTCAAACAACATACTACTTCAAATTAGATTATTTAAAAAGAAAAAAAGGGTCATGGCCAGTGAGAGAACATGTCACAGGCTTGTTTCTGTTTTTTAAATTGTTACTGACCTATGACCTATGATGGAGTCATTTTTATTTTTATTATTATTATTGTTTAAGGAGGCTTTGCAGCAACAATTGATGGCCCACCATCCCTGAAGGATCTACTCTTTATCGGAGGTTCCATGAGAAAAATGAGAGACAAAGATGAACAGAGTTGTTACGACACAACGATGACGCAGTAAATTTATCCAAGACTGGAAAGTCCTGAGGTGGAGAGCAGTTTGTGTGAAAATTGCGAATCAACAAAAAACTACAAAAAAAAAAAAAAAAAAAAAACGCTACGGACTGCATGAACAGTCTCTGTTGCCATATTAGGCCATTTAAATAATCACATTAACCAACTATCACAAAACTGCCTTCCAACATTAAAAAGTCTATTTTAACTCTAATTTGAAGATATAGTTTAAAAACTGCTCAGGTATTTACACATTAACCGCATGAATGCGTGCGTGCGCGCGCGTGTGTGTTTGTGTATTGTGATTAGAAACCAACTGATGGTGTTGTGTTTTCTGTCTTATTTTATTGTTGTATTGTATCAAATTTTTCGCAACGTGTCAAGGAACAGACGGGGATTCGCTTTTGGTGGCACGGCGCGCCAAACGCGCCACGCAAATGTTGACACTGATGTCTGAGTCGCACCTTCCTTTATTTAAATAAAGTTCATTGCAGTAAAGCTGTGTAAGGCGGCTGGTGGTGCTGGATGTGTGTCTCACCCTTCAGCGGATCGTTTAACAATTAATGATTGATCATGTGAAGCCCACAGCCTGAGGCTCGGGGATAAAGCCACTGCGACTGCAGCCCGTCCGCTGGGCAGATGACTCAGAGAACCTCGTGGCGTTCAGCACCGGGGAGCTGTCCGTGGTGTTGAATCTTCGTGACGCAAGACGAGAGGCCTCTGATGTCCTCCAGAGAGTCATCTGAAGTGGGGAATTAGACTCAACTGAAGATAAGGACATTAACTTTTACCAGCTGCCTCTCGGGATGCTTCCTGCTCAAGAAGCGGCCAAGATCTACCACACCAACTACGTGCGCAACGCCCGGGCCATGGGCGTCATGTGGCAGGTGTTCACCGTCACCTTCGCCGTCATCATGGTGGTGGTGTTCATCCAGCCCTACTGGATCGGGGACAGCGTGAACACGCCGCAGGCGGGCTACTTCGGCCTGTTTCACTACTGCATCGGCAACGCACTCACCTCGGAGCTCACCTGCAAAGGCAGCGCGCTGGACTTCGGCTCCATCCCGTCCGGGGCCTTCAAGACGGCCATGTTCTTCGTGGGCATCTCCATGCTGCTGATCGTGGGGAGCATCGTCTGCTTCAGTCTCTTCTTCTTCTGCAACGCCGGGAGCGTCTACAAGATCTGCGCCTGGACGCAGCTGGCCTCCAGTGAGAGTTGGATCAGAGTTTTTCCTCTTTCAAGCGGTTGACGTGTTGAACAGATGGAGGGATGTGTACTTAGAGCTAGGCGGGTATATTCACCACACAAAGCTAACCCTCATTTCTTAAGGTGGAGGTATCAAATTGTTGCCTTCTTGTGGAGAAAAGTTTTTAGCTGTAATTGCAGCTGCACTTTTGTCTGGGTTTGCCTTTGCGCATCCAGAAAGTGAAATCGTTGCCTCATTAGAAAATACAGCCTACACTAAATCACGTTTTTGTTGTTATTTTTTTTAAATTTCATTTCTTTATGAATTTTTTTGTTACTATGAAAGTATCATCATTTTTTGATGATGCAGTTTCTGTTCAATGAGTCGCTTTCGGCATGAAAACATGCAGGTAAATGAGAGCATGTGCCTCAGGCGCAGTTCAGCCTCTGCAGAAACACCGAGAGGCAGCAGAGAAACACGAGCCTGCGAGTGAAAGGACGAGCCTGCAGTGAAGCGAGTAATGAGATGGAAACCGGAGGTGCGCTGTTACACGCTTTACTCTCGCTTTTCATCCCGACACACACCTGCTGTCTACAGCGCGTCTGTGCGCACCGTGCGTCCTGGCCGCTTACTGTCTCTGTCTCCAGGAGGTTATAGAAAGAGGTGTGTGGTCAGTTTGAAACTTTTTAAAGTTTTCTTAAAAAAAAAAAAAAACACACAGCAACAATGGAGCAACATTAAAGTTGCTGTTGGGGAAAGGTCAGCACAGATGCTATGAAGTATTTATTTCTATTTATTTTTCAGTATTAAACATTTCTAAATTAATCGCAGACTGGCCTATAACAAAACTTCTGATTTAACTTCATTTTTTTTCTAGTTGAAATATTTTCAATAAATTGTGTTGTTTAGAGGAAACTCTTCAGCCGAGCTGTTTCTGTGAGGATTAAAGTGTTTGCAGGCATCGGGACGTTCACATCCGAGACGTCAGAGAATCGAGTTTCACGTCACGTTAAAGTGAGATTAATGCGGAGTTAATAATGGATGAACAGCTGCGTCTTTCTGCGCTTCGACGTTGCTTAGCAACTCGATATTGAGGGTGTGCGTAAGTTTTATTTCTCTGGTGATCTGCTTCACTTGTAGCTGAAGGAAATGGTTTGTATTCTCGACATGTCGATGTTCTTTCAGTCTTTCCACAAACTCCAAATTGTGCATCTTCCTGTTGGTTGATCCAGGCTTCAAAACCTCATTGTTCCAAGAATCCTTCTGCAAGCCAGGGGCCTTTTCTCAAAGCCTCAATCAACAAACGGACGCAAGTTCCGCTGAGCTTCAAAAATCGCCGCCTCACCGCTTTGCGTGTCTCCCACCTGTCCAGGTACGTGCATGGTGATCGGCTGCATGATCTATCCCGACGGCTGGGACTCGGAGGAAGTGAAGCGCATGTGCGGCCAGCGCACTGACAAATACACCCTGGGAAACTGCACGGTGCGCTGGGCCTACATCCTGGCCATCATCAGCATCATGGACTCACTCATCCTGTCCTTTCTGGCCTTCAGCCTCGGCAGCAGGCAGGACAAGCTGCTGCCCGAGGACTTCCAGGTTGAGGGGAAGGGTAAGAGGATCAAAGGATGGCGAGAAAAGAGGAGTGGGGGGTTTTAACATTCGTGAAGGGACAGGAAGTGGACGGACAGAGCCCAAGGAGGCGTGACTTGAAATGGTTGAGGTGGTTGCAAAAATACTTTTACCCTTCACACTGAAAAAAAGAGACACAGAGAGAGTGGTCCAATTAAGATGACATCGGTATATGTGTAGAGCAGAATCAGACTGAGTATAATTGTAAAACAAATTTACACTCCAATCAGAGAGCTTTCAAAAACATCCACACTGGGCCCATCTATCTGGATATGTGCAGTGCAAATTATTCTTTGAGCAAAGAAAGACAAATGCAGTAAGGATGCACAGGGCTTTACTATGCTTTGCCAACTATAAATGTTAAAACTTCTCACTCATCTACTAAGTGCAAACATCTGATTCGACTAATTTGACCTTTTACCTCTTTTGACAGATAATGCATAGATCCATGGTGAACACAATGAGGAAATGCAACCAACTCGACACTGACATAAACCCCCAGGAGTTTACCGGCGAAAATCCTTCAAGTCCTTCCAGAAACGACTCTGACAGAGCGAAGGTGTTCCTCTGACCTCTGGCTTCAATATAGACCTGCTATGGTATCATGGACTTCAAGCAAGAAGTTTACTTTTGACAGAAAATTAGGTCAAAATCTCTCTGAAGTTTAACCAGACAATGCAATCGACTGTCCACTATAAATATTTAATGACATCAAACTGATCAAACCGTTCTTACAATCGCTGGTCAAAATTTATGGCCGATTTCAGAGATTTTGAGGATTTCTCTTTGAAGACAGAAGACCTGCTTGTTGTCAATCGAAGCTTTAGTGCTCTACAGATTAGAGAAAAAATAAATAAAAATAAAATCATATCCAAGTCACAAACAGAATTTGTGGAAACACAAATTTCCCAACATTTCTAAGTGTTTCTTCTAGTGAGAAGATTTTGGTCAAATAAAGTTAAACCTAAATCCCAAAAGATTATGAATTATTTTAATTGAATTTCTAAATACTGTTTTTAATTTTTCAACCTTTATATGATTAAGATTTGTTTTATTGGAGGAGTTTCTGAATTTGTTCACATTTTGTCATGCATCAGGCACAAATCTCAATGTATTTTTTTTCTTAAATAGCACAAGCCAAAGTCACAAATAAATGTGAAGTGGAAGGAAAATTATACAAGACTCTCCGATATGTTTACACGGTACCTCTGGAGGAGCTTTACAGATCCACAGCTCAGGTGGGGAAAAATTATTAGAAGGAAAAAAGTTTTAGATGTCCAAAACTGGTAGGGATGTAATATTGGCAGCATAAATACATACCAAAATAATCTGACTGATATTTATAAAAATGTAGGAAAATGTCTGTCATATTCTTTCAACAATATGTTATTCTACTACTCCTATTTGTTGGGCTATCACATTAAACACTTCAAAATACATTCACGTTTGTTGTGAGTGAATTGATTTTTTTGTAAGGAGTTACTAAAAACCTTCAGCTCACCAGGCAAACTAATTTGGAAAAGTGTTTATTCTTATATTCTACAGGAAGAAATAAAGACGGAAGACATGGACATAAGAAACTTGCATCATTAAAACATATGACAACTGTGAAGAAAGTCAAAGCAATAAAATAATATCTGCAATTAGTACAATCTTTTGTTAAACCAGCACATTCATGGGGGGAGGGGAGGAGTCTTGCACAGTAGAAGCTAAATTTATTGCCTGATCACACAGAATGAGAAAGTTTTTAAGCCCTTCGGATAATCTCCTTTGCTACTCAGTGTCTCGTTCAGAACCTGCGTCAAGCCAAACTCTTTGGTACGCCGTACTGAGCGCTGGTTGCTTATCCATGTGTGGCTGGACTCCAAGTATGCCAGTGTTTATAAACCGTCTGCAGAGCTGTCCACCCAGAAGGAAAAAAAACACCAGTTTCACCCTCAAGTGCTGAAAAAATGTAAAGTAATGTAGAACCTTGACAATATTGCAAGAAAACAAACAAACAAAAAAAAAGCCTAGTTGTCAGTGTATTTTTGGACAACTGTCATTGATGCGCACTGTTAAATGTCTTATTCTGTGGAAGTGTTTGTGGAAGAATGTAAAAAAAAACCAAAATAAACAATTTTGTTCTTCTTTTTGCTGTTGGTGATGATAAATCTTAAGACTGTTCTTAAAAATCACTGGTTACTTTTTAATCTGATAAGCACTGTGCAGGAACAAACTGAACAAAGCGAGGCCAAAAAGTGTAAAAGCTGGCACATGATGACTGGCGAAGATTTGGCTCAGCTGTACAACACCCAGTGGATTACTGTTTCACAAAGCTTCTTTCACTTCTGTTTGTGTCAGAAAAGTGCAAATTTCAGTTCTTGAACAGAAAAAAATGGGCACCAGCGATACACCTGCACTCAAAAAAAATAAAAAAATAAATGCCAATTTATTCAAAGTACAATTGTAGGGCGTTACTGAACAATTAGTGACAGAGCCTCGACTGCTTTCCTCTCTGTCGTTTGGATGTACTGGCACCATGAGGGTCCAGCTCGCAGACATGAATGAATTTGCTGGCTGGGTTCTTTCACGAAATATAAAAATGGCGGTGGCGTACAGGCTTTAGGAGGAGAGCCACGGATGCGAGAGGCACTGGGCCGCCGTGGCCCTCCGTTCAGGCACCAGGTCCAGCATGGGCAGCAGGAAGCTGCTGAAAGAGTGGGCCTCCTCCTTGGGCCACTCGTACTTCTCCACCAGGACGTCGAACAGGCCCCACGGCTTCAGCTTGGTGATGTGTCGCAGGTCGCCTGGGAGAAACACGTGTCATAAGATTCAGTCTCGGTGGACCTTCACAGAGCTCAACTTCATTTAGTTTCTGCAGGTTCTGTCCTGAGCGAAGCAGATGGCTGCTCCCTTTGAGGAGTCACATGCTTAGCCCTGAAATAGCATCTCCTCTCCAAATACCTGAGGATGTTTCAAAGTGAAAGGGGAAGCAGCTTCTCCAGCAGACAGCTGGCAAGTGTGTTTACCTTTCTTGGTGAAAAACTCCTTGGAGTATTTGCCTGCCACGATCAGCTTCCGAGGAACCTTGCCAAGCAGTTCAATGATGAGCGCTATGTGATCTGCAGGGAGCAGAGACGCGGAAACGCACGGTGAGTACAGGTGACAAGAATCAAACATGAAGATCCACCAAAGGCGATTGCAACCCTTCAACATTTTTCTCCCTCCACATTTTCCGACAACCACAAACTTAAATGTATTTTAAGGGATTTTTTTTTTCAAGTGATCGAGACAAAATAGAACAATTGAAAGTAAAGAAACAAAATACAAAACATGGTTTCAAACAGAAAAAGATGCTATAGAAGCAGAACCACAACACCAAGAAGAGAAACCCAATCGGATTAATCTGGGCCTGATTGTTATTTGGTGGAAAGAAAAAATATGTATATAGGAAAATTTAACCAGTCCTGACTGAAAAAGGTCAAATTTGATCTATAAATATAATTTATCCTAGCTTTCATTCACTCAAGACAAGTCACTATTTAAAATAACTTCTGCTGTGTGAATGAAAATTGCTGATCCGTGACAGCCTTAGAGATCTATGGATCTTTCAGGTGATGTTTGAGCAAATTTGAATCTTTACATTTGAGATTTTTGCTATAAATACTGAAAACCAACATCTTGTTTTCCCTTTACAAGCACACACACACATATGTCAATCACATAAATATTTTCGATTTAATGTTTCCGTCTAGTCACAACTCTTAACAATTTTAGGTTTTATATACTTCAGATCCCAAATTGAATCCAGTTCTGACACATTTGTAAAGGCACTCCTGTTTTCTGACCAACCTTCATCTCTAGAGTAGTCCTCTCCAGAGTGCGGCTCAAACAGATAATCTCCAGTAGCAAGTTCGAAGGCCTGACAAAACAAAACATACATGCAGAATTAAGGAGGGTTTAATTACAGCTATACCAGTTTTTGTGTTTCTCCCTCTGAAAACTTTATATACCTGAAAGTTTCCTGCGAAAAGACGCCTAATTATTACATTCAACAATGAAAACAGTTACAGATGTATATGTAGCTACAACTATGAAAGGATGAATAAAATCCCATAAAAATAATTCTGGATAAAAATCATTATTTACACCTCTAATATTTCCAATGGAATCAATGGAACCTAAGCATTTATTGTAATATTCGACTATTTCAAGTCAATATTTTCAGACATCACAAATTAATGCATTACTTCCTGTGTTCTCTGGGTTCAAGTATATAATATAAACAATAAAAGTCAAAGCTGGAGAATTTACTTTAAAGGCAGCAGCGTTTCTCTACTGACAGGTTGCTGGAACCTAAAGAGAACGTATCTGGCTTTCATTGCACTGCCCATGCAGCGGTCCTGTGTTTGTGTTTTACCATGCAGGCGGTGCTCCAGATGTCTGCTGGAGTGCTGTAGCCAGCTCCGATCAGAACCTCCAGCGAACGGTATTGCCGTGTCTGGATGTCGTCTGTAAAATGTTTGTGCTGCAAAAACAATGCTGACATCTCAGTAAAATTCAGATTCCAAAACGAACATGATGAGCTACAAGATAAAAAAAAAAAAAAAGAAAAGACTCAAAACGCTTATAATCAACAGAAAGCATGTTGAGTTACATTTAAAGAATGGCTCAATTTCTGTCAAGACTGACCCACAGAGGCCCCGCCCGATAACACCTACAAGAAGCTGCCTTGTTTCTGATGCATATTTTTACTCACCACCCAGCAGGCATTGCCAAGGTCAGCGATCTTGACCTGCAGCTTGTCGGCGTTAAGAGGATCCAGGGGGTTTACTAACAAACTGCCTGCTGAGCCTGTCACAGAGCGGAGTCAGAAATCAGACAAAAACAGATGAGAGACTGGCACCGAGTCCTCTCCATCACCACAGATTACATAAAAACATGTCCAGGAATTTTACGGACTAGAACTCAGAGGAAACTTTTGCTGCAAAGTGTTTGCAGTGGGCGTTCATAAGAAAGTTGAAGTTACATTGGAGGATTTGACTTAATGTGTGAAGACTAGAAAATAACACATTCATAATGCAGCAGTCTGACTGGATTCAACCCACACAGTTTAGAGCGTCAGCAAGCCGATTCCAATCACCATGAAGCACAGCTTCACTGTGGTTAAACTACATTACATTTACATCAAACTACAGTCTGGTTTACATCTACATTAATTATGTGATGTCGTCTTGTTTCGTCTTTAAAGAAAAATAATACAGCATATTCATTTAACATTTTCTTCATATTCCTGGAATTCATTCCAGGCTTGTTTTAAACAGTGAATATTTTTCCAATAAAATTCAGCTGTTTCTGTAGAGAAACAGCATGAGCAAGATGAATTTTGTCAAATCTTGAAAGTGTAGTAAAGTAGGCCAAAAGGGAAAACCAATATCTGCTCTGCAACTAACCACTCTGGCCGTCCTCTTCCTCACACTCCTTTTTGTTCTCCCCTTGAGTCTCCATGTCCTCCATCTTTTTCTCCTGTCTTTCGTTTGGCTCTACGGCGACGTCGGTGCTGAGGGATCCAGGGAGAGGCTCCAAGGCGGGATCAGCCTCTGCGGGTGAGGCATCACAGGTTTCATGCTCCTCTTTGTTACTTATAGAGTCTGGAGTCTCTGCATTGTTTTCTGGTTGGTTGGCATTCTGTTGGTCCTCCTGCTCTTCCGCAGACTCCTTGGTCCCTTGTTTTTCTGAACTGTCCTTGTTTTCCGGTGAGGAGGAATGGCCGTTGCAGTTGATCTCCATTTGGTTCTCCATTTGGTTCTCCTCCGTTGCGCCCGCTTTCTGATGACCTAGCTGAGGCGTGAGAGGAGGATGCTCGTCGGGAGTGGAGTCTGCCGCAAAAAAAAAAAAAAAAAAAAAAGGTTTTATTTTATTAAATAAGACTTTTAATAACACAGTTCTTCATCCAGAATCCCTTTGATGAAATATGAAGGTTGAAAAAACTAATTATTGGGCTGCAAAAGACTTGACAATGGTGTCAAAGTTCATCTGGCCTTACACATGCAGGCGGAATTACAATGGCGTGGTTAAAATGGTCTAGTCAAAGTCCAAACAAAAGAATTTGGGGATTGATGTTCACAGCCACTCTGATTCAAGATAACTTAAACGAAAAAACAAAACAAAAAAAAACAGCACAAGTTTACTACGCAGGGCATACAGCTGGACTTTTTGTCATCTTCAAACATTTTTTCTCCACATTCAAAAATTTAGGAGCATCTGTTCAGTCAAAATAAGGATTTAGACGAGGTCATAGAGACACTGTACACGTTTCAGCTGAAATAGAAGACAACGTTGTTTTTGTCCTGTATTTTACCAGTTTACAGAGTTTTTCTTTGCCTGGGGAATTAACAGGAGCTCATCCTTCAGGCAGGTGAAGATTTAATTTTCACCATGGGTTCCATGGGTTTGCTATGGAACCCATGGTAAAGAGCAAAACATTGCTCTTTACCAAACAAACTCTCTTCGTTCCAACAGTGGACAGAAAGAGTCTGAAATCATAAATATTTGCCACACTTCTTCCACTGGAAGAAATGATGAAGATGGAATGAGGAATACTCGGGAAGTGCAAAGACTCAAATCCATTAATCACCTGTGCTTGTGTGGTTAGCAATGTCTTGCAGTGTCGAAGAGACAGGAACAGTAGCTGAGGACGTATCTTCATTAGTCGCCGTCTCATCATCGTCATCATCTTCCTCTGGAGCATCAGGCATATCACCGCCTTCCATCTCCTGAATCCTCTTCTCCAAGAGCTCTGCTTGTTTCTTCTGCTTTTTCTTCATCTTCTTTTTCTTATTCTTTGACATTTTGGCCATCTACGAATGGAGAACACGCAGTACTCCAGTCACATTAAACTCCCCATGTTCTGAGAAATTGTCACATCACAACATATGAACGCGATAAAAGGCCGCGAACTTACCGTTTTGGGTGCTGGCGCTGTACTCACTGCAGGAGAAGGGAAACATTAAAAGGAAATTATGTTGAGTGATGCGCAGCACATTCATAGCCGCTCTATAGTTAGTATTTTGTTATGGTGGCTGGGTTTTGCTAATAGTCTCATAAACTTCTCTGAGTGAGTGGATGACAGCGGCAACCAATCCAGTGGTGACTCATAGTGAGACGGTGCTCAGCACTGTGCTGGTCTGTCACTAGTTCCACTGTCTGGACATAGGGACTTCTGCACTGAGGCATGAAATCCCATTAAAATAAATTGAAGTTTGTGGTTGGATTGTGTAAAACAAAAAAATAATCATTTAAGGGGTGTGAAAACTTTAGATAATGCACTGCAAATACATGTACCAATCCATATTCTAAGGATCTAAAAAAAGAAAAAGATTATTTGTTGCATCGATTACTGCAACATCGCTAAAACCAGGAAGTTAGAGCACATCACATCAGTTTTAAAGTCCCTCCACTGGCTCCCTGTAGCTCAGGAAATAGACTTTAAGATACTGTTGTCAATTGATAAATCACTGAACGGCTTGACAGCACAATACATTAAAGATCTGCTGATGTTGTATCAACCGCCCAGACCTCTCTGATCTTCTGGTTCTGATCTGCTACGCATCTCCAGAACCAGAATCAAACGAGGAGAAGCAGCATTCAGCTTTTATGCACCACAAATCTGGAACAAACTTCCAGAAAACTGCAAAACAGCTGAAACACCTGCGCTTTGCAACTTTCTGGGTTTTAAATCTAGACTAAAAACCCACCTATTTAGAGTTGCTATTGAAATACTAATCAATAATCTGATGTGAAAAATGTAATATTGATGACTGTGTGACTTTGTGTTTTTATGATGTAAAGCACTTTGAAATGCCTTGTTGCTGAAAGGTGCTGTACATACTGATTGACTGAAACGCGTTATTAGCTAAAGTTTTGAATTAAAGCTCCTCCTCATTCGTAAGTCAATGGGTCCACATTTTTGTTAAAGTATGAAACATAAGAAATGGTTACCTGCAGATCCGGATGGAGGTGGAGCACCAGACTTCTGCCACTGCGTCGCCTCGGCAGCCATTTTCTTAATGTAGGGCTCATTGACAGTCAGCAGAATGTTTTCAGGCTTGATGTCTGTATGAATGATTTTACACTTGGTGTGGAGGTAGTCCAGGCCCTGCAAAACCTGCAGAAGAGTCGGATGAAAATGAAGTGTTTTCTGGATAAAATGTGTTCAAATGTAGCTCAGGGGAATAAGCCTGGTGTGATATGTGTGAATGTTTACTTCCAGATTTGCTCAACCACATTTTGAGCGTTGCAATTCTCTACCTGTCGTATGATGCTTTTCACACAAGGCTGGGGCAGGCCTTGATAATTTGATTTGATAATCCACTTCAGAAGGTGGTAGCCCAGGACCTCAAACACCATACACACATCTGAGATCCAAGTCAAGGAAACCTCTGTATAAAATGATTAAAAATCTGCAGCCTTTAATTTTCTGTAACAACCAGTGACAGATTCATAATCAAGTGGAGGATACGAGTTCCATTCATCCCAGAAATCTTGAAGTCATCTAGCAGCTGCACCACTTTCTCTCTGTTGGGATCTTTGGGATCCGTGTTTCTCACCTGGAAAACATCAATGAGGCATGTGGGAACGTCACAAAGTAGAGCATAAGTGATAATATTAGGTTGGATGTATACATTTTCTCTAAATGTTCACATGTACTGTATGTAAGAATATGCATCTCACTTTTTTTAATCACATTAAATAGTTCAAATAAATAATAGCATACATAAATTTATGGTTTAAAAAACAAGTCACATTAAGTTAAATTAAACTAAAACAGAATAAAGTGTATACTGCATCTCTGTTCCTTACAGATTTCAGCAGTTTGATTTCATCCAGCGCGGTCTCTGTGTAATGTTCAGCACTTTTTACAACCTTCATGGCCACAAATCGCTTCTCCCTGAGAAAAAAAACAATAAAATAAAAATACAATACTTGAGAAATATGGATCAATATATCAAAAAAATTAAGTGTCATAATAAAGTGACACCTATAGCTAAAATGAAGTGGAAACTAATAGGACAATATTGCAGTTGGGTCAAATTTTCAGGCTGCAAACAACCCCCCCAAAAAACCTGTTTCTGACGTAGAAAATTGGACGCCTCTGAGCCACCCAGAGTTCAAAGTACAATATGGCTTCTACCCATACAAAGCAGAAAGTTGCAGGTATATATTATTTATTAGCACTTCTGATGGTTTGTACAGTATGTCATTAACTTACAAGCACACAGTATTGGAGTACTTCGACTTACAGTATGACAAAGTTTCCTTAGACACAAAAAACATACTTCCTGATGAAAGCAGTCCAGCAGTTTTATCTATTACAAACATTTTTAAAAAATTAAAAAAATCATATCCGTCTTAACAGCAATTAGTCATTCCAACTGGTTCTTCCACTTGCAATTAAAACATTCTCAGCTTGGGTGCAGCGCCATTTCTAGATCTGTAGCTCCAGTTTCTGAGAAACAGAACAGGCAGCCACTGCAGCTTCTAGTTTCTGTGACACAGTTTTACAGTTTTGTCTAATACTCTAATTTTTATAATATTCTATTTTTTCTTTGTGTGTGAATTTAAGACAACTGCTCAAAAATGAATCCTGAATCAGTTTAAGTTCTCTTAAACTGATGAGCAGACTTACTGGATGTCCCAGGCCAGCCACACAGTGGAGAAGTGGCCCCACCCCAGCTTACGGATCACATGGTATCTTCCATTGAACAGGTCGCCAATCTTCACATGATGATATCCACCTGAACAAATGCATTCGCAAAATGGAAGACCGAGTGAAATTATGTTGTGGTTTCCATGTGCAGTAAGATCAGGAGTAGTGTGTTTAACTTCTATTTGGATTAAAACAACTAGAATCCATTTTAAAATCAGGTTTAGTGGGATTTTATGAATAAAACCTCTGAATTGGGAAGGCTCCAATTATGGGAGCTGGAAGAAAATCAGAAACGACATTAAAGGAAGGATGAAGAGAACGACATAAAGAAAGGATGTGGGACACAAGGAAGGGACAGAGGCAGGTACCAAATGAATGTAATGGGGCCAGAAACGTGGATGGGACAACAGAAGGAAAAATGGAAATTAGTGAGAGAAAAAAGAAAGACTGGAAAGAAGAAGTGACTTTTGGCAGAAGAACAAAAGGAAAGAGAAAGGCTCATAAACTTTAGATGTTTGTTTGAGGAGCCGAGAAAGGACAAAGACGAGATTGAAATCAAATTCCAGACAGTGTAGGAGCCATGATGTGTGACTTGGTGTGGGCAAAAACACTTCCCTTTCTGCAGCTTATGTCATTTTCCTACAGTTCTGGCCAAGTAAACCAACAGCTCAGAACTAATAAAAAAAGTGGACAAAAAGCTGAAGAGAGGGGGCGTTTAAGGAGGCAGTTTGTTGTCTGAGTCAAAGGAAAATGGATAATTAGACCAGAAAGTACAACAGACTGTTCCCTTGTTTGAAAGTCAAGAATCATGAAAAGTGATTTTCATGGTTCCGCAAGAATCAGCAAATTCTTAACTTTTAAATTTTTAGTCAACAAAGACTAAAAATGTCTTTCATCAGTCCAGCAGCTTTATCAATCACAAACATTAAAAATATATATATATTTCAATCTGGACCAAAATTATTCTCCTCTGAAAAATCAGAATCTATTCCATTTCATCATGCAGATGCAGAAGTGATTCCTGAAGATCAAAGATGACCCTACCCCTGCAGTAATCGTTGGGATCCTCCTGTTCGTCGTCGTCGGAGCCCAGGATCTCCTCATCCTGCTCCGGAAGGGAAGCTTCTCCCTGACCATGCAGAGACGCCCCGCCGCGACCATGAGGCTCTGGCCTGATTGGACGACAACAAACAGCATGCTGAGAACAGTACTGGGAGGTCTGGACCATCAGTGATGGAGAGATCAACAAGACGCATTAAAATAAGCATTAGCTCACTTATCAAAAATCAGGTCAAACAGACTCAGGAGAACTTCAACAAAGACAGTTCATCTGCAAGTCAGCAGATCAGACTTTTTTCCTCATATGCAGCAAAAATCAATAAGATGTAGGCAGACACGGAAAACAGTCCAAAATTACAGTGATCATAGCAGGAAAAATATTTATTTATCTGAACAATAATTATTTACTATAATCACACTTTGGTGACTAATGAAAATTAATGCTCACTTTAATAATCCAAGAACAACATTGCTCCTCTGTTAAAAACTGAGCTTCACTGCAGCTTCATTAACTGTAATGTAATGTAACACAAACCACGTCAATTAATCAGCTTTATCTTTTGTATAACAACATGAGCAACATTGGAAATCAACTTATCCTCCGTGCTCTGTGTTACAGATCACAAAGTGACTCCAAGAATCTGCCTCATGACCAGCATACACTACCACCAGTTATATAATTATTATCTAAACAGTAGTAAATACTAGTGATCCAGGCAAAAAAAGAATCATTTAGACACACTCACAATTATTGTTCTAAAGTAATCCTGAAGAAAAAAAATACAGCTTAATATTTCTATGGGACTGATAAAGTTTAAAGTAGGGCAAGGTTTTGTAAAGGTCATTTACAGAGTGAAATGTTTGAGTTGTGCACCATAAAAATAGGGATTAATTTTACAACGTTTCAAAAATAGGGAGGCAAGAACACAACCCAAATTTCTTTGGATTATTTGGGTCTTTGTTTCCAAGTGAAACAGACAATAACAAATGTGTAACCTGATACACAGAAAGTAGTTTTTTTACAGTGAAGAAATAAAAAAAAAAAAAACATTCTTCAAACATAAGCACAAAGACCAAGTGACATTTTAAGAGGCCTTTGTCTAATTGTGTCATCTAATTGTGACATTAATGAGGTAGATTTCACCTTTTAATCCCTTTGCTTAAATTATTCACTCCTTTACTTTAGTGCATCATACAAAGTTGACAGAATTTTCTTCTCTTGACGTCACAGTCTAATCAGAGTTTTTTTTAAATGGTACAAAATCTGCACTTAAAATCTAAGTCTTCCAAGATATGCGATATATTACCAAATAAAGAGTAAGGCTTGGTAGAATTTATTTTTTGAGAAGAAAATTAAAAAACAACACAAATGTCTTTTTGACTAACTCAAAGTGTTTTCACTTGTAGAAGCAAAACACTTCAACCAGTAAAATTAAATGTTAAAGATCAGCCTTACTTTCACTCCCTATTAAGTAAAGATTGTTCAGGAGATTCAAGTCCTGATCTAGAGTGTAAATTGAGTCTACAGGCATTAGAGTCCAAGTCAAGTCTGAGGACTTTGTTTGAACAAGACTCAAATCTAAGTCGCAGAGTGAAGTCAGACGATCCAACTACCTCTAAGGGACCAGATCAGCAACACGTTTTAATACTTTAGAATCTATTATTGCAATGGCAACCACCATGTGTCACCCCTGCATCTACACAGCAGCACGCGTCATTATTAGACCTTGCACCAAACATCTTATATCTTCTTAAAATTCCTGCTGCAGTAAATTCCTAAGAGAGAACATGATGTCAACTACAGCCGCTGTGAGTGAGTGAGTGAGTGAGTGAGTGAGTGAGTGAGTGAGTGAGTGAGTGAGTGAGTGAGTGAGTGAGTGAGTGAGTGAGTGAGTGAGTGAGTGAGTGAGTGAGTGAGTGAGTGAGTGAGTGAGTGAGTGAGTGAGTGAGTGAGTGAGTGAGTGAGTGAGTGAGTGAGTGAGTGAGTGAGTGGGAGTGGGAGGGGCGGTGTCCTTGCACTGGAGGACAGCACACCTCTGCAGGACGGAAGCAAAAGATAAATCATGGTGATACTCTGACGTGACAGGTGGTTCTGAATAAAACATAACCTCTCTTCTCTTACAGACTTACAACTAAAAATTTATTTTTAGTTTCTGAAATTTTCTAGTAAATGCATCGGCGTAGGGTATTATTAAAACATAAAATTCCCCTCTAAACCAGTGCCCTAGAAATAGGAGTGCAGACTACAAAGACAGGCGAATTTGGATGTTTACATCACAGCTTTCAGACAATTGATGCCAAAACATTACGATTATGATTTTCCAAGGTGTGTATGATGAAAGTTAGAGACTTTGTCATTTGTTATTTCCACTTAGAGGAGACGGTTCAATGCCTCCTAATCACACAACACACGAGGGTACTTCAAGGACTTCTGCAACACTGAAGATACTTGTACCCTTCCTCTTTCTGACAGCTGAAGCCTGAAGGGTGCTACAGCTCTTCAACCCGCCACAACAACAACAAGCCCCCTACCTGCAAGATGCACGGATGCCCATGGGACGAGAAGTGAGAAGGAAAATCAGGTTCTGAAAAAGCCTCTCACTCCATTCGCTCCAAACAGCAAAATGAGACGGTGGTTCAGAAGTGGAAAAGTAGAGAGGAGGCAGCAAAAGCAGTGTGAGCTGATGACTGCAAAGCCAATGAGACAGCAGGAGGGGGAGAGAAGAGAGAAGGAGAGTGGGAAGGCGAGATGTGGAGAGGCTGAGCTGCAGACCGAGTCCCGAACTGCAGGCTTCCACTACATGCTGCGATTCTCGCTCATTTTCTCCTCTCTAACACAGTCGCTGCCTCTCCATCGCTCCGTCTGACCGAGATCTCTCCTTGGCTGTCGTCAGCTTTTGGCCCCGCCCCCCTCTCTCTGACAGCTGGAAGATGATTGGGGGAAAGAGCCTAACACTGCAATGCAGGTGAGGTGCGACATCAGTGCCCCCCCTCCTGATCTGACCAAACACCGTCCTTCTCTGCCCCCAGACGGTCCATCACCACCGACTTCAATCCGTGGCCTTTATTAGCTAAATGAGCAAGAAATACACAGCTTCTCTCCAATCCAGACCCAGAGTGGGCTTTTCTAACCGTGACAGGACTGTGTGTCACCTCAAATATCTTGAATTATTTCTTAAAAGAAATCCAACTCACATGTACTTTCAAGAAAAACGCAATCGTCAGCCACTGCACACAGTTTCAAAGAATTTTTTTGACAGTTGCCCAATAAGTTGAAGATATGCAACTTTTTTATTGCACACTTATTTTGAGGGGAGAAAAGTCTACTTGAGAGACCCACTGCATCATAGATCAGTAAAAAATCTTTACCTATGTTTATTAAAAACAACAACAAAAGCTGGTGGCATCAACAATTGTACTACTAGTAAATTAGTCAAAAACAATTTCTTTATACATAATTTTTGCCCTTTAAATAAATGTACTCCCTTCAAATCATGCAAGACTACAAAGTGAAATATTTCATTTCGCTTTTTTCCAAACTTGCTCTTCCCAAGCAAGAATGGAAACACTGACATTTTATCAGTAACCCAAAATTTTAGCACTTCAAGCCCGAAAATCCTGTTTTTTTTAACTAAATACATTTTATTTGGGTCTCGCCAAAAGCTGCTCTATCAAGAACAGAAAGAAAGATGTAAAATGTATTTTCTTAGTGAACAACATTTTTATGCAGAAAAGAGCAACATTTTCCCTTGAAGCCAAGAGTTTGGTGACCGCTGTGTGTGTGTTTCAGGCAGTTATACACACACGGAGGCTCTTTGTAGATAGCAGATACTTTCTCTACCTTCATTTAGCCTTGACCATACTACCTCTCTTTTTCTGAAAACTTAATCGAAACTAAAAGTTCAAGCCCTAACCACTAAAACGAACTGACTATGAATTTCTTTGTTTGCATCTCAGTTTGTGTGATTGGTACACTGAGCCTACTGCAGGCAGGGAGTAAATAAAAGAGGAATTGCAGAAACAGCAGACAAGCACAAGCTGCAGCCTAATGCTTTCCATCACTTCTGACTTTGTCACAGCAATCAGAAAAATAGGAATAGTCAAAGTAACAGCACATTTGATGTCTTTAAATTAGAGTCTTAAAAGGGTTCTGATTTTTTTGTCAGCTGATTTAGTAAACCAAATCCTGAATGTTTAGAGAGAAACAAAATACAATTTGTGTGAGCAAAAGAAAAAAATGAGAATAAAAAATGCAAAAAGCTGGCAAAGGCCAGGTCACGAGCTAAATGATGTGCTAACTGGATCTCAACATCATTATGGGATAAACATTTATAAAGACTTATATTTTTTTTAAAATACAGAACTTATTCAGGCTGCTCTGTGAATTTAGTGCAGAATAATTGGTGAGCTATGAAAACAAACCGACTCAGTTTTACCTTGTGTGAAACTTGGAAGTAGTTCTTCTTTAAGTTGAACTTGTACTCCCTCTAATAAGATTCATCAACCCCAGTCAGGGATAACAAGGCAAAACTAACTCACAACCTCTCAACATAACCACAACTCTGGAAAACATGTGACATGAGAGCGTGTTGCCTTCTCCTGCTTTCAAAGCCATTCGGCCGCACTCACATCAGAGAAGTAGGTCAAAAAAACAAAACAAGGTGCAGAAGAAGACGTTGCTCCTGACGATGGAGCTGCACCAGAAACACTGCTGTCCCGACTCCCCTCCCTTCAAGTGAAATCAATACAAAGTGCCTGACAAGCAGAATGAAGGTACAATGCACACAAAGCCTAAATGTGGGTGGTAGTAAAGCATTGCCCTTCAGCACTCCAATCCTCACTGAAGGAATAGAGGGAGGCTCAAAACAACGTCATGCAAACTTTAAAAAATTGGGATCAAATCGATTTCCATGTTGACGTCAACTAGCATCATGCTGGAACCAGAGCAATCAAAACAGAGATGCCCAACTCTGCTGAGGGTTTTCTTAGTTCATAAAAACAACAGCCCTTTGTTAAACACAAACCAGTGTTTAGTGCCTGAATTTATCCCTCAACTCCTTAAAATAATAATAATAAAAATCAGTGCAAACATATTAATATTTCTCCCGCAAGCAGGGAAGAAAGAGTTGCTGCAAAACCTGCAGTGTACAGTCCTGGTGCTGCAGAGGGCTGCAGATGAGAAAAGAGTTGACGGGTTATGTAATTAAAAAAAACACAGCTAGTGCTGGGAGAGAAGCGGCAGACATGAAAGCTAAACATAACACGGAGCAAAGCACTGGTAGAAACTTGGCGTACTCTTCCGTCTCCGACTGAGCTAAAACTGCATTGATAAAAATTTGAAGCAGGGAAGTTAAAGAAACAGGTATTTGTCACGAATGTGAAAAAAAAAATTAAGTACAAAAATCAGATATGCTCTTTGAAAAGCTGGATTCAAAAATCCACAAGAGAGACAATCAGTCCTGTTCTTTCTCACCAAGTAGAATACATAAGCCGGTAATGAGGTGATCGGTGAGGCTGCAGCCGTCTGTCAAAGCTCCTGAATGAAAAAGATACATCATCCTAGAGTCCTGTCAGGCTCAGCGTAAACCATGAAAACAAGTTGAAATTTTTAACTTCTTCGACTGGTTTCTCCTCCAAATGCATGCATAAAAGCTACTCACTTCCATGTCAGCCCACTGGCAAGTTTCACCACAGCTGTATTGATGGAGAAGATCCAGTCCAGGAGCCACATGACAGAGAAGACACAACACTGACCGGAAAGGCCAAAAACTAGGAAATATGTCCAGCCTGAGTTGCGATGAGGTCTGCACTATTCACCCGCTGCTCTTTGAATGCACTGTGGCTGCTGCTGAGTCCCTTTCGCCACAGAAGGCACAAAAAGAGCGAGTGGGAGGGAATGAGCAGGGAGCAGGAGAAGTCTTAGAGCAAGGCTGAATAAGACTAGTCTGCTTCCAGCTATTCATAACAGAAAAAATCTTTTCAATTAAAAATGCAATCCCATCGCTGTTTCACATGTTAGTAGTGTGGTGAGAGTCAATACTGTTGCAATATGTTTTTATTATTATATATTTTTAAAGATTTTATGAGCTCTCGTGGCCTTCATTTGATAGTTAATTGACAGGAAAGCAGGTAATGAGAGAAAGGGAAGACAAAGGTTACCAGGCCAGGAATTGAACTAAGGCCTCCATATGTGGGTTATGCTTAACCCCTGCGACACCACAGCACACCCATGTTGAAATATTGTTTGAGAAAATTCTGAGTCCAGAAGCAGAGCAGGATGCTATGGGATGTTTTCGCTCCACAAGCTCTAAAACTGCATGTTGTTGGACAGTTTCCTACAACATGAGGCGGCATTTTAAAATGAAACAATAAACTGAACGCTTTGTTATAACTGCATGCTATGTACTCTCTATATACATATTTATGTCCCCTTTAGATCTACTCTCCTATGTTACCAAACATAATCAAAAAAACAGCTAACCTGGAGCACAACAAGTACCAGCGTATTTCAATAAATCTAAATGCAATTGAAAAGTAAGTCACCTATATTATACACATTCCATAAAATTTTTATGAATATTGTTAAAATTCCTCATCTTGGACATTACAAAAAACCCAATAAAAATATTTTGATGCAGACTTTTTATGCTATAAACTACAATCATAAAGAGGCTCCTGAATTGGTCCAGCAAACACTCTCAAAGCCCTCAACAATGAGGTGTAATTAGTTGTTTGGCTAAATGCAAAGATATAAATGGAAAGTTGAGTGGAAGGAAAAAGTATGGCTAAAACAAGTGGACAAGACAAACAACAGCTTTGAGAGGAAGCAAAGTTCATTCAAGAGTTTGTGGGAGAGTCTATTTTAAAAGCCATCACTCTCACACATACACATAAATGTCTTCTGAACTACCATTGTTCTGTTCCTCGTATTATGCCACACCTGAACTAAAGACATCAGAGATGCCTTAACTGGGCTAATGAGAAAGAAAAACACTGGACTGCTGTGTAGTTGTCCAAATGTTCTGTGCAGATTAAAATAAATGTTTAATTTCATGTGGAAAATCAAAGTCTGAAGAATCTGGAAGAAGACCACAACCGAGTTGTTTGAGGTCTGGTGTGATATTTCAGTAATAATGTAGGAAGCCATGTCATCTATCGGTGTTAGTCCATTGCGTTTTAGTCAAGCTTAAAGTCAACAAAGCCATTTTACAGGGACTCAGAGTGTCTGCTCCCTCTGTGTTGATGCTCATTTTATTTTTCAGAATTTAACATTCAGTGTTACATTCATTAGAGTCATACTCATTAAAGCAGACAGAAAGACGCTGCTGAAGAATATCACAGTATGTGCAATGAATCTACAGCAGTTTCTTTTTATAAACTGATTATTTGGGTCACTTTTGGAAAATATTCAAATTTTTTTGGCGCACATGAGTTTCCCTGTCTGCTGTGATCACGAATCGCTTTCTAAACTTCCTGCTCTGCCTCTTGGAACAGAGTAAAGAAACCCATTATGTGTAAATAGATTTGAAAACAAAAAAGGAAGTTTTCTGGTTACTTTTTGACAGGTTTCCTCGGCTTCGTCCTCTTCTTCCTCGCTTGGATCGCGAGAACTTTAAAAAAAAAAAGAAGAAGCATTCAAGAAAACAGATCTGAGACAAAAACACGCTGTTATGTTTGTGTGACGGAGATAACACGAGTCCGCGTTTTTTTCCGAGCCGTTACCCCAGATCTCAGTTTAAAAACAAAAAACAAACAAAAGAATAAAGATTAGCTACTTTTCTGAGGTGTATCAAAATTCACAATGACGGCAAATGAGAAACTATGTAGTTAGCAGGTTCCTTGGCTTAGCGATGCATTGTGGGTATTGTTAATTTAGCTAACAGCAACTTCGAACGTTTCGCTGTGAAAACACTAATCGCCACAAAGACCCTATTTATTATTTTTAAGCATTTGTCACAATATAACTTGTGTTTTCTCACAGACAGCGATAACAAAATGCACTGGGACAAACTGCATAATCATGTGAAGCTAAAGCTAACATAATGCTACCACAGAAAACACACAGCAGAGCGCATGGTTACACTTTTACTCTACGCCGGTAGTTATGTAGTTTGTTTGACATCTGCTAAATCTATTTAAGCAGTAACTAATCAGCGGTAAGCGTCTAATGCTAATGTGTGTTGAGTAACAGGTTCAACAAGTAAAAATCATTTTGGTTTAGTTAGCAACGTTACCTTTTCTTTCCATGCTGGACAACCAGTGAAGTGCTGCGTTCAGTGGCTGTTGGAAATGCGGGACTCTACCTTAAAGGAGGCGTGAGC
This sequence comes from Poeciliopsis prolifica, assembly GCF_027474105.1. NCBI lineage: Eukaryota > Metazoa > Chordata > Actinopteri > Cyprinodontiformes > Poeciliidae > Poeciliopsis > Poeciliopsis prolifica. Next base: position 9,077,529 of record NW_026562378.1, on the reverse strand, counting down.
TGTGGGCGCTGTGTTCGGAAACTGTAATTTGCTTGAGTCGTTTACCTATGTGAATTGTTTTGGATAATCTTAACATTTTTGAAATGTAGCTTTATATGAATTTTTGTCCCTCTGGTTTCCCCCCCGACATTTTCGGGGGGCAGTTCGCCTCATGGAACGAGCCATTGGAACGTCACCAGTGAAATAACATTTGATTGGTGGTCACATCTGCCTCACATCAACAGGCCCAAACAAAACTCAGAACCCACGTTGCTTTGCCAATAAAAAAATAAATAAATTACAAAAAAGAACTCAGAACCAAAATAAAAGGGAGCAGAGTGTCACATACGTTTTCGATTAACAATGACCAAAAATGTAGTTTATTTTCTATCAAACTATCAGAGCATTTCCTCACGGTCTCCTCCAACGCTTGAGGAAAACAGCAGACTCATTTCAATGTACAGAATCACCTAATTGCTTTAAATAAACCAAGACTACAGTAGTGATCAATCTACTACCTACAAATAATTTCATTTTGCATCAATTTGTGGAAGTAGGAACGGCAGACTATCTGTGCTCAAACAGATTAAATGATTAATATTATAGCACTTGCACACAGTTAATTTTATAATTTCAATTTGTCTAGCGTGAAATTGATGTCTAAAAATAGGATTCTTCTCTAATTGCCAGACCAAGAAGTTGAGTGCAATGTTAAAGAAGCTGCGATCAGTCAGCCCAAACCGCAGAGGAATCCAAAACGGACCCATTTAGTATCTAATACCTTTAAAGGTGCTCAGCCACAATGCAAATTAAATGTAAAAAACGTCCCTTTGTTCAGTTAATGACATGTATTATAAAGTACGTGGTGTGGAGAAAAATAAAATGACTGAATTCTCTGTATAAGAGATTACGCCACCAAACCTCAACTCAATATAACGCACGCTGTTAACAGCTTTGAAAAATAGTAGCCTTTATTTGCTGATGGTTGTATATTTACACAAAGCATGGCCTTGCTGTCTTGGTACATTAGGTGAAGAACTCAGGAAAATACATGAACATATCTCAGGGAAAGCAAGCAAACCAGGTTTAACTTATGACATTGGGACTTGGAGAAGAAACATCTTAATCTGATTGATGTAAATGTGTAAAAATGACAGAAATGGGCATCACCCTTCAGCATCCAGTGACTAAACATCCACTCATGTGCTGGATATTCTACTACATGAACATTTCGGTTCTTGTGATCTTCCTAATATCTTTTTAAAAAAGTAATAAAATCAGCCCTATATAAATCACTGACATCAATTTCTTTATTGAACATGCGGTAAAGTAATTAATAAAAAAAAAAAACATGAACTGACTGGAAAGAGATATACATATATATAAAAAAGATATGCAGCGTCATTTGGGTGACTTAGCCAGAGCAACTGTGGTACAACTAGAAATGTGGTTTGACTGGAAAATATTTTCCAGCTTTTGAAAGTGAAATCTTCACTTTAGTGGTCTGACGGATGCTGTAAACAGTGACTTTCCAAGCTATTCATACCCCTGGAACAATATATATATATATATATATATATATATATATATATATATATATATATATATATATATATATATATATATATATATATATATATATATAATTTCCCATGTTACAACAATAACCTATAGTGCATTTCAGCTAGATCTCATGTGATAGACCAACAAAAGCATTGAATTGTGAAGAGGCCCACATGTCATAAATGAACACAAATGTGAAAGAACATTCTCTAGTATAATCAGACTAAAGTAGAACTGCTTGTGTGGCCACAAACCATATTTATGTGGATGAATGGCCCAGTGAAAGGCCAGACCTAATTCCAATTAAGAAACAGTGGCAAGACTGGAAAAAAAAAGTCAATGTTCACAGATGGTTTGCATCCAAAATTGTTTTGTCTCTAGATGGACAAAGCCTGATGAAATAAAGTATTTCCAGCTGTAATTAAAGTAAAAAACAATTCTGCAAAGCTCTGTCACATTTTTATTTGTGCAGAAAAAAAACCCCAATTTGTTTGTGCCTCTGAATTATCCAATGCTATGTGTTGGTCCATCAAGTAAAGAACATTTTTAAGGCTCTACATTTCTGAATAGGTCTACCATCTTCATTTTTGTAAACATGACTATCATACCGGCAGGATGCTAAGAACTCAGTTTTCAGCCAATTAACATTAACATATTTTAGACAATATGGCTCTCTCTCTGTCTGCTTCGATACACAAGCTGTAACTGCAGTCCCTGAGGCCAATGAGGGGAAAATCAGATATTTAATGATGCTTTTGGATTCTGAAACAAGAGGCTCTCCATAAATAATAAAAACAACCCTGAAATCTGACAAATAACATTCTCTTTTACATTTTGATATACAAACAACATAACAAAAAGGATCATAAATACAGAGCAAACTGGTGCCCAAAAACATTCAACACACACAATAAATGCAATATGGTTTATAAAATGCAATATGATTAAATTACATCGACAGCTAATGTTCTCGCAGGAAACATCATATCTGAATAAATTACGAAGCCAACCCTGTCTTCATCATGCTGCAATAATAGTGGAGTTTTCTGACTGCTAAAACATTCATTTTGGAGCAAAATAATTTTTATGAATTGATGCAGAGAAAACAAATACATCAAGTTGATGTATTTGATGAATATGCAATTCTTCCATAAGTGATAATTTCTTGAAAAAATGACAAAGTCTACAAAACCAAGAAGAAATATAAAGCCTAGATTTTTTTTTTTATCATAATGAGTTAATCTCATACATTTCCCCACATATTCTGTACATACATAGTATAAATTACATACAATATCAATTTAGGCCATTTTAGGATGAACTCTGGTAATCAAATCCATACTGTTGAAGAGACTGGTTCAAGTGTCAATGAATATTCTAATATGATAATTATTTTTGCCTAAAATACTTATGTACAAATACTGTTTGTTGCAATATCTACACAGAAATAACATTTTGTCTAATATTTGAAGGAGAGAAATACTAATAAAATTTGCCCCTGCTGTGCTAACTGCTAAGTAGTAAAACTGTATAAATGTGAATCTTCGAATACATCTCCTGAAATTGTTTTCAGATACTGGCATGTATACTGTTTTCCAGGAGGGGTAATTAAAACTTGAAAACTAATAATTAAATGTTGGAAGCAAAAAAAAACAAAAAACTAAGAAACAAAAAAAAAAGTTAAAGTTGGCCTCAGAAGAGGGTTCAAATTAGGGGGCGTTATGAACAGATTATCACAACGTCCCCAAGATATAAATGATGGCAGGCACTTGAATGTCATGGTTGTGCATGTGAGCAGGAAACAAACAGATGGTCACATGTGATTGATAGTTTTAAGAGTGTTCCTTTGAAATAAAAAAAATAATAATAAAAGACCTAAATAAAAAGGAAGAAAAGGCGTTTCCCCACTCAGGATTCCATCTCATCGTCTAAAGGTGGCGGCTCAAAGCTGACTACCTCGTCATAGGTTAGGCCTGAGGGAGGGAAAACAAAACAATTAGTACGAATTTCTTACCCCAGCCCAGGTTCCCATCTCGTCCAAACTTACTCTTCCACTCCTCTATTTCCAGGTCACGGCTTTCAAAGCTTTGGTCGTAGGGCTCCGCTTCGGGCTCGTCGTCTGGATCATGATACTGAGAGAAGTATTGGTGCGCCAGCGCCTCCGACGCAGTGATCCGCTTGTCTGTGTCCAGCACCAGCATTTTCTCCAGCAAGTCTACAGCTGAAGCACAATGGTTGTTGCACAAGGGTTATGTAAGGTTTGCACTGAGGAACACTGACATGTTTAGACATTCTATTCATATGTGGTTTTACAATACGAGGTACATTAAAATAAATACAAAATTAAATTTCAGACACTTAACATCTGGAGATGCCATTTTGAATTATAGAAGGGATGCATGCAAGCTGAACATAAACCTATTTATATGTACAACTCACAAAATTACAGCCTGTATCACTTAGAACTTGGTAAAATACATTTTAATGTCTTTTTTTTCCCCTCCAACTTCAGAATTATGTGTTGGACTATCACATAAAATCCCAGCAAAATAGATTTCTGGTTTCACTGAGACATATTTTAAACAACAGAGGAAAGCATTACAAAATATAAGCAAACTTGAGTAGCTTCTATTTCTAATCCATCTGCAGAAGTTTACCTTTTTCCTTTATCTATAATATCTTGATGTGCCTAAATTTCATCTCAATAAACTTTTAACCCCCTGCTCACAGTCTTTATTAGCACTTTCATATCATCAATTTATTCCAATGCAAAAGGTAACATTTTTCATTTTATCTTGTATTTCATTCACTCAGTGATACATATGAAAAATTAATGGAACGTTTAAAATTAAACTATGAATGAAAAAGCAGAAATAAGTGAAAATTTATATCTGCCTTGAAAATTATCTGTTCAACCCGAGATGACCATTCCAGCCATATTTCAATGAAATACACTCAAAAACTCACATAGCTAAAACACTATACATAATAACTCAGCTTATTCAATGCTAAACTGCTTCATCATAATAATTTTCAGTTTATTTTAACTGCAGAAAGTTTATTTTAACTGCAGAAAGACATTTAGACTGATTTATACCACTGTGAAGATTTATGGCAACTTTTAAAATAATACTTGATAATGCCACTAGGGGGAAGCAGTGAGCCAGAAGTGGTAAAAACCACAGACCAACACCGAAAGAGGAACTTACCAAGAGGGTTGGCGCCAAGGAACACATCAGCAAAGTTCCTCTTGGGCATGTGAGGAAGCGAGTTAATGTAGTTCCTTGCCTGTAAAAGAGATAAGCAAAATAAGATAAATTGTTTAAAAAAAACAAAATAATCCCACCTTTCATTGTCACAATCAAGAAATATTGGCACAGCAACCCATCTTGGTGCAGCGAGACGGGTCCAAACGTCTCCACTCCACACACTTAAGTTAGTACAACTCTCCGGGGGGGGGGGGGGAATTTAAAAAAAATCGCTGCACAAAATTTTCTACTGAAAACTAATCACCAGTGCAACAGGAGCTGCACCACGACAGCACTCTGAAAAGCATCGCAGTGACAGGCATGGTGAGTCAGAAAGGAAACAGGGAAGAAGTGGAGCGACAGCATAGAGTGGTGGTGAGCCTGTTGGTGGGGAAGGGAAGTCTGCCGCTATTTGTTTGCAAACAAACATCGAGCTGACAGCTGACTGCTCGCCCCCGCCCTCCGACTCTGGCTGAAGAAGGAGGCCACCTGGGGAAGGGAAAGGGGGTCTCACCTCATGGCTGGGCATCCTGCTTATGAGAGAGGCTGGGGGAGTCCCCGTCAGACGCATTATCTGCTGCAGCTGGTTTATATCTAAAGCCATGGAGTCAAGGGGAATCATAGCGAGTCATCAAGCATGGGGGGGGTTAGTGGAGTTTGAAATTAAATGGAAAGAGGCAGATATAGAAGAGTGGAAGGGAAAGTGTCAGACAAAAGCTGCGACAATCAAGAAATGTTTTGACTGTCATAATATAAGAAGATTTATAAATCCTTTAGAGCTTGGCAGGGCTCAAAGAATGCTTGACAAACATGGAAAGCAAAGAGAAAGCAAGTCAAACTGAAGTCCAACACAAAGCTGGACAGAAGATGGTTTAGTGTAAACACAAGGAAGTGGGCTAAGTATAACCGGAACAAAACAGAGGCAATGAACGCACAGACAGGCAACGGACAAACTGGGCGGGATGGTACTTAGCACTCACAGAATCTGAAGAGATTTTCATCAAGAGCTCGGGCCCTGGGGTTCCGACGAGCATCATTATAAGCTTCAACTGATCAATGTCTATGAAACTCACATGAAGGAAAAAAAAAAAAAACAAAGGAATGGATGGACGACACTGATAAATAAAAAAGGAAAAATGAGCGATAAAACATGCAAAAAAAAAAGAAGAAATAATCCAAAGTAATTTCAGCTGAGATTTAGAGCAATAAATGCCACGCTACAAACGCAGCGAGACTGAATGGGAGTTTCTGCAGCATTTGAGCCCCTCTGAGCAGTAAGATTTCTATTACGATTGAGAGCAGAAAATGAAAACATTATGCATTACTTGTTTGCATAAATGTGCTCTGTAAACATTGTCACGTTTGAGCGCTAAATTTGTTTGATAGATGTTAAAAGCATTTTGTCTGACACAGAAAAGCCTTTTCTTCATCTCCTGCAAATTGATTGGTGTTTTGTTGATCTTCATGGACAAAAGCTGCTGTTTCTCTCATTTTCAGAAAAATAATTCACTGTCTTTTGTCTCATAAATATTGATCTAAAAGAATGATCCCTACTGCTGTTCCCTAACATGTCTGGAAATCATTCATTCTCATCTACCGCTCTTTCTGCTTTTCCCATTCATGTCTTGATAACACACCAAGGATTAAATTATTTATTTTCTATCTTTGAACTTGTTAATGGAATGGTTTTTTATGTATTAAAACAAAAACACAAATAAATGCTCAAAGCAGTGGCCAAAGGACTAGATTTGAAAAGTCCTGCTCAAACACTTTGTTGTGCAATTCTTCAGTTTGAATTGAAGTTTGTCTAAAAGATCCTCTTGATAAGACTTTGCAAACTATTTCATTATAATGTGAAAAAAGAGTTATGCTTACTTCAACAAAGTGTAAAATATCATGCCGTGCAGTGTTATTCCACTCCGAGGTTGTCGTCAAGCTTAAAATTGAATTCATTGTTAGAGGTTCACAGAAAAATCAGGAGATGACCATTATGGAGCCTCCATCTCAGCCATTTTCAGTATGAGTGATGTGTATAAAAGTAAGTTGGAGGAGAGTTAATTTTATTCACATCACATAAAAGCAAACTGTTCTCTTTTTAAATAAGCCTGGGGTTCATTCAGGCTGCAAAAGAGCAGGGGAAAGCAAAAGTTCCTTGGATAGCAGGAAGGATAAATGAAGTACAGCAAAGTTAAGTCATTTGAACTTTTTCTTCAGCTTTCAAAATATGCTCGCCATAGAACTTACTGCATGTGGAGATGTTGACCTCTTTCCGGAAATCTCAGTTAAGTAAAGGTTGTCATTTTCCAGGGAACTCACACAGAGATTCAAGCCAATATAAGATCTTAAACGTCCTCATCATTTTGTCTGTTATTAAAAAAATAGTAGAACCAACCCTGTTTGACAACCACTCCATTCTTACACATGCCACAGCAGCTTCGAATGTAAATATATCAATCAAGAAATACATCTTAAGGCTGTTTTTGTAAGCTCATGAGCTGCTGGGGAGAAACTGAATTAGCCTAAAAGTACTTTAAACAGGTCAGACATTCAAAAGAAAATATTGGAGAATGGAAATGAGCTACAAAACTCTAATATCTATATGTCCAATTATTGTTTAAATTTTCTCCCACTAAGCAATCTCTCTCTGGGAGAATTGAATCCAGAAAACGGCATTAATGTGGTGATGCACTAATGTTTTAGAAACCGGACATCCACCACATATTCATTTAAATTTGATCTGCTGGTAATGAACAAATACATCTGTAGTAACGGTTTACTACAATCGCAAATAATTGCAAACATTGTAACTGGCAAACGCCTGGGCCTCTTAGACTTCCCAGATAAATATTCACATTTCATTCAGAGAGGTTATGAGGAGGCAGACCAGAAAGATTGCTCTTCAAAAGAGTGAATCACATGTGGTAAGAAATCCCAACTCTAACGACACCCACACACAGGACATGCAGAGAAAGCATGGATGAGTTGGTTACTTAGAGCAGGATCACAAACACATTACACAATCGCCTGCCAACCCCATGTTTTTGTTTGTCACAGGACCATTGCTCCACTGGCAGGTGCCAACGTCTACATTTCACTGTGTTTGCACTAAAATGACATATTAGGATCATGCATGTTTTAATAAAAAATAATCTGAATGCTCAGCTGCTGTTTGTGGTTATCCTTGTGGAAGAGAAGCTGAACAAGGCACTGTCGTGGAGAGGCAGAAGATGGTCAGCCATGCACTAACGGGTCCATCACTACTATCAGGACATCACATGAATCAATTTACTCTTCCAGCATGCAACCTACAAACACTTTGCAACCCTTTTGGCTTAGCCTAAGCAAGCCAAGTTTTTAATATGAACTCAGATTGGTGTAAAACTAAATTACATAAACAGCTAAAATGTCCTCCAGATGAATAGTATTAAAGAAATCATGACCAAACAGAGATTTATTCATGAAAGGATACGGTCTGTGCCTGGGAAGAGTGTCCGTCCTGTAAGCAGCTCCGCCATGATGCATCCAACCGACCAGATATCCACTGTTAAACATTTAAAAAAATTATCAGCACAGGCATGAAAACTTATCTGTACAAATGAGGTAAAAAGATTTATTGTTTTTTCCAGAAATTACAACTATATTATCCTCGGTTTAATTGTACACCTGCATGACTTTCACACCAACCAACTTCACTGCATAAAGAAAAGTCTAAGAATAAGATAAAACAGGTTCAGGTAATTCACACTTATACCGATCTGTGAAGATGACAATTGACCATACCCACAATCAAAGGGCTGCACTCTTAAAAAAGCTTTTTGATAATATTATGTTCTGGAGAATTTGTGAGTCCAATGTTCTCTGCAAATATGCACTGAAAATATAAAAATACAATCTTGACACACTGGCTGTTTTTAATGTCATCCATCTATATTTATTGAACTTAGAAATGAGGCCTATGTATCCAAATGGAACAGTACAATTAACAGAACAGTACAAATTGTAGGATTTGTAAAACTGCATATGTTCATCTCAGTTTTAAGAATTGTGACAGCTTACCCGTCATGTTGTAGTGCATCCAGTTGAGCATGATCTCTGGGGCTCGATACCACCGCGTCGCTACGTATCCCGTCATCTCGTCATCTGTGTGCCTCGCCAACCCAAAGTCAAGGATCTGAGCAATGAGAAGACAGGACAGTGTGCTGAGCACCGCTCATTGTGATGAAGGTCCAAAACAGTTCTGGGAAATGTTCCTCACCTTAAGCTCACAGTCTTCGTTAACAGCCAGATTACTGGGCTTTAAGTCCTAAAAAAGGTTGAAGGGTCCCATTTAGTCAGCATGTTTAATAAAAACAAAAAACAAAACAAAAAAACGGTATACTTTGGCTAAAAGAAAATAGTTTAATATATGGAGTTTATCTTCATATTCAGCAGAGCCAACACTTACTCTATGGATTATGTCTGCTGAGTGGATGTACTGTAGGAGAAAGAGCAAAAAAAGGGCTTAACTTCCAATCTCAATACTGTTTTAGACAACAGAATATACACTTATACACATACATATTTACATGTAATATGTAAATACAATCTAAATTGATGCAAAAAACAAAAGAAGAGAAAACTGCTAGGTTTGATTATTGCATTATTTTGACTTCTTTTGTACAATGAAGCATTAAATCAAAGACTGCAGATGACCCTATTGCACCCGGTCACTAATTTTAGGAATTTTAGTTGAAGCTGTTAATTGAGTGAGACTCCCACCAACCTTTAAGCCTCTGAGGATCTGGTAAATGAGAAACTGGACGTGGTCGTCTGTCAGCTTCTGACACTTGACAATGTTGTTTAGATCTGCTCCCATAAGGTGCGTCACCAGATATCTGCAAATGAAACAGATGTGATCTTTATTATACATAAGTATCAGTAGTTGTGTGAAGGCTTTGTCGCGCTACATTACTTTCCCTAATTGTGTGGTGACTCATTATAACACTTGGCAATTTGTTTACAACCTTCTAAAATCCCATCAGCATTATCAGCATAAGGAACGAAGGTCAACTTGGGCATCAGTTTCACTCATGCTTTCCTGATAATGAAACCACATCCATGTTTGCTGGAGGTGGAGCTGGATTCCTAACATGTTCAAAGAGCCACAATTTCTTACCTCTTGAGCCAAACAAAGATTCTTGTATTTTAGAGGAAAAAACACACTTTAAATGGACTGGTCATAGTATGCTCATTAATTTCAAGTTTAGCTAAAATAGATGGAGCCAGATGGAGCTGAGCATGTATATTTTGATTATGGCCGTCAATCCATTATGCTTCATTGGTAACTTGTGGGTGCAGGATGGTTCGGTATTATAGGAACATATTATTTGAATATTAACTTAGCTTGCATGTTTTTTTATTGTTTCACTAACAAAAACAATTTACTTAAAATAAAAATATTATTGATTCTCAGCCACAAAGTGTGCTTTCATTTTTATTTAATTGTAAATAGTACCATAACCTGCCCACAGTCACTTTCAACATCTAGTTTTCTAAACCTCTTCAAAGAGATTAAATTTATTCATTGCATTTGTAACAAATACTTCTCTTTATTTTATTCAGTTTAGCTTCTAAAGCTGAAATAGTTACCAAGTGGAAGGAGATAAATGAGAAAAGCAGTTTATTTGTTTCAACAATTCAGTTGTAAAACCTGAGACACGCATAGCAACTGCAACACATGGCATGGTTTCAATCATTCAGTAAACACAGACTGGGGAAACTTAACCTCTCCACTCTTCCTCCAGACTCTGGGACCTTGATAACCAAATTAAACACTTGCTACACCTGTTTGCCATTTAGAGGACTATGGATCACTGAGCAATAATCCAGTCACTTTTTTCTCTTTAAGATAAAAATGATTTAGATGTCTCTGATTCAGCAGTGGATTAACATAAGGGTCTGTTTGTTGCAGCTAATTGTAACTCAACCAATCTGTATTTAAAGGAAAAATAATATTTTTTTTCCCTCATGTAAAATTTTTGGGGATAGTATTTTAAATGTACTTTTTTTATGTTGAATTATATAGCAATTTGTGCAAGGTACCTTAGTAAGTGCTACTTTCAATTCAATTACTAAGATAAACTAACTTTTCAACTATGTTTTAATTTATTAAGATGTATCTATTTGATACATTTACTTTTCAATAAATTATATTCAAGAGCAAACACATACAACTCATAATTAGCACAGCGGAACACATTAACACATTAACATCCTGAATTAGAACGGCATGAAACAAAAGCTGAATTTTTACTCCTACTTTGTGAAACTGAAACCCGTTTTGCTTCGCTAAATGGAAGTACTGCACACTGATGCGCAGTCTAGTGCTCCCACTGTACGGCTTTGCTTCTAATGGCCCGAATCATCGTCAGTGAGAGACTTGTGTCCATCTGATTTTCTGCAGGAGGAAAATTGTTTTTACTGCCTTCACGAACGCTCACTAAAACAGAGGTGTCGCACATCCTGAATTGTCTGTGCAGGTTCAACTCACATTTCCACAAATGTGCAACAGGCTGATGACGCAACAGCACACAGAGAATTCAAGGACGCTCATTGAGGATTCAGCGCACACACACACACACACACACACACACACACACACACACACACACACACACACACACACACACAGAGGACATGCACAGAGACGGCCAGATGGCTGTTACCATGGAGACTAGCTCGGTGTGCACGTGTGTTCAACTCTGCATTCACCTTGGTACACACTCGACACAAGCTGGGCACACACAAACTTTAAGTATCTTTTGCAGAACTGCCATTAGTTTGAAGTCGAGCAACAGAACCGTGGACAGAAAGGAGGAAGAGAAACTGAAAAACAGTAAAAACCAAAGACTCCAAATGGGGACAAAAAGGCAGCAGAAAGAGGGGGGGTATGGAAAAAGTAACTTACACATCATTAAACTCCTCTAAGCTGGTTGCAGGGGTGAAAACATCTAAGAGTCCGATTACCTGCAGGGAAACATAAGTTAGGAGGTTAGTAATCATTTACAACTACCTGCTTTTCGACACAGAACATGACATCTGAAAACACTCAGCTGACATGATTAAATATTCTTGTTTCAAATCCAAAGAAAGCACCACACTTGCACCCAAGTTGTTTGAGGTGAGAAACAAGTTTGACAAGGGCTATTTTTACTGCATGCAGCCAGGTTCCCACTGACTTTCCGCTGTAACAATACAGACTTTGCAGATGAAAATTTTCTCAAAATAAAATGTTTTATGCATTGGCTTTTTTGAGTAGTAGAACCTCACCTGCAAAATAAACACTGGCATCTGCATGTTCAACAATCATGAAATACAGAAGTCGGTTTTCAATGTATTGGTTTGATAAAGGGCCATTCACAGTTTAAAGGACCAATGTAGATCAGCACTGTTTAAAAAAAAAAGTATTGCTGTATCATACCTATTCTGAAATTAGACCTTATAGATTTTAAATAAATTTATTTTTAAGATCCATCAATTGCTTTCTTTAATAGATTTCTAGATCTGGAAAATAACAAAAGTAAATTCCAAACTCTTTAAGATTCTGTAGTAACCTTGACAGAATTACAATAACTAGATATTCAAGTGACCTCAATGTTTCTTTAGATTAAGTCCAACTAACAAATCTAATTTGATCTGATTATATTAGATGTAGGTCATGCTATGTTTTGGCTGCACAGCTCTTTAATCACACAAATGGGGAGATTACACAGAATACAATTTTTTACTTCCTTTGTGGTCAAGTGTCTGCACAAAGCTAAAAAACACAAACCAATAGGATGTGTCTAAGTACACTTCATTTTAAAAGAAAAACTGCATACATCAAATTGAGCAGGGGCTCTTTTGCGCTTATCGACAATCTTGTCAAGTGAGACAGCAAGTGCAAGAAAGAAAAACCAAAAACGATGTGTTAAATATCTGAACATGAATTAACTGCTTTCGTGCTGCTGCAGGATGAACAAAGACAAAGGTGAGGAGCACTGTGCAAAAACATTGAGCATAAACGCCATATGATATTTCCTGAAGCACCTGTTTATGCACACAATCATGCATATTTATATCTACATATAGGTGCAAGCATGCATACTGACATAGAGTGCCAGCCCTGCCCCCAACCCCTAGAGAAGAGACCGAGATGGATAAGGTGCTGTGAAAACATTTGAGCGGCCCACCCACACAGCATCCCAACTCTGAGCTTATTGGTGGAGCTGCAGCCACAGCAAACAGCTGATTGGCCCAGTTTGACTTTCCAAAATCAAAACCCGGGGAGTCTCCTGGCAACAGCATGAGCAAAACACAGAATCCCTTTTCTGTGTGTGTAAATCTCACATTTGTATCAAAAAGCTGTGCAGCTTTATGCTTCTGCTTCCTGTAAACATGAAGAACAAGAGCTCAGTAGCATGCATGCACTCTTACATAAGCCTTTCAGTGTGATTTTATTATGCGAGCAAACTATTCAGTTTCTATACAATGTCACTGATATGCATTTAGCATAATGATCACAGTAATCCCAAAAAATCCCCCGCCCCCTTCATGTAAAACCTGTTTTTTATATGAATAGAGAGAGGTAGCTGCAGTATCGCTGCTTTGTGCAACACTAATTCCAAAAGTGCTCAGCAAACATGCTGTAGCTGATCCAGTAGTGAAATAAGGGTGTGTTCAGAAAACAGGATCTAGCTAAAAAGTCATTTTGAGAGTGCAATGAATCACAAGAAGCTTTCATCGGGTTTGAGTCAAAGGAATCAGGTTCACACAGATTCTTTTACAACAATGTATTTGACAGAGATTTTATGTGACAGACTCACAGAAAGCAGAATAAAAATCCCAAAGTGAAAGGAAAAGACAAGATTTGTTGTTTGAATCTGGAAAATGGAATCGTTATATCATCTGACCCCACCTGGTCTACAGTACGTTTATTTTTAACCTCATTAAGTGTTACCAATAAAAGATCTCCACTTGGCGCCACAATATCAAGAAAAATTTTACCAGCACTTGTAATTTTAGTCAAAACTATCCTACACTATTTTTTATGCAAAGTGATGTGCAGAAATAATTTCTCCATGTTTTACTTCCAAACTCCAAAAATCAGATGAGCTTTTGAATTCATGACAGTTTGTTGATACTTAATTACAACATGTGAAACTCTTATGAGACATTTTTTCAAATATTCATAAATTCCAATAAAAGAGCAAAACTAAGACAAGCTTTAAAAGGCCTTTTGAAAGCCTGAAGTAGAATACGTCAAACACTTTCTACATCAAAAGCTTTAATGACAAAAGCAAAACAGAAAGAAATACACTCTCCTCCACACCTGATTGCTCTTCCTCTTTTCCATCAAATCTCACTGTTAAATTTGCTGGTGTCATCACAGTGCTCGGCCTCATAAGCAATGATGAGACACTGTACAGGTCTGAACTTGCAACATCAACAACGATGACCTGATTCTGAATGTCAGGAAGACCAAGGAAATTATTGTGGATTTCTGCAGAAGCAGACAAAACCACTCCCAAATCTCTGCAGAGAGAGACGTACTAACTCCAAATACCTGGGAGTAACTACTTCAGAGGATTTGACCTGGAACAATAAAGTCTCCTCAGAAAGCAAAGTGGTTAAAGCAGCGGAGAAAGTTATTCTTCCAGAGAGCAATAACATCCACACCAACCACTGACTGAGAAGAATCCACAAACATATTTGTGTCCTGTCCCATCTGCTGCCCTCAGTAGACGGTGCAGGTCTACACAAGCTTGTAGCCACAGGCAGTGAGGCTGCTGAACAGCAGCTTCCTTCTTCTCTCTACCCCATCCAGAGACAATCAGCCTGACTGCATTAATCAAACATCACTCTATGACTCTCTCTGTTATTCTTCTGTGTTGATGTGCTTTCTGTTTGCCGTCACTGCTTACTAAACTTGTGCCAGCACTGAAATGAAACGACATTTGTTTTTTGAGACATAGAATTGAAAATAAGAAAGAAATTTCAGATATTTGTTCAGAAAAGTCTCTTACTCCTATGATAGCTGCAAGCACACCAACAAACAAATAAACTCCTAGCCATGCCAATTTCTGCACACACAACTTAGCCCTAAACTTTAAATAGCCAATGTCTGCTATCTAGAGTAACTCAGTCATTTAAGGAGTACTACTATTATTAGAGTTCCTACACAATTTTCATAGAAAATACCTTTAATTTAATTTTTAAGTCCATGTTTGTAAAGCTTTAAATTGGAACCAGGAAACACCACAGAGGAAGGCAGAAGGAACACAGACAAAGCAATGAAGGATCATGGGATAATGAAAGTACAGAAGGAAGGAAGGACACAAAAAAGGAAGAGACCAAGGAAAGAAAGAAACATAAGGAAACAAGAAAGAACGAAAGAGGATGGAGACAAAAGGATAAAAAAGTAAAGCAGTATGAAGAATACCAATAAAAACTTAAATGACACAAAGAGGGACAGAAAGAAGGAGAGAAAATAAGATGGAAAGGATTTAGGAAGGAAGGAAGGAAAGCAGGATTTTAAAGAAGAAAGGAAAAACAAAAGGAAGCATGGAAACAACAAATTGAAATATTTTTCATACTTCTTTTTCTTCCTCATGCTCATCTAGACTTTGAAATCAATTCAATCAAATTGGAAACCAAAGCAGTGATTTGTGGGAGGGCAACTGAAGCCACTGCCCTGAATAATGCAGTGTTGCTGTGACAAACAGCAACAAACCTCTGATCTATGGAGCAGGCTCCACAGATCCTGGAGCGGGCTCCACAGATCCTGGAGCAGGGTTCATGGATCCTGATAGATCAGAGGGTGAGGAGAGTGCATTTAGTAAACTTGTTTGGTGACTCAGAAAGTGCAAAGCACCACAGAGCCACATGCAGGGGGAAAACCTCTCCAAGCAAGAGCTGACACCTGCCTCAGCTGGCATGCTGGTTATGCTATCATTCACAGGACAAGCGAAACCTCAGTGTGTTGCTATGACCTTCACTTTTCTCATAATTGGAGTCTTTTCAAACCTGCTACATAAATAACCTGTAACCTGATTAGTACAGTCTGGTTACGTGTGTCACAACATGTTTTCCTCTCCCCCCGCTCCATAATCAGCTCTGCATGATACCCTAATGTTACATGGCTCTCCCTGCATGTACAGCAGACATAAATGTGATCGAGCGGTTATTAAATCTTAAAATAAACAAAAACGTATGCAGGTTTGTGCGCGAGTTTGCAGAGCCAGGACAGAGGTATTGCTGGAAGCGAGAGAGGCCGAACTGCAGGGGACTTACGTTCTCGTGCTTCATGTGTTTGAGCAGCCGCAGCTCTCTGTACGTTCTCTTTGCGTGGATGATGGACTGGAAAGGTCTGGACAGCTTTTTCACCGCTACCTTTAGGCCCGTCTTCTCGTCGAACGCTGAGCTGTGAACGAGCAGAACGTATGAAACACGTGAGAAGAAGGCAGTCGATGTCTTCATGCAGGCAGGTAGTAAACGACGCATCAAAAGCTCAACATTTCCACTTGATTTAGCCAACAATGAGATCCTTCACCTGATTGTGTAGGTGGTTACAACAACCTAGCAGACAGAGCAAATTATTGCATAACACTGAGCCCTCGGTTTCAGTTCTTACTTTATAACTGAACCTGCTGCTGAACATTATGACCACTGTGGACAGCAACAGGTAGAAGAACAAAAGCCACTTCAGTGCTGTTCAAAGCACTGTCCAGATAAAGCAAATCTACCAGTTACTAAGTTTGCATTATGTAAAGACACATTTTGCCATCATATTCAGCATCACACCTTTAAAAACTTTGTACTGGGAAATACAAATCTCTAATAACTAATTACTCTTTAATGCACAGCATATTAGGTATCCTTATTACACACATATACTTGTTATAATATCTAAGTGTACTGTATTGTAATTACAAAGAACTGCTTTTTTATGCATTATTTAGCAAATCATTAGACTCTACATCAAAGAAATTGCATGTAAAAATTCCTGGAGTTGAAAAACATCAAATATTGCTACACTGAAAATATGCAATTGTGATGAATTGTTTACACTACAGAGATTTTTCAAATTAAAAAGGAGACTACCGCACAACTTCTTTGCTTACAAAGCAACTGTTTCTCAATAAAAATAGTTGAACAGGACATATTTTGTTAAAAACATACAGCGAATCCGGTTGAACCAAACATGCATATTCCAAAAAGCAGAGAAGCGATTTTGTTTCATCGAGGGATTTTCTGTGGTTCCCTCAACACACAGAAACGTGGCAGACAGGTCTAGCCTTTAAAACACACAACATATTTCTGCCTCTCCTGCATCTGAAAGGAGTACAACCTGCTTGAGATAACCCACATTCCTTTGAGGTCAATCACCTAATCTGAAAAGATATAAAGACGATTGCAAACCCAGAAGGAAAAAAAAAATAGCAATCTTTCCAAGTAATGATGCTAACAAATATGTTGTTACAATGGTAATTTGCTTTTGGTCAACATGCTTTTGTAAGACTAGACTATGAAATTACCTAATACAAACAGAAACTTTAGTCACTGAGCAGCAAAAACATAACCTAACCCAGAAACACAGCAGTGTAAATTTCTCCTGGACACCTAAATAGATACTTTAAACTACTAAAACTACTAAACACGTCCTAGAATTTACTCCCAGCTGTGGCACTTTAGTGGTAAACTATGACCCTATTTGTCATGCATCCATAACAAGAACATTAAGATAAGCATTGGCGCTCTTTCCAGTAAGCCGGAGATAATCTCCCACACCCAATGTTGGAGGCTTGAGGAACAACCATGTGTGTGTCAGCAGTGAGAGAAAAGTCATACTCAGCAGAACCAGAACTAAAATAAAAAACACACAAAAAAAATATGACACGAGCAAACTATGTTTAAAACTACTGCTAATCTACAAGGCAAACAGAAAAAGCCTAAGCACACATCATCCAATTAGTCTGTAATAAATGGAAGTGCAGCAACAAATGGCCATAAACTGTGGGCTGTAAAAAGGAGCAATGCTGTGAGGCCAGCTTCGCATGGAAGTGGAGAGCCAGGCTGCTGACTAACAGGCACGCTAAGTGAGCAAACACATAAATGAGTACTACAAATGAGTGGTAGAGATGTCTGTAATAAGTGCAGTCTCATCTTTCAGTGCATTTTAGATATTCTCTCCTGGAGAAAATCCTAAACCTACAATCACATTGTTGTGTGAACTAAAACTGAGTATGGCATTTTGTGCCACCCTATATTTACACATCAAGAAGGTGTTTGGTCACATCTGACAACAAAACCTCAGCAAGTTTTACGCAGTCTAATCACAAAAGTCTGAAGACAGGTGCTTTCTTGAGTGAAATTTCAGATTATTAGAGCATCACATACTAAACCAACATGATTAAACTGAGACAACAAAGACTTTTCTGTAACTGGTGTCAGTAGCAGACAGTATGTCATTCTTAATTTTGTTTTCATATATTTTTAACACTTTATCTTTATGTGAACCTACATGCCCTGATGCTGCTGTTACACCAGAATTTTCCCACTGCGGGACCACAAAGAATATTTATATCTATGTCTATATTTATAGTAATTTCTAGCAATGTCTTCAGTGCAACAGCAGCAGCACATTGGAAACTAATCAAATGAAAACAACAAAAAGAAAGGTTTAAACTAAACTTTACATAAAAGTCTACAGTGCATTTAGCTTTTGTTACATAGTGTTTTTTAGAACAATTGAGTACAAATGCAATATTTAAATTAACTAGAGTTAATTAAAAAAACAACATACTTTTTTTTAAAGGGCAAATTCTTACAACTCTTAAGGCTCTCAAAATAATTTTAGGTGACTTTTGCTGTCACAACCTTAATTTTCATTTGCAAAGAAATAATGGAGAAAAGAAACCACGGCGCGACGTAAAACTAATTCGTGCAGGTATAAAGCAGGTGTTATGAGCACTAATCTTTTTATCCATTCTATTCTTTTATGACAAGAACAAGCATCAAGATCATTGAGAAATGTAGGACAGTGCAGCTTTTTCAGCTAACAGACTGACCTTTGAGAAACATGACAAACTAAAAAAAAGACGTTTTTAAGGTTTGTCATAGATGTATTTACACTTATCATCTAGATTTGCTGTTTTTGGGCTCAAGTTGTCAGATCTCACAATGCACATAATTACTGAGCTGCTGATGTCCTCATAGTGACATAAGGCAACTAGAGTAATCAATGTAAGAAGTTAACTGGTATGATTAATATAAGAGCTGTAATAACTTTGGCAGCCAAGCTACACCCTGCTTATTTACTGGAGGTGGGGGAGTGGGGGGTCACAAACTAAAGTAGTAGGAACATGAAAAAAAAAACTAAATTGCAGTGTATAGAAAACCTTAAAATACAGTGAAGCTGTAATATGATCTGCTCATAAAGACACATAAAACACATTTTCTGAATGCAATACTAGAGGACATGACTTTCCAGGCAAAATAATTATTTTCTTTTCATCCAGAAGAGGACAGACCTGCAGGAAAAAAAAAATAAGTATGCAAAACTGAAGTTTCCATCCATTTGAGAGTTGCTGCGACGTCTTGTGACGTTCAATCCACGCTATAGACTAAAATGAATTCTGAAAATGCTGAAGCTAAAGACAGAAAATGATTTGTTTAACTTAAGATGAAAACATAATGCTGTGAGACAAGAACTGAGTGAGTCAGAGCACAATAAGGCGTGTAATTTGAATTTCAAAAACTTTGCTGCAAAGTCGTGCCCCATTTTTATCTTTGACTGTCTGACACTTTAAAATGTGATTGATCTCTGGCTCTGTATTGGGTTCATGTTTTTTGTTTTTTTTTTCTTTTTATTGGAGCTTATTTAAAGTAATCGACACTGACTTTATGCAAACAGTGACATTCAGGGTAAACTCTACAAACTCTTAAGATAAGTGTAAAAGAAAAATATAAAATAGTTTGATCACACAGAACCTCACAAGAGTAATAGCAGAATTAAAACTTTTTAGACTGTGTCTCATTTGACTGACTTTCGGAGGAGCTTTATTTACAAGACAGTAAATAATTGAGAAATGACGCAAAAAAGAAACAAAGTTTTCAGACTTTTTTCATAAATTAAAACTGAAAGTGTGTCAGCTGTCAATGCCTTTACAGTGACTTCATCCTTTGATTACCACTGCAAGCCTCTTTGAGGAATGTTTCTTTCAATTTCCTTGGAAAATTCCTCAAGCTCAGTCAATTTGGATGGAGAGCAAACATGAATCTGAGCTTGGCCACAGATATTAAATTATACTATGAATAACCAAGCCTGCACAATACTAGAAAATCTTGCAATAACAATAACATTAGCAAATATTAGGATGACAATATCTGGTGTGATATGTGTGTTTTCTTCTTTCCTCTACTTCTGATCTGTGCTTCCTACTCTGTATGACCTTCAGCATTTTTGCAAATGTCATTTATGTCTAAGTGAGAGCTTTCACTGTGTCTGTTTTACTGACTACATATTGTACTTCGAAAAGATACTCTCTGATAAATCTTTGAGGCATTTACACCCAGACTAAAGTGACTTCCGTTTCACAGTTGCAACTGTTTTGTGGCTCCACAACATAAAAACCACTTCAGTCTGTGATTGTAACATGAAGCTTAGGGGGTATGAAGACTTTTGCAAGAGTTCTCCAGATTCATTTTAATAGCGGACATGCACTTCCGTGGCATTCCTCTCGCAAAAGACTTTCCAAGCAGCTAAAGTTGGGTCAACTTAAGGAGGGAAGTTAGAGGTGCAACTCATCTATATATCATAATGACATGGCTGAGTGGAGGGCGTCACAGCTGTGAGGCCAACACCTAAGCTCGGGACTGTGACTCATCCGTGTGTAACACAACAGGAGAAAGGATGACATCATTCTAGACTAGAGTCATCATCATCATCCTCGGATGGGTTCCTGTACAACTACGTGCAGTAGGGGGGCCTGCTTTCCGAAAAACCACGTGACCTCCTGGTACTCTGCAGGCTGCACCGAACTGGAAAATGCATAACGTCCATGCAACACTGAGACGGTAGTGAGTTCTTCACGTGCAGGACTAAGAGAAGCCATGCTATTTACAGACACCATGAGAACAGATGCAACGAGGAGGCACCGTTTCTCCATAGGATACAAGTATGGGCATGTCATCTCATCAGAGGAGGGACCAGTGCAAACCGTAGGCCGCCTGCACAGTGGACACCAGGAGTCTCGCTAAAACTTAAAGCAAAAGTCAAATAAAAAAAAAAATACAAGCAAATGTGAGCATGAAAAAGCAAGCAAATGTGCACAAAAACATAAAGCCCGAACTTGACGCGAACTGCTATGGAAAGTGCACGACGCGCAGCTGTAAACAATAGCTGCTGTTCAGCATGTCCTCCTCGGAAGCTCGGTGCAAGCTAATAACTACTCCAGAGGAGAGCCAGCTCGCTCGGCCTCCGCGGGTCATGGAAAGCCACTCGGTCGTTGTGCAATCGCACTGTAAGCTTTTGACAGGACTCTTGCAGCGGCAATTACTCACCACACGGATCCGTAAGCACCGGAGCCGACCGGAGACAGGCTCTGATAGCGCTGCGGGACTTCCCACACGGTTTTGTTGAGCTCCTGTCGGTAGAAAACGGGTCTCTCCTTGTGCGACATTCCTGCGGATTGACCACCAGCAGCCCCGCGGCGACACAACAAGCCAGCGGAAACTTCTGCCCTCTTCTCCGCTCCTCCCTGCGTGTGGCGACGTGCTGCGCTGCCGCTCTCCCCTTTGTAAAACTCCAAAAAAACGACAACTTCACTCGCCCAGTCTCTGCAAAAAGGGGAAGAAAAAAAAAGAGCAGTTGCGCAAAAGGAAAATCCCCCTCCTCTGTCTGCGGAGCGCTCGGAAACAACTTGGTGTACACAATGTTTCAGGTCAGGAAGCCCTCTCTCTGGCTTTCGCTGGATTTTTCGCCTCTATTCTGAGCTGGGCGCGAGGCGACCTGAACGCGCACGTCCCATCGTCTCTGCGCGTTCACCGCGGGGAGAAAGATTTTCTCGCGAGAAAGTGCGCGCTGTTGGGTGTCTTGGGGATATCCCCTGGGGCGGTAATCTCCCGCTGTCAATAATTAGAGCTTTTTACTTGAGCAGCCTCTGATAAGAAAATGTTAGGATGAGGCATACTTTTAAAATGTATATTAATTACAACCAAACTTGTTGTGATTTTTTTGGTTTAAATTAAGAAAAAAAAATCTTGTAGAACTGTTTTTAAAAAACCCAATTTGGTCCACATACTGCCTTGTAGAGTAATACTTGGAGCATTTTTCACATATTGACATGTTATAACCAAGACATGTGCAGTTTATTGCAATTGTATGTAGTAATACATGACTAGTTATTGTTATTTGTATAATTATTGTTACTGTTAGTAGTAACAGTAGAAGTTGCTGTTGTTATACCCTGAGTACTCCAGATTTTCCATAGTCTAAAAGCAATTGGCTCTCTAAATTGCCCTTTGGCGTGTGTGTGTGCATGATTGTGTGTCCTGTATGTCTCTGTGTTGCCCTGTAATGGACTGGTGACCTGCCCAGTGTGTATTCTACCTTTTTCCTCATGAGCACTGAAGATCAGCACCAGCCACAGCGACTGTGGAAGAGGAAGCGGGTACAGCTGGATTGTTGTCGTTCAATCAGCTTGCAAGGTCCCACTGAGACACAGCATCTCTTCCTGGAGGGAATCCTGGTCTAGGTCACTGCACAATTTCAAAGACATCATCAGTCATGTTAAAAAGAAATAATAAGAGAAAAAAAACTCAAGTTATCTCCAAAAACAGACCCACGCCAACAAAATTCTTCAGCAATAAAATGCTTTCAAGCAATGAAGAGACAAAAATATGAAGCGAAGGAACTGTCTCTAAACATATAAACATATCTTACGGAAGTGGAGAAAAACAAAACATGTGAATTAAAACACATTCTGTTTTAATTCTGGGATCTTCAACTATATTTTTTAACTGAACCTGGTATTATTTTTACTAATACGATATGACAAAATGCTTGAAAGACAACTTTGGGAGTTACCTCAGTAAGCTATTCCAGTAAATAACATGCATTTTCCTCCTATAGTTCAAAGATATCTATCCAAAATATTTATCCAAGATGCAACAGCGATTCAAATTGCATGAATCTATTACAAATGCATGGCAGCATGATAAGTCTGATCTTCTCAATAAGGAGGAAGAATCACTCATATGAATAAAAACACTATGACTGTATTCAGCTCGTCTACACTTAGATCTGTACAACTTTTGTTTTTGTCCCCACCCACTTTGTATATCTATAGACCATTTTCATGCAAGAAAAAATCTGGAGGAAGAGCAACAGCGTTGAACAGTTTTCAAGTTTTGCTTGATTATCAATTTGATCATGGTCTTAATTTGAACTGGACTAGTTTGATGCTTGAATAATGCTTTGATCGATGTCCATGTTTTAAACGACTGTAAGGCAACATTTTAATATCTGTTGTTTGCTAGCTTGATTCAGTATAGGCAGACATATTTACCAAAAGGTGAGTGGGTCAAGCACAAAACTGTGCATTTTGTCAACTGACATGCTCGAGGAGGTAGATTTTACAAAAAAAAAAACCACACATCTTGGCATTTTCAAAATGAGTCACACCATATTCATTAAAGATGATGTGGCAGTAAATGTCAAAGATTTTAGATACCAATACATAGACATGCAAATAAATTGTTGAGTTTTTAATGCACGATAGACATTGGATTTGGAGGCTCTGTATTTGAACAGGAAGTATATTAATAGCTTTTGATCTTTATCTTATTTATGAACAGCACACTTGTATTCCATCTCTCTCCTTTGAGGCTAACGCATTTTGCAGTACAAGCCCAAATGTGATGCTTCAATTCATAACTGCTTCTGGCACTAGAAAGCCTGTATGGACTTGATGTTCAATTACTCCATTCATAAAAACTGTTGTGAAGAAAAGAAGGTGAAGGGACGACCTGGTGACATACCGTACTAGCTTTTGGATGTACACTGTTTTTGCTACTGTTTGTTTGAAAACGTGGTTGTTAAAGAGAAAGCATCTGGAGCACATTCATAAATACACTGGACGAATTAGAAAAGGTAAATTATATGAATCAAAAATACGCCAAGTTGAACTGAGAGGAAGTCATCTTTAAACCAGTAGCAGCACGCAGAGCCCATCACTATGCTTGAGGGGGGCTGAAACAATTGAGATGGGAAATTCTGAGGGGAGTTTCTGCAACGTGCATGAGGGTTTGGGGGTGAAAACGAAAGCACCAAAACATTGTATTGTTTTGAGAAAAATGCTGACCACAATGGCTGTGAGCTACTTTGAAACAAGTTGACTATTTGAAACTTGCAGACACGTGTATGTTGAGTTATGCTTCATGGACACTAACACTTGAGGAAAACAATGTGTTTTTCAAACACAAGAAGCAGAGACTGTTTAATTGTTTTATTTTATTTATCAAAACATCATTGAATTCTCCAAAACAATGCATTTTAATAGCACAAATAATGAAGTCTGATTAACAGCAAATGAATAAATTGGCATGATCACGGAACCCATTTGGCATTGCTTTCACATCTTCAGGCAAATTAAATGTAGATACATGACTAGTTATGTCATGTAGCATTAGTTTCTTTTTCATTTGGAGCTCTTCTGTGGCGATCTGCAAATTTGGTAGATCTGTGATAGATCTTGAACTGATCTCAAAGCCATTCATCACATTAATACATGCTTAGTATAAATTATAAAGGGGCTGCATGGGTCATAATCTAGCATCCAATTGTCAAGAGAAAGAAAATTTAGTTTCAGTATCTTCTTTCACTAATACAAATCGCACATGTGTGATTTAATTTCAGTCATCAAATTTTAAACCATGCAACTAGATCAGTACTCGTCACACCTGATCTGTTCTGTGGAGGCCTCAGAGGTTTGCTAAAGAACATTTTTTAGAAGAAAAGTCTTCACGAAGACCAAAGAACACAACAGACAGGTTGGGGATAAAGTTGTGGAGCAGTTTATAACAAGATGAGAAATGTAATTTGTGACAAAACGAACAATGCACATCATCCTGAATCACATGGAACCATGGTGGTGGCAGCATCATGCTGTGGGAATTTTGTTCTCCAGCAGGTAGAAGGAACTAGTAAGGTTCTGTTCATAAGATTGTTCTATATAGAAATCAGTCCTAGAAACAAAAAGGTACAAAAGTATTTTGAAGATTTTTAACTGAGCCAGGGGTTCATCTTCAACCAGAACCGTAAAGTCCAAATTAAAACATATTCTTGTTTGGATTTAAGCAGTTTAACAAAAAATGTGAATTGCAAACTGGTAAATACGCAGAAAAAACAAAACAAAAACAAAGTGAAACTGTTTGTGTGGAGCACAAACAGTTCCAGTAGAATCGACTTAGGGGATCTGAATTCAAATGCTCACCACATTTTTGTTTTTTCTTTTATTTGAAAAGCATGCATCATTTTCCTTCTGCTTCACAAGCATGAACTACTTTGTTTCAGTACTTCACATATCATTCCAGTAAAGCACAATGACGTTTTTGATTGAAACAAGAGGTGGAAAAGCATCCCTGGTGACGATCGAACAAATGGAACATAAACATGTACAAAAAGTGTCCTTCAAACCTGAAACATGTTTAGGAGATGCCAAACATAAGAGGCTCTTGTAAGAAAATGTACAAGATTAAAAGCAATTTTTTTTAAAAAAGAGTGGACATATTTATATATTAGCTTTAGCTTTCCCTCCACCGGTGCTAGGAAAAACAATACATAAACAATAGTATAACTGGGAGCAAGTGGAATTAATCATTGGATTTCTATTACTTATTTTTTTTAATATGCAAATTTAAAATTGTACACAGGTAAAGTGTTTTCACATTTCACCCTTCATTCTGCTGTTTTAAAGTACAATATTAATAATAATCATGTGAGTGTCTTAATTAAGACAAATAACAATACAACCCAACGACAGAATGAAATCAAAAGAACCAGCAGGCTCTCTCAATTGTAGGATCTGTAGAGTCACAATATCCTCCATCACTGTAGTGCATACATATTCAATAAAGAGTTATATGCCTAGTCTCCAGAAGGGGGCAGCACTGGCTTGATATTTACAAGGGTCCAGAAGCTCAGCGGGGGATTTGTCCTCACTTTGAGGCAGCCCCCATGGCGAGGATTGACACAGGACCACAGAGATGAGTCCGTTCTCAGCCAGCAGCCATTCCGTCTGTCCAGTCCAGGGTGACTATCATTTCAGGAAGATGACATAAAAGGCCATGATCAAGCAGGAAATTGCCACGGCGATGTGAAGCCTTGTCCCAATTATTGCAGCTGAGAATGAGACATTGGATAAAGAAGATTACAGGTCAGTGAGGCAGAGATACAGCACAGGAAAGATGTATTTTGGGGTAAACTCTCTGCTTCCTTTGGTGACATCAACTTTGACTGAAACAGATATCGGATATCTTGCGTACAAGATTCCCTAAAGTGTCACGTTGCTCTGTTGCAACAATTATTTTGCAAACACAGTGGGAATGTCCAGCCGTTATACCAGATAGGGAGAAGAGAATGTGGTTTGGTGTTAAATAAGTGTATGAATCCTAGAATGATAGCTGAAGAAGGTTGCTGAATCAGATTGTAGAGTTTAATTTGCAATTAAATGAGTTATGTACCAAAATACAATGAAGTAATGCATAAAAGTTTTTTTTCCACTTTCTGCAAATGGATTTAGGGACAAGGACTCTGATTTCTGAAGATGTTCTGTGATCTGATGAAACTAAAGTTGAAGTGTTTTTGGCTATAAACACCATTGTTACACGTAAGAGAAAAATAAAGCTTCAAAGTAACATCCCGCTTTGAAGTACAGCAGTGGTATCATCAAGTTAACTGCAGGAGCAGTTTGTGCACTTCACAAAATACATGACATCATGGAGAAAGCGCCTTGCACTAAATTAGTAAAGCAACATTACAGACATAAGACAGTGTGTTAAAGCTCAGGCACAAATTGGGTCTTCCAAATGGACAACTATCCTGGATGGCACGTCCCCCAAATTAGCAACAAAGTGGCTCAAGAAACAGATAAATTTTAGTTCAACTTTAATGTCAGAGCGATAAAACAAATTGTTTAATATTTTCATACGCCATGAATTGATAACCTTTTACCCAATGGCCAATATAAACAAACAGGGTTGCAGGAGTTTCAGAAATGAATGTCAGTCAGTACATGTCAGCATTTTGGTAATTTTTTTGGTATAAACTGGATAAAAGAGTGCTTATCTCACTATTTACTAGCTTTGTCAAATGTTTTGGAAAATCTGGTAAGTTAAATGCAGAATAAAAATAAAGTTACTCTGTGACTTTATTTGACAATGATATGTATTTGTCTAATTTGGATTTTTAAAAAAGTTTTCCCAATTGTATTATTTGCTAAGCTCTATAATGACAAAGTTGGGTATTAATGGCACAAACAGTTCCCTTATTTATGACAAAATACAGCATTATTTCTGCACAGAAAAACTATCCAACAATACCTAAAAAACTATGATGATTTCAATTTTTTAATAACTGCAATATGTTGAATTATTATTCTGTTGGGGTATTTTACTCTTTGCTTACCTTTGTAGAAGACTCCCCACACTCCTTTCTTTTCTGACAGCAACCAGCTGTTGAGACGTGGTACCTTTTTGAGGTACGCACAAGTGCAGATGAACAGCAGCCCAAATACAAGGATGCCATCAAAGGAGTACACTGCAAAAGAGGACAAACAACATTATAAACTATTGTTTTTGCTTTTTTAAAAAAAATTAATTAAGTGTAACTGTAGTTTTTGGATGATATAATTTATTGAGATGCACCCTGAAATGTGAGCAGGTTGCTTGTCTAAGTGTTCTCTTTCCATTGTTTAAATTCAAGTGTTAATTATTTCCCAAGCGATTGCTGAAAAGCAAAAGTAGCAAAAACTGTTTCAATGAATCTTCTGCCAGTCAGTTTTGGTCAGTTTCAGCAATGTCAACATTTTAAGGTTAAGTCTCCATCTGTCCACTGCCGACAAGATACAGACCATAAAAAACAGGAGAAGAATGCACACTTCACAAGTAAGGTTCACCTGGACATCCTGATTTGTTTAGTGTTAGCCTCACCGACTAATGCTAGTTAGCAAGCTACTCGAATTGTAATTTCATAGGAAACACAAGGAGCTTGACAGTCCATTTGTAACGCTTCAAAAACAATCAGATCGGTCCGTATCACAATGAATGGTGGGTTTATTTCGGTTCTCATGACATGACAGAAAGCAGCACCAGGGGCCACGTCTACAGCCCAACTAGCCTTCACTAGCTCTGCTCTTCACAACTAAGCCAACTTAAAGCTATTCCCCACACGCTAAGCTGTCGGATAAAGCAATTCACTTACCATTCGTCATAGCTGCAACTTGGTCTCTGACTACGTTATATGACGTTTTCTTCTTAACAATTAACAAACCATCGTACAGTTTAAAGAGAAGGTATTCTGTGTCGCATCCTGGTTACTCGTTTGACTTTTCCGTTTTCCTGCCTAACACTCTTCCTTTATGCTGCACGTTTGTTGTTGTCCAACTGATATTACTGCCACCTACTGGAGATCATTGGTAAGACCTCATTGAAATCCACGGGTTTGTAATAAAAAGCATTGTAGAGCCCGTAAGGTGACATTGGAGAAAAAATAAAATTGTAGTTACTACTCGATTAATTCGTAGGCACGACTTGATACTAATGTTAACTATTAATAATGGAAATAACTGACAAGGATGATCTTATTTTGTTTTACTTTAACCGATTTGGATTTTTTTTTTCTCATGCCACCAGAAAGAAAATGGGTTATAATGCTTTTGGGTATCCTCCTTGCTTCATCAAATATACTCAACAACTCTGTATGTTGCATAAAAGACGAAGAAAAAATGTTATTTTGGTGCACTATAAATGTAATTGTCAACAAAAATACAATTTTAATTAAGGAAGAACACATTTTATGTGAAAATTGTTCTCTTTTTTATGTTCATATATTTACCAGTGCATGGTATCCAATTTATTAATGAATTCATTTATTGTTTGTATATTTTCATTTACATCAGTGTGCAGAATACTAATCATATTCAGGATTTTATTTACTAATTACTTTTCTAGGTTTTTAGGATATTGTACATATGTCAGATTTATTTGTTTAATCATTCATTAATTTATGCCAGTGAATAGATTTTATTTTAGTTATTTGTATGTTTGTTTGTTCATTTATTTCACTGATTGCAATTGTATGTTACTACATGTACATTTACATATAGAGATTTTTATGTATCTGTTGTTGTTTATTTTACATTGAAGCTTAATTTTTGTGTTTTTTGTAAGTAATATTTTACTATAGGTATATCTACTTATAGCCTTTAAAGTATCTTCAAGGTTCAATGAGCTTTCTTTTTCATCCATGTGTTATTTGTGCTTATTAATTCTGAGGTTTTAAGAGAAAAGTGCAAATTAACAAGGTAAACGTTAATGTGACAATGTGAGTACTGTACTTCTAGCCTTTAATAAATATGTCTACAAAGCAGATGCTCATTTGTGTAAAGACTTTAGTGTTATCCCCGACATGATGTTTCATTATCCTAATCTATGCTTATGGTGCTCCTGCTGCACCGCAAAAACAACAGAAGTTTGTCCTGTAATGTTAATAGGGGTAGAACAAAGGGTCATGAGACACCTAACAAGATTTGACAGAGTGGCACAGCTGCTCTGATCCACCTCACAGCTACTGCAGCTCACAGTGTGCAAACAGCAGAGAAAGCTCCTCCTGTATCATCCGTTCCTGCGGAGTACCTTATCCAAAGCAATGCGTCTCTACCAAAACGTGCAGGTAAGATTGTCTTATTATGATCAATGCGCTGCTATTTGATGATATGATTTGGAATCAAAACGATTTCCTCAAGAAATAAAAATGTAAAAAGAAAAATAACGTTAAGGTGTTCTAAGTGTTTCTGGGTTGAAATTTCTGACATTTGCGTTGCTGCGCAGAGATGTAGCATCAAATGATTATCCTATAATTCTTTTATTTTCTATACATTTTTTGAGAATCTTGAACAAGAACAAAAATCTATTAAATTATTGATTGGCAAAAATTTAGTGGACACACACGAATATAAAACCATTTATTTAGTCAGCCAACTCTATGCAGACGTTTTTTATGTCCAATTTCATTTCATAATGATTTCAAAATCATTATGAAATTTTTCTTTGCTCATTTGCATAGTACACATTTTTGAGTAAAGGGTTTTAATTCATATATTATTGTTCTGACATGGATAACATGAATGAAATGCTGAACAATGTAGTGGTAGTGTTTAGAAGAACCATGCTTCGTTATTCATCTTTTTCCAGTGTTGTTATGATCAAACAGAAATTTAATTGCCCATTTCATTTAAAACATATACCTAATTCAATGGTTTGCATGCTTGATTGAGGGAATGGTCGTCTTTGTGGATTTGTATGATTTGAGCCTAACTCTTTCTAACAGACCGTTTTCTTTGTTTTTTGTGTTTTTTTTAGGTACCAAAAAAAAATGATCTCAGAACCAAAACAAGTAAGATTCATTGTTTACATTTGATTTTTAAAAAGCCTAAGCTTTTTCATATTTTGCAATTCAACATTATAATATAAATCACATGATTTATGGAGTACATTTTCTGTCTTGCCAAGAGTTAGCTCTGATGTAGCACAGACACTGATTCACACTGACGTTGCATTTATCCGTATCAGACAGAGCGCAGTGTTGGATCAGCCCACCTCACCAGGTGATTGAAAATCAACAACAGGAGGAAGATGACCTCATCAAACCACAAAAGCTGATAAATCCCATCCTGGCCTGTGTCCAACGAAGAGCTCTTCATCAGGAGCTCCTATTCTGCTACAGACGGTGAGGAAACAGCTTTCTGTCTGACAACAACCAGGTCATTTCAGCATTATCACAAAAACACATACAAGGGAGCTGAAAACATGGGAACAGATGATATTTAGACTTTCAATGACGCCCTGGAATCTTTCTTTTTCTTTTTTGGAGGTATTAAATACAGATCCAGTGTCTTAGGAGATTGATGTGCCTTTTCAACTAGGTCATTTCAGAAGGAGATGGATTCTGTATTGTCTCTAAATCAAGTTGTTGTAAATCAAGTTGCAGTGCTGGTCCTGTATTTTATGCGTCTCCTTGTTTGAGTCATTGAATCCTCTTAGGCTTTCCCTGTCCAGCTGTCTTGGAGCTGTGGACATAGATAAGCACTGTGCCCAGGTGGTATAGGTCGACTCAAAGGTGCAACTCTCATCTGAATATCCCTGATTATCCCTAAAACAGGTGTTTTTCTTTTCTAAAATGAAGAAATACCACTTACGACAAAAAAGACTGTCTGCTAGTTGTATGGGTTCAGGCTCTAATAGTGTTTCACCTTCTACAATTTTGAAACCTACGGTAAAGATGTCATAAGATGAAATAATCTTTTGCTGTGTTTTTTAAAAACCTATTAAAAAATGCTGAAAAATGCACCTATTATTCTATAAAATTCTTTTTATTTGTGTGTTTTTGTATAATGATTGCTGTCACACTCTTAATCATTTTTGGCAAATGAATTAAAAAAAGATATTTTTTTTGGTCTATGACACTTTAAGGTTATCAGTATCATAGAACGTTATATTAGCAATTAATTTATAATGGCTGTGGCTACGAATATATTGTGACAGAGTGGTCTATTGCTGCAATTTGAACGTCAGAAAATGTTCAAATTGGAAAAGATGAAAGAACATTTAAAGGACGGCAGAGATGTCTTTATGAGTGAAAATAAAATTATTTTCTGACTGCAAGTGTTGTTCTCAGGCCCCCACTCTCAGTTCTTGTCTGATTCATAACTTCTTTGCCCTTCACTCCCCGACTCCTAAATCAATAGCCTTTACAAAAATTTACTATGAGAATTTGTTGGTTTCTATATTGATTCTGTGTACACCTCTGAACCAAAAAACAAATAGTTTTCTCAGCGTCAAAATCAGGTGGTGTTATCAGTCTGCCCTTCCTTATACTATCTGCCATACCTTTACTTTCTCCTATGGCACCAGGCATAGAAGTCGTTCTAGTTTGTGAAGTAAGTGACCTGGTTATGGAAGTTGTCCAGCCAATTTACTTAAAACTAAAGAACAACATGCATTTCACCCCATTTGGAGAATCTGTGTTATCATTTGCAAAAACCCTCTAGCTACCTATTTTTAATAGCCCGCTGGGGGCAATAAAGAAGGGCACTAA
Source organism: Poeciliopsis prolifica (assembly GCF_027474105.1). NCBI lineage: Eukaryota > Metazoa > Chordata > Actinopteri > Cyprinodontiformes > Poeciliidae > Poeciliopsis > Poeciliopsis prolifica. Next base: position 9,045,345 of record NW_026562378.1, on the reverse strand, counting down.
CTCCCATTGGATTGCACATGTATGACAGCAGTAGCAAACTTGTTCAAAGAACAACTAACAGATAAATATGACCTGTTTTAGAAATGGTACAGGTGTTCCCCTCCCACCCTGTTACCACTGCTGCCCTGGGCAAAAGCCTTCATGAGTCATGTCAAAACCTGCCATATATAGGTTAGGAGTCAACAAGTCTCTGTAAGAGTAATTTACTTCAAGTTTTTTCACATCTTCAACCTGAGTTCTTATAATTAAGGAGTATACTGTACACTGCGCCCTCACTGATTTATGTGTTACGCGCTCTGCAGCATTTGTGACTCATTCCAAAGACCAAGCCCTGTGGTAATAATCTGTTGCATCTCCAGGGGTATGCTGCCGCGAAAGAAGCCAGAGCTGCAATGTGTGCTCGAAATCAAAAACAGAGAGCAGCTCAAGAAAACGGAACTGTCTGTCCAACCTCGCTCTGACTTAGAGGTGAAACTGCGCAGGAGACAGCAGAGAATACAACATGTAAGCACACCAAGGGGGGAAATAGCAACTGTTCAGTGATTCGTCTTCTCTGGGATTGTGAAACCTTAAAATAAATAAATAAATGCTTTCTATTTTGCAGTTTGAGCTGGAGGAGAAGAAGTGGAGGGAAGGCCTGAAAAACATACCAGAGTTTGTTCGCGTGAGACAATCCCTGAAACACGTTCCACATTCTTCCTAATGCAAACAGGGAAATAAATACTCTTCACTGTGACAGTGTGGTTTGTTTCTATCATCTAAAAGGAGCATCGTTATTTATTTAAAACAACATATTTCAATCGAGAATCACATACATCCAACCAGTCATTGCCAAAGCAGAGATCAAATTAATATGAATCTACACTAGTATAGAAAAAGTTTCCTGTAGACTGTTGTGTTATTATTAAATCAAAGGGGCAATTCAGCTCTTTTGCTTATAAAAGGAAACTGCTGTGTTTGAGTTGCGTTACTCTGCCAGGCCTGATTATGAACAGACCGAACCTGTCTGACAACAGGAAATATGCTGAGCTGCAGGACCGATGCTGGGCATTGTGGTACCCGAAGCACAAATACTCTGCGGGTGAATTTTTCTGTATTTGATGGGGAAAATTAAGATAACAAATTTTGGGTGGGTTTGAAACAAGGAAACAAATAAAGTAGAATGAATTAAATGTTATGCTAGGAAGTATAATAAAGAATTACAACTTGTCATGTGAACCGAAGGTTGAATAAAACTTGCTGACTTTACAAAGGCAGCTTAACCATATAGCCATGACACATTTTGTTTTCTTGAGGAATATTAATGGTGAGGAGATGACTGAAAGCAGGAAATCCTCCAAGTCTGCATAACTCTTTTACATAATTATGTTAGATTAACACTTATTCACACTGCTGGCCAGAGTAAAATGTCCTTGAGGGAGAACTGATGTGGCATTTAAACATTTTGATAAACTATTACACAAAAATAAGAATGTTTGTTTTCGTAATGGAACAAATGTAAAAATTTAGGAAAGTGTTAGGCTTCGCATAAAAACGCTAACTGCTACAAGATTTATTAACATATAAAGCATCCAGCTAGATCAAAAATTTGACGCTGCAGATTACAATAAATTCGGAGCTGTTTGGCAGCAACAGGAGCCGGCTCTCTGAAAAAAGCCAGGCTTCCCATCACTGCTGTCTCATTGCAACAGCGCAAATGAAGCACCAACACTTTGCTGAGCCAGAAGAGGAGGGTGACAGAACATCAACAGGGGCAGAATGACAGAACTGCTGAGTTATCTCTATAAGCAACAAACAGGGAATGTATGGGACAGTGGCAAACCTTCCCAGGAGAAGTTGGGGAGTGGTCAAAGATGACTCATCCAGGAAGCCACAAAGAACACAAAACAACATATATGCTTCATCTGCCTTGGTTAAGGTCAGTGTTTATGATTCAAAATAAACAGCATCCATGTGGAAGTGCCAAGCAGAAAAATACTGCCGACTAAAAAGAAGATGCAACAAAATCCAATTGCTGTGTTGTGGTTAATACCATAAATACGCCTTTCATGCATGAAAACCTTCAAATGTTAAATTATAAGAATTGTGGGAAAAGACTTGGCACATAGTTCTCCAGAGTGACATAAAAGACTCACTGCCACTTTTAAACTGTTTTTCTACAAATCTGACGGTGAGTTTTGATCATTTTTCTTCTGCTAATTAAATGAAATCTTTTAAAAATTGTATTTATATTTACCCGGTCTAATATTCAAATGACGCTCATCATCTAACTTCTACTCGTGGCAAAATAAAATCTGTTAGAGGAAAGACATTTTCATCCACAGCAGTGCACCTGACAAAAGATTTAACTCTTTACAAAATTGCCAAAGTAAATTTGAAATGACAAGAATGCATTTAATAAAAACATTTAGACATGTAATAGCAATCAGAGAAACATAAGAAGTGACGAGTAAACGCAGAGGACAAAGAAAATGCAACATTTTCAAAAACATAACTTGAGCCATTAAAAATAAGCTTTAAAGTTCATCTTTTTTATCTTTTTTTTCTGAACTTTCTGAAGATGAAACATGTAAAACAATTTTACAAACTGAAAATCAAACCAACAGGAAGCCAGACGATGTTACAGCCCATTATTCAAATCTGTTACATAAACTTCACAAAGTGTTAAGACGTTACAGACATTAAAAAGGAGAGTTTATGGTGAAGAGTCACATCAGAAACAACAATAATCCACAAAGAAACATTACAGGAACTTAAAAGTAATTAGAAAAAAGAAAAAAGTGCCTGGTGTGCTGCTAACAAACATTCACGATTAGCACAATAAATACAGACCCTGACGGTACAAAAAAGGAAAAAACTCCCGTACTGTTAGTGTTTGTGATATCATTCTCACATTAGTTTTACTATAAGGAGGAAGGCCTTTTCAATAAGATATAATCAAACATTTTCTTTTGCACCTTTATAACAAACCTTGTGTAGCATTGTTCATAAACAAGTTTTTTTTTTTGTGTGTGTTTTTTTTAAAAAAAAGAACATTTCTCATTCATTATTTCTGTTCATTAAGTCCAACATGTTCCAACGTAACATCCACTGCACTGAAGTCCAAACTGTAGTGCTGCGTGGCTACAGAATAAGTTAATAATAAATAAATAAATCACAAAAAAAATTACTTTCACAGAATATAAAAAGGGAAATAAATCATATGGGGGAGTAATGACCAGGTTTCCATGTGCGATGACACTTTAAATATTGCCCACAAAGAAGTTTCAGCAGGTGACGCACATACGGATTTAAGTTACTGAGGTTGTAAACTGGAGATCACAGCGAGGTCCAAGCAGTAAACTACCAAAAAAGAACAGGATTGACATTGGCCTCTGATTCAGGAAGTGAGAAGTTAAATTGGGAAAATACTTATGTTGACCAACTTGAGGTTGAAAACGTACAAGACTACACAGAAAAGATAACAGCTGGGTTTAAAAGCCCGTCTGTTTGTAAAAACAAATCAGAGGGAATTAATGTATTAGTGTCTTCACAACACATTAACATATGCAAAGACTAAATCAACAGACTTGAGAAGGAAGCCTAGACTATAATGACAGTTTTAAACCAATCTTCGGCTTGGTTGAAAGGTTTTTTTCCTAATCACACATCCGCAAAAACCACATAGAAACCATATTTGTCGAAGCTCTGACTGAACATCTTGAGGGATCTGAAAATGTTTAAATACTTCCAAACTATAGTGAATATTAGCATCGGCTTTCGAGCTCCACCCAGTTTAAATGAGAGAGAAAATTTTCCACCATAGAGCTTCTTAGAAAACCCACAAAATAGTTCGGCACTGTGCTGTGAAATTGCGTTATTATTGAAGAATTGCAATAATATCGTCTGCAATTAAATGTTTTTCTTACAACTCTGCTCTATCACAGTTCTATGCAGCATGTTGTCTCATCTCAGCTGCATAGTGTGTTTTTACAGAAAGCAGTTTTGGCATTAATAATTAATTTTAAGGTTGGTGATCACTAGATAATGTTAAGAGCCCCACCTGGCCGTTAGTTAGTGACTACTACCCACTGTATAAGCTGAATACACAAAACTCGAATAAAAAAAAAAAATCTAAGAGCAGCGTTACTAATTCTACACCAATAGAAGTTTGATAAGCAACATCAGGTGTTTCACTAACACCTGGCGGCACTACACTTTTTGAACACCAAGTGGTTCCTACTGAGCATCTGTTGACATATGTTATTCAAAAGTATGCAGCGACACTAAATAATATGCAGGTGGCATGTTTAAGGAGGTTTATTACATGCCAGATGATGCTGCAAAGCACATAATTAATTCCAAATATGGCTTTCTATGAGATGAAGAACAGAAAGCCTACAGGCGGTGAGCTTGTTTTATTCCAGCTCTTGATTAAAGCGGTTCTTTCCTCTTGTCCAGCTAAGGACTGGTGAGATAGCGCCGGTTTATAGGTAACAGTGCATGTGAAGGAGGAAATGAGGAAACAATTGGTGCTATCAGTTCTACACTGGATCCATTTATGTTTTCATAAATATAAGAATGTGATTTTTTTACACGTTAGGATGAAGTTTTCAACTGGAGTATTATTTGTCTTCCAGCATCTAGTACCAGTTGCACAATTCTAAAAGCATCCACACAATCCAATGGTAAACGTGAACATTCCTCACTTTGTATTAAAATATATATTATTAGGCAAAGGACAGAAACTATGGAATCCCATCTTTTCTTTGGCAGCACTGCGACGGTGGAACACTCCAGTCATAAATGTAGGACAACCGCAGCTTGACCTCCTCTTTGCAGAGCCTCCCGTCTCGCTGCAGAGTCTGGTGTTTCTCCAACATGTCCTCCAAACTCTGCTTGTGCGTCACCAGGTATTTGTTGTTGCAACCTCGCGACTTGTACTCCGTGTCGAATCGTGGGTCGTGCGTCCGCCGAACATCCACCGGTGCCAGCCAGGCGCCCAGTGACACGTCCTCGCTCTGCCATGTCTTGAGGTAGCCCGCGTTAAGATGCACGTAGCGTACCATGTCTGATGAGAGAATGTAACCCCCTCCCAGGGCATAGGGTAGGTAATAATCACAGAGGTCCCAAGAGCTTTCGCGCCACTTCCCAGCTGATTTCACACGGCCTCTCCCTGAAAAGAAACCCCAGTACAACTTGCTTGGCTCCTTACCCTTCAGCTCCTCTTTAAGTAGGTCCAAGCGAGCAAATGTGTCATCGTCCGCTTTGAAGACAAACTTAAAGTCCACATTCTGGTCCAGCCAGGAGTACATGTGCAGCAGCTTTAGTGTCAGGTTCTCATAAGAATCCCGAAGATCAGACAGTAAGAGCAAGTCTTTGTGCCGTCCTTGCTCCGTGTTCAGATTCTGAAGGTCTTCGCTGGAAAGGCCCTGAGTTCCAACCACGAACATGGCCAGAACATCAGAGTCACGTTTGGCAAGCCAGGTGCTGCGGATAATGCTCCTGCGTTCTGTGTACTTGGGTCCTGTTGTGATGAGGACCACGAGAAATGCTGACAAGTCTTTCGAAGATGACATGGGATTCTGGTGGTCTGGACGGAACTGCAAAGACTTGGTGTTGGGAGCAAAGCCCGGAGGATCCAGGTGACCCTGCTTCAGAGTTTCTGAGGTACATTTGGCCAAGAAGACCAGGACAACAGCAAAACTGCACACAGTACCAATGACCAGAGCTGTCTTATGGCGACATATCAGACGGAAGAGATTCATGGTGCTGAATGTGGGAAGAGGAAAAAAAATATTTATCAGTGTATCCTTAATTCTATAAACCTGTTTGACTATGTAATATTTCTCATAACATTTTGCAAACAGATTATTGCTAATGTTACTAATAAGAACAAAGATCTGGACAAAGAAAGAAAGAATGTTTGCAAAGGGCTGCACCTGGTTAATGAATATCCAGGTATATATGACTTGAAGTATTTATTTGTTCACACATATGACAGACTCAAACTAATACTCAAAGGTGCTGTACTTGCTTGGATTAATAAGCATTAATTCATGTCAAATTCCTTACTTATATTGACTTGACTTTCTCTTCCTGTTCTCTGTTCATTTGTCAAGTTTAAATTGAATAGTACAATAAATGTCAGCCTTTCGATAAGGAATCAGCAAAAGCAGCAGACTGCTGGACAGATGGAAGAATAAATGGACATCAATGTTTGGCCGCAAAGATGGATAAACATATGGAGAAATTATATCATTAAGGGATGGAAAGCTCAGCAAAGGTATGGACAGATGGACAGAAGACAAGGACAACCATTTGGATGCGAAGATGCACAAATGGCTGGGTGAATAAATATGTAAATAGATGAATGGATGATACAACACAATGGATGACAGACAAATGAACGTACAGATGAATGATTAAATAAAAATGGATAAATGTATGGGCGGATAATAACATGGATGAGTGGATAAAAATATTGACGATTAATTGTTGGATAAATGAGTAAATATAAGGAAAAATGAGTGAACATGTGAATCAGTTAATTTGGTAGAGCCATGAATGGATGGATGAACTTGAAAACGCCAAAATCGCAGCTCCACATTTGTCCAGACCGTGTGGGGAAACTGTAATAAAACCCATATAATATTAAACACACCTGAGGATGACTCTGTTCTTTTTGACTTTAATAACGCTGCAGATTAGCATGATGCTAGCAAACAGCCTACCCATCAGCTGAACAGGGCACATTAACTGGGTCGCCACATATCATACAGAGGCTTACTTGTTTACCTTTGCTGGGTTAAAGGAGCACCGTCCCTTGAATGCTGCAGGCAGGTCGAGCCACGGAAAGCAGCTGTGCACGGCTAGCGCTACCCACCCGGATCAAACCATCCGCGCACTTTGTGAGCGCTCTACGCGGACAGCAGACACACACACAGCCTGTTCATGTTGGTCTGACCCGGGGATGGATCAGGCTCAATCGCAAGGGTTACTATAAATAGGTTAGGAGGGACGTTTTGTGAAATGATGTGACCATCTTCAGTCCTGATCTGAATCAGTTCTGGGTGGCTCTGGGTGGAAGAGGAAGCGGAAGTGAAGCGCCCCCCGCCGTGCGCGAGTGAAATTAAAAACGCAGAAAGAGCATTTTTAAATGCATACATGGTAGAATACATTTCAATAAATTAAACTTTTGAATTTACTTGGTGGCCAAAAACCATGACAAATATACAAGTACGAATCATTTTATTATTACCAAAAAATGACCACATAACTAAGTGTTGAAAACAAGTATGAATTTTTGCGTTGTACTTATGCACGCGTGTGTTATTTTTTTTCTTTCATGATGTACCTGAAGACAAGAGAAGCCAGGGAATAAACAGAATACGAACGATTGACACATGCGCATTAAGACCCAGATGTTATGTATAGACATTCCAAAATTAAAGCCCACATCTGGATTTTCATGCTGGAAATTCATGTAAATTCATACAAAATAAAATAATGTAAATTCATACAAAATAAAATAATTTTCTTACTGTTTTAAATTGTTGCTTGAAATATGTGATTTTTGAGTCCCAGGCTGAACTCGTTACTTCCTCAGGGTGACCCTTGATTTAGGGAATAAACAATGGGTAAATGGATTAATCAAATAGTAATCATAATAAAACTAATCCAACCTAAAAAACATGCTACGAGTATGCTGAGAAAACAGAATACTGGTGAAATTAGGTAGAGTTTGTAAAATATGGACAATGTTAAGGGATTTTCAAGAATTCAATATTGTTCACCTTCATTTTTCTTTCACTCCGATATTCTCGTTTTGCTTGCTGTCAAAACGCGCCGCGCCTTGCATGTCCTTGGCATGCATGTTTTATTCGATTCTGTGATTTATTTCAGTTGGCGAGGATACCAGAAAAAATTTATTTTGAAAGGTCAAACCGGAAGTTTCGCATTTCGGAGGTCGCTTTGGCTGTCATGGTGCTATCGATTTGCTAATGTCCATCATATGTAAGAAAAACGATGGCCTAGTCGTTGTAAAGCAGTCGTATGTTACGTGTGATTCGACGTGGCGTTCAAAACCTTCACTGAGCCGAACATGTAAGGTTTATTCTCCGTTCTGTGATAGCTAACTAGCCGTAACGTCAGACTGTAGTAGCAGAAGCATAAGATGATGACGGATCGGAGCACCGGTTGGATTGGACCGGCTCGGACACGTCCAGTCACTCTCGCCATCTTTCTACTAATTATCACTTCACATGTGGCGCAAACGACTCATGAGTTTGACCCGTATAAAGTCCTGGGGGTCAGCAGGAGCGCCAGTCAGGTGGAAATTAAGCGGGCATATAAAAACCTGGCCAGAGAATGGTGAGCGACACAAGTGTGTGAGAGGTCATTAGTTTGTTTTGTGGGTCTGTCATGTTCTACAAAAACCGGTGTCAATGATTGCTGATTATTTACCACTAAATGTGTTTCATTTGGCTAAATATATGCTGTAGAACCCTATGATGATTATTTTTTCTTTAGGCACCCAGACAAGAACAAGGACCCCAGTGCTGAAGATACGTTTATTAAGATTTCCAAATCATACGAGGTAAGTTGGAGAAATATTATACAGGCTACACAACTGCTTGTTGTCATATGTTCTTTTCAGCTCCACTATGTCGTTAATGAAACCATGAGTATGAAAGCAGCCTCCTTTCACTTTTGTTTTTACTCACAGATCTTGTCAAATGAGGAGCGACGGTCCAACTTTGACCGCTATGGGCAGATGGATGAAAACCAGCCTTTCGGACAGTCCCAGCACCATGGGTTCCGCCACTTTCAGAACAACTTCTACTTCGATGAGTCTTTTTTCCAGTTTTCCAGGTATTGTAGTTTTCGTTGTTGCTAACAATACAAAGGAGATGGGTCCAACTACAGAGCAGAATCTACCCCAAAATAACCAATAAAGTATATCAACTTATCAAATATATCAACTTATCAACCTAAAAAAATTATTCCCAAAAAAAAAAGGGTTCTTACTTTACTAAGATAAGATGGGAGGGAAAATATGTAAAGATCAAAATTCATCCACTCCTGCAAATCCTTGTTATGTGGATGAATGTACAGATTCTTGATTTTGCAGAACTTCTTGTTGGCATACCCTAACAAAAACACTTCTGTCTGGTTCCAGGTCCAGAGACTTTGCAGACAGCAAGTATATGCTGCACCATGCTCAGTTTCACAATGACATTCTCCCAGACAGCTACAAGAGGCCGTACCTGATCAAAGTGACTTCTGAGTGGTGCTTTGCCTGCATCCACATCGAACCAGTGTGGAAGGAGACGGTGCTAGAGCTGGAACCTTTGGGTACGGCTTTGAGTATTTTTAAAAACGTATCAATACACTACGCCACATGTGTCAAACTCAAGGCCTGGGCGCCAAATCTGGCCCGCCATAGCTTTTTAAGTGGCCCTATACGCTTCAAAATACATCAATAAATCCCTCCAGTTTTTCACAAACCTGCAAAATTCACACAAACTCCATAGATTCCCACATTTTTGGAATTTTTGCTGCAAATTTCTCTCAAAATTGGCCAAAAACATTGAGTTTAAGTGACTGCTACCTCAGCCTTACCTCCTGTCAAGTCATATTTTGTGATCGATGCAATGATTAAGAAAAAGTCACATTTAGCATCATACATTAGCGCAAACATCATAAAAATTCCTTACAAATATTTCTAAATTAGCACAAGATCTGTGATTTTGATTGAAAAATTCTGAATGAACTGATTGGTGTGAAAAGATGTTTAACATTATTTAATTTTAAGAAACACTCATAGAATGCTGACACAACTGTTTTAAATTGGTTTTATCAATACATTCTCACACAACAGACCCTTCAAGAACAGTCAGATTTTTAATATGTCCCAAAATGAAAATGAGTTTGACACCCCTGCTTTACATTTAGTAGTAGATCGCTGATTACACATTCTGCCAACAGAGTAATTTAAATGTGCCTTTAAGACTCTATTTAAAATTGTTTTAGTTGCTAGAGAGCAGCATATGTTAAACATATCAAAGCCTGCAAAGTTGTTTTGGGTTCAAATAAATCTATCCAATAAATAAGTGGATCATTGCATATCTCGACTGATTTTTGCATCGACCTTGAGTATATTCCTTTATTAAGCTTTGTTAATAAGGTAACAAAACCTACATGTTTGTGTGTAATTAAATATCTAAAATAAAGGAAAAATGAAAGGGGACAAGTACTTTTTCACAGGTTTCCATGCGTGAGTAACTTGGCAGCGTGACTAGTGTTGATTGTGATTTGCCTTGATAAAATAAACATATTCCTGAAGCTTCTTCTTTGAATGTATTGCATGGATTTGACTATAAAATGTTCATGGCGTCATACTTCGATGAGCAGTTCGCGTTCAGATATGTGAAATTTATACAATTTTATCCATTGACCATGTTTGTTTATTCATTTTTTTTACGTCATGGTATCACTGTTTATGTCAACGTTGAATCAGGCGTGGGTATCGGCATCGTGGACATGGGTTCTGAGCGTCGTCTGGCCAACCAGCTGGGAGCTTATCGGCCTCCTTCCATCATTGGGCTGGTGAACGGCAGGATGACCTTCTTCCACCAGCATGTGGTCAGAGAGCACCTGCGACAGTTTGTGGAGGATCTGCTGCCTCACAACCTGGTGGAGAGGGTAACTGCATTTTCATTTCACCTTTACAAAGGTTTCTCTGGAGTTAGAGCCTGAGAGCTGTTTCTGCAGTCAATTCCTTTTTTATGTAAATAAGCACACTAGAGATATGGCAGATTTGTCCTTTAATTAGTATTTAGCAAACTGAGGTGTAAATACCCGACAGAGGGTCAAACACACCTCCTTTCTTGCCTGTTGTTTCCAACACTTGTCTTTCTTTTGCTAACTTCTATGATGTTCTCTTACAGATCAATGACAACAACTATCAGACTTTTCTTGACCGGTGGCATGTGGAAAATAAACCCAGTCTGCTGCTATTTGACCAAGTTCCTGTTGTGCCTCTTCTTTATAAGGTAAAGGCATTTGGTCGACTTTAGCCATGTGAAAGTGAATTATTAACTTACACATATAACATTAATTTCTCATCACCTAGGCAACGTTTATCTCTATGGAAACGTCACAGTTTGACCATTTTTAACAGCATCTCCAACATGATTAAAAACCTTGCATAAATCAAGAACAAATACTTTAGATTATATTTGATGTTGTTGACAGTTTAAATTCTGTCGTCATATTTTTTTTACATTGTACAGAATTAAGTTTAACCTTAAAATATCTTAAATAAATCTGTTTCTTGATTTGTGTATTGCTTATGTCCTGTATAGTTATTCTATATGCTGCAGCTGTGATACATCCTGCTGAGGATCTGGATTTAATTACACTGTAAAATAACATTCAGCGTGAATAACTTTTGTCCTGATGTTAGCTATTTGCACCTCTGTTAAAAATGATTTAATGGATTTATTACAATCTGCACTCTTGGTGTCTTTACAGGATCAAGTGTGCTGCAGCAATCCCAATTTTCATTAACTTTTGAGAAAGTAGTGCTGTTTATCTTGAGTTGACAAAGTTACAGTACATTTCATTAAGTTGTCATGCTAAACAGAACTTAGTAAGCTATTAAGATTACTTTAATTGTTTGTCATTCATGAAACGTAATTCCTGAATTTAAATCATAATGGTAAATGGTCTTAAAAAGTTTAATGAGTTCCTTACTGATACCTAAAGAAATGGTTTAAAGAAAAATGGAAATGTGACCAAAACAGTGTGGTAATTTTTATTTAGTGGTGCAAAACATTTGGCCAAAGTGTTGGACTGAAGCTAAAAAAAATCATAAAATATTTTTATAAGAAGCAGAGTTTTGCCCACTCATGTATTCTATCATCATTTCTTTCTATTCGACCGTATCATCCTTCAGTTGACAGCTTTTGCCTTTAAAGACTACATTCGCTTTGGCTACGTGGATCAAGGTGCGACGCCCAACACTAAGCTGTTGCGGCAGTTCAACATCAACACCTACGCTCCTACCATGCTGCTATTTAAGGAGGACACAGAGAAGCCTGTGGACATCATCCAGGTACAATTTGTGTTCTCTGAAGTCCAGGGCTCTTCCCTATGACAAAAGTTTCTTTTTTTGATTAAAATTTTGAACTCCTCTTGACGTTTGTCTTTCAGGCCAGGGGGATAAAGAAGCAGCTCATGGATGAGTTTGTTACGAACAACAAGTTCCTACAGGTGCCACGGCTTGTCAACCAGCAGCTTTTTGATGAGCTGTGTCCCGTCAAGCAGTTCCACCGACGGAGGAAGTAAGAAAAATGAGCAGATTGTTGTTGTCATAGTATATTTTGTAGATGGCTTGATTAAACTCCTTTTTACTATTAAAGCTTTTTCTACCCCTTCTACACTTCTTCTCTACATACAAAGTATGTTTGGGCGAGGCAGAAATGAACACTGCAGAATAATTTTAAAAATCATTATTGTGTCCATCAGTTTTAAAGCCCTTTCACAGATGTCCAGTTTATTTTCAATGTCCAATTGCGCACATCGTAGTCCGCAATTGGACTACAATGTCTAATGGTGGTTTCTTGTAGATATTTTTTTCTGTTTTGCTCTTCATTTGACTTCATTCTGTGGATCTCTGTCAGAGATATTGTTTCATAACCTAGGTTATGCTTTTTTTTTTTTAGGTATTGTGTGCTGCTCATCACTGGTGAGGATGAAGCCTTCCTCCCAGGCAACAAGGCTTTTGTGGACTTTGCCACTTCTAACAAAAAAGACATCCTACGCTTCGCATACGTCTACCAACATCAGCAGCAGCCTCTCTGTCGGGCGCTACTACCCAACCAGGCTGCCGCCTTCCCTCAGGTCGGTTCATGCACAAGAATCAGCAAACACCAAGGTCAAGATGAACTTTTTTATTTTTTCTCCCTGCACTCCCCCCTCTCCAGTTGACTGCACACGAAACGTTGAAGTCGTATAGGATTCGTTGTTTCAAATTACAGACACAGGATGCGCAACGTGCTGCGCCGCCTTGGTTTAAAAGTGCTCTCCGATAACACTGACAGGTGGTGATTCTGGAGAGGCGGAGTCAAGCGGGCAGGGTGCTGTTCCGCTCCATGAGCAGCGGCTGGAACGGCAGCCAGGAGGACAAGTACCGGCTCCACGAGCAGCTGGAGCTGCTGCAGAAAGACCCCACTTACCTGAGCTCTGACACAACCTTACCGGAACTCAACAACGAGATGGCTCCGGTAAGTCGCAGACAACGTGACCCGAGCGCAGTTTGGAGACAGAAAGCTGTTTCTTTTTTATTCTTCTTTTTGCATTGCCGTCATGTTAAATTTTTAATGGCTGCTGCTGTTTTTTTTTTGAGTTTTTTTTATCTTTTCCACAGATTTTTATTATTCAGTGGATGAATGCTGTGTATGATTACATCCTTCAAATATATGATGGCCTTCTCTACTCAAACTGGTAAGACAGTACTCCCTCAGGAAACTGCAGAATGCGATGGAAAAGAGATCAACTGTGTTTGTTGAAACAAGATCGGATGCTGCTTTAAGATCTGCGTTGGTCCTTATTTAGTCTGTCCTATTAAAGCTGCAGTGCTCCTCTTTGAAAGCTATACAACAATAAGTGACTGAATTGGCAGTGCAGTTTCTTTTTGTGGGAGTGCTATTGGGGTGATTCAACACATACACCTGTGTCTGGAAATTTTAATACATTTTTAAAAATAATATTTATATTTTTCCCTACTTCTAGGCGAGAAATGATGCCTATCCTGTCCTTGATCTTCTCAGCCCTCTTCATTCTTTTTGGTACTGTAATAATTCAGGCTTTCAGGTGAGTCTTAATCGAATCCAATCAGTTGAATGAGTGTGCAGAAATCTAACCTCCGAGACCATACCTAGAAGAGCTTTCATCTCTCGTTCTCTTGTTTGCTGTTGTTCATAGTGAGCCAAGCGAGAGCAAACCTCAGAAACCAAAGCCAAAGGAGAAAAACGCAACTCAAACAGAGGATGATGCATCAAGCAGAGCAAACACCTCGAGGTAATGCAGTAAGTTGAAATGAGCACAAGATGGACCCAATACATGAGACATCTTGCCTATCTTGTGTGAATATCTGTAAAGATCTGCTGAGATTAGTAACTCCTAGTCTCAGACTAACCCCAACAGTGCATGCCTCCACACAAATGGCTCAATTATTTGCAGCTGGTCAGTTTTAGTTCAACATTTTTTTTTTTGTTTAATTTCCACGACTGCTTATATTAGCTCTGACATTGTCGTAATTTTATCTCTGATCAATGCAAGAAAGACTTTGCAAGATGATTCCTGTCACGCTCAGCTGGAATTCTGATTAAGCAGATCTTCACAAAACAATAAAACATTTGACACTATATTAAAGCTAGGTTTTATAACCAGAATTGAAATTTAATTTATTTTTTTACCATTTTTACGGGTTTTGATAAGTTTGGAAAAAAGAAAATTAAGAAATGTTTAATTTTAAAGACTTCTTTCTTCGATTTAAAAAAAAAAATGTAGTGATTCTTAATAAATTATTATTTTTTGCATTAGCAGGCATTTTAGTTGCATTATTTACCTTTGATTTGCCACATCACATTATTTTTGATTATCTGAGTAAATGTACCTTCAAAAAAGGGAAAAATTGATAATTTCACTTCTTTCTGGACTTTAGACAACTTCAAGTTCTGGTAAAGCTGGGCTTGAAAAGTGCTCATTTTGAAATGTTTATCCTCCTTATTCCTAGGAGGATCACTTCCGGCGCTCACCGGAAGTAGCAGTATTTCACTGTAATTTGTAGGTTTTTTTGCTTGACTATGATAGAAGTTACATTTCTCTTTTCGGTTATAACACAACATTTAGTAAAACTTGTTTACGGACACGACGTCTGCTATTAGAGAGCTGCTCATTAGATTCTCGTAATTGTGAGTTTAATCCCGAGGAGCGACATGAACACGATCGTTAACTTTTGTAACGGAATGACCGTTAATTAGCAGCGCTGCTAGCAGCTCGTTTCTCTGACAGTAATAAGAGAAAAAGCAGAGAAGCTGGTCAGAGATCTGAGCTGCAGGTTTATGCCGATAGTACAAAACACCAGAACTACAAAATATTAGCTTGCTTTGATGTGAATTTTATTTTTCGTTTGAATTTCTTAAAAATATAGATCATGATCTGGGTCTTTATCGTTGTGATTGGGTCAGCAAAATGTATTTATAAGAAAAAATGAAATTTCTGGGAATATTTAGTCCATCACAACTAGAACCTCGAGGTTCGCCGCTGCTGAAATCCCGCATCTGCATCCGAAGCAACTGAGTGAAGTAGACTACGTATTGCTATTCTTCTTTGATTTAGTGTTAGTTCTTTAAATGGTACAGCCACCACGAGCATCCGGTAAAGAATGAGAGGAAAGATTTCAGGTCTTGGTTTCTTTAATACGGCTGAGAGTGGTCTACAAGGAATACAGAAGACAAAATCAATGAAGCTATTATTGCGCTCGCTATGAACAGTTATTTCTAATTTGTCCAGCAGATGGCAGCAAGAGACCACAAATAACTACAACTCACTTTATCATCTTAACTCTTTAAATTGCCATATATGTATATTTAAGTTGCACAGATATATAAATCCTGCTTAAATACTGACAAAACTTACTTTTATTCATTTACACGCTCTCAGTCTCTTGAACAAACAGCTCTGAACGGTCTCCAACGATTACTTCAACTTTCTGCTCGCAGAACACTGAACATGTGCTCTTGAGATTACAATTAACCAATCACAGCAAAGCTTATTCAGACGGCTTCCTGAGCTCTTAAAGTGATATACACACACAGTTATATTAGTCAGTTTTTAACACATGCTAGTGCGACTGGAAGAAATGCAGCCATTTCTTTTACACGCCATCCCTCCCTGCAATAGCTGTAGGTTGCAGTAAAACAATATTGTCACATTTAAGCTTTGATAGCTGGTGTTCATACTTATTTTACTGCCTAAAAGCTCCGATGAAAGCCGGTTAGCGAGTTGCTAACAGTAAACCTATGTTTACCATTGTTAGCGGTGGAAGTCTCGACCATAAATCACGCAAAGCCTCATGGGGGCTAGGAATAAGGTGGATATGCAAAATACTTTAAATGACAAACAATTTACAGTCATTCTTATTTGGCAAATACAAGTAAAGTTCAAAAATTTTGCTATGAAAATTGTCTGAATTAGTCCAGATGTAAATTTATGCTTTCTACTTGGATTCATACTTTTAATTAAAAAATTGACAGGAGTTTCTAGGAACTTTCTGACTCGTCAGTGACTTTTTGTTTTAACGGTGATTAAATATGATGCAACACAGAACTCATGTTTAACAGTCAGACACAGTGAGCAGAACGGCAAGAAAAAATGTAAAATAAATAAATAAATAAATCCATAGCTCTACTCCAGCAAATAGTAGCATCTTGGAGTCACCAGGTCTCCTGGACAACCATTAGATACACCATACATATCAAGTAGTGTGTTTGGGTGACATGCCAGAAACCTTTGCTTTTAGTCCTGCAGGGAGAGACACAATGTGTTGCAAAACTCCACTGGGACTTTATGTGGAACTGTGTGCTTTGAGTTTCCTTTGCAATAATCACTAGAGTTTTGTTTTTCATCAACCAAAAGCTTGAGTGGTGGAGGATCTGTGGTGCTGTGGGCCTGTCAAAGTACTTGGTGTCATAAACTGTATGAAATTCTAGATTTAAAATTAAGTCGGGTGGAACCGACTAAAAATGTATCATTAATCACTGTCAGCAGTTATTGCTTCACACAATAATTTTGTTATTGTTTCCCCTCTTATTAAGTGTGCACAAATTAATTGTTAAATGTTTCTAAAAGTGTTTGGGGTGAATTTTTACTTTAGTAAGAATTAGTGGAATTTTTTTTAAATAATGTTTTTGTACACCACCAACTATTCCCAAATTGTGGAGTTCCTAGCATCATTTATGCTATTGTTCTCTCCTCTCCTCTTGTTGTTATGCAGCCGTCCCCCAAGGAAGGACTTTGTGGAAGTGACAGAGCTAACAGACGTCACCTACACCAGTAACCTGGTAAAACTGAGACCGGGTCACATCAACGTTGTGCTGGTGCTCACCAACGCCTCCAAGAATGCTCTTCTCAAGAAGTTTGCAAAGGAGGTTTTCTCTTTCTCTGGGTGAGTCTAATAAGATGCATCAGTTGTGTTAAGAAATGGTCCATAATTCCTGTTGTTTATCCTAAAATTGCTGTCCTACTTCAGCACTCAGACCCTCCACTTCTCGTTCCTCAACGCGGATAAGCACCACCACTGGATGCCTTCGCTCCTTCGCTCCGCCTGTCCTGCCGGGCCGAGCGAAAGCCACTCGGACGACGAGGAGTCCTCAGACTACACGGGGCACGTCCTGGCCCTCAACGGCTACAAGAAATATTTTTGTCTCTTCCGACCCGTCTTCACCGGGGAGGACCCCAGTGACTCGTCGTCTGAGTCCTCTGACTGCAAGAGGAAATCACGGTCTAGATCCAGGTCCAGCTCCCACTCCCGTTCCCGTTCTCACTCCAGGGAAGATGGCGCCGTCCCCAAAAGAGGCTCGAGTAGGCCCACTAGCTTAGAGGTCCACCACAAGCTGGACAGGCTGGGGTTGTGGATGGAACGGCTCATGGAGGGCACTCTGCCCAGGTTGTACGTCTCGTCGTGGCCTACGCTGAACGATGCCTCCAGCGCCTTCCACGCAGAAAGCTGAGGTCAGAGAAAAGAACAGCTGCACCTTCTGCTTTTTTTCCCTCCTGAACAAAGAAAGCTGCAGACCATGTTGTTTTCAAATAACTGTTTAAGTTTTGTGTAGCGCGGCACTGATCTGTTGGTGAGCAGCAACACCTTGTCCATATTGCTTCATCATATTCACAGTCTGGATGATTCACAGTGCAGGAGATGTTTGCTGTGTCTAGCCCTGTCTGAAATTGGAAATTTATTTGTCTATATGTATTTTGTTATGCCTTTGTGTACCATAGGCTTTATTTATACATTTCTGTCATAATTACATGGGATGAAAATCCTCCATTAACATCTGTCGACAGGATTTGGTGCAGACACACCCGGCTCAATCAGGCCCAGATACAAACACTGCTTTCATCACACCCAAATGCACTTGAACATAAACACAAGAGCAAAGAAAAAAAAAAAAAAAAAAACTGAATAACAAAAAAACAAGTAAAAGAGATCAGTAAAAGAGCAAGAAAGGCAAGAAAGATCTTCTTACACAAACACTATATATAGGAGATGTACATTCAACCTGTATGTTGGGTTATAGAGCCAAGCTTGAATATTTAATGTCCAAAACATCCAAACCAGGACCTGAACACGTGGGATGTATTTGTTGGGCTAAACTAAGATCCAACAGCAAGAAAAATGTATGAGCCTGTCTCTAAATATTTATTGTTGCATTAAGAAGCCATCGAAATGCTGAAACTCAAGAGAATATGTAATAAAAAAAAAAAAAGTAAAAAAAAAAACCAGAAGCAGATTGTGGGTGCAATTCAATCCTGTCATTTCTTTTCTCTTTTTCAGCTGCAGAAATGTCTATGGTAAAGATATTTTAATTTTCTTCATAAATACCAGTTCACCTGTAGAGAAAAGGCAGATACGGTACATGGCTTTTTGTGTGTACACATGATTTCTTCATCTGATCCTAGGAGTTTGATTCTCTGCTCCTTCTTTTATTTATTAGGTGAAGTCATTCAGTGTGTGCCATTTTTTGCACTTCTTAAATGATTTAAACATGCACCAAGCCTCTGAAATGCACCTCAAGCTTTGAAGCTTTTTTATTTTTATTTTTTAAGACTTTTCTTTAGAGATTGATTTTTCAACATGTGGCCTGAAGGAATAGAGTTAGGCTCAGAATTATTCATACCCCTGGCAAATTTCAAACTCCCAAGAACTTTTCATTTAGCACATGTTGAAAATTACTTAAGCCATTCTTTTTTTCCCCCTTAATTTTTTTAGCTGATGGAAATGTAACTTTGAAACTGCTTCAAGAGATTTTATGCATCAAATAGGAATATTCGGAAATGTTCATTTGAAAACTGAAAATATTTTTTGTCACATTTGGGAGAAACAGTCAGAACCTATTAGTCTGTCTTTCTTTAAATCTTAACCTTTAACCTCAAATGTGTAAGCTTCAAGTAGGTAGACTCAAAAAACACTGCTGGATTTATTTTCTCTTTTTTTCCCCACTGCTTAAATATTTCACTTTTCCTGATGATTAATTCCTTAACTATTAATAATCTTTTGCTGCTCAACAAATAATATTTGCTGTACACTGAAACCTAACAATTCTTTTCTGATCTTGCTATAGAAAATGAAAGATTACTCATTTTCAGAAAATGTTTATTTATTAAAATGTGTCAATCGATTTCTGTTACTGCTTCTTGGAACTAATAAATATTTTTATCTACATTGACAGGGCATCAGCTGTTTTTGAGTCAGTGGTGCAAAACTGAAAACAAATCTCTGGTCATATTTTTATAATGTGGATACAAAAATTGGTATTAAACATAAATATAACTGCTGCTAAACATGTGGCGTTTATTGTTAAAGGTGTGCGCGAAACAAACAAACAAAACTTTTAAGTGAATTTCTTTTATTGCAGTACAGTAGCTTCACTGAAACCTTTTTTCACGAGACATTTATTTATTTAAAGTAGTATGTTGTATCTAATCTTGTCTTGCTTCCGTAAATTAATTTGTCATATAAACCAAACTCGGTGATTGCTGGGAATGTTGGACACCTTCTACTTGGACAGGTCTTCAGGGCCAAAGGAGCAGGGCAGTAGCTCGTCCACAGTCATCTTCTTGTACGACTTGTCGAGCTTTGTAAGATAAACGTCCCATTTACACCCAAACTGTAGTTGAAAGAATAAAAAGATAAGATGAAATACTGTTTTTTTTTTTATCTAAACATTATATCTTTCTATCTTAGATGGGTCATTCATAGTAATATGCCATGTGCAATTCAATTACTCACCAGTATATTTTGTATATTTACTCTCAAACTAACATGTACTGCCTGGAGACAGAAAAAAACCCAAGTATTGATAGTACAAAAGCACATCATACCTCTCTCATGACTTGTCTGCAGGCTCCACATGGGGAGATGAACTCGTTTTCCATATCACTGAAAGATCAGAAGGCACACTTCCCTTTAAACTAGAATAAATGCATTTCCTCTGAAAATGCAGTGTATTCTTGATGTAAAGCAGGAACACTTGTTGAAGAGTAAAAATAAGCATCAATATTAAAAGAGAAGAGCTTCACAGTAGCACAACTGGTAGCACTGGTCCTGGGTTCAATTCCCAACCTGGGGTCTTTCTGCATGGAGTTTGCATATTCTCCTTGTGCATGCGTGGGTTCTCTCCGGGTACTCTGGCTTCCTCCCACACTCCAAAAACATGACTCTTAGATAAATTGTTCTCTCCAAATTCTCAATAGGTGAGTGTGTGTGCATGGCTGTTTGTCTTGTCTCTGTATTGCCCTGTGACAGACTGGCGACCTGTCAAGTAAATCAATAAACCCCATTGATTTACTTTACTTCCTCAATATAAACAGGTATTGAATGTTTGGGCAGGAAAGAGTGAAATTGTTCATGAACAATTTCAGTTTAGTTAGTTATGAATGACTAATTAAAGTCTCTGGTTTGGTTTGTTAAATAAGCGAGTTGATTGCCAACTTAAAGCCTCCAAGGTCTTTATGGAGAGGTCTGGTGGCTCATGGAAGTTTTCATACAATTTCTCACTATTATTTAGAAGATATGAGTACATGAGAAGAGCTTTCCATTCTAGTCTATAGAAAATGTAACATCTGATTATAATAAAAGTGATTATTAGACTTGTTGATATAAGTTTAAAAAATGTTTCCATTGACATTTCAGGAAAGAATTTGTATTGAACACAATGGGAGACAATGACTCAGATGTAGCTGGATAGTGTCACTGGGTAGGGAAGGCTTTTTTTTCTTTTTTTTTTTTTCTGGGAAAGTATAATTTTATTACCAAACTTGTGTGAAACTGTGTATTATTGTTTAAGCATTTTGATGCGCAAAGAAAAATGCAATGCAAAGTGACTCATGGTTTGGTAGTGCAGGAGTGTTTACGGGACAAATTCCTGTCCGGAGTGAATTCCAGACATCTATCAAAGGCGCTGGTTACCTGGCGATGGCAATGGCGATGAAGTCTCGGTAACCTTCTGACACGGCCTTTGCAATGGCGTTTCTTTCAGCACACACTCCCAGATTGTAACATGCATTCTCCACATTGCAACCTGACAGAGGCACAAAATAGACATATTGAATGATCCTGTAAAGAGACCCACTACAGGTTAAAAGAGCTGGCTTATTTACTTATTCAGGTCTTTTCAAACAGTGACTCTCTGAGTCTTTGGACTCACAGCTGTTTGCTTGTCATTCACCTCACCACCCTTCACCCCTCCCCCTCACGTGATGAAAACAGGTGACTTGTCAAGCTTTGTGCTGTCCAGCAATGCTGACAGGACATCTGTGTCCGTGTACAAGGTGAGGTTGGCACAGATTGCATCTATATCGTTAAACGGTAACATGTGATTCTGTCAGATGGACTTGCGATGTCCTGTCACCTGGGAGGATTATTGATTGATAGGCTCGATTGTAATCCTTTACTCTGAATTTTCCACAAAGTTAACTCTTAGGTAACAATTAACATTATTTAGCAGCATCAGCTTCAGAACAAACTTACATTATGTGCCGGTTAGACTATGAATCAGGGATCTTACCCCAGAAGTCGAAACTGATTTGGCTGAGTCAGACTGCGTAACACTGAACACAATGTACTTACAGTTTGTTTCTGTTGAAATCAAATTCAACCTCTGTTCAGCCTATCTTCTCTTCTAAGTTGTCCAGTCCCACAGCTTACCTTTAAAGACGCGGCCGTCTCGAGTCTTGAGTGCTGCTCCCACTCTAAATTTGCTGTAGGGAGAGAAAGAAAACTCTTTGGCCTCGTGGGACTGATGGATCAGTTCATTGACTTCTTCCTGTGACAAGTCCTGCTGGGCCATCCTGCGTTCTTTATTTTGTTGGGTTGGTTTTGCGCCTCTAAATGAGAATGATGTGGCTCTGCTTTAAATATGAAAAGAACAGAGGGAAAAGGGGTGAGGGTGCAGTAACACAGCCAATCGTTTGCTCGGAAACCAACCCAACATGGCATCATAAAGAAAAAGGGGAGGTGGTTTTAATTCGCAATCAGGGACAGTCATATAGTAAAATATGCTTGGGCGAGTCTTCTGAACTATCATTTCCTTCTTTCAAATCTTCCCATTCCCGTTCTGGTTGCGTGTTTGTGTTGTACATTTGAATAGGACTTTGGATAGACCTTTTTTTTTTACAGAATGTAATGAAGAGGCCTTCATTACTGAATTAATTTATTCAATGTATTGTATAGCACTGTAAAAACATTTGCACTTTCTCACTATGCACTTTATTTAGCACTGCACTTTTAAAATAGATCTATAAATTAACATTTTGCACTCAGGAAGTTTTAATTGTATTTATTGAGTATTTTAGGGATTGGTGTGTAGCCTTTGTTCTGGGCTCTGCACAGCTGCTCCTCATTGGCCAGTGGAGGTGGTTAACTGTGAAGAGAGGATAATTGATACTCAGAGCAATGAGCTATTGGTGGATAAAACTAAATAAATGATGTGCATAATTTATTAGGTATGTTTTCAGATTGTTTTAACTGTCACAGCTGGGACTATTTAAGATTGCAATTTTCACCTGTGAGAGAGATATTGAGACATTGAGATGTTTGTAAGACCAAGAGTGTGACATTGTTTGTGATGCTGGGAGGAATAAACCTGCTGTTCCACCTAAACTCTGCCTGATATCATCAATCTGCACTGAAAAATCCAGCCGTAAAAGGCCAACCTGTTACACAGAACATACAAAAAGTATGTGAATATTTTTGAAA
Organism: Poeciliopsis prolifica; assembly: GCF_027474105.1. Classification (NCBI taxonomy): domain Eukaryota; kingdom Metazoa; phylum Chordata; class Actinopteri; order Cyprinodontiformes; family Poeciliidae; genus Poeciliopsis; species Poeciliopsis prolifica. The sequence goes on along the minus strand of NW_026562378.1, from coordinate 9,022,316 downwards.
GGTCCTCGTGTTCACGTGGAGCTCAATGTCAGCAAAATGACAGAAAAGGGCAAATAAACGGATACAAGTGATTCTGAGTTGTTTTGCATTATTTTACCTTTACTATGCGCACTGAAGCCGCTGCACGTTCAATAAAAGCTGAAATAATTTACCTTTTTCATTTGTGAGTACAATATTTACTGCAAGAATCAGTCATCAAACGGGGTAAATATTAAATAAAGTATGACTCTTTCCTCTACAGTTATGTAGAATTAAATTGTCTAATATAAAAGAAAAATTAGCTTGATGCTCTCTGGCATGTTGCCTTGAGAACAGAGTTTGAGAGGTGCTTTTTCCTACATCAAACTGTGTATGGTTTTCCCATTCAGTGGGAATACTGATTTTGAGGAGATTTTCTCCACATCGAGAGTCCTTTTCAACCTGGACAGGTCCACTGCTGAAAATGTGGAGGTGTCCAAGAGCCAACAGTCATAAATGACATTGAAATAAGTTCCACTCCAACATCTGGGATGAGGTGACTTCAACTCCTTGAGTTGGCTTCAACTCCTGCATCTTCCATTTTGACATGTTCTTCCAGATAAACTGATTAAACAATCCAAATTAGGTCTGACTCATAAATATTTGGATTTGTGACACATTGAAATGTGATTGAAATTAATATTGGAGGAACAATTTTGAAATGACAGCCTTTTGGTTTAGTAATTTAGCGGCTCATCCAACAGGTCAGCAAACGTCCTACTGCGCCTTATCAACACTACATACCAGCAAGCAAAAGGCACCGCAAAAGAGCTGACTGCATTGAGAAACATGGTTCTGCAAAACCATGTTGTGTTAGATTTTCTCACTGCCTCTAAGGGAGATCACAACCTATGATCTTTAAGATCATAGGTTCAACCTGCTGTACATTCATCCATGATGAAACAGGAACTGGTGGAACTATTCATGATGTCCTACTTAAAAACTATGTGGAGAGGGCAACTCAAGGGTCACAACTCTTTGACTTTCTTTCTTGGCTCACCTCCGGACCCTGGTGGCAGCTTTTGTTAAAGATTGGAACTGATCCTATTCTGCCTGTTCACAACCTGCATCATTCCATGTCTTCGTAGCATGATGCTAAAGACATTGAACACTGCTCTGATCAGCTATCAGATGGTCAGGGTGACCTCTGACACAGATGAGGACTACATGTTGCTCCAGAAGAATGAAGATGACCTGAAAACAAAAACATATGATGATGTCCAGTAACTTAATAAACAGATTAAATAATTTGCTTAATGACTCTGAAAATATGAAAACAAGTGGTGTTAGTGGGAAAAATAAACAAATACATTTGTTTTTTTACTGTTTCTTTTATATATCATATTCCTTTTTATATGTATATAGTATGTATTCTTTTTCTTATATTTTGCATAGCTTTTATGTAACAACAATAAAAAGGAGGGAAATGTTAGAATAATTGTGTTTTGTTATCATTCTTAAATTAACAGTTTCACTAGTTTGTTGTTCATTGACAAGAATACTAAACTTATTCACATCCCAGAGAGGAGGAATTTGTTCAAACTTGAAGCTGCAACTGCTTCTTATCTTGGGATACTCCTTAAACGGCCTGAATGTAGAATGTTAGTTGTGGTATTTTTTCTTTGTTCAGAATAGCCCTCCCTCCACATTTCATTCCTGCTGTCTTTTGTAATAAAAGAACAGTTTTGATGCAGAAAGTCAGAGCGCATGGTAAACACCTTAAAGAAGTGGTTTGCTGCCATGATTTCAGCCTTTCAGCTCCACCTTGATTGTGCTGATTACTCATTTCCCTCAACTGCACTGTGCTGCTCCCTATTTAAACAGCTGCTCATCACCAGCTCAGTGCGAGATCACTTGTTGCCCCAGTCACAGCTTTCAAGCCTTGTCTTCTGCTTCTGCTGCTGGAAGATTTCTGACCTCCTGTTGAGGAACCCTGCCTGTCTCTGACCCTGTCTCCAGCTTGCTCATTACTTGATTTTCTTTGCTTGTGGCCCTCCCGAGCGTGACCCCGGATCGTTTCACGACTCAATCTCTGGTTGGTGGATTTCGTCCCTGTCATCTGTTTGTCCCCTGAGCCTCCAAGATCTCCCGTTGTCCATTCATCCTACTCTGCACCCGGCTGGATCCCTGACCCCTGTGGATTCCCCCTTCATGATCTGCCCGTCTGACCACGCCCCGTTCAGCCCCTTCTAAGCCGTTAGTTTTGTAATTAAAATATTTGATGAAACTTACATTTGTGTTGGCTGCGTTTTGGGTTCTGGCTGATTTCGCTTTATCGTTACAGTTTGCTAAGTCTTCTCTTTTTGCAACAGACTTAACCTCAGCTAAAACGTTGTCTGTGGTTCTCTTTTTGTGTAGGTTAAGAAAATACCTAACAATTATCCTTATTGTTGAAGCTATTTTACATTTTGCATTACAAAATGCAAGAGAGGATGTCAATATTATGAAAGACACAAGTGTTCATGTTTAGCTCAAGGTGAGCAAAACAACAAAAAAGGACAAGTCAGTTTGAGAAAATATGTATCTTTATTTTAGCTTTTTTTCTTCTTTTTTTTTTCTTTTTTACTTAATAGAAGATTTGTTTGAGAGGGGTAAAAAAAAAATGCCAGACATGAATTTGCAACTTTATTTGAACTTTAAGTGAATCTATTTCAAAAACAAACTGTCTCTCTGGGATGATCTGTTATAAAATATATAATCTGAGTTCCAGATTTAAAAAAAAAGTGTAAAAAGTAACACTCTATAAATTTTGGTCGTCTGAGCATATTCACTGACGTTTATTAAGATAAAGTATCAAAAAGACAGAAAAGACTTTTGATCTCCAGCATCCATTTGAAGATTCATCCCAGGAGTGTCTTCTTTGGCCCGGTGGATGGTCAGCTATTCTGGACGACCCAGTCGATCCATGAGATGTAGTTTCTCACATTAGTGTAGACGCCGGGGTAAAAAGAATAAGCACAGCCGATGCCCCATGACACAATGCCTTCCAGTCTGCCGTTGCAGACCAGAGGTCCTCCTGAATCTCCCTGGCAAGGGCAAATGAAGGGGATATTTTTTTAGAGCTAAATCCCAGCAGTCTAAAGTGATCAGATAGGTTTTAATTTTGTCCCAACTCTTGTTTTTGTTTAACAGATAAACCAGTTAAACAATCCGAACTAAGTTTGACCCATGAAGAATTTGGATTTGTGACACACCTTGAAATGTAATTAAAAATTAATACTGGAACAATTTTTAAAAGAACTTTACTATGCTTAAAGCTTACTTCACTGCTCTAAATAAAATGGTTATGTGTGCTAACCATTTTATCAACGAAACTTATTTCTGACGTTTTATTTCTTTCCTTGGACTAGTTAAACACTGAGAGGAAACACAACAACTCCTCTGCAGTCTCAACCTTTGGTTTGGTGATTTAGTGGCTCACCTGACAGGAATCTCTTCCTCCTTCAGTGGACCCAGCACAGATCATGTTGTTTGTGATCCTGAAGTAGTAGTAGGACCAGCAGTCTGCGAAGTAATTCACATCTACAGACATCAGCTCAGGGGACAGGCTCTGGCCATAGACCCAGGTGACTCCCCACCCGCTAACGGTGCACCGAGCAAAGTTTTGCAAAGTGCCCGTGCGGGGCAAAATAACTGGACTGACCATTTCGTTGATGACAGCAGGGCGGTCCAGCTGACCACAGAAGAACAAACCATTCATTTAGTCATCTCAAAATGTTAGTAATGCATAGAAGATACTTTTCAGCAACAAACCCTCACAGGTATCATGTAATTCTGCTTTGTAAAATGTCCAATTGAATTTAAAAAATGAAAAAGGCGACAATGAAACTGCACTGTTGATACCATTTCCCCCCCCCCCCCCCCTTATTAGTCATTAGATCTTGCATATTTTGCCCTTTTTTTGGATTATTGCACTTGGTGTTGCAATCCAAATCATAACGTTCATACATTTTTGAAATATTCATCTGTAGAAAAACTTCAAATGTTGAAGTTATTATTATTATTGCACTTTTTTTCCTCCCAAAACTCCTCATAAAATAACAATAATTGCTAAAAAATATTTATATACATTAATTAGACTTCACATTAAAAATGTATATTTTTAAATGACATATTGAAATAAACTGTTATCTATTTACACATGGTTGCATATTCCATTTAAACACTACTTTTGGATGCCAATTAGATTTGAAATTCACATATAAGCTCAGCTGACATGCTAAAGTTTTCATCTTCTCTCTTTCACATCACTGGGAAATCATGGTCTGAAATTTCAGCCTATACTGTTGGCTCCCAATTCTGAGTGACTCAGCATTTTCGAAATCAAAACACTTGCCCCGGCGGATGTTTCACCTTGAGAAGCATGATGTCGTTGTCAAGGTTCCAGTAGTTGAACTGGTAATGTTTTATGATCAACAAGACGTCAAATATTTGCTCATGTCCTTCCTTTTCTTTGATGTTGTGTTCCCCAAGGACCACTTTCATCAGCTGATTCCTGCAGAGGTTATTAAAAATAAAAAGCACACGATTTGCTTCATAGGGTTTATTCAAAGACGCCTGATGAGATCCGAGTTATTTGATGTCATTTCTTTCTGCCATAAAAGACTGGTTATGGCGCCACGATGCAGACTAACTTCTGATATCAATGTGTATTGGTGTGACTGGTGAAGGCGGGCAGCTGCAGTTACTCACGGCCTCCAGCAGTGGGCAGCAGACACCACCCACTGCGCGTGAACCAGGGTGCCTCCACAGAAGAGGGAATCTCTGTACAGGAGAGAGGCTTGATATTTGATAGAGTAAGGCTCTACCACTGTGCCACCAACAATTCTGTTAGCATCGTCAACTAAAAGAGACAAAGAAAAACAAGACAGTCTTTCTCCTCTGCAAAAAGGCTGCGTTTGCAAGCAGATCCACGTGAATATTCTGGTGAAAACAACAACGCCTATCATTTCTCACCTGCCAGGATAGCAACAATCAGGGGGAGCAGAAAGAGGAGACAGTAGGGAGAAAGTTGCGTCATATCAGCTGCTACAGACAATAAAAAACAAGTTAAGACAAAAATCCTCAATGAAAGCTGATGGAAAGGGCACAAGCGTTGTGCTCTTTATATACACAACATAAACAAGTTACTTTTTTCCATTTTTGAATTGATAAACGAATGACAGGAAGACAAGTAGCAAAATAAATATCAGAAGATCATTTTCACAGAGCAGCAATAAATCATAACTATCAAATAAACTAGCAAAAACTAGCAAAAAATCATAACTATCAAATACATGAAATGTATAAAACTTGAGGATCAGCTCTTGCACAGAAGTTTGGTGTGGCGATCAGAACAAAATATAACAGATTATAACATGACATAATGCAATCCAACATATCTAACATGACAGCTGCTCTAACAACATAGGAAAATGCAGCATAGCATAAAGTAGCAAAATGTGATGTAAATAATCCAACACTAGTGACAGTATGTAAAACAACATAATGTAACTGTATGCAATATAAAATGACAGCAAAATGTAGCGTAACCATGAAGAAAAGAGCTCAAAATCATTCATCACCTTGGGAGATTTAGGTTTGCTGTAATCTTTTAGTACATGTTGGATGCAACATTAATCTTCTTAATCTTTATGTACATTGAGATAAAGATTAGGGTGATAGCAATGAGGCCTTCCATCCTCAAACACTTGGAGTTTGTTACCAAAGAGAAATGATCAAAACACCACCAGAAACATGCAAAAAGCTGGCAGGCACTTATGAGAAGGATTTAATTGCTGTATTACCTATAAACATTTTTCACTTGATCATTTGGAGGTGTATACAAAAAAAGTCTTTGATGCTTTAAATGTCAAGCGACATGCAAAAAGACAAACTACATTGTTTCAATTTGTAGAGATTTCATTCTCATTTGCAATCGAAAACCAACGTCTTGGACAGCGAATGAAAATCCTTTTCAGTCTAAGTCTGGCTGAGAAGTGAAAAACACTCTCGCTGCTTAGTGGCAACGATATATAAGCTTTCTCACCTTATCAACAGTTGTGTCAAAATCCTCCAAATTACCAGTGTCAAGATGCACTAAAACATTCCCACACATCAAGAGAAGGCTGAGAAGTCTCGGGACTCTTTTATACTCTAAATAAGCCTGTCCCTCTCATTATCCCTCACCATTATTACATCTCTGTCACATTCAGAAAGGAGAGTATCTGACCCAGTACTAGGAGAAAAAAAAAGCACTTTATCCTTCTTTTATTACACCTTTTTCTTCGGGGGGCCTTTGTTCTCACAGCATCAACTTATTGTTCAGCGTTGCAGATAAAGTGAATCTTTGCAGACGTGAAACCCAACAAGCCAGTGAAATGACAACCTATACTTGTTCGACATGTTTTTTATATCCAGCGATGTTATAAAGAGCCCTCTAATGTTCTGTCCACCTGAGATGTGGCAGGAGATGATTGCGGTTGTTCTTTCTTTGAACAAGGAAAAGGTTTCTTTTTTTTCCCCTCCAGTATTCCTGTAAAGCTGCTCAGAGAGTAAATCTGCTTAACCCTCTTTGTGCATCTCACATTGACTCGTGATCAAAAATGATGACCATGTGTGAAGGCGTTGGTCACCGTGCTCCAGCTGAATCGCACTCAAATGTAACTCCGTTCTTTTTTCATTTTCCCTCACAGCCACATTCGCCCCAGACTCCCGTCATTTATTTCCTTACATACTTTGCAGCCGTGTGGGTGTTTGCAACTCCTAGCCTACATACAATCAGCACTCCCCAAGGTGTCATTCCACCTGTGAGGTTGGAAGGTGATAGCATGCTCAGCTTTCCCTTGGGTGAAACGTCGCTGTGACAAAACAGAGTGTGCCTTTGTGTCTGCTGTGTTTGTGAGACAGGGAATGTTTTGGGAAATGAATGTTGAAGTCGAAAAATAGAAAAAGCAGGACAATCGACCTTTTCCCAAAGAACAACACAAACTAGTGCTTAGTTGAAAGGAGGCGATACACGGTTTTTAAAATCTTTTACGAATAAAAGCATAAAAAAGTGTGCTGTGCATTTCCACCCGAACTGACAGAAGTGGTAGGAAGAGTAATAATCAGAGAAATAGCCATAATATCTCTGGAGAAGCCGCACAGGTCTGCGGTTTGGAAAGTCCATTAACAAGACAACTACAGAATCATAACTGGATTTTCTTGGGCTATTTTAGAGCATAAATGTGATTCTGTCTGAACCATTCAATGTAAATGTGGATCTGTGTTTTCTTTATTTCAGTAACTCTAACCATCTTTCCATCTCCTGCTGACGATAAGCATCCTCACACAGTATGATGCTTCCACCGCCATGTTCCACAGTGGGGGTGGTCTGTTCAACTGACCACCGCTCAGTTGAAATAAATTAAGTTTAAAAATATGCAGTTCATAAAATAAGAAATTAATGATGCACGAAAGAAAAAAAAAAAACGTAGAAAGGAAATTTTGGAAAGTCTTTTTCACCGTTTTGGAAGAAAGTTGTTAGTCTGGTGCTGTGTTCATTTGCAGCTCGGACTTGGGAAACACCTGGCCATGGAAGATCACACACACAAAGCCGTTTATGCCTTTTTCTGCCTTTATCTGGGTAAAACATCAGTGGGTCAGATGGCTCCACATGTAGGACGACAGGAGGTGAGGTGACCGCCTCCCCTCACCCTTTATCCCTCCCACAACAATACACACACCAACACTTCCCTCCCAGCCTTCCCACTGTGGATGATATTGACTTGCCAGATGGCTGATCATCATCATCATCATCATCATCATCATCATCATCATCATCATCATCATCATCATCATCATCATCATCGTTGTCGAAGCCACTGGGTTGATAAGGACTTCTTATCATTGCTGGCACAGACTCCAATGAGTCAGAAAGAGACACTTGTCTGCAGAATCCCTCTGTGTGAATATCCCCACGATTACACAACAAAACCACAGAAAGCAGCATACAGAAACACACACACACACAACCCCCCACCCCCCCACACACACACATAGTACATTTTTCTACAGACTTTGCATTGACTTCCATTCATTTTTCATTCATTTCTAACCCTAAACTTAAACCTAACCTCAACTCAGTTCACAACTTTGTCCTGAAGCACCTTTTCTTACAGGGCTTTGTGCCCCATAAGGACCAGTCGGTCCTCTCAGTGCAGCATTTGTTGGAAAAATGGTCCTTAGACTGTATCAAACACATGAACACATACACACACTCACGCAGGCACACAGACACGCACACACAGATACTTCAGCAGGGATAATCCTGGACGTTGAAACACGGCGTGCTGATACAGTATAGATGAACCCACCCGGGCACAGTGCCATCTTTGTTGCTATGGTAACCACGTCAGGCCTTTCAACAGGTCACAAGGGTCAGAGGACAGACAGTTCTGACTAGAAAGACTTTCTGAATGTGAACTTTGTTGCTCCTTCTTCTCTTTTTCTCCTCTCAGCCCATCCCAGAGTGACTTTGCAGCTTCATGAAAACCAATGAAATTAAAACTTTTTTTTTTTTTTTTTTGTAATGGGAAACTGAAGGATATAGTTTGATTGCAATCACTTCCACTGGTACCAGAGAAGAAGGAATGAACAGCCTGGGCTGACAGAGAAAAGGCTGCTTGACTGCAGTGATTCAGTCTTATCGTCTAAAGTAACATCCTTGTTTGCTATACGATGAACCTGCTCTTGAGTTTAGCCTGTCTGCTCCTGGAGCTAACTGCGGTCGACAGTGAGTACATCTTTTGGGATAAATGCCTAAAGAGGAATAGTTTAATGTATCTCCTTTATTGTTGCATAGTTTTAAAAAATCATTGAATAGATTAAATAAATTGGTATGTTTTATTTCCTTTGTGATAAATTAACTAATTTGTAAATTAAATTTGAAATGTAATTGCTGCTGTCTTGTTCAGCCAGAGTAAAAACTTTGAACATGTCGGACCAACAGATCGCTGCCTTCCTTCTTAACTTTCAGATAGTGAGTCATTCTTCTGCAGACATTTTGTGCATGCACAATGCAATGCACTACTGCAAGAAAGAAAAAAGATGCTTTTAGAAAGAGAAGGAGCCCCACTATTTCCCCGATCCAGCCTCATGAGGTTAAAACTGGACATTGCTCCTTTGGACACTTGAGAGAACACAAAGATCCATGAACACTGCAGAATCAACAAAGAGAAAATTCAATTTGACATGCTTTAATTTTATGATCCACCCACGATTCAACATAAAACAATCTTTATCTTTTCCTTAGTGAAGAGTTAACTACGTAAATATTTCTTATTTGAATAATTTAGAAATGTGTTATGAGAAAATCCATGATGAGTAATGCTTTGAGTTTAAACTCTGATGTTAGCCTGAATATTAACTTAGTCAAATGCCGACATGGCTGGCTAATTAAATCTAAAATAGCACAAGAGTGGAGTAAGTTTTATCTTCAAGGTTAGTCTGTTTATTTTCTATATCTCTTCATGTGCCTTAATAATAATAATAATAATAATAATAATAATAATAATAATAATAATAATAATAATAATAATAATAATAACAGTAATTTAAACCAAATTTGAATATGATTGGCTGATCAGCATCAGAAAACGACTCATCCCTCATTTCACCTGCTGGCTCCTGAGGCAAAGCTGAATGTTAAGAGCGATGAAAAAAATACAGAACCAATAATAAGCTTTGCTAAGATGATCCAGTACTATCTGATCAACTTGCAAGATTGGGTTACGAAAAATATATATTTTTTCATATTATAGACTTTGCTAAGATCCTCTAGTTTGATTTGGATGTTCCTGCAAATTCTCACATTGGTTGACTTCCAGAGAGCTCAACTATTTTTCTGCACATGCAATTGCTTTTTGAAGCAAAAAAAAAAAAAAAAAAAAAAAAAAAAAACGAAGGACCACTCAGGACATCCAGCAATCTAAACCAGAACCAGCAGCCCGATTCACCTTTTTCTCTCCCTTTTTAGCTGACCTGCTAAACTGGAAGGCTGCAGCTGAGTGAAATCAGAGCAAAAGGCTAAGCCCACAAGTGAGCCAACAGTCTGGTTTTGGACTCTATTTCATGGTAATAGTTCAGGTTCAATGTTGGCTGTTGAGTCGCTAGTGCACTGGCCTTGGTTAACACACAAAGTCCTACAAGGCCCTCGATAACTTTTTTCAAGTGTAGTGTGCAATTTGGATGAGATTATAAATGCTACAGAAGTGCAAACGATATACAGATTGATTTAGTAATTAGATATTTGTTGTGAGTGACACAACAGTCCAGCAAAGAGACCAACAGTTTGTCCTTTCTCTCAGTGGACATGCTGCAGCCATGACTGGTTCATTGCTAAACAAAAAAAAAAGGACTTTTGAGCAGCAAAGTTGTTTTCTAAAACAGTCCGAATATTGCTAACAAATTTTACGATGCCTCAGAATGTCTTAAAAATCATATTTACAACCAGTAGAAACTAGTTTAAGCGTTAAAGATGCAAATTAGGAAAAAGTAAAAAAGTTTAAAAAGACAAAGCTGAGAAAGTTGCTGAGTCACAGGAAAAGTGCTGTCTTAATTATTTTAGAATGGCGTTGAAGAAAGAAAAATCTCAATCAATCATAAGCAGGAATGGATGTGAAGGATTTTGAGAGAGTCTACACTTCTTCCCCTCATGTTGAGGAGTTGCAGGAAATGATCCCCACTTCTCCTCCGTCTCTGATTGTGCAGCCTGAGGTCAGAGGCTCTGGAGTTACATAACGCTGGCAGGAGAGTCCCTGCTGTAATATTTCCGCAGCCAGAGTGAAGTAGTGACTCAGGGACGCAGCGTTCCATTACCTCTGTTGCACCGAGGCCCCCCATATGGCAGAAATGTAGCAATTTTCTAAATGGGAAAATTAACTTGGAGGAAGTGGGCTAACGAGCAACTTTACAGCCTTTCTACTCACTGAGGGCGTTCTGTTTTACTTTGACCATCTGTCATTAGGGTTCCTCCAATGCAGCTTTGGTTGCTTGCTGTTGTTTTCTTGTCTTTTTTTTCTTTTTCGGAAGATAAACTATCCCAATGCTGCACTGCAAACCCAATTCACCAGGAGAGATTTGGCTGTTCATAAATTCACATCCGATTGCGATGATGAGTAATTCACAGTAAATCTTGTCTGTAAACACGTGTCAAGATCAAACCCTGATTGTTTTCTCCGTGCAGGCCGAGCGCTTATGCAGAGCCGCATCATCGGCGGCCACGTCGCTGCGCCAAACTCCATCAAATACATGGTGTCTCTTCAGAGAACAAGCCGCCAACACTTTTGTGGGGGATCGCTAGTTCACAGGTACTGGGTTCTGACTGCAGCGCACTGTAACATCGGGTAAGAGTGTTCAACAGCTGTAATCATCTGTAACTATGAGCTCGAAGGAAACCGCCACATGATTCATATAACATATATTCGTTCATGTATAACATATGTAACATATAGTCCTTTCCACATTATGGAAAATGTCCATTGTGTGCTGACATTGCTTCTCTGCCTCAGTTGAACACCCCACAATCCTCTGTTGCATCACTGTCACTGTCCCATGTTATTCCCTCCCGCTCCTGAAGCACAGACACAAGTGGCAAGCAAGACGGAAATAAACATCAGGTATTAATATCGCCCCAGTTTTATTACATAAGAAAAATTGTCTGACATCTGCCGATACCAATATTTATGCGAATATATCGTGCATTCCAAATAAAATTACTCTGTATCATAATTTCTAATGTCTAAGAAGCAACATTTGTCACATTTGACATATTTTGCTGCGTTGTTAGAATAAATGTACTGTGCAACTTTCATTAAGCCCCCTTTACTGTAAAACCCCCAAATTTAATCCAATTGCTCACATTATTTAATTATGTGAATTTTAGTCAGTTTATAGTGTTGAGCCTCATGACAGGACGAGATTCATGGAAGCAAAGGAGAAAAAAAAACCTTTCTAAACAGGTAATGTCACAGCAAACCTGTGTGTTGGAGGTCAAACTGCACACAAACAGATACAGTTGAGTCAGCTGACCTTGGTGCAACATCATTCCTGTGTGTGCGCGTGTCTGTGGGTGTGTGCATGTGCGCGGGTGTGTGTTAAACACAGAGTGACAGTGAAGTGTCATCTTGTCTAGTTCCTGGAAATCATCCATATCTCTGTAGCACTGCCCCAGTCCTGCCAGATCACAGTAAGCCATTGTTCACGATCCATCCAGCTGCAGTCACAGTCCGTCCTGTTCCACACCCTGAGCTGGTAAATTTCTACACTGCTGACATATTTTCCCATATGGCATTTACTTATTCAAACAATTATTCAATAGGCTGTTCTCCTGAATATATTATTTTGATCAATTACACTGCTGAAGTGCAAATACTTAGGAAAGAAGTGAGGTTTTTGTTTTTATTATGAGACTATCTGTGTGTTACTGGACAACTACTACGGTGCAGAATTATAATGCAACCGAATAAAATATTTTTTTTTCACCACACTTGCTTATTTTTATCTGCTAAGGCAATTATAATAAATCAACATCTGCAGGCAAAGATTTCTGACTTTTAAAAATAATCATCGCAGCTATAAGCCCTGATTTTATGGAGTCAGTTCCTTAATCTGTTGACAATCAGCTTTTTGTGTAGCAGCAACCACACCTTTCAGTTTTGAGCTCTCCTATTGGAGAATTAGTCAACACAAAAAGGAGAAAGGGTTCCTGTTAGCTTCACATTTAACTCATCTCTAATTTTTTGGTCAAAAACTTGGAAGCCAAGTCTAATTTAGTCCATGTATACAGTGTTTGTACATGCTACTAAAGCTCATTTGTTTTATAAGTTGCTTAGAAAGTAAATACATAATTGAAAAATGAGGAAATGTAAAAATATCTTATTTTACTTTTCAGAGTAGTAATATATTGTTTACCCTCCCATCATTGGACATATACACATCTTGAAGGTGGAAAAAAAATGCATGAAGATGATAATGTTTAAAAGTGATGTTTCAATGCAATGCTTGTATGTGTGTGTTTTAGGGCAGATCAGATGATGATAGTGGCAGGTGACTACAACGTAAATATCTTCGAGGGTACTGAGCAGTATGCTAAACCCCACAAGCTGGTCATTCATCCCTCATACAACAGCAGCACCAACAACGCCGATATCATGCTCATCAAGGTACTGCAGAGATTCAGTTTTCCTTCTTCATATCTTTTCAAAACCGTGTGTGAACATTTCATAAACTCCTATTCCTACCAGAAACCATCTAATATTTTCTGTTACTCTCAGTTGCGTGCCCCTATGGTCCTGAACAAGTTTGTGTCGCTGGCGCCTCTCCCCAGACAGGGGACAGGCGTGGTCGAAGGCCACCTGTGTCAGGTGTCTGGATGGGGCCACGTTAGGGTGGGTGGAGGACAGGTCCCTGTTAAGCTCAGGACGGTCACAGTGCCCATTGTTTCAGCCGCGAGATGCAACGCCAGCGACTCCTTCAACGGCAACATCACGGCGAACATGATCTGCGCCGGCCACCCGTCCGGAGGAAAGGACGCATGCAAGGTTAACACGGGGGCTGCAGGGTGGTACACGGCTTAACCTGTTTGGACATGCAAGAGTGTCTTGTCCTTGAAAACATTAATTTATTTCTCAAACAATACATTTTCCATCACCCAGTAATGCATATGAGGTCAGGTTTATCAAGCTGATCTGATTCTCATCTCACATTGGAGTATATCCATAACACAGTTTTGGGGAAGTCTGTCCCTTTGCCAGGAAGAAGACACAGCTTGTTATGTCAGTACATGAAGAAATGTTCGGCTTACATGCCAGACTACAGTTGTAGATGAAATGGAAAATCTCTAAGGTCAAAATTTAACTGTGATTTAAACAAGAAAAAAGCTAATCTGGTGGATGGCTGCAAAACAACAGCACACTTAAATGCTGGTGTATATTACGGTGCATTCATTGTGCTTATTCATGTGTGTTTCCTTTCTTAGCCTTTAATATGAGAAGAAAATTACCTGAAATTCAATATGCGATGTACCAGTACTCATTTGCCTTTGTGAAGAGAAACCTACTTAATTACTTAATAACGCTGTACTGGGAGACTTTCCAAGCGGTTGCGCAATAAAAGTATTCGCACCCCTCAATCGTTTTCACATTTGTCATCCAACAACAACAAACTTCAATGTGATTTTTCATGACTGATCAATATAAACTGTTATCTATACTTGTGGGATAAAAGTTAAACATTGTGGATATTTTTCTTTTTGAGTCAAATAAAAAATCTGAATAGTGCATTTGTATTCACCTTAAGTCAACATTTAGTAGAGCCATATTTTTTATGCCATTACAGAGGCAAGTCTTTTAGGGTTTATATATCTGAAGTTTTTGTCCATTCTTGTTTCTAAAATTGAAAAAGCTTAATAAGACTCAGTTCTCAATTTTTTTTTGCTGCAGATTCCCAAGAGAATTTTAGTCTTTACTTTGACTTTGGCAGTTTAATACAACTGTGCTTTGACTTGACCAGGAATGTTCAAGGTTTAGCAATATGTAGCATTCCATCAACTCTATACAGCTTACCCGTCTCTGCAGAGAAGAAGCCTGCCCACAACATGCCACTTCTACCACCATGTTTCATCACGTGGGTGGTGTTCACAGTGAAGTGCAGCATCAGTTTCCCGTCACGCAGTGTTTTGCATTCATGCCAGACAGTTTAGTTTGGTCCCATCTCATGAGAGTGTCTTCTTGTGCGTGTTTCTTCAAGATAAACGGAAAAATTTGACTTCTTATGAC